>NC_068435.1:39132308-39732308 GCF_023373465.1 Oncorhynchus keta | reverse complement strand
AAAGCATCTTATGGCTAAGTTCATTGTTAGAAGCTTCACAGGGGGGGTTACATTTAGGGGTTAAATCTCAGAATTGTTTACCAAAACCATTGTTATTAACGTTGCACTTGAAAACACGCGTAATCTAACACCTGCCTCAGACAACTCATAGAACAGCTAAGTGAGTCATTAGATGCTTGTTTGTGCTTCACATTATACACAGATAAACAGAATCGCACTAGCTGTGTTTGAATACTCATACTAACCGCACTAACTGTGCAATTTGTGAGGTGAATTGAGTATATAGTATGGTTATTGGTCATAGTATGATGTAGTTAGTATGCCAAAAGTTCCCAGATGTTGTACTAAATTCGCTAAAATATGAAGTATATATGCAGAGGACACTATTTCTGTACATTAGGGCCCATATGCAGTTCTTCAGGAAATGGGCGTGGCTTCACATCCTGTTCAGATTTGGCGGAAATATGCAGACAATGAGAACGGATACAAGTTCATTGCTTTAACTAATTATGACAAATGTTGAACAATGTAATAAAGTAATGACTTTTCAAATAAGTTACCTTACAGCATATGTTGGTTGACAATTTGTTAACTACGCTGTCCTTACGAACCACATAGCATATCATTACAGCAGTATGTACCGGTATGTTAGCTAGCTACTTATATATCAAACTTGCCAGTATATTAACTATAGACTAACGACCCAGCGTTTATTGACTTGGTTATTCCCGCCATTCTTAGCTTAGCTAAATGTTATAGACGTTGAGCGTACTCAATGGGTGCTTTCGTAAATTCAGTCTGGCCATCTACTCGGATTTCAGAGTACTCTCGTCTGAGGACCAGAGTACAGAATAAGGAATTTAAGAGCACTCCACACCCGTTGAATATGTCTGCAAAAAGCGTAATTAAATTGTTGCCAGCAGCACAGTTAGTCACCAATGCCCTAGATAACATGAAAACAGCCTAACCAGCTCTACTAGGGCGAGTAAAATGGTCAGAGTCTTCCCATTTGTGTCTAGCAAGTTAGCCGACTTTAGCTTGGGTGCTTGACTGCCGTTGTAATGTCAGAACGCTCAAATCAACCTTACTCCTCGGCCCGAGCGTCCAGTGTGCGCTCCGAGAACTGCACGCTCTGAATTTACAAACGGACCATCTGACAACGCACTGAATTTACAAACGGACCATCTGACAACGCACTGAATTTACAAACGGACCATCTGACAACACTCTGAATTTACAAACGGATCATCTGACAACACTCTGAATTTACAAAACGGTCCATCTGACAACACTCTGAATTTACAAACGGACCATCTGACAACACTCTGAATTTACAAACGGACCATCTGACAACGCTCTGAATTTACAAACGGTCCATCTGACAACGCTCTGAATTTACAAACGGACCATCTGACAACGCTCTGAATTTACAAACGGACCATCTGACAACACTCTGAATTTACGAGTGCACTCTGGCTCTGGAGAAATCTTAACGCTACAGCAATACAACAATTCTATGCTTCCAACTTTGTGGCAACAGATTGGGGAAGGCCCTGTCCTGTTTTAGCATGACAATGCCCCTGTAAACAGAAATGTTTGCCGAGATCAGTGTGGAAAGACCTGACTGGCCTGCACAGAGCCCTGATCTCAACCCCATCTAACACCTTTGGGATGAATTGGAGCGCCGACTGCGAGCCAGGCCTAAACGCCCAACAACAGTGTCCGAACTCACTAATACTCTTGTGGCTGAATGGAACCAAGTCCCCACAGCAGTGTTCCAACATCTAGTGGAAGCCTTCCCAGAAGAGTGGAGGCTGTTATAGCAGGAAAGGGGGGACCAACACCGTATTAATTCCCATGATTTTGGACTGTGATGTTTGACATGCAGGTGTCCACATACTTTTGGCAATGCCAATGAGTCTGAGAGTGGTTACATTTCTCCAGCCCCAACCCCTTAGCTTTTTACCCAAGTGGTGGGATATGCCTTGTTATTATTTCAACTGCAGATTGCCCCTTTCCATTTTAAACCCTGAATACACAGGAGTCTTCCATGAATGACTTTGATCACTAAAGTCTTAACCTGTCATGAGTACTTTTCATAGAACTCTTTCTGACCGAACAGTGTTGAGCTTCCAGGAGATTTATGTCAGAGCCAACCCAGCAGTCTGTGTGGTATAGTGACTTCCTGTCTCTGTAGACACTTCCTCCCTTGAACAACACTCTCGCTCTCTCGCTCTGTGTATTATTAATAGTGTGCCACTCTGCCAGGGTGCTATCTTCAGCAGCTGTAGGCAGCCACTTGGCAAGACATTTAACTGGGACATCATTCTAAAAGGGAATTGCATTGCAGAGGGAATAACTGCAAGGTTCTATATCTAAACACACGTGTTTGTTTTGCTCTCCTTGTGGGGACCAAACAATTGATTCCCATTAAAAAATTATACTTTCCCTAACCCCTAAATGTAACCCTTAACCTAACTTAAACCCAACCCTAATTGCTTCCCTAACCCCTAAATGTAACCCTTAACCTAACTTAAACCTAACCCTAATTGTTTCCCTAACCCCTAAATGTAACCCTTAACCTAACTTAAACCTAACCCTAATTGTTTCCCTAACCCCTAAATGTAACCCTTAACCTAACTTAAACCTAACCCTAATTGTTTCCCTAACCCCTAAATGTAACCCTTAACCTAACTTAAACCTAACCCCTAAATGTAACCCATAACCTAACTTAAACCTAACCCTAATTGTATCTCCTAAGCCTAAAATAGCCTTTTTCCTTGTGGGGACCCACAGGTCTGAATGTTCCTTGTACTATCCTTTTGAGGACTTCTGGTGTCAAACCCCTGTAATAAAATCAACCCACTCCCCAAACTCTCCACAGATGATGAAACCCAATTTCAGGGCAGATGAATTCCGACAGTACTGTAGGCAGGAACGCTGTGCTGCTGTGATACTCAAACAAGCATCAAACTTGAACCCACAGCACTGTTTCTTTCTCTGCTGGGCAGCACCAAGCCTTCTCTCTCTGCGGGGGCTGAAAATAAAACCGGGTCCTTTGTGATCTGTCAGTCGCTGTCATTAAAACCAATGCCTAATCACAACAATGATATTGACTTATTGTATTAACTATCCAATGGTGAGTGCTCACTCTTTTTTGCTTTGCTGTTTTTTTCTAGCCTGTTTCGAATGGGACAGAATTTTTAATACCTCTTGACTTATTCCACATTTTGTTCTGTTTACAGCCTGAATTCAAAG
Source organism: Oncorhynchus keta (assembly GCF_023373465.1). Lineage (NCBI taxonomy): Eukaryota > Metazoa > Chordata > Actinopteri > Salmoniformes > Salmonidae > Oncorhynchus > Oncorhynchus keta. The sequence continues at coordinate 39,729,050 of NC_068435.1, read as the reverse complement.
TGGGTTAAAAAAAAGTCTCTAAGTGCTTTCCACACCTGTTTTGTGCAGCATTTGTCCATTTATTCTTTTAAAAAAAAAATGCTTTCAAACTGTGAAATTGGTTCTTGATCATTGTTAGACAACCATTTTCAGATCTTGCAATAGTTGTACTACATATACAGTACCAGTCAAAAGTTTGGACACACCTACTCATTCAAGGGTTTTTCTTTATTTTTACTATATTCTACATTGTAGAATAATAGTGAATACATCACAACTATGAAATAACACATAATGGAATCATGTAATAACCAAAAAAGTGTTAATTAAACAAATCCAAATATATTTTATATTAGAGATTCTTCAAAGTAGCCACCCTTTCTGCAATATGTGTGATTCATCCACAGTCATTTAACTCTGTATCTGTCTTAAAGTCACCATTGGCCTCATGGTGAAATCCCTGAGCGGTTTCCTTCCTCTGCGGCAACGGAGTTAGGACCCCTGTATCTTTGTAGTGACTGCTTGTATTGATACACCATCAATACACCATTTAATAACTTCACCATGCTCAAAGAGATATTCAATGTCTGCTTTATTTTGACCTATATTCCAATAGGTGCCCTTTGTGAGGCGTTGGACAACCTTCCTGGCCTTTGTGGTTTGAATCTGTGTTTGAAATTCACTGCTCGACTGAGGGACTTTTAAAGATAATTGTATGTGTGGGGTACAGAGATGAGGTAGTCATTCAAAAATCATGCTAAACACTATTACTGCATTATTGAGTCCATGCAACTTATGTGGCTTGTTTAGCAAATGTGTACTCATTAACTTATTTAGGCTTGCCACAACAAAGGGAATGAATACTTATTGACTCAAGACATTTCAGCATTAATTCGTGAAAAATTAGTAAAAACCATTGACTTTATGGGGTATTGTGTGTGTGTAGGCTTGTGATAAAAAAATCTAAGTTGTATCCATTTTGAAATTCAGGCTGTAACACAACAAAATGTGGAGAAGTCAAGGGGTGTGAATAATTTTTAAAAGGTTGCTTCTAGCTCGGGTAGTCCTTGTGGTAATGTTCTTTCTCTGACTTCTGCAGGTCATTATCAAGCAGGAGCCGGGGGAGGTTCCCACTCAGCACCAGCAGCAGATGGTTTCCTCGGTAACGGCAGCCCAGCAGACTGCCGCCGCAGCAACGCAGCAATTTGTCGCAGTGAAGGGAGGTCACGTGATCTCCATGTCGCCACAGAAACAGACAGGAGGGGCCAGTGGGGCAGGGGCCCCACCCAGCAAGGTATCAGACACACACACGGACACATACTCACACACACACACTTGAACTTCTAGTCATGGCTCATCCTATGTAACTACTGCTATACACACCGTTTCTATTCACATACTGTCTATACGCACCACTTAAATACATATATTTATGTTCCAGACTCTGGTCCGGAATAATTCCTGGAATTCTATCCATTTTGCCATGTGGTTTTGTACTGTATATTTAAATACTGTATTCTCAACATAGTTCATTCTAATATTTCTACTACTGTACATTGCATTTAATGATACTGTTTATACTCACCGCTAATGTATAATATAATAGCTCACTCTATATCTACTGCTGTACATATCATTCTTAGTATATCTAGTGTAAATTCACCCTGTGTAGATACGTGTAGATTGCATTTAGATTACTCTAACAGTGCTATTTGGGTTGTTAATTGGATTCATACCGACATTTATTGATTTATACATTTTTTGTATTTTGTTTATGTACTTTTATGTACTTTATGTGTTTGATATTGTACTGCTTTGTTAGGCTCAAATAACATAATCATAATCTGTTAAAATGTGTACGTGAACAATAAGCATCATTTTGATTTGACATGCACACACACACACACAGCCAGTGAGCACGGTATCAGAGAGCAAAGGCTTTGAACTGTAAAACTACATTTCCAATGTTCCCCCTCTCCAGGTTCTGGGTATCCCTGCCCTCCAGGCAGCGGTGAAGCAGGTGGCCATCAGCAGCGGACAGATCCTGGTCGCCAAGGGCAACCCCTCTGTTTCCAAGGTGATCGGCGGGAAGCAGGTGGTCGCCCAGGGGGTCGCCAAGGCCATCGTCGGCGGAGCGGCTGGTAGCATCGTGGGTCAGCAGGTTGTTGCTAAGGCAACGGGGGCCGCAGGGGGAACAGGAAAGAGCGGAGGTGAGGGTCACTTCACTTTTGTTCGTTCACACGCATACAAACATTGGGAAAAGGTGCCTGTTTATTTGAGACATGCAGACACGTAAACACAAACAAACACTCTTGACAGACAAACTCTCTCCCCGCTCTCTCTCTCCACAGTGATGGCTACCCTCCAGCTGCCAGCCAACAACCTGGCCAACCTTGCCAACCTGCCCCCGGGCACCAAGCTGTACCTCACCACCAACAGCAAGAACCCATCAGGGAAGGGCAAGCTGCTTCTCATTCCCCAGGGAGCCATCCTCAGAGCTTCCAACTCAGCAGGTAAAACACACACACACCTCATTATCCTCACCAACTCCTCTCCTTTCATTTCCTATGTTCTTCTTCCTCTCCAACCCCATCCTTGTATCCAATCCAGTTTGTCACATAAACAAACCCCCACTGACTAGTGAATATGCCATGGGGGTTTTCACCTCTTTGGTGTATGAATGCAGGTTTATTTAGGTGTTTATGTCTGTATAGATAGCAGTCTCTAGGTCAGGGTTTTCCAACCCTGTTCCTGGAGAGCTACCCATCTGTAGGTTTTCACTCCATCCCCAGTTGTAACTTAGCTGGTTCAGCACCCCTTAGCTGGTTCAGCTCTCCAGGAACAGGGTTGAACCTACAGGATAATAGCTCTCCAGGAACAGGGTTGAACCTACAGGATAATAGCTCTCCAGGAACAGGGTTGAACCTACAGGATAATAGCTCTCCAGGAACAGGGTTGAACCTACAGGATAGTAGCTCTCCAGGAATAGGGTTGGAGTGAACCTACAGGAAGGTAGCTCTCCAGGAACAGAGTTGAACCTTCAGGATAGTAGCTCTCCAGGAATAGGGTTGGAGTGAACCTATAGGAAGGTAGCTCTCCAGGAACAGGGTTGAACCTACAGGATTGGTAAGCTCTCCAGGAACAGGGTTGAACCTTCAGGATAGTAGCTCTCCAGGAATAGGGTTGGAGTGAACCTACAGGAAGGTAGCTCTCCAGGAACATGGTTGGAGTGAACCTTCAGGATGGTAGCTCTCCAGAAACAGGGTTGAACCTACAGGATGGTAGCTTTCCAGGAACAGGGTTGAACCTACAGGATGGTAGCTCTCCAGAAACAGGGTTGAACCTACAGGATAATAGCTCTCCAGGAACAGGGTTGAACCTACAGGATGGTAGCTCTCCAGGAACAGGGTTGAACCTACAGGATGGTAGCTCTCCAGCAACAGGGTTGAACCTACAGGATAGTAGCTCTCCAGGAACAGGGTTGAACCTACAGGATGGTAGCTTTCCAGGAACAGGGTTGAACCTACAGGATAGTAGCTCTCCAGGAACAGGGTTGGAGTGAACCTACAGGATGGGAGCTCTCCATTAACAGGGTTGAACCTACAGGATAGTAGCTCTCCAGGAACAGGGTTGGAGTGGACCTACAGGATGGTAGCTCTCCAGGAACAGGGTTGCACCTACAGGATGGTAGCTTTCCAGGAACAGGGTTGAACCTACAGGATGGTAGCTCTCCAGGAATAGGGTTGGAGTGAACCTACAGGATGGTAGCTCTCCAGGAACATGGTTGGAGTGAACCTACAGGATGGTAGCTCTCCAGCAACAGGGTTGAACCTACAGGAAGGTAGCTCTCCAGGAATAGGGTTGAACCTACAGGATGGTTGCTCTCCAGGAACAGGGTTGAAGTGAACCTACAGGATGGTAGCTCTCCAGGAACAGGGTTGAACCTACAGGATAATAGCTCTCCAGGAACAGGGTTGAACCTACAGGATAGGATGGTAGCTCTCCAGGAACAGGGTTGAACCTACAGGATGGTAGCTCTCCAGGAACAGGGTTGAACCTACAGGATAATAGCTCTCCAGGAACAGGGTTGAACCTTTAGGAAGGTAGCTCTCCAGGAATAGGGTTGAACCTACAGGATGGTAGCTCTCCAGGAACAGGGTTGGAGTGAACCTTCAGGATGGTAGCTCTCCAGCAACAGGGTTGAACCTACAGGATGGTAGCTTTCCAGGAACAGGGTTGAACCTACAGGATAGTAGCTCTCCAGGAACAGGGTTGGAGTGGACCTACAGGATGGTAGCTCTCCAGGAACAGGGTTGCACCTACAGGATGGTAGCTTTCCAGGAACAGGGTTGAACCTACAGGATGGTAGCTCTCCAGGAATAGGGTTGGAGTGAACCTACAGGATGGTAGCTCTCCAGGAACATGGTTGGAGTGAACCTACAGGATGGTAGCTCTCCAGCAACAGGGTTGAACCTACAGGAAGGTAGCTCTCCAGGAATAGGGTTGAACCTACAGGATGGTTGCTCTCCAGGAACAGGGTTGAAGTGAACCTACAGGATGGTAGCTCTCCAGGAACAGGGTTGAACCTACAGGATAATAGCTCTCCAGGAACAGGGTTGAACCTACAGGATAGGATGGTAGCTCTCCAGGAACAGGGTTGAACCTACAGGATGGTAGCTCTCCAGGAACAGGGTTGAACCTACAGGATAATAGCTCTCCAGGAACAGGGTTGAACCTTTAGGAAGGTAGCTCTCCAGGAATAGGGTTGAACCTACAGGATGGTAGCTCTCCAGGAACAGGGTTGGAGTGAACCTTCAGGATGGTAGCTCTCCAGCAACAGGGTTGAACCTACAGGATGGTAGCTCTCCAGGAACAGGGTTGAACCTACAGGATAATAGCTCTCCAGGAACAGGGTTGAACCTACAGGATAGGATGGTAGCTTTCCAGGAACAGGGTTGAACCTACAGGATGGTAGCTCTCCAGGAACAGGGTTGAACCTACAGGATAATAGCTCTCCATTAACAGGGTTGAACCTACAGGAAGGTAGCTCTCCAGGTACAGGGTTGAAACTACAGGATGGTAGCTCTCCAGGAACAGGGTTGAACCTTCAGGATAGTAGCTCTCCAGCAACAGGGTTGAACCTACGGGATAATAGCTCTCCAGGAACAGGGGTGAACCTACAGGATGGTAGCTCTCCAGGAACAGGTTTGAACCTACATGATGGTAGCTCTCCAGGAACAGGGTTGAACCTACAGGATAGAATGGTAGCTCTCCAGGAACAGGGTTGAACCTACAGGATAGAATGGTAGCTCTCCAGGAACAGGGTTGAACCTACAGGATAGAATGGTAGCTCTCCAGGAACAGGGTTGAACCTACAGGATAGAATGGTAGCTCTCCAGGAACAGGGTTGAACCTACAGGATAGAATGGTAGCTCTCCAGGAACAGGGTTGAACTTACAGGATGGTAGCTCTCCAGGAACAGGGTTGAACCTACAGGATAGAATGGTAGCTCTCCAGGAACAGGGTTGAACCTACAGGATAGAATGGTAGCTCTCCAGGAACAGGGTTGAACCTACAGGATGGTAGCTCTCCAGGAACAGGGTTGAACCTACAGGATAGAATGGTAGCTCTCCAGGAACAGGGTTGAACCTACAGGATGGTAGCTCTCCAGGAACAGGGTTGAACCTACAGGATAATAGCTCTCCAGGAACAGGGTTGAACCTATAGGAAGGTAGCTCTCCAGGAATAGGGTTGAACCTACAGGATGGTAGCTCTCCAGGAACAGGGTTGGAGTGAACCTTCAGGATGGTAGCTCTCCAGCAACAGGGTTGAACCTACAGGATGGTAGCTCTCCAGGAACAGGTTTGAACCTACAGGATAATAGCTCTCCAGGAACAGGGTTGAACCTACAGGATAGGATGGTAGCTCTCCAGGAACAGGGTTGAACCTACAGGATGGTAGCTCTCCAGGAACAGGGTTGAACCTACAGGATAATAGCTCTCCATTAACAGGGTTGAACCTACAGGAAGGTAGCTCTCCAGGAACAGGGTTGAACCTACAGGATGGTAGCTCTCCAGGAACAGGGTTGAACCTTCAGGATAGTAGCTCTCCAGCAACAGGGTTGAACCTACAGGATAATAGCTCTCCAGGAACAGGGGTGAACCTACAGGATGGTAGCTCTCCAGGAACAGGTTTGAACCTACATGATGGTAGCTCTCCAGGAACAGGGTTGAACCTACAGGATGGTAGCTCTCCAGCAATAGTTGAGACCTTTAGGATAATAGCTCTCCAGGACAGGGTTGGAGTGAACCTACAGGATGGTAGCTCACCAGGAAAAGGGTTGGAGTAAACCTACAGGATGGTAGCTCTCCAGGAACAGGGTTGAACCTACAGGATAGAATGGTAGCTCTCCAGGAACAGGGTTGAACCTACAGGATGGTAGCTCTCTAGGAACAGGGTTGAACCTACAGGATAATAGCTCTCCAGGAACAGGGTTGAACCTACAGGATAATAGCTCTCCAGCAACAGGGTTGAACCTACAGGATGGTAGCTCTTATTATGCTGTATTATACTGAAGCATGTCTCTCTGTGTCCAGGAACAGGGTTGGAGAGCCCTGCTCTAGGCGTATTATGCTGAAGCATGTCTCTTTGTGTCCAGGAACAGGGTTGGAGAGCCCTGCTCTAGGTGTATTATGCTGAAGCATGTCTCTGTGTCCAGGAACAGGGTTGGAGAGCCCTGCTCTAGGTGTATTATGCTGAAGTATGTCTCTCTGTGTCCAGGAACAGGGTTGGAGAGCCCTGCTCTCGGTGTATTATGCTGAAGCATGTCTCTGTGTCCAGGAACAGGGTTGGAGAGCCCTGCTCTAGGCGTATTATGCTGAAGTATGTCACTCTGTGTCCAGGAACAGGGTTGGAGAGCCCTGCTCTCGGTGTATTATGCTGAAGCATGTCACTCTGTGTCCAGGAACAGGGTTGGAGAGCCCTGCTCTAGGTGTATTATGCTGAAGCATGTCTCTCTGTGTCCAGGAACAGGGTTGGAGAGCCCTGCTCTCGGTGTATTATGCTGAAGCATGTCTCTCTGTGTCCAGGAACAGGGTTGGAGAGCCCTGCTCTAGGTGTATTATGCTGAAGCATGTCTCTCTGTGTCCAGGAACAGGGTTGGAGAGCCCTGCTCTAGGTGTATTATGCTGAAGCATGTCTCTTTGTGTCCAGGAACAGGGTTGGAGAGCCCTGCTCTAGGTGTATTATGCTGAAGCATGTCTCTGTGTCCAGGAACAGGGTTGGAGAGCCCTGCTCTAGGTGTATTATGCTGAAGCATCTCTCTGTGTCCAGGAACAGGGTTGGAGAGCCCTGCTCTAGGCGTATTATGCTGAAGCATGTCTCTCTGTGTCCAGGAACAGGGTTGGAGAGCCCTGCTCTAGGCGCATTATGCTGAAGCATGTCTCTCTATATTTCCATCTCTGTCCATGTGGCCGCACTCATTTGCAGTGAGCAAATAGTATGTTGGAGCATTCGTCCGTAGGCCTATTGCTGTGTGCACATTGCTGCTCTTAAAATGTGAAAAGATGATAGTTTATCATAATTTTAAGCCAAACATTTAGATCTGTTCCATCAGCCTTAATAATTGATACGGTGTATACCTCCACTACACTACTTTGATACACATTGTGGGGATTCAGAAGTGAGTATACGCAATTCCCGCTGAGAAATAACATATAAAGTATGTTGAAAAGATAATGGAACTATACATTTTTTATTCATCTTTGAGAACTAACGATCACTAAAATAAAAGCTAGACATCCAGGGAGAATTGACAATAACCAAAACAAGGAATTTAGCAGTATAAAGCATTAGCAATGGTAAAATGCATGGAATTGCAGGGAATTCGCTTCATTTTCTCTCAGTTGCATGGCAAAATGTGTAGAATTACAGGAAATGTTCTCTATAGCCGGGCCGTCCGTGCCCACCACCTAAGCCCTTTTGATGTTGTTTTCTGCTGAACCATGTCTCTCTCTGTGTGTATATGTAGAGTTACAGGAAATGTTCTCTATAGCCGGGCCCTCCGTGCCCACCATCTAAGCCCTTTTGATGTTGTTTTCTGCTGAACCATGTCTCTCTCTGTGTGTATGTGTGTGCAGGTCAGCAGTCCCAGGGCAGCTCCTCTACAGGCTCTGGCTCTCAGACCCCCACCTCCTCATCCAGCAGCCTGCCCTCTAACCTCTCCTACACATCATACATCCTCAAACAGACCCCACAGGTACACACACACACACACACATCTTCTCACTCTCTCTCTGTTCACCCTTGTATCCTCTTCGATTAATCTTTGAGTGAAACAAGCTGCTGTCTTTCATGTCTTATTCTTGTGGAGAGTCTCGGAGTAGAATAAAAGTACTCTCTTCAGTCTCTCAAATCCATCACACCTGTTCATTTTAAAGACTACTTGCTAGCGGATTTTCTTCTTGATAAATAATACATTTTTGCTGTTTTGTGTTCATGAAAGCTGGGATTTTCATTTTGTAACGTCTGTTTTTAGTATTCCGGTAGTGATTATTTGAAGAATTTTCCCTTTATAAAGTATATTCTCTGGGTAATTTACTTTAGTAAAGCCTATCTTTAGTATTTCAGTAGTGATTGAGCCTGCTGCTCCCAATATATCCCTGAAGTAGATTCATTCATTATCGAAACATTGATCCAACTCTTAACTCGAGAACAACACCGTCTCCAACAACTCCTAATGAAGTATGTGCGTCCTCTCTTCCTCCCACCTGAAAACCTAAATCTGGGGCAGAGATCATTTCATGTCACCGCTCGCTGTTCTCACTCTCACGTCAGTCCAACCTTTGGGAAAATCTTTAGCCTGCAGAGAGTACGGACACATTTAGACATTCTCTTTCGTTCCACTGGTCGTTAGCAGCAAATTCATGTGACCAACCACACACTTGCTCATGTACACAAACACACACACCCCTCCTCCATCCTTAAACAGCCTAACTAAAGAAATCGCCCGCCCCTGTTATTTTCCTCCCTAACTACTGCCTAAATGTGCCAAAGAGGATGTTCAAATTTATCAACCACAATGTGCCACCCATTCATCCCACCAACCCTTATTACCAAACTGTTGAATAAACCAATTAATAAACAACAAATACATGTTACCAATCCCCTCCATACTTCTAAACTCTTCAAGAAAAGCTCTAACAAAAACTCTCAGATGGTATTGTAAAACCCATTGCTGTTGATATTATCTTTTGGTGTCGTATCGACCAAGCTGTTTCTGATTGATCTTTTCCAGGGCACGTTTCTGGTTGGCCAGCCGGCGTCGCAGGGCGTGGGGAAACAGGGCGCGGCCAGTTCCACAGGTCACGTATTGTCGTCCCCTGCGACCGTCACCCAGCAGGCCATCCGGGTCACAGCGGGTCAGAAGGCTGCCATCCTGGCTCAGGTCAGTACTGTCGAGACACAAAATGGTGGACAGGTATAGCCTGTCCACCATAGCCATGGTTACTTCTGGGAAGATGCTGTTAATGAGCTATGTTGTTTATTTATGAGCTGAATATCAACTATCAGCTGTAAAGAGTGCTCAACCCCTCACTCTGCTGATTGCTGTGCAGAGACACATGTGTTCTAATAAGGCCAGTCACTGCGCAAAAACAAATCCTAAATTCAGTCTCGGGGGGGGGGGGGAAGACAACAGTTTTGATGACAATTATTGAAAAGAGCAGTAGGTATCCCACTTTTAAGTGCTGTTAGATTTCTTTATCAACTGAAATGTTTGCGCAATTGGCATCGTTTTTACAATCTCTGTGTCTGGCATGACAATATAAAAGATTACTGCGGGTAGCGCGTCGGCCAATCGAAAGCATAAACTTGCCAGTATATATTTTTTTAGTACAATAAACAAGCAACGATGATATTTAGAGTCTGTGATCTAGCTAACGATTAGCCCTTTGTGGTAAACAATGCAGAGGAGCAACCCCATGCTTCAGCCAAGTAGCCACCGTGCTGCATCAGACAGGTGATGATGCTAATTGCTAAAATAGCACACCTGCCTGATACCAACCATGTACAGGGCCTAAAGATATTGCCTTTCATCTTAATGGGCTCATTTCTGGAGATCGATGTCCGAGCCCCCCGCGGAAATATAATTAGCATAATACACAAATCCCCATAGAAGTAGGCTAGACATATCCTTTTTCAAAGCGTCTCAGTCCACCGCGTCTGCCTATGTCGCACTTCCCGGATCTGCGGTGAAAGATGACAGAGCTAGAGCGGTGTTTGTCAGACCATGAGACATCTCAAAAATGGGTCTTCTCACAAAGTTGTCTGTAGCGTCCGAATGGTTTGGCCTCCAAACAAACTTTTCTCACGAACACGATAGGGATCTCCGTTTTGTTCTATGACCCCCACAAACGTTTTGGGACTCTGAAGTCGGTATAGGCGATCTGCCAATTTCTGTCTGTAGCGTCTGAGCAGTTTGAGCTACACACTGGCCCCTCTGTGGAAAGGTGAGACTCTCTCTCAAACATGTACAGTTCCAGTCAATAGTTTGGACACACCTACTCATTCAAGGGCTTTTCTTTATTTTAACTATTTTATACATTGTAGAATAGTAGTGAAGACATCAAAATGATGAAATAACACATGGAATCATGTAGTAACCAAAAAAAGTGTTAAACAAATCCAAATATATAGATTGAGATTCTTCAAAGGAGCCACGCTTTGCCTTGATGACAGCTTTGCACACTCTTGGCATTCCCTGATTCTTTGCTAATTTATTTTTCAACTCTGTTGTAGTCCACCTGTGGTAAATTCAATTGATTGGACATGATTTGGAAAGGCACACACCTGTCTATATAAGGTCCCACAGTTAACAGCGCACGTCAGAGCAAAAACCAAGCCATGAGGTTGAAGAAATTGTCCTTAGAGCTCCGAGACAGGATTTTGTTGAGGCACAGATCTGGGGAGAAGTACCATAAAGTATGTTGGCAGCGTTGAAGGTCCACTAGGTCCCCTCCATCATTCTTCAATGGAAGAAGTTTGAAACCACCAAGACTCTTCCTAGAGCTGGCCACCTGGCAAAACTGAGCAATCGGGGGAGAAGTGCCTTAGTCAGGGAGGTAACCAAGAACCCAATGGTCACTCTGACAGAGCTCCAGAGTTCCTCTGTGGAGAACCTTCCAGATGCAGCTCTCCACCAATCAGGCCTTTATGGTGGAGTGGCAAGAGGGAAGCCACTCCTCAGTAAAAAGCACATGACAGCCCGCTTGGGAGTTTGCCAAATGGCACCTAAAGACTCTCAGACCATGAGAAACAACATTCTCTGGTCTGGTAAAAGGTTGAACTCTTTGTCATGAATGCCAAGCGTCACGTCTAGAGGAAACCTGGTACCATCCCTACTGTGAAGCATGGTGATGGTAGCATCATGTTTTGGGGATGTTTTTCAGCAGCAGGGACTGGGAGACTAGTCAAGATCAAGAGAAACATGAAGAGAGCGAAGTACAGAGATATCCTTGATGAAAACCTGCTCCAGAGCGCTCAGGACCTCAGACTGGGGCGAAGGTTCACCTTCCAACAGAACAACAACCCTAAACACACAGCCAAGACAACGCATGAGTGTCTCTAAACAAGTCTCTGATTGTCCTTGAGTGGCCCAGCCAGTGCCCAAACTTTAACCTGATCAAACATCTGGAGAGACCTGAAAATAGCTGTGCAGAGATGCTCCCCATCCAACCTGACAGAGCTTGAGAGGATCTGCTGAGAAGAATGGGAGAAACTCCCCAGAAACTCATCATAACCAAGAAAATGAATCCCTGCCAAAGGTGCTTCAACAAAGTACTGAGTAAAGGGTCTGAATACTTAGTTAATGTGACATTTCAGTTTTACTCTTTGTCATTATGGGGTATGCTGTGTAGATTGATGAGGGGGAAAATAATAAGTTAAATACTTATTGCCTCAATACTTATTGCCTCAGCTATTCGTTTGTAAAAATGTCTAAAAACACAACACTTTGACATTATATGGTATTGTGTGTATGTCAGTGACAAAACAAATCTCAATGGAATCCATTTTGAATTCAGGCAGTAACACAACAAAATGTGGAATGAGTCAGGGGTGTGAATTCTTTCTGAAGGCACTGTGTATGTCATCATTGAGAGGGGCAATGGATTTATTTTTGTATTTAATGGTTAGCTATGATATAAGGTACTCGCCCAGACTGCATTTGAAGCATGAAATACCGTCAGACTCTGCCAACTTTTTGTGAGTTGCAGTGGGTACACAGTACACACACAGATACACACTGCCTGGTTGCATCTAGGTCACACCATGCATGTTCAGGGGGATAAATCTATAGCCAGACAACTTTTCTATATCCGTCTATCCTCACACAGTACACACACAGATACACACTGCCTGGTTGCATCTAGGTCACACCATGCATGTTCAGGGGGATAAATCTATAGCCAGACAACTTTTCTATATCTGTCTATCCTCACACAGTACACACACAGATACACACTGCCTGGTTGCATCTAGGTCACACCGTGCATGTTCAGGGGGATAAATCTATAGCCAGACAACTTTTCTATATCTGTCTATCCTCACACAGTACACACACAGATACACACTGCCTGGTTGCATCTAGGTCACACCGTGCATGTTCAGGGGGATAAATCTATAGCCAGACAACTTTTCTATATCCGTCTATCCTCACACAGTACACACACAGATACACACTGCCTGGTTGCATCTAGGTCACACCGTGCATGTTCTGGCGGATAAATCTATAGCCAGACAACTTTTCTATATCTGTCTATCCTCACACAGTACACACACAGATACACACTGCCTGGTTGCATCTAGGTCACACCGTGCATGTTCAGGGGGATAAATCTATAGCCAGACAACTTTTCTATATCTGTCTATCCTCACACAGTACACACACAGATACACACTGCCTGGTTGCATCTAGGTCACACCGTGCATGTTCTGGCGGATAAATCTATAGCCAGACAACTTTTCTATATCTGTCTATCCTCACACAGGCACAAACACACTGTAGCACAACATTGGTGCACTAAAGGCATTATTATACCATCGTAGTAATGGCCATTTAATCTAGTAGCTTCAAGAGGATATAAAGGCAGTGATTTAAGCCATAATTTGCATAGATATAGAACACCGTGTTATTAAATGTGTGTTTCTCCAGTAGGTATCCTAAATATAAATGGGACTCGTTGAGTGGGCTTTAAAAAGGCATTTCACAAGGGAGTTCTTGTGTGTTTTCCTGTGTGTGTGTGTGTGTGTGTGTGTGTGTGTGTGTGTGTGTGTGTGTGTGTGTGTGTGTGTGTGTGTGTGTGTGTGTGTGTGTGTGTGTGTGTGTGTGTGTGTGTGTGTGTGTTGTCTGGTTTTTTGTTTGCCCTGACTATATGATTAGTGCTAATAATTATGCCTTTGGCAGACGTCTGAGCTTTAACTTCGGCTAATTATTTCTCTCTCTGTCTCTCTTTCTGTGTCTCCCTCCGTTTAATTGCAAACATTCTCTCATCCTCTCCTCTGCCAGTATATTTTATCATTGCCGTGGTCTGAATTGATTGAGCTATTTAGTATGGAGTCAGGCAGTAGTTATGTCCTCTATGGATATATAGTTTAAGTTCTCTTTCTCCTTTTATGGATTAGTCCTTCTTAAAAACAGCTGGTGCAAATACTACTAAACTGAGCTCGTAATTGACTCGAAGTGCCTTTTCAGAGGCCAACCGTGAGGGCTGTGACAGTGATTGAATAACCCTCTAACTGACGGTTATGGATGAAGACAGTCAAAAGTCCATTGATTGTAGGTTCATGTAGATAAACTTGACCTAATAACAGGAGTGTTTACTAATGATTATAAGAGCTTGTTTTGCTAACTTCATCCGTCTACTAAACGTTCTCCAGCTCCTCTTTCCAACTTTCCTTTGATGCTCCAGCAGCTTATCTGCTAGATGTGCGGGGGGGGGTAGAGCGCTATAGGCTACGGCACTTCGGTAATCAAATCTTTGATGTGTGGACTTTTTAAAATGTAAATATAAACCAATGCACATTTGCTTGCTCGTAAGTAAGTACATCGGCGTTCTTTTTAAAAAAAACCTTGGATGTGTCTGACTTCATTAATTATTCAACAGCAGTCGACAAGGTTGTTCTGGCTCGGAGGCCTATAATGCGCTAATGTTGTGTCAAGTTGACAATGCGCCTTAGGCGGGACCAACACAAATTGCCGCCCTCCTATCCCCGCTAAGTAGAATAGTAGCCTTGGCTATACAGTATCTGCCCCCAATGCACTATTATGAATGCCCGTGTGGTGGTCTACCGTTTGTAAAACAGGCATTTTTCCGCTAATCCCTTTCATTTGGTTACATTTCTGTTAATGCATGTATTAATTACAGCAATTTACCATTCTCATTCTCGGAGTGGAAACACTGTTCACAACCTGTTAACGCTTGTGAGAAACAAGTTTGGGTTCATTTCATACCATCATTTATGCGCTCCATGTGAGCAATGAGCATGTGTCTGCTGTTGACGGAGCACGCGCCCCTGAGAACGCATAGAAGTACCGGCTTCTCGCGAATGTCAAATGTAGGAAAGTGCCCAGCTGGGCTTGTCATTCATTTTATCAGTCAACAAAGTCTTTATTTGTTATTTTAGTATTTGATAATCCTCTCCCCCTCTGATCAGCATCTCTGATAAATAGGCTATGGATGCATTTGTTTCTATTTTAATGATTGTCAATTTCATTTTCATACTATAGCATAGCTGTCCCCTTCATACTTTCCTAGTCAATTCATTATCTCCTACTTTTGGAAAGCCTCAAGTTAGGCCCTGTTTTTTTTTTCATATGTTTTAAGGAAAGAAGTAAGATCTGCTCTTATGTCTGACACACGCTGATGTATTTGATTGGGGTTGCTTTTACCGGCTGTGTGTGTGTGTGTGTGTGTGTGTGTGTGTGTGTGTGTGTGTGTGTGTGTGTGTGTGTGTGTGTGTGTGTGTGTGTGTGTGTGTGAGTGAGTTGGCTGATTCTCTCTGTAGGCCTATATGTCCATTCAGAAAGTTTGCTAAATGAACCTGTCTGGATCTCTTTTAATAAGAATAAAATGCTATTTTCACGATGTGATCTCGTTGAAGAATATATGCCGCTGTCATCGATTTGACCGCAGCCTCAGGGTTTGTGATAATAATGAAATGTCATGATGTCAACAGGCTTGTTCAACTTTGTACTAAGAAGCATATCTACCGACAGTATTGGGTGAGAGACAGCTGTATTAGTGTGTGTGTGAGACTATCAGTCTAGTTGCTTGTGCGCGCGCCAACCCGTGCTGCTGTTAGCTAGAGGAGAAGAGTCTGACACTGTCACCCTTCACTCTCTTTCAGCTCACATAACCACAATAGCCATTTTCACCTCTCTCCCAAATGACCCTCCTGTCCTGAGCTCCTTCCTCTGTTCCCTTGGGGCCTTGGCCCGCCTGCCTGGGTATTCACATCATGTGGCGTCATAATACTGGGGCTCAATGCTCTAAATTCTCTGGATTCTATTGCAAAAGGTTTTGAGTGCATGTTAAAGCTTTGTGTCGGGTTTGTTTGGCCACGCTAAGTGCAGTTGGTTGGAGGACATATCTGCCTCATGTGGGTCAGTCAGAAACATCAGAGAAACACGGTGTAGATGACATAGATCTCAATGTAGAGCAGGAGTACTTGTGGAATTTACTATTGAACGATTGTCTCTAATAAGGCATTGTCTATTTTCTGCATAAGCATTGATAATATTGTCCTGCACCTTTTCCTATATACTATACAAGGCATTTGCTGTAAGTTATAACTTTATTGATTCTTGATTCTTATATCTTCATTTATTTGTGTGGACTGTATGTTGATTGACAGGCGCTGGGCGGGTCCCAGGTGAAGCTGTCTGATGGCTCAGTGAAGACGGTAAGCACGGCGACAGCGGCCCACCTGTCCAAGCCGGCCACGACCATGCTTAGGATGACGGGTGGAGTCATCACAGCCACTAGCTCCACCCCCAGCGCTGTCTCCACCGCCGCTGCCACGGCAACTGCCAGTCAACCGGTGAGTGGGAGGAGTTTGGGGTTACCTCTGAATAGACCCTGTATCAGAACAAGATTATCTGGTCCTTTATGGAACCAAGAAGCTTCTCTTCCTGATCCCCATTTTGAAACTCCGCTCTTCCAGAACTGTTCATTAGAATGTTAGCGTCTTGCCAGAGAGAAATGTGTTCCTTTGTTTCAGCTAGAACTCCCTAAACCCAATGGCCTAGCTTTATCAGTCCGCCTCTTCATTTCAATGAATGGGATTTATCATTGAAGGGGAGCACAGGGCTGTGGACCCTAACATATTATGAAAGAGTTATGAAACTAGAAAGGTGTATTACCCGTAGCCTGTATCATTCTTTCTCTCTAAAATAGTTGTTTTTTCAGTGTAATTATTTCATACACAGACTGAAACCATGTGGTGATATTTCGGGCAATAAAACTGTGTGAATCTGTCTGTTTGTGTCTGTGTAACTACATCTTCACGAATGCCAGCTGTTTGTGGTTGTATGGTTCCAGGTAGCGGAGGTGTCTGTTCAGGCCAAACCTGTATCCCACGCTGTCCTGGTGGCAGCCAACCAGGCAGCAGTCATCAACGCCGCAAAGAACGCCAGCGCCGCTAACGCCGTTACCATGGCAAGGAACACCACGGCTGCCATTACCATGGCAAAGAAATCCACGGCAACCTCCGTTACCATGGCAAAGAGCGCCGGCGGTTTGGTAACCATGCAGAAGGGCGCCACGGCGCCAACTGTCACCTTGGCAAAGGGTCCCACTACCTCTGGCACCGTTGTTACCGTTGCTAAGAGCATTACCAACATGCACGTCATCAGCATGGCCAAAGGGGCGGGTTCTATGGTAGTGGGTGTGCCGAAGAGCGCCAGCACGTCATTGGTCAGTGCGGCATCGCTGTTCAGTGGGATGGTGGCAGGGGGAGGAAAGACTGCTGCTACCCTATCAGGTAGGAAGAGAATATCTCTTATGTTGTTTGAGAAAGTGGATTGCTGCTATTTTGGGACAGGTCTCCATTTTTTTTCTCAGTAGGATCACCTGTGTAAAAACAAAGCACAGATTTCAAATAAATAGATACTTTAAGGCTAAGAGTTGTCTCCTGTGCTCTGGTCTTGTCCAGGTATGCTGAAGATCCACTCTGGCGGGTCCAGCTCCCAGCAGACAGTGCTGACCGTCCCTGCCAACCAGCCCAAACAACTGGGGGTGGGCA
This sequence comes from Oncorhynchus keta, assembly GCF_023373465.1. Classification (NCBI taxonomy): domain Eukaryota; kingdom Metazoa; phylum Chordata; class Actinopteri; order Salmoniformes; family Salmonidae; genus Oncorhynchus; species Oncorhynchus keta. The sequence goes on along the minus strand of NC_068435.1, from coordinate 39,711,770 downwards.
CGGGCACAGGAGGCGTACAGACCATACACATGCCCGTCAACAGAGGTAAGTCATTTATTCCATAATATAGTAATCAATCCATCAGACAATCCAGCGTTTTTCCTGACATGTATTTTTCAGACAGTGACACAAAGGCCCAAGCAGCATATGACTCTTCTCCAGAGTATCTGACATCTATTGAAATCAATAGAAAACCAGGTAGACAGACTTTCACAGCACCCGCTGAGGACTAGCGAGCAGAAGTCTGTGTGCTGTGGGATTCTACTTATTCCCCAGATCCAGACAAAATACATGATGTGGGCAGGGCCTGGGAGACGGAGATATGCACTTCGGTGGGCTGGGAGGGCAGGTGTGTTGCGATATTAAAACTCCTCGCACACAGACACGCACACACACAGTGCACCTGGGCTTTGAATGAACTGGCTCACACATTGTGTACTGAGGAAAAGGTCTAGCCACTAGCTGAGCTCCAGGCCTACATGTGTGAATATAGAGGTTTTGATGCGTAGTCATGAGCGCCAGAAAAGCAGTCACCTTCACAGCTAAAGTCACTGTTTTATTCATTATACATTCAGTATTCATGTGTGAGTTTGTTCTTGTTGTCCCCTCGTGTGTGTGTGTGTGTGCGTGTGCGTGTTTGTGTAGTAGTTCAGTCCAGCTATGTGTCTAAAGGGCCAGCTCCAAGTAGTAGTTCCACTCCCTCCCCTGGAGCAGGAGTGGCTACAGCTGGATTCACCCCCAGTCCTGCTGCTGCTGCCCAGGCCTCGCCTTCCCCCTCCCTCACCCTGCCCCTGGCCCAAGGTGAGAGGAGCACCATTCGCCTCCCTCTCTCTTGCCTCTCCTTCAACATCCTCCTGTCCCTCCTTCATTCCTCTCTGTGGGTGGCCCCCCCTTAATGTTTCGGCTAGGCGAGCCGAACAAGTTTTCTCGCATACTCCCGTAAAAGACCTTCGCTTGAAAAACGAGAAAAAAGTGGCAATACTTCCGTTTGTCCATTTTGAGACGCCGTAGCCAGCATACACTCCGAATGATTCTAAGACGACTCAAGAAATCTGTCATGAATGTTGACGTTTTTGTCGAGGAGATCTTAGTAACGCAATTTTGCAATTGACTAGGATGTTTAGTGTAGTATTTCTCAAGTGAAAAAATGTGCATGCGGGCGAGTCGTCTCAGGCACTTTTATTTTTAATTTAAATTTTATTTCACTTTTATTTAACTAGGCAAGTCAGTTAAGAACAAATTCTTATTTACAATGACAGACTACCAGAAGGCCTCCTGCGTGGACGGGGGCTGGGATTAATAAGAAATAACATGATAAATATTGGACAAAACACACGTCACGACAAGAGAGACAACACTACATAAATAGAGACCTAAGATGACAACATAGCAAGGCAGCAACACATGACAACACAGCATGGTAGCAACACATGACAACACAGCATGGTAGCAACACATGACCACAACATGGTAGCAGCACAAAACGTGGTACAAACATTATTGGGCACAGACAACAGCACAAAGTGCAAGAAGGTAAGAGACAACATTACATCACACAAAACAGCCACAACTGTCAGTAAGTGTCCATGATTGAGTCTTTGAATGAAGAGTTTGAGATTAAACTGTCCAGTTTGAGTGTTTGTTGCAGCTCGTTCCAGTCGCTTGCTGCAGCGAACTGAAAAGAGGAGCGATCCAGGGATGTGTGTGCTTTGGGGACCTTTAACAGAATGTGACTGGCAGAATGGGTGTTGTATGTTGAGGATGAGGGCTGCAGTAGATATCTCAGATAGGGGGAGTGAGGCCTAAGAGAGTTTTATAATAAGCATCAACCAGTGGATTTTGCGACTGGTATACAGAGATGACCAGCATAGAGTAGAGGTCGACCGATTATGATTTTTAAACACAGATACCGATTATTGGAGGACCAAAACAGCCGGTACCGATTAATCGGCCAATTTTGTATTTATTTATTTGTAATAATGACAATTACAACAATACTGAATGAACACTTATTTTAACTTAATATAATACATCAATAATATCAATTTAGCCTCAAGTAAATAATGAAACGTTTAATTTGGTTTAAAAAAGCAAAAACAAAGTGTTGGAGAAGAAAGTAAAAGTGCAATATGTGCTATGTAAGAAAGCTAACGTTTCAGTTCCTTGCTGTTCCTTGTTACATTAGCCTCATCTCGGGAGTTGATAGGCTTGAAGTCATAAACAGCGCAATGCTTGCCGCACAACGAAGAGCTGCTGGCAAAATGCACTAAAGTGCTGTTTGAATTAATGTTTACGCGCCTGCTTCTGCCTACCACCGCTCAATCAGATACTTAGATACTTGTATGCTTGTATGCTCAGTCAGATTATATGCAATGCAGGACACGCTAGATAATATCTAGTAATATAATCAACCATGTGTAGTTAACTAGTGATTATGATTGATTGTTTTTTATAAGATAAGTTTAATGCTAGCTAGCAACTTAACTTGGCTTACTGCATTTGCGTAACATGCAGTCTCCTTGTGGAGTGCAACGAGAGAGAGGCAGGTCGTTATTGCGTTGGACTAGTTAACTGTAAGGTTGCAAGATTGATTCCCCCGAACTGACAAGGTGAAAATCAGTCGTAATGCCCCTGAACAAGGCGGTTAATCCACCGTTCCTAGGCCATCATTGAAAATAAGAATGTTTTCTTAACTGACTTGCCTAGTTAAATAAAGGTACAAAAATATATATATATATTTTTTAATGGGCAAATCGGCGCCCAAAAATACAGATTTCCGATTGTTATGAAAACTTTAAATCTGCCCTAATTAATCAGCCATTCCGATTAATCGGTCGACCTCTAGTATAGAGTGCAGTGATGTCTGGTGGTGGCAAATCTGATGGCCGAATGGTAAAGAACATCTAGCCGCTCGAGAGCACCCTTACCTGCTGATCTATAACTTACGTCTCCGTAGTCTTCTGAATCAAGGTTAGTTTGGCAGCTGGGGTGAAAGAGGAGTGATTACGATATAGGGAACCAAGTCTATGTTTAACTTAGCCTGAAGCTTTGATATGTGCTGAGAGAAGGACAGTGTACTGTCTAGCCATACTCCCAAGTACTTGTATGAGGTGACTACCTCAAGCTCTAAACCCTCAGAGGTAGTGATCACACCGGAGAGGGGCATTCTTCTTACCAAACCACATGCCCTTTGTTTTGGAGGTGTTCAGAACAAGATTAAGAGTAGAGAAAGCTTGTTGGACTCTAAGAAGGCTTTGTTGTAGAGCGTTTAACACAAAATCCGGGGAGGGGCCAGCTGAGTATAAGACTGTATAATCTGCATATAAATGGGTGAGAGTGCATCCTACTGCCTGAGCTATGTTGTTGATGTAAATTGAGAAGAGCGTGGGGCCTAGGATCGAGCCTTGGGGTACACCCTTGGTGACAGGCATTGGCTGAGACTGCAGATGTTCTGACATTATACACTGCACTCTTTGAGGGAGAGGTAGTTAGCAAACCAGGCCAAAGACCCCTCAGAGACACCAATACTCATCCCACAAGAATGGAGTGGTCTACCGTATCAAAAGTTTGGCCAATTCAATAAAAGTAGCAGCACAACATTGCTTAGAATCAAGGGCAATAGTGACATCATTGAGAACCTTTAAGGTTGCAGTGACACATCCGTAAACTGAGCGGAAACCAGATTGCATACCAGAGAGAATACTATAGACATCAAGAAAGCCAGTCATTTGATTATTGACAAGTTTTTCCAGCACTTTTGATAAATGGGGCAAAATAGAAATAGGCCTATAACAGTAAGGATCAGCTTGATCTCCCCCTTTAAATAAAGGATGAACCGTGGCTGCCTTCCAAGCAATGGGAACTTACACAGAGAGGGGAGACAGGCTAAAAGGGTCAGAGATAGGCTTGGTGATGATAGGGGCAGAAACCTTACCAGAACCAGCTGTTTTTTTGGGGTCAAGTTTAAGGAGCTCCTTTAGCACCTCAGACTCAGTGACTGCCTGCAGAGAGAAACTTTGTAGCAGGGCAGCGGAAAGAGGGAGGAGCATCAGGGATAGTCACATTAGAAGGGGTGGGAGATGAGGAAATGTTGGACAGGCAAGGAGGCATGGCTGAGTCAAATAGAAATCCTGACTTAATGAAGTGGTGATTAAAGAGCTCAGCCATGTGCTTCTTGTCGGTAACAACCACATCATCAATTTAAAGGGACATGGGTAGCAGGTCTTTAACTGTTTTCCAGAACCCCATGGGGTTAGACCCACAGAGAGAGAACTGCTCCTTAAAGTAACTAACTTTGGCCTTCTGGATAGCCTGAGTGCACTGATTTCTCATTTGCCTGAACAAGACTCAGTCAGCTGAGTATGCGAGCCTTTCGCCAAATGCAATTCTTGAGGTTGTGTAACTCTGCAAAAAAACGGTCGAACCAGGGCCTGAACCTGTTTTTAATTTTCTTTGTGGGGAGATGTTTGTTTAACAATAGCACTGAAAATATGAAAAAAATAAGGTCCAAGTGTCTTCGACAGAGGGGATCAAGCTGATTCTATACCAAGTTACAGAGGCCAGGTCATGAAGGAAGGCTTGATCATTAAAAACATTAAGCAAGCGTCTATGACGAATCAGGACAGGTAATTTCACTGAGCAGCCATTAAGAACAGAGGCTGTAAAGCAGTGGTTTCTGAAGTCATTACAGAAAACACCAGACCGATACCTATCAGGATTATTTGTGAGGATAACATTGAGGAGAGTAGCCTTTTCTGGGTGTTTGGAGTCATACCTCGTGGGATTGGTAATAATCTGAGAAAGATTTAGGGAGTCCCATTGCTTTAGGACTTTGTCAGGTGGTTTAAGCATGTCCAAATTGGGGCTGGCAACAGTAGATGGGCCAGGGTGTACATTCACATTTCAGGATATCATTAACAATCAAGGCACGGCAGAGGACAGTGAGAGCTCTGCAGTGTTGGTTTATGACATTTGAATGTGCATTAGATGGTAGCAAGATCATATTGTACTGCAATTTCATCAGGTAACATGAATACAAAGCCAGCGAGAGGTGGTTAGAATGGGATGGGAGGCCAAGACTCTGTGTAACCAATAGAGAGTCAGAGTCCCGAGTGTGGGAACAAACAGTCTTTCCCACGGTTGGGTGAACATGAAAGTTCATAGTCAACAAAGCATGCAGGAGTCATGGGGCAACTAGCAAAATGCACGAGAAAAAATATATATAACGACTTGGGGACATCCATTGTAAGTTTATAGTCACTCGCCACAGCACTGCCTGTGTGCTGGAGGCGAGCGAGAGAGGGGGGAGTGCGGTGGGGGTACCTGTACCAGACAGGTGGAGTCATGCCAGGGCAGACGGTGAACAGAGAGGGGGGAGTGCAGTGGGGGTACCTGTACCAGACAGGTGGAGACATGCCAGGGCAGACGGTGAACAGAGAGGGGGAGTGTGGTGGGGGTACCTGTACCATACAGGAGGAGACAACCAGGGCAGACAGTGGACAGAGAGGGGGGAGTGCAGTGGGGTACCTGTACCAGACAGGTGGAGACATGCCAGGGCAGACGGTGAACAGAGAGGGGGAGTGTGGTGGGGGTACCTGTACCAGACAGGTGGAGACATGCCAGGGCAGACGGTGAACAGAGAGGGGGGAGTGTGGTGGGGGTACCTGTACCAGACAGGTGGAGACATGCCAGGGCAGACGGTGAACAGAGAGGGGGGAGTGTGGTGGGGGTACCTGTACCAGACAGGTGGAGACATGCCAGGGCAGACAGTGAACAGAGAGGGGGGAGTGTGGTGGGGGTACCTGTACCAGACAGGTGGAGACATGCCAGGGCAGACGGTGAACAGAGAGGGGGGAGTGTGGTGGGGGTACCTGTACCAGACAGGTGGAGACATGCCAGGGCAGACGGTGAACAGAGAGGGGGGAGTGTGGTGGGGGTACCTGTACCAGACAGGTGGAGACATGCCAGGGCAGACGGTGAACAGAGAGGGGGGAGTGTGGTGGGGGTACCTGTACCAGACAGGTGGAGACATGCCAGGGCAGACGGTGAACAGAGAGGGGGGAGTGCAGTGGCGTTACCTGTACCAGACAGGAGGAGACAACCAGGGCAGACAGTGGACAGATCACCAGGTGGAATCCAAGCAGCAGTGCAGCAGGCAACAGTAGTAGGTGTCACACCCACTTCGGAGAAGCTTTTATTTCTGGAGGCAGATTTCTTAGAAAATGCCAGTGGATGGTCACTGAACATTCTTCAAAGGTCTCTGGATTTGGGTGGGATAACCTGTGAGACTCCTGCCATTTGTTGGGCTCAAAGACTTCAACACCTCTCACTTCACACCTCAGTTCTACTTGAAGTTATACCTGGTCTTTCTCAGTTCCAGGTTGAATGGTGTCCTCTGGTCTCTGCTGTTTGTTTGCCAGAGCACCCTCGGTAGAGCTTGGAAAAATTAATCTTTGGTAGTAGTAATCCTTCCAGGTAATTTTGTCCAAAATTAGGTTGTAGGTTTGGAGTTTTGATCTGGAGTGAAGGTTATGCTGTGGAGGGTAGCATCCTGTATGTCCCCGCCGAAAAATCCAAGTTTATCTAACTCCAAATCTATCTTTTTGTAAAAAAAAAAAACATGTTGAAAATGCAGCTATGTCTCTCCCTCCCTTCCTTTTACTTCATTGACTAATCCCTACTGTTGACCAATCGGCAACGAGGGGTCGTAAACTTCGGCTTGCCGAAGAACCCTTGCCAAAGTCTAAAACGAACAAAAACGTCACAAAATGTTGTCATAAATGGTTAAATAAAGGTTAAATAGAAATAAAATAAAAATGATATACACACAAGCTGTTACAAGCGGTTTCGGCTGGGAAGCGCCCGGCCGCCCCTTAGCCTTCCCTTCTCTTTCCTCCACACATTCAGCTCTCCATCTCTCCTTTTCACCTCACATTTCTACCACTTAACAATTCCTCCACTTTTTACACTTCCACCCTCAACCCCTCTCTTCCACTCTCTCCCCCTTCTTCCTCATACCCCGGTCCTTGTAAAGGTCGCATTTTGTCTTGTTTGTATTTTGAGCCCCATCTCGTTCTCTGTATCTCCCGTCTCCTCTACAGTGAAGACCGAGCCAGGAGTCTGTACACCCGTCTCTGCTACACCTGCCCCGTCGCCCCCTGTAACAGCCCCTGTTGCCTTCTCCACCCATGTAGCTGCTCCTCCCACTGCCTTCGCCTCGGTCAAACTGGAGCAGGGGGCCGACACCAGCTCACACCAGCACGTCGAGGTCATCAAGTAAGGACTACTTAGATATATCTCAGACAAAACAGTATATGCTATGAAAAGGACGGGCTATTGGCAAACAACGTAGCACCAAAGCGTTAGCATAGCAGCACTAGCATTGTTCTACACCACAGAAACGAAGTGGGCTATTGGATGTGGACGGTTTGGGCACTACACCCAGACCTATGGGTTTGCTTGAGAGTCTGTTGGTGTCTTGCGTGTGGTAATGTGTTTGTGCCTCTCCTGGCTCCTCAGCACGGAACACATAGAGACCCTCATGCAGCTGCTCACCGCCGTGGTGAAGAAATCCCCCCTCATCGTACCAGAGAAGAGTAAGCTCCCTTCCTCATTTTCTCTGTTCTCACTCCTGATTCTCTGTACATCCATTCTTCTTAGACCAGGTACCATGTAAATAAAGCTTGAGTGAGACGGATGGGATGTTAAACCGGTGTCCTGACTCTGTGGTCATAAAAAATCCCAGGCCACTTATCGCAAGACGAGGGGTGTTAAAAGTCCCATCCTGGTCCCATTTCTCATTCTTAATTGGCGTATCACTCCTCACCTCTCCACCATGCTATCTAATGTGTGGTGAGCGTTCGGGCACATAGTAGTCGTCGGTGCATCCCCCGAGTGGTTGCCACACATTGGTGGTGGATGAGGTGAGTTTCCCCCTTACGATGCAAAGTGCTTTGAGTGCCTTAGTTGGTAGAATGGCACTACATAAATCCAATCTCTTAGTAGTATTATTATGTAGATAGTGTGTATGCTGTGTGTTGTCTGGTTAATGTTGTGTTGTATTGTTCAGCCGAGGACTCCCATCCGTTCTGTGCGGTGTCTACTGAGCAGTATTACTCCTGGAACATTGGGAAACGCAGGGCAGCAGAGGTAAAGATTGTTTGTTTGTGTTGTTGGCTGTGTGTTTGTTAGTCTGGCTGTGTACAACGTGACTTTGACTCTGCATATTTTCTGCTTACCTCATGTCTCCCTGTCCAGTCGGATTCTTCTCTCTCTATTTTTGCTCCGTCATCATCCTCCTCTTTCATCTCTACAAAATACACACACACACACACACACACACACACACACACACACACACGTTTACCCCAGATGCTGCCTAGAGCCCCTGTAAACCCATTATCTATGGAGACAGTCTAGACTGGTTTTCTTCTCTCTATCTGACAGTCAGTCTCTCAGACAGCAGTGTTCTATGCTGCCTGCCCCAGAGCCCAGACTTATTCTACCCAGGAAAATAGTATGATGATTATGAGGTTAATGGTCCACCCGAGGCTTACTACGGACTCTGTTATGGTAACTCATATCTCCTATGAACTCATAAAGGAGGTTCAGAGTGAGTAATGCCCGAAGACACCCTGGAGAGGGCTGGCTCTGTGCTGTCTAGCTAAAATCTGTTTAGTCCATATCAACAGACTCCATGTGATTAATATGCTAAATAATATTTGAGTGACAGCTGCTGAAAGAGAATAAAGGGAGATTTCTGAGAATTGTGAGGAATCAGAGCTGTCATTCGTCTATTAACGATATTGTACTATGTCTTCTGACCCATGTTTTACATTGTAATTGTCATTAATAAAGACATTAGGAAAGAAAAAAGCAATCAGAGCTATCTCCATTATAATGTGCAAAGTGTGTTGACTGTTTTGTATTTAGTATGTATATACACGTAACTGCCAAAATAAAGGAAACGCCATCATAAAGTGTCTTTATAGGACGTTGGGCAACCACAAACCAGAACAGCTTCAATTGCATCTTGGCATAGATTCTACAAGTGTCTGGAACTCTACTGGAGTGATGTGACACCATTCTTCCTCGCTCCAGAATCTCCCATAAGTGTTCAATTGGGTTAATATCTATTGACTTGATCCCATGGCATGTGGTTTACATTGTTTTCATGCTCATCCAACCATTCAGTGACCCCTTCTACCCTGTGAATGGGGGCAAAGTCATCCTATGGGAGCATAGCCATGGTAGCCAAAATAATGGCCTGCTCAGCATTTTTATACATGACCCTAAGCATTATGGGATGTTAATTGCATAATTAACCCAGGAACCATATCTGTGTGGAAGCACCTGCTTTCAAAATACTTTGTATCCCTCATTTACACAAGTTTCTCCATTATTTTGGCAAGTACCTGTGTGTTGATTTGAGTGCACTTGAAATCAAGTTGATATGGTTGTCTCATTGTAGCTCCAGCGTGCGGTAGCAGTGAAGCGTGTGGTCCAGGATGTATTGGAGCGCTGCCCCCGCCTGCAGGCCCTCACCCCCCCTAAGACCAGAGAGGTGGTCCAGTGGTGCCGACAGAGAGGCTACACACCCCCGGACCCCGAGCCCCTACGCAGCAGCAGGCCTGACGAAGGAACCATAGAGGACATCCTCACACAGATAGACAACGAACCAGGTAGAGTGGGGGAAGGTGAAGAGGGCTGTTGAGAGAGAGAGAGACACACAGAGAGACACAGAGAGAGAGAGAGAGAGACACAGAGAGAGAGAGAGAGAGACAGAGAGAGGGAGAGAATGCCTCTAACTCTATTATGTGGCATTTTGTAACCTTTTTCAATGTACTGTGTTATTAGTGCTAGTATGCAGGCCTGCCTGGTATTCACAGGCAGTCCTAATTAATTCTGTCTATTGTTCCTGTTCCTGCGTGGAGGAAAAAGCAGGCCTCTAGCCTGATGAGTCACACACCAGGCTGAGAGCCCGAACAGCCAAGCTCTGTTCTTTGCTCTGATCGCTATGGTCCAAATGCACACACTCTTTGGCTCTCTCTCTTTCATACACTCTCTCTACCTCACTCACTCTCACGGTCTTTCTCTGCATGTCTAAATACAAAGTTAGGAACAGATGTGCTCAGCCTTCACACCTGTTTAAATAAAGCTCTCACCTGTTTAAAGCTCTCACCTGTTAGCCTATTTTCTGACGGTTATTTTCAAGATGTAATTCAAATAAAGAGCAAGGAAGTCTTTATTTACGGTACACCAAAATTGTTTATTTACATTTCTCTAAATTATCCATTTATCTTGATTCTACCTCTGTCCTTCAACTCCTTCTATGGAGTACAGAGCAATATACACTGTGTACAAAATGACTGACCAGGTGAAAGCTATGATCCCTTATTCAATCAGTGTCATTTTTTTTTATCTGAGAGACAACAATTGAGACATGGATTGTGTATGTGTGCCGTTCAGAGGGTGTACGGATAGAGAACATAGATAGAGAACATTCTCGGTTTTTGGAACGTCTACCTTTGTGTGTGTGTTAACTTGTGTCATCATTGTTTAGAGTGCCCCTCTACCCTGGGTAGCTGTGAGGAGTTGGTCCAGCGGTTGGAGCAGCTGCAGACCCTGCTGAAGACTGAGCCAGAGGATGATGATGATGAAGTCCTAGACATCGTCAGTGTGACCCCGCCCTCTCAGAAGTTAAAGGTCAAAGAAGAGGAACAGGAAACGGACCCCGAGCCCAAGTACTTCCTGGCCCCATGCCCCTCGGCCCAGTTTGTCAGCGAAACAGCTCAACAGGTGAGGAGCTAGTGCCTTGCAAAAATATTCACCTCCCTTGGCGTTTTTCCTATATTGTTGCATTACAACCTGTAATTTAAATAGATTTTTATTTGGATTTCATGTAATGGACATACACAAAATTGTCCAAATTCGTGAAGTTAATTGAAAAAAATAACTTATTTAAAAAATTAACAGGTGCGTGCATATGTATTCACCCCCTTCGCTATGATGCCCCTAAATAAGATCTGGTACAACCAATTACCTTCAGAAGTCATATAATTAATTAGATAAAGTCCACATGTGTGCAATCTAAGTGTCACATGATGTGTCACATGATCGCAGTATATATACACCTGTTCTGAAAGGCCCCAGAGTCTGCAACACCACAAATCAAGGGGCACCACCAAGCAAGTGGCACCATGAAGACCAATGACCTCTCCAAACAGGTCAGGGACAAAGTTGTGGAGAAGTACAGATCAGGGTTGGGTTATAGAAAAATATCAGACACTTTGAACATCCCACAGAGACTTGCAGCTGTCATTGCTGCAAAAGGTGGCACTACAAAGAATTGACTTTGGGGAGGTGAGTAGATATGCACGCTCAAGTTTTCCGTTTTTTTGTATAGCAATAAAAAATATTTTGCATCTTCAAAGTGGTAGGCATGTTTTGTAAATCAAATGATACAAACCCCCCCAAAAATCAAGGCAACAAAATAGGAAAATTGCCACGGGGGGTGAATATTTTTGCAAGGCACTGTATCTGGTCAGCACCGACAAATAAGGGAGTTGGTCGAAGTTGACCCTTACTTAGGATTGTACAACTTTGATCCTCCATGGCCACAGTGTGTGCTGGCTTTTCTTCTTGCCATATAAGTATACCGATTTAGACCTGGGAGGAAACCAAGTATGTGCACTTTGCAGTGAAATTCAACCCTCAGTGGACAATTGTCCTTTGCAGACTAGAGGTTGGCGAAGAAAGTTGATAAGCACCTAAAAATCGGCAGCTTTCACAGTGCTGTATTAAGATGCTAGAGGATTGTGGGATGAGGATAATCCTGGAAAAAGAGTGTAAAAATATACACTCATAGCATCAGCACAACTGTGTAAAGTATCTTCTGGTAACAAGACACAGCATCTCCTAACTTAAGTCTCACTCTTTCGCTCTCCCTTCTCCCCTAACCCTCTCCTTTCTCCATCTCTCTCAGATTGGTGTGGCCTTTCAGCAGGTGGAGGTGGAGAAGAATGTTTTTGCTCCAGTGATCGAGGCCATGATTCTCAAGGTTAGTTACTCCGGATGCCTCAAACACAAGACAGCATAATGAACAATGAGAATGAAAGTTGGCCTCACCTAAAGATAGGCATCATTCACGAGATTGACAATACATTTTTCCTGTGTCCCTCTGTGCACCAGTCTTTGTTCTTGTTCTGATATAAGATGTCCTGTGATGTTGTGTAGATTGTAGGGTATGATAGGTGTTTCTGTCTTCTGTAGGCGACAGAGCAGTTTGCTAGTGACATCCTGAGAGAAGCTCTGGCTGGAGCCCACGTAAAGTCCCACCAGAACAGGTGAGACAACCTAATTTTTCCATTACACACTGAGCTGGTATACTAACCACTGAGAATGTATTATATTTGTCCCTATCAAATACACTATTAGGTCAATGAATATCTTCCTGATGTGTCCTCAGGGCTCCCAGAGAGATCACAGCCATAAACATTCACCAGGCGTCCAGCAGCATCCCCACATGTGACTTCCTCACCAACACGCACATGGGCTACATGACCAAGGAGGACTGATTACACACAACCTTATTCACAACCTAACTAAGAACAACGGCCACTCAGACTGAGAGAGATACATGCATACTGGCTACTGGGAATTACCAGGGACCTCACGATACAATATTTATCATGATACTTACGCGCCGATACAATATGTATTGCGATTCTCACAATTCTATATGTATTGCAATTCAATACTGTGATTTCATTGCGATTTGATGTTCGAAACATGTTGCTCACCATATGTCTGCTGCCGAGGGACAAGAGAGAGCCATGAGAACGAGTTTTTATCATGGAAATAAAAGTGATGAAAACAAATTGGTTCCCTATTTAAAAAGAAAATGAAGAACAAACTCTGAAGGAAAAATGCTAGAGTTTTGGTGCAGGTTACAAACAGCTAGCGCAATAATAATATTACGAAATTGTCAAAACGATATGATATATCATCAGAAATAATGTCCCAATATGTAACTGTATCGATATTTCCCCCATCACTACTGGCTGCTCACATCAGTCTCACTAGCTGAGAGACGGGCAGTAAGAGCTGCAGAACGAGCATATGGACCTGCCTCTGGGGTTAAACTGAACCGTCGGGCCGGCAGAAGAACTCTCTGACAGACATTGACCACAACAGAGAAACAGTCCGAGCGCTGCAGGAATACTCCGACCTCCCCTGGAAGACCATCTCACCAACCGACATTTTAAACCATTAGTCAGCTACTTTTCATATCTCAGTATCATAAAGTAGAATCAATTACACAGACTACACCAAACACCTGGGTGGAATTCAGGACTCCACAACCTTCTGAACATTAAGATATGACATGATCTCTAAACCCTTAGCAGAGTCCAAAACGTGTACATTTCCTCCAATAGTTCTAGAATACTGGACCGTTGGCTTTCATCGTTTTCTCAGCGCTGCTCTGGCTATTTCTCCAACCGTCGCCACGTTCAAATGAATAGCGGGAGCCTTGTTGGTTGGGAATTTGGGGGGGGGTGCGCGCAGTCAGGCTGTGCATCCCCTGCGGATGGTGGTCGTAGATCCAGATGTGTCACAGTGGGCCGCAGGACTATCGCGTCTCTGCGTCTGTGGACTCTGAATTAGCTTTATTTTGTTATGGGGTGCCCACTCCCCTGACATTTTAGTGATAGAAAATGGGGTCCCCGTTGGTATACCGTTGCTTTACTCTATATGATGACAGATCAGTATATCTGTTCTACTCAATAAACAGTATTTATATAACGCTGTGCCCTACTGAATGCGACCCCGGGGATCAATCATAACATACCTGGTATAACCGTTTCTTTCATAATCTGTTTTAGTTTGTATAACTGGTTTACCGGACAGTCAGACTAATGTACTGTACCCACTGACTTAATCACAGTTGGGCTCAGTCTGGTCCCTTTAAAGCACCACACAATGTGAGATAAACCTTGAATTGAACATTGTGGGTCTTAAACATTGTCGAATGCTTCAAAATAGATGTCTATTTTGGGACAGTGTGTCTGGTGTCCTCTCTCTCACCTCTCTCTCACCTTGTAACAGGATTATGTGTGAATCAAATGGTTGAATGTTTCTCTCAAATGGCCACAACAATGCACGCCACTAGGCCAAATATGTGCTTTGATTGAAACTAAACACAGGTAGGCTGTGCTAGTTTGTTAACACCATCTGCTCGAGAATTTGCTCGCTGGCCTAATTCAAAGCAACAGTGTAGGTTCCTTTGAAACTGTACCCTATAACTCAAGAAGATGTAAATGCATATCCTCATGAAACTCCGTTGAGATCAAATGGTCGGGAAGTGGATGGAAGTGTCACCAGTAGAACTTCACGATCGACAGTGAGGCACAAGTAGAGCAGAGACTGTGTAGAGTAGAGAATTCTGCTTCGGGACCTTTAGCTGTCGTGAAGAAAGATCCAGAGAAGTCCGATCCGCAGCCTCGACCATTAAAGTATTGTCTGTCTGACAGTCACAGGGAGGAGAGTAAAAGTGGCTTACAGACCTACTGTACATCAGACCAGACAATGACCCCCCCCCCAATAACAGTCTTAATACCATTGTACTCTTCTGGGAAACGGTGTTCTTTTCATTCAGTCAATTCAAGATTTAGAAATCAGAATGCAATTGGTTCAATTCTTTTCCATGAGGGATTTTAGACTCACAGATTATTTAAAAAACTTGTCCTGAATTGACTGAGTTGAAATGGAACAGGGCCCAATTCTGACTGTTGTGTTTGTGTCTAGACTGTTCTCAAGTGTCACATATCAGCCTGATCACAGATCTGTGTGTGTTTCAGCCGACTAAGCATGTATGCAATGGCAACAATAGCCAGAGGAGTCGAGCTGAACATGCACATACAGATCTGGGACCAGGCTAGATGGATATGTCAATGAAGGTGTGCTATAACTTGAAGTCTTGGACAGTAGGGATGGAGGGGCCACATCTGTGTGAGTCCCAAGGTTAACGTTGTGTTTTTTACTTGGTCCACTCCCCTCTGGAGTAGGGTTGACCGTCAGTTGTTGGTAAAGTGCATTTGTAATGTTATGTATTCGATACAGTATGTATGTCCCTACCACTATGACTGTGTATTTGTGTACATTGTGTGTATGACTGACTCCAGTTTTTGTTTGTTCACTTCATATCAAGCCCCGCTACCAGCAAAGTCATTACTATGGTGTGTTAGAATGTGTTAGTGTGCATTATTTATGTTTTTTTGTGTTAGTGTGTGTGTGTTGGGGTAAATGTGGTGTGAATATGGGTGTACTGTGTACCTGTATACGAGAGTGAGAGAAAGTTAAGGTGAATTAATGAAAATATCTTTGAATATGATTCATTTTGGATGTTGTGTGTACATGGTTGTTGGTTGACATTTAGCTTGTGTAGGAGTGAAGATGATAGGTGTTATGTTTCAGTATGAATCTGGTAAGTGTGTGGTGTGCTCACTCTAAACTGAGTGGTCACCTTGCCCGTTTGACCAAACTTTATGTATTGTAGAAATAATATCAATTGACCATTATATTTTCATTTTCCAGTGCACACCAAAAATATGATCAATATTCTTGTATTAAAATGGAAAACTTGTTTATAAAACTGTGGTTGTTTTTGAAGTGACTTAGCGTCTTGTTATCCCCCCTCCGCCCCAGGATGCCCTTTCCCGATTCCCTCACTCCCTCTTCCTCCCTCTATCTCTCTTTCTCTGAGAGCTTCTTCACACTTTTAAAAAAAATACATTCGGCTACTCATATTACTCAAATGTAAACTTGCCTACTTGCTACATCTCGCCCGCTTCCTCTGGAAGTAGAGCAGGACACTCGTCCGACCATTGCCGCCCTTGAAACAGGCCAGAGTAAACAGAATTGCTTCGTTGAGCCAACATTCCGACAGTATAAATGGTAATAGCAGAGCAATGTTTTTGAAGCAGCTGAAATGCATTTGACATGTTCAGCTGAAATTGCAGTAGCAGCCCGTTCCATTTATTTTCTAATAATAATCATATTTAGCGGCTGGCTGCTTTAATCCAAAATTCCATCCAGCTTTGCATGCATATGATATCATACGGTTGGCCCCAGTTGGAATCAAACTCATAGCCCTTGGCGCTGCAAGTGCCATGCTCTACCAACTGGGCCACATTTTCTCCACCTCTCCCTCTCTCCTTTTAGCACAGCCTGTGTGATAGGGCTGCAGTAGATTTTGAGAGATTACAGGGTGCTGGACTGAGGAGGCTTTGGTGGGATGGTAGAATCAGATGGCAGTACTTTACATTCTCAGTGTGGCTCAACTCCCATGCCTCTCTCCCTTTTTTTTTTACCCGAAAGGATGGCAAAGGATCTGGTTCATTGAGAGATTAAACTCTTAAGTAGTGGCCTTCTGTGACCCTTGGAATATCACTTACTATTCTAGAAGCCAGAAACACAAAGCTGCACAGGTCACTGACAGAGCCCACCTTTGGATACATCAGAGGCAGTATTTCTTTCGATAGCTAGAGATAGAGACAGCCAGGTTTCCATGTACTAGCCAGAATGACCCAACATGCAAACATCAGAGAGTGCCATGTTTGTCAACAGATGCTCCTTGTTATCATGTTCTGTGATGGTATCAGAGCTGTGTGACATAATATGGTCATGTTCAGTGTCCCTGACTGGCACACATTTGTTCCAATAGTGTTTTGCTCATCACTCTTAGATCAGGTTAATGTTAGTTAACTTTACATTTTGGTCAGGTTGCGGTAAGGTTAGATTACATATTTAACTAGGCAAGTCAGTTAAAGAACACATTCTTATCCACAACGACGGCCTAGGAACAGTGGGTTAACTACCTTGTTCAGGGGCAGAATGGCCGCTTTTTACCTTGTCAGCTCGGGGATTCGATCTAGTAACCTTTCGGTTATTGGCCCAACGCTCTAACCACTAGGCTACCTGCCGCCCCAGATTAGATCAGGTTTGGTTTCTGTAAGATTTGGTTACTGTAAGATTAGGGCTGGGATAAAGGGACTGATCTGAAAAAGGGGTTATGCATCTGATCCTGTGGACCTTGTGTATAATTTCCAACAGGCTCCGTTAAACTAATAGAAACAGGTACCGAATTCAGTCATACAATGTAGTGTAGTATTATGTGTTGTTTTGTTTCATTCTGTGGATCATGTTGATGGACCAGGGAAATGAGTCATTATTGCTTCCGATTTAGTTGCTGTGAGCATAGATTTAGTCATGAACTGCTTGTACATGTAAAACCACGCACACCTCATGGTGCTCCTCCACTGTTGTAAGATGTTACATAAAAGGGGAACAAAGAAAACATGGTGTGCCACTCCAGGGCTCCCGAGGGGCGCAGCAGTCTAAGGCAGTGCTCGAGGTGTCACTACATACCCTGGTTCAATCCTGGGCTGTATCACAACCGGCCTTGATTGAGAGTCCCATAGGGTGGCACACAATTGGCCCAGTTTCGTCCGGTTAGGGGAGGGGTCAATGTAAATAATAATTTGTTCTTAACTGACTTGCCACGTTAAATAGATGACCATTTTTTTAATCATCATCACACTTATGGAAATGCAGGCTGCTCTTTCAGCATGTTCACTCAGATTCAGCTCCATCACATCAAAGGTGTTATAGGACTCACATCACAATGTGTCTAAACCCCTCATGTTCACCCTGTTGGATAATGTGTCTAACCCCCTCATGTTCACCCTGTTGGATAAAGTGTCTAACCCCCTCATGTTCACCATGTTGGATAATGTGTCTAACCCCCTCATGTTCACCCTGTTGGATAATGTGTCTAACCCCCTCATGTTCACCCTGTTGGATAATGTGTCTAACCCCCTCATGTTCACCCTGTTGGATAATGTGTCTAACCCCCTCATGTTCACCCTGTTGGATAATGTGTTTAACCCCCTCATGTTCACCCTGTTGGATAATGTGTCTAACCCCCTCATGTTCACCCTGTTGGATAATGTGTCTAACCCCCTCATGTTCACCCTGTTGGATAAAGTGTCTAACCCCCTCATGTTCACCATGTTGGATAATGTGTCTAACCCCCTCATGTTCACCCTGTTGGATAATGTGTCTAACCCCCTCATGTTCACCCTGTTGGATAATGTGTCTAACCCCCTCATGTTCACCCTGTTGGATAATGTGTCTAACCCCCTCATGTTCACCCTGTTGGATAATGTGTCTAACCCCCTCATGTTCACCCTGTTGGATAATGTGTCTAACCCCCTCATGTTCACCATGTTGGATAATGTGTCTAACCCCCTCATGTTCACCCTGTCGGATAATGTGTCTTACCCCCTCATGTTCACCCTGTTGGATAATGTGTCTAACCCCCTCATGTTCACCCTGTTGGATAATGTGTCTAACCCCCTCATGTTCACCCTGTTGGATAATGTGTCTAACCCCCTCATGTTCACCATGTTGGATAATGTGTCTAACCCCCTCATGTTCACCCTGTTGGATAATGTGTCTAACCCCCTCATGTTCACCCTGTTGGATAATGTGTCTAACCCCCTCATGTTCACCCTGTTGGATATTGGTTCACCATCTTAAGATTGAATCTGGTTTGTATTCATAAGGTATCTCCAGAGTAGGGGTGCTGATCTGCTTTGAGATCATGATGAGTGAGACTATATGGGGGGTCCCAGATCAGCACTCCTACTCTGAGATGCTTTATGAATACGGCTCCTGATCAAATGAAACAGTTCATCATATAGATACTGTAGATATGAGGATGTGTGTAGCAGAAACAGCCACATCAATTGGACAAACAGAAGGTAAGAACCTAATATTCTTTTATTGTAATATACTGTACATTATATCATATTTCACTTTTTATTTTCTGAAGCAGATTTACAAAATGAACGTATACACCAGAAACAACTATTTTCTCAATCGTTACCTACCAGTAATTGAATAGAAATGAATTAAATATTTTGTTTTGTTTCCGTTAACAAAAATCAACACACTTTCTGGACAAAGTGTAGTTTGAGCATACATTTCTTGTCATTTCAATAGATCCAACAGTATGTACAAAAAGTATTTATTAACTTAAATCATTCCAATTCAGCAGGTACACACACATACCTGTACATACAGTACACACAAACACACATTACAGAGCAGCCGTGTTGTCTTGGAGTGTCCAACGGCAAAAAAGCCTGATTTCAAACTAGTTGGTTTCATGCAAATGACATTTTCATAGCAATAGAACAGAATTGTAAAATGATTTATCTTGTTTTATGACATCTAGTTTCTCATTCACTCTCATCTCTGATTTACTATACTGGACGGTAAGCTAACTTTCCCTTTCTGATTACATTAAGAAGATGTACATTCCTTTGCATAGATTTTGTTATAGTGTGGAATGGACAGAGAACATTCCCTAATTGGTTCTTTGGACTCCCCGTAACCAGTAGAAGGATTTGGAGAGTCTGTCATATGTTGAAGATTCTGGATCCGCTTTGAAAAACCGCAGACGGGTTGGGAGAGAGCTTAGTCCTAACCAACTGCTCCTGCAAAAAGACAAAACAACACATGGGTTATTCAAAGATGATCACAAGCAATGCAGGTCTTGTGCTGTTCAGATAGGATATGTGATATACACTCAGAGGCCAGTTTATTAGGTACACCACCCTGTTCACGAAAATGGTTCGCTCGTACAGACAGTGAGTCATGTGGCCATGGCTTGCTATATAAAGCAGGCAGACAGGCATAGAGGCATTCAGTTACTGTTCGATTGAACATTAGAATAGTCCAAACTAATTACTTAAGCGACTTTGAGCGTGGTATGATCGTCGGTGACAGGCGCGCTGGTTCCAGTATCTCAGAAACGGCCGGCCTCCTGGGCTTTTCCTGCACGACAGTGTCTAGGGTTTACAGAGAACGGGGCGACCAACAAAACACAGCCAGTCAGCGGCAGTCCTGTGGACGAAACCAGCTCATTGATGGGAGAGGTTGAAGGAGAATGGCAAGAAACAAGCTAACAGGCGGGCTACCAACAGGCAAATAATGACGCATTACAACAGTGGTGTGCAGAACGGCATCTCGGAACGCACAACTCTTTGGTTCTTGTCATGGATGGACTATTGCAGCAGACGTCCACACCGGGTTCCACCCCTGTTAGCCAAAATCAAGAAGAAGCGGCTCCAGTGGGCACGCGGTCCCCAACACTGGACAATTGAGGAGTGGAAAAACACAAATCCCAGTTCCTGTTGCGTCATGCTGATGGCAGAGTCAGGATTTGCCGTAAACAGCATGACTCCATGGCCCCATCCTGCCTGGTGTCAACGGTACAGGCTGGTGGTGGTTGTGTAATATTGTTGGGAATGTTTTCCTGGCACACGTTAGGTCCCTTGATACCAATTCAGAAATGGTCCAACACCCCAAAGAATTCAGCCTGTTCTGGGGGCAAAGTGGGGTCCGGCCGGTACTAGATGGGTGTACCAAATAAACTGGGCACTGATGGTACGATAATATGAGAGGTGACTTGTTTGGTTGTGCAGTCATAGTGCATCAGCCCTCCTGTCAGTGGACTGGTAGACATAATTAATCACAGCAAATGCTACTGATGCTACTTTCTGAAAGAACATCCAGCCGGAACCTACATGAATAGAACTTCACTCAACCCTGAAATGAAGTATGCATGCTGCATCCATCAAGTAGCGTGTTCCAGGCTTGATATGATGATTAGATATGGATCTGCCTGTTCCAATGCAGCTGATTAGTAGTGGTACAATGGCCAAACGGAAGGTGCGTTTGGCAGAGTCGTAGTCTGTGGTCTCAGTAGCAGTCTCTTCAGTCAATGACAAATAGGATACGACTACTACTGTATTTGCTGGATGTGAGGCTGTGTCTGTACGTGAAATGTGTCAAACTGCAGCTTCGAAAAAAGTGTGTGTGTGTGTGTGTGTGCTTCAGTCTGTTTGCATATGTGTTTGTGTATCTGTGTATATGTTCACCTCCTCCCACACACACTCTTTTCCACTCAGTATAGCAGCCAGGTCTGCCTCTCTCCGAAATGAGATTCACGCTGAAATGACTGCAAGCCACTGCATCGCATCACACTGGCAAAAATGGCAAATAATCCATTATTGCTCACGTTATCGCTCTCTCTTCCTTTCACCCTTTCCATCCCTCACTCTCTGTGTTTTCCTTTCTCCCTCCCTTGATATAACCCTGCTGGTTTGGCTCATGACACTGGCTGTTGTCAGACACATCGTGGGAAAAGGGAAACGTTCCAATTCCACCAAACAGGGGAACAGGAAAGAGAGAGAAAAAAGAGGAGCGTGACTGGAGGGAGGGCGAAAGGAGAGATGATGAGAGAGAGGAAAGGGGTGCAACGGGAGGTGATTTGCAGGATGCTTTGTGTCTGCACAGTTTGATCCTCTCTTAATGCAGCCCATTGTACACCACATCCCCATTTCTCCCCTGTTTATCTGTTTTGGTACAAAGTGGGGAAAAACTCTTTGTATCACATTTAACAGCTCAGGCAATGTTCTCCACCAGTGCTAAAAACAAGATTCTTAGTGTCTCGTGGGAGAAAACACTCTCAGTAGACGCATTGATGGGAACAGAATTTTATGTCTAAGTGTTTACCAGAAACATTCATGGAGCACTCAGAAAGCTTGCATGTGTTTCAGAAATAAATGGCTTGTTGCCTCTTTCTTAACTGTAAGGGTACTGCTAATTTGAAATATATATATATATATATAATCCCTCCCTCTCATAATCAAGTTTATTGATTTTGGTTCCAGAGGCATAATGAGGACAACAGTATTAATTGCCTTGATGGGTGCTATGAAAGCGGATCAACTTCTCAGAGGTTTATCAGCACACACTGTAATGGTACTAACCGCTCACTACCTGTATGCATGGCTCTGTGCACTATGCTCTAGTGTTGCCCGCATCCCCGGGGAAACGTTACACAGCTGTGCTTTTGTCTATCCATGACCTTGACGAGTCAATGAAAAGTGTTTCCATTGACCCATCATGTCGATGGACAATACCCTGAGGTCTGTGTGTGTGTGTGTGTGTGTGTGTCTGTGTGTGTGTGTGTGTGTGTGTGTGGTCAGAGAGCTTAGTGGGTTGGGGTGTCAATAATGACTTGGCAGTGTGTGGGGGCTGGGACTGGACCGGATTGTTTAATATAGATCCAATGGATTTTGCGTCGTGTTGGCAGATCGCTCGGTGACCGATTAAAAAGGATGGAGCACTAGGTCGTTGTTTGGGGTTAGAGGGGAGGTATTACTGAAGTAGAAGTTGATTGATGGGTTAGGTGGTGTACAGAGAGAGGGTCCAATATGATGACAATAGCCTGTAGTTGGTATCTGATGTCTACTTTTCTTGGCAGGAGACGGGGTTAAATCCTCTGCACCCAATTTGTACAACAGCTCTTACATCGTAGCCTACTGTGGTGTTGTACCTTTCCTGCATGCACCCTGAACACACACACACATCTCACCCTGTTTTCTGGGCCATGGTTATTAATAGGCTATGACCTACAGATGACATATCTCATATTAAATCCTGTGGCCTGTCAAACACTGTTGGACTGGCCTTCTACAACACAGCCGCGTAGGCACAGGTCCACCCAATCAGATTGAACAGAAAAACAAGTGTTCTTTTATTTTTATGTTCTCTACTCGTCAGTGTTCCAAACGGGACATTATTTGTTTTTTTCTCCCTAAACGTGCAAACGGCATCAGATAGAATGAATAGCAAGCGGTGCACTGGAATGACATTCAGTCTCATGGGATGGGTGGCCAACAATAACTAACTGAAAGCCACACCCCCCACAAATATAAGTGCATTGAGGCATATGTCACTGTGCTTGTACAGCTATATGCACCATGCCACTGCCCACTTCATTAGTTCATTTAGTGAATAAAACAGCTCACAATCCACTACCTTTATCACAGTCAACACACCTAGATTTTTAGCTTTAATTGGCATTAAAAATGCTAAATGTTCTCTCAGCCTCATCGCAAAATGTGTAACATAGATTATCTATAAAACTGCACATTTTCCTCTCTCCCCTATGGCAAAATATGTAAAATTGCAGGAAATTAGCTTAAAACAGCAACAATTTCTCTCAGCCTCACGGCAAAATGTGGAGAACAGCATGAGATTAGCTATAAAACTGCAAATGTTTCTCTTTGCCCAATGGCAAAATGTGTAGAATTGCAGGAAGTTAGCTGTTTTGTCTGGCTACGCTACTGCTACAACAGAAAGACTATACACTAAAACATGTTCTCCCATGTGATTGGCCAAAAAAAAGTTTATTTCAACTTGTTATTAAATTGACAACTGAAACATTCCTAGCAAGCAGTGTGCAGGAGTTTCTTCTTTCTCTAATCTCTCTGGCATAGATGACAACGAGTGAAAGCGGAAAAGCCGAGTAAGTCCAGCCCGGACCGTTCTCCTCTACTCTCCGCTGGCAGATGGCACAGAGGAACGTGGGCGGGGGGGTGGCACTAAACCCCAGGAGATTCCCCAAAGATTTCCACTCCCTGTCACGCTAGGATCAAAACAGGAGAAGAATTATAGTACTGCTCTTTCTCTCTCTTGTCTATATGCATTTAAATCTCTGTCCGTCCGTCCCCTACTCCCTCCCTCTCTCCACACCTGAACCCACTTTGACACACCATCTCAGTGATTGAGTCTCCATATCCAATTGACCAGATGTCTGAATATGATTGACTTTCTTTTCTCCTCATGTAATGCCTGTTCTAACCAGGTCAATGTCATAAGCCTGGCCGTGTTCGGGTGTTACATAATCATCCGAAACAGCTGGGTCACTTTGAGCAGATTTAGGGCAGGACGGGATGCTGCATCACCTAATTTACTCCCCTTGACTGCAATGTATTGAGAAAAACATTAGCTACTGTGACATTTTACCTTTCTGCAAAAACGTGCCAGGATGACCCTTTCAGGCTAATAATGGGCTGCTCTTAGAGATGCCTCTAACACAGCTCCACTGGGAACACCTGGTACCTAGCTGGAACAATAGCTATATCCCATATCTTTACCCTATATTCCCCATCCATCGTCTATGTCTTTCACGTGCCTTTACCTTTAGCCAGAAATAGTACTATCTAAGGAATAGGAAATCATCCGAGATGTATACAGTGACTTCTATAGGACGAGACACTACCACTTTGCTCACATCAAGGATTCGGACCATTTGAAATAGCATCGAAAAACAGGATTTGTGCCCTGAAACACACTGTGAAACACAAAAACAGGAGTCCTCTAACCTCTCCCATGGTTCCTATACTGAGGTCAGGTCTCTCTGGCAGGCTGCTCTGCTGGAGGCCGGCGGTGGTGGTGATAGGGGTGGTAGTGGCAATGGAGTAGGGCTGGAGTGGAGTTACGGTGTTTTGGGGGACGGTGGGGGTCAGCAGGTCAGCAGTGGAGGTGCTGGGAGTATGGTCCCTCTGGTGAAGCTCTGTGTGTCTGAAAGCCTCCCCACCTCCGTTGTAGGCGGCTTGGTAGCTGGTCTCATTAGGGAGGTGGGAGACCCCCGATCCGGGACTGGCATACGGGGCAGGGGGGCATTGTTTCCTGGTGGTCTTGGCTGGTCTTGCCCCCGTCCACAGCCTGTACTCCTGTCTACGAGGAGGAGAGGATGGAAGGGTAAGAGAGAGCGCTCACGGTCTGCAAAAGTAGTTTTATTTTACAAACACTGCAAACATTTGGCCTTTAGCTTTTTGCTCTTTAAACTGTAGGCTATTTAACATAGAACATTTAGCTATCGAACCAACCAAATGATGAAGGAACCAATCAGAGAGCAAGGTAAGGCCTAATGACAGGCTTATCATTGAATGGTAATGACATGATTGGGGCTACGGCAGAGTGGGTAGAGGGGCTCAGGTGGGTTCTGTTAATGGGGCAAACGTTTTCAGTTTAGTGCATCTAGGGAATGAGGATGGTGGCATGCTGTCATCAACTCAAAAAACAACAGTATTATTCAAAGTTAGCTGCTGCATCGGATTATCATTACATCAGGATCTCAGGCAAAATAGCTTCAACTTGTTTTTTAATGGATTTAAAAATAAAAAAAGTGTGTCAAACATGGGAGGGTATAACAAGTGTGTGAGTTTATGAATAATCGAAAGCGTTTTGCTGTGTTTCTACTTCAGCAGCAGCCAACTTTACAGATTAAAGATATTGATTATTTCTGTAGCATGACACTTAATGTATCCAATTTCTTTCGCGCAAACATACACACACACGGAACACAAAGACCTAGCCTGATAGCAATTTCCGTTGAAAAGGGTATTTACATGATTATGCATACTGCAGATTAGATTCAGGACAATGCCCCACTGTACATAACCCAACCAAATGATTTAACGAATTTCAGCGCGTACATCGTTAGCAAATAAATTAAAGCAAATTTGAAGCACACGAATGGAATCGTTAGGTTTGAGCGCAATGGGTTATCAATGTTTTTTTAGTGAGTGAAGAGCTCCAGGTGCTGAAATGAAAGATACACAGCGGTTCTGAAAGGACATCGTCAGAGTGATGGAACCTACCTGTAAGAGCTTTTGGCTGTTGCGGTCCCCTGCTCCCCCCACCTCTGTCTGCCCCGCTCCTCTCTCTCCCCCATGTCCCCTCTAGTGTGGCTCGCATTGGGGTTACTGTTCACGGGGCTATCCGAACCAACTTCACCCCCTTTTCCGACATTGCTAATCCAGGGGAAATTCTCCTTCTTCGGAATAGGCCAGGGTTTGTAATCCTGTTTGTACTGGGTTACAGTGGAGAAAGGCACACCGGTTTGTTGGTAGTCCTCCTGGGGTTTGAAGTTAGGCTCCCTCCGGCCCCTCAATGATCTCTGGGTCCCCGGGGCATCTCCCGGTGTCTGGGGGGATCCGCGATGTTCCGTGGTGGAATAGTTGTGCCTCAGAACCCGGTCCGTCGGTACCTGCCTGGTGACGGATTGTACCTCTTGGTCGGTGATGTCCGAGTAGTTCTGTATGGTCAGTGGCACTGAAAGATCGGATTTATCAAACTGGTTCCAGAACCGAGCCAGACAGCACACTCTGCTTATGCACGGCCAAGCCATGGCGATTTGGTTCGAATAATAATAATAATAGGCTAATCAAAGAAAAGGGGGAAAAAAGAAAATAAATAAGGAAAATTGAAAAAAAAAGATTGATAAATATATATAACGTTAGCTACATTCAGAAGTGCCCCGCTGTGTATGCGCCCATTCCTGCAAACCTTCGCCAGCGTGCTGTCTCCACGCCACAGCTCTGGAATGCCAAGATGGGAGCGGAGCCGCTCGTAAACTGTCATTACACATTCTTCTCACGTGGTACTGAAGGCTTCGAGTTGATGCAGAGAAATCTATAGCAAATGATTCATCTGAAGTACAACAGAGAGAAAAGCTTTGCGATTGCTATTCAGGTCAAGTTATTCCATTACAAATTTAGCAAGAATATGTTTATTCTCGGTCATTCCAAAACTGCATCAAACATAATGGGCCCATCATGCACAACCCATTATTAGCCAAGTAATCAAACTCATGGTAGCTTATGCTCTCTGAACATAAATCTGAAACTGACATTAGGCTGAGGCTATATGGTCTAAACTTGAAGTATAAAAATAATCATTGAGAGGTCAATCACATCATGGCTCTGACAAGGCTTTATAAGGAGTAATTTCAGTCATCTGCTTTTGTGTGAAACTATCCACATGGCTGCCATAAGACAGCTCTTGCTCATGTTGCCTCTGGTTACCGCAGGTAAATAAACTGTTGACTCTATACTCCCGGTAGTTGTCATATTTTCCCAGATAAACGCATACATGTAATAAACCAGGGAAGCTTGAAGATCCAGTCAATTAACCAATTATACTAAACAAAAATAGAAACGCAACATGCAACAATTTCAAAGCTTTTGCTGAGTTACAGTTCATATAAGAAAACCAGTCAATTGAAATAAATCCATTAGGCCCTAATCTATGGATTTCACATGACTAGGCAGGGACACAGCCATGGGTGAGCTTGGTAGGACATAGGCACATCCACTTGGGAGCCAGGCCCAACCAATCCGAATACATTTTTCAAATCAAATCACATGTTATTTGTCACATGCACCGAATACAATAGGTGTTTATTTACCTTACCGTGAAATGCTTAATAACTAGCCTTTAACCAACAATGCAGTTCAAAATCGGTTTTCCCCACAAAAGGGCTTTCTTCAAGACAGAAATACTCCTCAGCACTCCACCTCCCCCCTCTGACAACCCTTCAGACGAAGAAGCTGTGGGGCAGGTTGGACCTACTGCAAAATTCTCTAAAACGACATTGGTAGAGAAATTAACATTCAGTTCTCTGGTTGACATTCCTGCAGTCAGCATGCAAATTAGATGCTCCCTCAAAACTTGAGAAATCTGTGGCGTGACAAAAGTTCCACAGTTTAGAGTGGCCTTTTATTTTACTCAGAACAAGGTACACCTGTGTAATTTTTTAATTTATTTTTTATCTTTATTTAACTAGGCAAGTCAGTTACGAACAAACTCTTATTTTCAATGACAGCCTAACAGTGGGTTAACTGCCTGTTCAGGGGCAGAACTACAGATTTGTACTTTGTCAGCTCGGGGATTTGAACTTGCAACCTTTCGGTTGCTAGTCCACCGCTCTAACCACTAGGCTACCCTGCCTCCCCATTTTTTTCTTCTGAATGATCATGCTGTTTAATCAGCTTCTTGATATGCTACACCTGTCAGGTGGATGTATTATCTTGGCAAGGGAGAAATGCTCACTAACAGGGATGTAAACACATTTGTGCACAACATTTTTTGATGAATACTATTTTTGTGCGTATGGAACATTTCTGGTATCTTTCATTTCAGCCCATGAAACATGGGACCAGCACCACACGTTTATATTTTTGTTCAGTGTAGCTATAGAAAAACCAATTCATTCTTGTTTCTTGTGATTAGGCTACCTCTCAGCATTCTGTCCAGAGATTTAAAAAAAATCACGACTGAATTGCTTATAAAACGAAACTACCCAGTAAATAAGTCTCTAGATAAACTTGAAGATGGAGAGATGTGTTTTTGTTTTGTCATTATAGATGGCGTACTGGCATGGGAGGAAGGGAGCTTAACAGAGGTCCTAAAAACAGAGAAATGCGTTACCTCTGGTTCATTAAGCCATTCCTATGTGACACATGAATAGGGAAATAATGGGGTTTTGGGATGAACACTGAAAATACAGCCCATTATCAGCCTGTCAACGTCATCCTGGCAAGTTTTTGTAAAAAGGTAAAATGTCAGAGTTGCTGATATTTTTCTGAATACATAGCAGTCAATGGGAAAAGAGGAGTGTCACAGGGTTGATTCTTATGTCAATACATAGCAGTCAATGGGAAAAGATAAGCGTCACAGGGTTGATTCTTATGTCAATACATAGCAGTCAATGGGAAAAGATAAGCGTCACAGGGTTGATTCTTATGTCAATACATAGCAGTCAATGGGAAAAGATAAGCGTCAAACAATTCAATCTTATGTCAATACATAGCAGTCAATGGGAAAAGATAAGCATCAAACAATTCAATCTTATGTCAATACATAGCAGTCAATGGGAAAAGATAAGCAATCAAACAATTCAATCAATCTTATGTCAATACATAGCAGTCAATGGGAAAAGATAAGCATCAAACAATTCAATCTTATGTCAATACATAGCAGTCAATGGGAAAAGAATACATAGCAGTCAAAAAAGATAAGCAAACAATTCAATCTTATGTCAATACATAGCAGTCAATGGGAAAAGATAAGCATCAAACAATTCAATCTTATGTCAATACATAGCAGTCAATGGGAAAAGATAAGCATCAAACAATTCAATCTTATGTCAACAATTCAATCTTATGTCAATACATAGCAGTCAATGGGAAAAGATAAGCATCAAACAATTCAATCTTATGTCAATACATAGCAGTCAATGGGAAAAGATAAGCGTCAAACAATTCAATCTTATGTCAATACATAGCAGTCAATGGGAAAAGATAAGCATCAAACAATTCAATCTTATGTCAATACATAGCAGTCAATGGGAAAAGATAAGCGTCAAACAATTCAATCTTATGTCAATACATAGCAGTCAATGGGAAAAGATAAGCATCAAACAATTCAATCTTATGTCAATACATAGCAGTCAATGGGAAAAGATAAGCAGTCAATGGGAAAAGATAAGCAAAACAATTCAATCTTATGTCAATACATAGCAGTCAATGAAAAGATTCTTGATTCTTATGTCAATACATAGCAGTCAATGGGAAAAGATAAGCATCAAACAATTCAATCTTATGTCAATACATAGCAGTCAATGGGAAAAGATAAGCGTCAAACAAATCTTATGTCAATCTTATGTCAATAAACAATTCAATCGCATGTCAATACATAGGGAAAAAGATAAGCGTCAAACAATTCAATCTTATGTCAATACATAGCAGTCAATGGGAAAAGATAAGCGTCAAACAATTCAATCTTATGTCAATACATAGCAGTCAATGGGAAAAGATAAGCATCAAACAATTCAATCTTATGTCAATACATAGCAGTCAATGGGAAAAGATAAGCATCACAGGGTTGATTCTTATGTCAATACATAGCAGTCAATGGGAAAAGATAAGCGTCACAGGGTTGATTCTTATGTCAATACATAGCAGTCAATGGGAAAAGATAAGCGTCAAACAATTCAATCTTATGTCAATACATAGCAGTCAATGGGAAAAGATAAGCATCAAACAATTCAATCTTATGTCAATACATAGCAGTCAATGGGAAAAGATAAGCGTCAAACAATTCAATCTTATGTCAATACATAGCAGTCAATGGGAAAAGATAAGCGTCAAACAATTCAATCTTATGTCAATACATAGCAGTCAATGGGAAAAGATAAGCGTCACAGGGTTGATTCTTATGTCAATACATAGCAGTCAATAGGAAAAGATAAGCATCAAACAATTCAATCTTATGTCAATACATAGCAGTCAATGGGAAAAGATAAGCGTCACAGGGTTGATTCTTATGTCAATACATAGCAGTCAATAGGAAAAGATAAGCATCAAACAATTCAATCTTATGTCAATAAATTGCAGTCAATGGGAAAGATTAGTGTCACAGGGTTGATGGATAAGGTAATACATTGCATTCAATGGGGTAAGATTAGCTTCAAAAAGGCATCACATACACGACACCCTAAACACTCTTTATCCCTCCTCTCCCTCTCTCTTTCCCCCACCCCTCTCTCCACTTTCCCATCTCCACAGACGGTATTTTGGTGCATAAGTCAATACATTGCATTCAAGGCAAAAAAAAGTTTGTGACAGAGCTGACATGGGTAAATTGATGAAATACTCAGACAGACATATCCACACACAGAATGGACAGTAAGAGTTGAGGGTTCAGCCAGGAGGTGATATGAAGCTTGGGTTAGGGTTAGAGTTGAGGCTAGGTTTAGGGTTCAGCCGTGATGTGATATGAAGCTTGGGTTAGGGTTAGAGTTGAGGCTAGGTTTAGGGTTCAGCCGGGATGTGATATGAAGCTTGGGTTAGGGTTAGAGTTGAAGGCTAGGTTTAGGGTTCAGCCGGGATGTGATATGAAGCTTGGGTTAGGGTTAGAGTTGAGGCTAGGTTTAGGGTTCAGCCGGGATGTGATATGAAGCTTGGGTTAGAGTTGAGGCTAGGTTTAGGGTTCAGCCGGGATGTGTACATAAAGCTAGGGTTAGGGTTAGAGTTGAGGCTAGGTTTAGGGTTCAGCCGGGATGTGGACATAAAGCTAGGGTTAGGTCCTCAACCTTAGACATAATCCTAACCTTAACGCAATTAACACTTATTTTATGTGCCCCTCCCCCACCACATGGAAGAAAGGTAGGCCTCACTTGAAGCCTGAATTAGTGCTTTTGAGTGACATCGGCAGAAGGGTTGAGTCAACATGTGGAAATGAAGTGAGGATGTTAGGGTCAGGGTTAGAGTTAGGGTTGAGCTGGGAGTTTATATGAAGCTAAAATTAGGGTTATGCTGAGAGAAAGAGTTGAGCTGGGAGTGGACATGAAACTAGGGTTAGAGTTAGGGCTTCAACCCTAGACATAACCCTAGCCTTAATCCAACTAACAAGTCATTAATGTGCCCCTCCCCCACTACATGACAGAAAGGTGGCCTCACTTGAAGCTTGACCTATAGTTAATACTTTTGAGTGACACTGGCAGAATGGTTGAGGCTAGTTGTGATTGGTTGTGCGCAACCATGACGAAGCGTCCTTGCACACAACCAACTGTAACCTCATACGGATGCCCTGTGTTGAGGTTCAGCTTCTTGTGGCAACAAGAAGTGTCTTAATTCATCGGAGTTCATTCATTGGAGGGGGAGGAGGGGGAGGGAGACTGAGAGAGGGTGAGAGCAAAATGGACAGGGTGAGAGAGGGTGGAGGGGGTGAAATAAGGTTGGGAGAGAGAAGAGAATGAGGGGGAAAAAGAGAAGGTAGAGAGTGAAGGAGAGACAGACATGAGCTGAATGAGAAAAACATCAACCCTGTGACACTCATCTTTTCCCATTGACTGCAATATATAGAGAAAAACATAAACTCTGTGAAACTCATATTTTCGCATTGACTGCCAAT
The DNA here is from genome assembly GCF_023373465.1 of Oncorhynchus keta. Taxonomy (NCBI): domain Eukaryota; kingdom Metazoa; phylum Chordata; class Actinopteri; order Salmoniformes; family Salmonidae; genus Oncorhynchus; species Oncorhynchus keta. The sequence continues at coordinate 39,680,087 of NC_068435.1, read as the reverse complement.
GGTGGAAAAAGTACCCAATTTTCATACTTGAGTAAAAGAAAAGATACCTTAATAGAAAGTTGCTCAAGTAAAAGTGAAAGTCATCCAGTAAAATATTACTTGAGAAGAAGTCTAAAAGTATTTGGTTTTAAATATACTTAAGTATCAAAAGTAAATTGAATTGCTAAAATATACTTAAGTAATCAAAAGTGAAATAATGAATCATTTCAAATTCCTTTTATTAAGCAAAGTGGACGGCACCATGTTCTTGTTTTTAAAATGCAAGGAATAGCCTGGGACACACCAACACTCATTTACAAAAGATGCATCTCTGTTGAGTGAGTCCGCCAGAGCCTAGGCAGTAGGGATGACCACGTGTTCTCTTGATAAGTACATGGATTTCACAATGTTCTTGTTCTGTTAAGCATTCAAAATGTATGGAGTAAATAGTACAATAATTTCTTTAGGAATGTAGTGAAGTAAAAATAAAAGTGGTCAAACATATAAATACTAAAGTAAAGAAAAAACAACTTAAGTTGCACTTTAACATAGTTTTACTTAACACCACTGTTGACGGCAATGTATTGAGGTATAAGTCAACCCTGTAATTTTCATCATAGGTCCTCTTCAACTATGACAGACAAAATGAGAAAAAAAATCCAGAAAAATCACATTGTAGGATTTTTAATGAATTTATTTGCAAATTATGGTGGAAAATAAGTATTTGGTCAATAACAAAAGTTTATCTCAATACTTTGTTATATACCCTTTGTTGGCAATGACAGAGGTCAAACGTTTTCTGTAAGTTTTCACACAGTGTCACCAACAAAGCACCATCACATCTCCTCCTCCATGCTTCACGGTGGGAACCACACATACAGAGATCATCCGTTCACCTACTCTGAATATCACAAAGACACGGCGGTTGGACTCATCAGACCAAAGGACAGATTTCCACTGTTCTAATGTCCATTGCTCGTGTTTCTTCTTCTTATTGGTGTCCTTTAGTAGTGGTTTCTTTGCAGCATCACATATCTCGTTAACCATTTTCTTTAAGCAATGACTTTTCTGGCCACTCTTCCGTAAAGCCCAGCTCTATTGAGTGTATGGCTTAAAGTGGTCCTATGGACAGATACTACAATCTCCACTGTGGAGCTTTGCAGCTCCTTCAGGGTTGTCCTTGGTCTCTTTGCTGCCTCTCTGATTAATGCCCTCTTTGCCTGGTCCGTGAGTTTTGGTCGACGGCCCTATTTTGGCAGGTTTGTCGTGTTGCCATATTCTTTCCATTTTTTTATGGATTCAATGGTGCTCCGTGGGATGTTTAAAGTTTCAGATATTTTTAATAACCCAACCCTGATCTGTACTTTGTCCCTGACCTATTTGGAGAGCTCCTTGGTCTTAATGGCGCCTCTTGGTCTTCATGGCGCCTCTTGGTCTTCATGGCGCCTCTTGGTCTTCATGGCGCCTCTTGGTCTTCATGGCGCCTCTTGGTCTTCATGGCGCCTCTTGGTCTTCATGGCGCCTCTTGGTCTTCATGGCGCTTCTTGCTTGGTGGTGCCCCTTGCTTAGTGGTTTAGCAGACTCTGGGGCCTTTCAGAACAGGTGTATATATACTGAGATCATGTGACACTTAGATTGCACACAGGTGGATGTTATTTAACTAATTATGTGACTTCTGAAGGTAATTGGTTGCAGCAGATCTTATTTAGGGACTTCATAGCACGCACCACTTTTATTTTTTTTAAAGAAGTTATTTTTTTCATTTCACTTCACGAATTTGGACAATTTTGGGTTTGTCCATTACATGAAATCCAAATGAAAATCAATTTAAATTACAGGTTGTAATGCAACAAAACAGGAAAAATGCCAAGGTGGGTGAATACTTTTGAAAGGCACTGATTGAAGAGCTCTTCCCGCCTCTGTCACAGCTGATCCGGCAGGCGATGCTAGGGGACAGGGTGGGGTTGGTGGATTTCCCAGGGCCTTCTGACAGGCCCGAGGCTGGCCAGAACTGCATGGTGTCTGGGTTCGGTCTAACCAGAGAAGGGACTCCTCTTACATGGGCTGCTGAGGGCTGCTAACTTCACCTACAGGACACAGTAACAGCTCCTATGAAGGAATTATCACACACATGATGTTCTGTTCCGGGGACCAGGGCTGGCCCTGGGCATAAGCGACATAAGCAACCGCTTAGAGCCACACATATTCTTTTAGCAACTCAGTCACGGTCTCAACTTATTGTTGAGGGTTTGAATAGTTTGATACATAAGGTGCAATTTGAAATTTGGTTTTGCATCAGCAGTTTTTATCTCTTATGTCAGTCACTGACAGTCACTCAAATAAATTGGTAAGTTAGTCAAGCCAGCTATCTAAACATGGTTGAATTACAGACCGTGGAGTCTCCCATAGATTTTGTTAGTCACTCACTCAGATATCAAATTAACATGGCAAAAGTGGTAGCAGAATGTGTCGAGGTCTCCCTCTGCTGGGAGAAATTAGAACTTGCTACTCAAAACATCAAATTGCCACTACTTTTTACATTTTTACATTGAACCTTTATTTAATCAGGTAAGGCCCATTGAGCTTAGAAACCTCTTTTGCGAGGGTGACCTGGTAAGAAGGCAAAACAGGGAAAATAGCAGCGTGTCCATAAAACATTACAGAAAAATACAGAAAACACACAAAAGACAGAGTCACGAGTTACAAATACATGTGTCAATGGCCCATGAGAGGGATGGACTGATTGAGACAAGGTTGGAAATACATGTGTCAATGGCCCATAAGAGGGATGGACTGATTGAGACAAGGTTGGAAATACATGTGTCAATGGCCCATAAGAGGGATGGACTGATTGAGACAAGGTTGGAAATACATGTGTCAATGGCCCATAAGAGGGATGGACTGATTGAGACAAGGTTGGAAATACATGTGTCAATGGCCCATAAGAGGGATGGACTGATTGAGACAAGGTTGGAAATACATGTGTCAATGGCCCATGAGAGGGATGGACTGATTGAGACAAGGTTGGAAATACATGTGTCAATGGCCCATAAGAGGGATGGACTGATTGAGACAAGGTTGGAAATACATGTGTAAATGGCCCATGAGAGGGATGGACTGATTGAGACAAGGTTGGAAATCTTGTGTCAAATCACCTACAGATTAGAACATGACTGATTGAGAAAAAAAAGTTGGAAATTTTAAACTATTCTTTCTTCGTGTCAATGTTACCCTGTGAGAGGGTGTGGACTGATTGAGACAAGGTTGGGCCATACATGTGTCAATGGCCCATGAAGGGATGGACTGATTGAGACAAGGTTGGAAATACATGTGTCAATGGCCCATAAGAGGGATGGACTGATTGAGACAAGGTTGGAAATACATGTGTTTAATGGCCCATGAGAGGGATGGACTGATTGAGATTTATACAAGGTTGGAAATACATGTGTCAATGGCCCATGAGAAATGGACTGATTGAGACAAGGTTGGAAATACATTGTCAATGGCCCATGAGAGGGATGGACTGATTGAGACAAGGTTGGAAATACATGTGTCAATGGCCCATGAGAGGGATGGACTGATTGAGACAAGGTTGGAAATACATGTGTCAATGGCCCATAAGAGGGATGGACTGATTGAGACAAGGTTGGAAATACATGTGTAAATGGCCCATGAGAGGGATGGACTGATTGAGACAAGGTTGGATATCTTGCTTCCACTTAATCACCTACAGATTAGCAACATGACTAGAGAAAAAAAAAAGTATATAATTTTAAACTATTCTTTCTTCGCTGGGGTGACTGGTGTTACCGTGCTGTTGGAGGTGGTGTCCTGGAGTGTGGGCTGTCAGATGGGCCAGTTCCCAAGGTTCTATAAAGCCGTCACACAATAACTGGACTGGGTACACACTGTCATCAAATCCAACAAGCGTGTGATGAAGAAGAACATGAAAAGTGGTAGACTTCAGTTGAAGACCTCAGAGGAACATGGGGTAAGTGAATGGATTGTGAAAGATGGGGCACACACACACAAATGCACACAGGTTTGTATGTTTATATAGTAGACACTATAGTGGCCTTATAATTTTTTAAATAGAAATAGATTTTCATGTTCCAAGTACTATCACTGCTTTGTGCCTTAATTTGTTTATTATAAATCACTGATTTATATTTACAAGTGAAAATAACATTGTTCATCGATTGAAGTAATTTCTTTGTTGTTGTAATATTGCAAAAGGATGTGACAGTTTCACCTCTGATAGGGCTGCAGACCACGGCTGACTCAGCAACAGCCTGGTGTTCTATCAAAGCGCTCTCCACCTCAAAGGGACCAATATGGCACCTAAACAACCAACCCAGACATAGTCAACTAAACATTTTCATTCGGTTTCCCAGACTCAGATTGACCTTCTCCATGGACTGAGAAGATTTTAGAATTTACATTTGTTCCCCACAGATATAGGTTGTGTAAAGGGTGTGTGTTGGTAGCAGGGAAGTCAGACGCAGGAGAACCAACATGGTATAAACACAGATATAGGTTGTGTAAAGGGTGTGTGTTGGTGGCAGGGAAGTCAGGCGCAGGAGAACCAACTTGGTATAAACACAGATATAGGTTGTGTAAAGGGTGTGTGTCGGTAGCAGGGAAGTCAGGCGCAGGAGAACCAACATGGTATAAACACAGATATAGGTTGTGTAAAGGGTGTGTGTTGGTGGCAGGGAAGTCAGGCGCAGGAGAACCAACTTGGTATAAACACAGATATAGGTTGTGTAAAGGGTGTGTGTTGGTGGCAGGGAAGTCAGGCGCAGGAGAACCAACTTGGTATAAACACAGATATAGGTTGTGTAAAGGGTGTGTGTTGGTGGCAGGGAAGTACACATACTAGAACAAACCATACAATCAAACAATCTCCGACAAGGACATGAGGGAAACAGAGGGTTAAATACACAACATGTAATGGTGATGGGATTGGAACCAGGTGTGAAGGAAGACAAGACAAAACCAATGGAAAATGAAAAATGGATCAGTGATGGCTAGAAAGTCGGTGATGTCGACCACCGAACAAGGAGAGGGACTGACTTCGGCGGAAGTCGTGACAGGTTGAGTTCCTGTCTGACTACATTCCAGACAGATACCAATTCTTGCAACGCCTAGGTTGGTATTTAACATATTCCGCTAACCACATCAGATGACATAGAAATCTGATGCTCGACTGCACAGCCGATAACATGGCATTGGTTGATGCAATGCAAAGCCTGCACATGTAGTCGGGCAGGAACTCAACCATAGTGTATTACCCAGCTGAGAGGTGGCGTTATTAGCCCGACCCACAATCCCCAGGTAGCCACCCTCATCCATCACGACCCCAACTTCCCCAATATAGCACTCTTCTGTCCGCACAGGGTCACACTGCATGGATGTGTACACAAAATATTACAACATTAAGCTACAAGGAAACAAACCAACACTGAATCTCATAATGCTTTTCAGAAAGTTCAGATCAATTTCAAATAGAAGGACCAATCAATCAATCAATCAAATAACCAGTCAATCAATCAAATAACCAGTCAATCAATCATGGGGATGTTTAATAAATCCCTATTGGAAGAAAACAGACAGGGAGACGTAGTGGCATCTAGTTGACTTGCAGTGAAGTGGTCCTTCATACTTTGTATTCAGGAAAGAGGGAAACGGTTCCCCTCCACTCCATTGGCCAAGACACTACCAGCTTCATCTACCACCTGAGATAGGAACACATATGTCGCTGATGTCCGCATTTTGTATCAAAAAGTGGCAACTTCATTGCATTCCCATTGATTATTTGTTGATAGTCTAGCACACATCACATGAATGAATGAATGACTTTGATCACCTCCAACACTGTTGCTGTGCCACAGACACACTGTGGTTGGTCGACTGCACCCACCTGCATATCATACGCTGGTGAATCCTTCCCCAACGACCCGGCTTTGACCTTTGTGCCCTTAAAGGTACCTGCTATCAACACCTGGAAGTGAAACGACAGAGTAACTAAGACACCATGCTTTTTGTGCAACATTTTAAAACATGTCTTGCAGGGCTCTCTAGTGGTAAAATTCAGATCTGAAGTAATACATTTCCCTAAGATGTGCTGACATCAAAGAGGTAATGTAAGGGAACAAGTGTTTTCAGACCATATGGTGTATGAACACACACACACACACACACACACACACACACACACACACACACACACACACACACACACACACACACACACACACACACACACACACACACACACACACACACACACACACACACACACACACACACACACCTCTAGTACAGTATGACTGTTGAGGCGGGGCATTGCATGGATGAAGACACCCAGGGAGCGTAGACACTGCTCCAGGCAGACTTGGCCCAGCATGTATCTGACATGTTCCACAGGACATCCCTCTCCGTCAGGCCCGACCAGTACCTCCACACAGACAGGAGAGAGGGAGGGAAGGAGGGTGATAGAGACAATTAGGGTTCATTTAAATGGGTTTTAGTCCAAAGCCATTTGTGCCAATCTAAGTTCAACCCATCTAATGGTCCTTCTGTGGCTTTGGTAGAGCATGGCGCTTGTGCCAGGGTAGTGGGTTCGATTCCCGGGACCACCCATTTGTATGCACACATGACTGGCTGTAGTTATAAATCTAATGGTTGTGTTCTGGTTGTGGTTGGGTTTTGGCTGTAGTTAAAGTTATGGTGATGATTATGATGGAGGGACTACCTTCCGTTGACAATGAGACCTATCCCATAGCTGCTGCGGCTGTGTTGGGTCATCTTAGGTGACCCTGTGGTCCCACTGGTGAAGAAGATGGTCATAGGGTCATATTTGCGAGTCTCCACACACACATGGTCGCTAGACACATTTCTATGGCGAGACAAAGTTATTTTAAGTTGGGACGAAATGCTGATAGTAACAAGCAATCAAAGGAGTAGATCAACCAATAGATCAGACAAAGTTTATTGGAGCCATTACGATAAAACTCTCAGTATCATTACCTCACCAGATCTCCAAATGTCATCCATCCTTCTCTCTTAGTGGGGGACACCAGCAGTTTGTGCTGCAGGCTGGAGCACTGAGAGGCCACGGCAGGGAGGCCAGGGACTCGTCTGTGATAACACAGTGGGCCTCTGCAGCCGGTGGAGGATGACCCTGGTTGTCAGCTGAGAGGTGCATGGTAGCAGGACTGTACCTGTGAGGGGACAAAACTATGGTAATAAGTACAGACAATTAAAGAAGCGGAAACATGAAACAATCAGATAATACCAGCATTGAAAGTAAAAGTGTTTTTTTTCTCCAAAGCTTAAACATAGTATTGTATTGCACCCAACAAGTTTCTTTGCAACACATCTCAAAGCATTTTCTGTACAATCAATACCATGCATTTGGACCACAACGGTCCTATCAACGTACTCTTGTACTCTGTTCAATAATATTGATCTATTAGATATTTTCCAGCTCACCTGTTCTGAGATGGACCACATTGATGAGGCACCCTCTGGGACCCTGGGTAGTACCAGAAATACCGTGTCCTGCTGGTTGAGACCACAGACTCCTGAAAGAATTAAAGAACACTACTGAAAGAACAATTATCATGTCATTTTGGTTCATCTGAAACGGTGAATTAATGCCTTCTGCCAATATGAATGATGTGTAAGCTCTCCTACCTAAGGCCATCATGATGATGTTGTCATAACACTGCCATAATAATGCATGTCATTAGGAGTTAAAACAACTGTTATAACAACTATGTCAGATTCAAAATCAAGTGTTAAAATTGCTTCATTCCTCCATAACAACTTATATTCATGCGAGGGAAGTTGTAGGCCAGATGAGAAGGGATCCTGTACCTTTTATTTCTTTGCCCACACATCAAGCACATATCACACATTTTGCAAAGTTGAAGTTCACAGGCATCTGAGGATATTATCGTTGCTTGACATTCTCATAGTCAGTGATAGTCAGATCTGATATTTAAAGTCATTTGGGAATATGCTGAGAGTTCAGTTGAAAGGAAAGTTTCCCAGTGGCCATTGCGCAAAGGAGAAAGAAAACACACCTTTTGTATTAACTTGATAAAATAATAAAATACATTTTGTGGGGGACTTGTACATGTATACAGAAGGAAATGTAGTACATAGCAAGAACAATCTCTCATTCTATGCATTATGCAAATCAGTGATTTGAGAAGAACACTGGGCAGAACTTATAAAGTTGATACATGAAAGTTTCATGAAGTTTAAACCCCCTTCAACACCTCTCAGGTCTCCAAGATCCCCTCAAGTCATCATGTTGTTCGCAGTTCATGTTGCTGTCTCTGCAGGCTGGAAAGTAGGAATGGTGCCCAAGAAATGTCTCTGGAACGGCGTGAAGGATAAGGCAGGATTACCACAGTCCAACTCCCCGACATGTGGCAAGTTCTGTCCACTCCTTAAACGGAATGGGTGAAGTAGGCACAGTGCTACAAGTCATCATTCTGTTTATTTAAATCACTACAAAGGTACATGGGGAATACAATGATACATAACGAGTATACAAAGGACAGTTGGGCTAGGGTGTACAATAGCATATTACACAAAGACCTTAAAGGATATACACAAATGTATCATTTTAACAGCTTTTTTTGTTGTAGAATATTTCATTATCTTAAATTATTGTTTAATTTCCTTTTGTAAAGTAAAAATTTATATATATATTTTTAGTAAATTAACAATTGTGAGTATGACATTTGGCCAAAATATATATGTTTTTATCGTAGGTAAAGAATCCAAGCAGTACATCTCTCCATAATAGGTTAAAACCTTCAGAATTATGATCAATTATAAATCTACAGATACAGATATGAGCAATATTAACGATTCCATTAAGGCATGACAACATCCTGCGGAAACAAGGCACACATAGCTCTATTGTTGTTGTACGGACAAAAATAAAAATCCATCTTTCCTACTGGTGAGTCAACAGGGGTAATGGAAGGTAAGTTCTGAGGGTCAGGTCTTGACATGTTCCTCAATAATAAAGGCTTTAAAAAAAAAAAAAAAGATTGTCTGCATTTACAAGGTGTTTCACCAATAGGATAATATTTCCCAATTAAATATGTCCCAATTATTCCAGATATAATATCTGTGCAGAGAGAAAATATGCTAATAAATTAAGGACCATGACAAGATAACCTGCCCATGAAAAGCAGAGAGTTTCACTGGAACTTGGCCAATCTTATAATTGCAAAAGAACACAAAGTTAAGGCCACCAAAATTAGACAAGACTTAAGGAATAAGGTTGCACAGAGAAGAGGGTCTTCTTGGAATGGTTTTATCCAATTGATCTTAAAAGTATAATTTAAGGTAGAAAAGTCAGGAAAATCAAACCCCATAATCGTGGGTTCATTACAACAGTTTTCCTAATGTAATGGGTACAGTTTTTCCACAAAAAAAGTTCAAAAGCATCTGGTCTACAGTTCAAAAGCATCTGGTCTACAGTTAAAAAGCATCTGGTCTACAGTTAAAAAGCATCTGGTCTACAGTTAAAAAGCATCTGGTCTACAGTTAAAAAGCATCTGATCTACAGTTCAAAAGCATCTGGTCTACAGTTAAAAAGCATCTGGTCTACAGTTAAAAAGCATCTGGTCTACAGTTAAAAAGCATCTGGTCTACAGTTAAAAAGCATCTGGTCTACAGTTAAAAAGCATCTGGTCTACAGTTAAAAAGCATCTGGTCTACAGTTAAAAAGCATCTGGTCTACAGTTAAAAAGCATCTGGTCTACAGTTAAAAAGCATCTGGTCTACAGTTAAAAAGCATCTGGTCTACAGTTAAAAAGCATCTGGTCTACAGTTAAAAAGCATCTGGTCTACAGTTAAAAATCATCTGGTCTACAGTGCGAAAACAGGTTTTATACATTTTTGCAAATTTATATATAAAAACCCTTTGCTATGAGACTTGAACTTCAATGCAGGTGTTTCTATTGATCATCCTTGAGATGTTTGCACAACTTGATTGGAGTCCAACTGTGGTAAAATCAATTGATTAGACATGATTTGAAAAGGCACATACCTGTCTATATAAGGTCTCACAGTTGACAGTGTAAGTCAGAGCAATAACCCAGCCATGAGGTCGAAGTATGTTGGCAGCGTTGAAGGTCCACTAGGTCCCTTCCATCATTCTTCAATGGAAGAAATTTGGAACCACCAAGACTCTTCCTAGAGCTGGCCACCCGGTAAAACTGAGCAATCGGGGGTGAAGGGCCTTGGTCAGGGAGGTAACCAAGAACCCGATGGTCATTCTAACAGAAAGACAACCATCTCTGCAGCACTCCATCAGGCCTTTCTGGTAGAGTGACCAGATGGAAACCACTCTTCAGTTAAAGGCACGACAGCCCGCTCTGAGTTTGCCAACAAGCACCCAAAAGACTGTCAGACCATGAGAAACAAGATTCTCTGGACTGATGAAACCAAGATTGAACTCTTTGGCCTGAATGCCAAGCATCACGTCTGGAGGAAACCTGGCACCATCCATACGGCGAAGGATGGTGGTGGCAGCATCATGCTGTGCGGATGTTTTTCAGCAGCTGGGACTAGTTATGTCAGAGGGAAAGATGAACGGCGCAAAGTACAGAGAGATCCTTGATGAAAACTTGCTCCAGAGCACTCAGGACCTCAGACTGGGGTGAATGTTCACCTTCCAACAGGACAACAACCCTAAAGACACAGCCAAGACAATGCAGGAGTGACTTCGGGCCAAGTCTCTGAATGTCCTTGAGTTGCGCAGCAAGAGCCCGGACTTGAACACGATTGAACGTCTCTGGAGTGACCTGAAGATAGCTGTGCATATACCCTCCCCATCCAACCTGACAGAGCTTCAGAGGATCTGCAGATAAAAATGGGAGAATCTCCCCAAATACCAGTTTTCCAAGCTTGAGTCCAAGAAGACTCGAGGCTGTAATTGCTGCCGAAGGTACAGAGTGAAGTGTCTGAATACTTATGTAAATGGTATATTTGAGTTTGGTATTTTGTTTTTTTTGCTAACATTTATAAAAACCTGTTTTTACTTTGTCGTTATTGGGTGTTGTGTGTAGATTGATGAGGGGGAAACATTTTTTGACATTTTAGAATAAGGCTGAAAAGTAAATAAATGTGGGAAAAGTCAAGGGGTCTGAATACTTTACGAAGGCGCTGCATCTCTTTGCTTATTTTACTATCAATATATAAAGATAAAGCAGCATATGTTAGTATAGAGATACCCTAAGCCTTGGTTAGTAGGACTCTTCCTTTTAAAGATACTGTAAGTCCAACTGTAGCCATTGATTTAGCTTCTTCTTGGGTTAACATTTAGGAAGACTAGATTTTTTTATCCATGGTAAAGGTTATGCCTAAATATGTAAGTTCTTCTTTCAGTGAAATACCACAATATGAGGGTGTCACAGAATCTTTGACTGCCATGAGTTTGCATTTATTAATGTTAAAACAGAATCGTTTTCCAAAGCATCTGGTCTATCACATTGATCGATATGGGAATCGACTAGAGTCTCTCAGAAAAAGTGTAGCATTGTAAACCAGCTGGCTTATACGTCAGTTATTGATGAGAAGCCAGGATGTTTTTGGCTTAGGGATCCGTGTTAATAAACCTTAATTCATTGTAGGAGGGAGAACATTGTTTTTAATACTCTCTAGAATGACTTCAAGTAGGAAGGGAACTACTTGTTCAGAGAATAACTGAGAATAACTGATACAATTCACTGAAAAGTTCAGTGACTTTCAACGTGGCATTGTTTTAGGATGCCACCTTTCCAACAAGTCAGTTTGTCAAATTTCTGCCCCGCTGGAGTTGCCCCGGTCAACTGTAAGTGCTGTTATTGTGAAGTGGAAATGTCTAGAAGCAACGGCTCAGCCGTGAAGTGGTAGGCCACACAAGCTCGCAGAATGGGACCGCCGAGTGCTGAAACGTGTAGCATGTAAAAATGATCTGTCCTCGTTTGCAACACTCACTACCGAGTTCCAAACTGCCTCTGGAAAGCAAGGTCAGCACAATAAGTGTTTGTCGGGAGCTTCATGAAATGGGTTTCCATAAGGCTAAGATCACCATACACAATGCCAAGAGTCGGATGGAGTGGTGGAATGCTCGCCTCCGTTGTACGCTGGAGCAGTGGAAACGTGTTCTCTGGAGTAAGGAGTCATGCTTCACCATCTGGCAGTCTGACGGATGAATCCAGGTTCGGTGGATGGCAGGAGAACGCTACCTACCCGAATACATAGTGCCAACTGTAAAGTTTGGTGGAGGTGGAATAATGGTCTGGGGCTGTTTTTCATGGTTCAAGCTAGGCCCTTAGTTCCACTGAAGGGAAATCTTAACGCTACAGCATACAATGACATTCTAGTAGATTCGGTGCTTCCAACTTTGCGTCAACAGTGTGGGGAAAGTTCTTTCCTGTTTTAGCATGACAACGTGCACGAAGCGAGGTCCATACAGAAATGGTTTGTCGAGATCGGTGTGGAAGAGCTTGACTGGTCTGCACAGAGCCCTGGCCTAAACCTCATCGAACACCTTTGGGATGAATTGGAACGATGAATGTGAGCCAGGCCTAATCGAGCAGGTGTACACATACTTTTGGTCATGTAGTGTATTAATATGTCATGTAGCAACTAATATGTTTCAGAACACAATTAGAGTAATCTGATACTACAGAAAGTAATGGTTATTAATATAGCCTATGAAATATATATTTTGTTGTCCAAAATATTAGGCTACTGTGCAAATGAGATGGAATTCAAGTGCTGTTACATCTGTCACAATGTAAAAAAAATAAAACAATTATTTGTTGTTTTACACATGAAAACAGGATGCTTGCACAGTGAATGCAATGGACATGGACATGTGATTGCAAACAGAGTGGAAATTATTAAAAGGGAAAACATTTGTCCAATCTACTCCATACGGGAAACAAGCCTGGTGCCCAAATTGATGAAGTATGTAGCGCAGCTGAGAGTCGAGTGTGGAGTGGAATGGATTCGGTTCAGTCAGTTGTCCTGATGAGCTCTTCTCTTGGGCTGGCTAGCTGGCAACAACATCATCATGTCACTAGTTAAAACGTGTAATATAAAGTGATGTGTATTTTAATGGGCAAGGGAGAAATAACTTGTAATATTGGTAACCAACTGGATGTCAGCAATTGGCTAACGTAACAAGCCAGTGTGAATGACCAGTACAACGGCGTTGTATCGGGGTGCTTTGCCGATGTGAGTTGCTTCCCACCGGGCATCTGTCAGCTATCACATTTAGCAGGCGGTAGCTAACGTGGCAAATTTGTTCCACCCCACTTGATTTTATTTGTGTGATAGCAGCCTACATGAGGAATAACTTGTAATATTGGTAGTAACCATCTGAATGTCACGTGGTACAGTCTACTGCTCAATGGGGAAACTGACAACTGAAGCTGCAAACTGACAACACAACAACACCGGGCACGGTGCCCTTCGTTCCCGCTTGCTGTAGTAAGGAGCGGGAATTAGCTATATAGTGTAACCACTATCAGGCCAGGGTTACAGCTAAAGCACATTTATTGCAGGCTAGTGATTTTCACTGAAATGTACAACTATGGCAGTGAAGTCAGAAAAGTTGAGACTTCTGAAGTTTCTAGCCACAAGGACAAACTAGCTAGCTGGAAAGGTATCATCAGGACCACTGACTGAATTTCTTCAGGAGGCTGAAGAAATTCGGCTTGTCACCAAAAGCACTCACAAACTTCTACAGATGCACAATCGAGAGCATCCTGGCGGGCTGTATCACCGCCTGGTACGGCAACTGCTCCGCCCTCAACCGTAAGGCTCTCCAGAGGGTAGTGAGGACTGCACAACGCATCACCGGGGGCAAACTACCTTCCCTCCAGGACACCTACACCACCCGTTGTTACAGGAAGGCCATAAAGATCATCAAGGACATCAACCACCCGAACCACTGCCTGTTCACCCCGCTATCATCCAGAAAGCGAGGTCAGTACAGGTGCATCAAAGCTGGGACCGAGAGACTGAAAAACAGCTTCTATCTCAAGGCCATCAGACTGTTAAACAGCCATCACTAACATTGAGTGGCTGCTGCCAACACACTGTCATTGACACTGACCCAACTCCAGCCATTTTAATAATGAGAAATGATGTAAATATATCACTAGCCACTTTAAACAATGCTACCTTATATAATGTTACTTACCCTACATTATTCATCTCATATGCATATGTATATACTGTACTCTACATCATCGACTGCATCCCTATGTAATACATGTATCACTAGCCACTTTAACTATGCCACTTTGTTTACTTTGTCTACACACTCATCTCATATGTATATACTGTACTCGATACCATCTACTGTATGCTGCTCTGTACCATCACTCATTCATATATCCTTATGTACATATTCCTTATCCCCTTACACTGTGTATAAGACAGTAGTTTTGGAATTGTTAGTTAGATTACTTGTTGGTTATCACTGCATTGTCGGAACTAGAAGCACAAGCATTTCGCTACACTCGCATTAACATCTGCTAACCATGTGTATGTGACAAATAACATTTGATTTGATTTTGATTTGAACTCGACTCTTGCTGCGCAACATATGTCATAACCAACTCAGATAGCTGTGATGATGACCTGCTCTTAGGCATTCAACTCGGGCATCCAACTGGCACTTTAATGACCAGTATGATGACACGCCCAACATGGTGAGGGGAGTGCCAACCAGTGTTGTGGACCCATTAAGCGTCAATGCTAAGGATGGGTCAGAAGAGTCATTCCAAGGCTCTGACTAACTATGCGCTGTTCTGCGGTTTTAGCTAGGCTGGAGCTCTCAAGCCACGGCCTCTGCCACTAACCCTTTATTTAAGAATGCTGGCACCTACACCGTTCAGTGTGCCACCTTCATCGGCTTTTCTTATGGAGCTTCTGAGATTTTGGGCCGTCCCACATGTTCTCGCCCACCAAGGCAAGTATAGTAGAATGTTATCTGCCATGCGCAACGCTAAACAACATGGGTTGGACCATATGCCTATGCATAGCAGAGCTGAAGCTCTGAAGGATGACGCCTGCTTCCCCAGACCTCAGTGCAGGGCCACTGATTATCTACTGTGACAGGCTTATTACACAGTGGCCTGCATTGGGAAAGTTCTCCACTTTGGACTTACAGAGAGCTTATTTTCATGTACCTGTGTTACCGGAACACAGACGTTTCCTGCAGTTTGCCTTCCAAAGCCAGGCATACCAGTTTGCCTTCCAAAGCCAGGCATACCAGTTTGCCTTCCAAAGCCAGGCATACCAGTTTGCCTTCCAAAGCCAGGCATACCAGTTTGCCTTCCAAAGCCAGGCATACCAGTTTGCCTTCCAAAGCCAGGCATACCAGTTTGCCTTCCAAAGCCAGGCATACCAGTTTGCCTTCCAAAGCCAGGCATACCAGTTTGCCTTCCAAAGCCAGGCATACCAGTTTGCCTTCCAAAGCCAGGCATACCAGTTTGCCTTCCAAAGCCAGGCATACCAGTTTTCCTTCCAAAGCCAGGCATACCAGTTTGCCTTCCAAAGCCAGACATACCAGTTTGCCTTCCAAAGCCAGGCATACCAGTTTGCCTTCCAAAGCCAGGCATACCAGTTTGCCTTCCAAAGCCAGGCATACCAGTTTGCCTTCCAAAGCCAGGCATACCAGTTTGCCTTCCAAAGCCAGGCATACCAGTTTGCCTTCCAAAGCCAGGCATACCAGTTTGCCTTCCAAAGCCAGGCATACCAGTTTGCCTTCCAAAGCCAGGCATACCAGTTTGCCTTCCAAAGCCAGGCATACCAGTTTGCCTTCCAAAGCCAGACATATCAGTTTGCCTTCCAAAGCCAGGCATACCAGTTTGCCTTCCAAAGCCAGACATATCAGTTTGCCTTCCAAAGCCAGACATATCAGTTTGCCTTCCAAAGCCAGGCATACCAGTTTGCCTTCCAAAGCCAGGCATACCAGTTTGCCTTCCAAAGCCAGGCATACCAGTTTGCCTTCCAAAGCCAGGCATACCAGTTTGCCTTCCAAAGCCAGGCATACCAGTTTTCCTTCCAAAGCCAGGCATACCAGTTTGCCTTCCAAAGCCAGACATATCAGTTTGCCTTCCAAAGCCAGGCATACCAGTTTGCCGTATTACCCTTTGGCCTCTCCCTGGCTCCTCATGTCTTCACAAGACGCACGAGTGCAGCCCTGAGCTTACAATTATTTAATAATCTTTCATATAATAATAATAATAACTACCTCTACGACTCATCTGGCTCATCTGCATCCCCTCTCGCGCACTGGGGTCTTACTGTGAACAACTAAAAGAGCAACTTCACTCCAAGCCAAAAGGTCACTTTTACTGGCATGACTCTGAACTCCCACACCATAAAGGTGTGCAGCATTCTTCTGCAACAATTCCAGTTGAACACATTGGTGAAAGTACAAACATTCCCACAACTAATGGGCATGCTTGTGGTGGCCTCCACAGTGACACAGCCTGCTGGCATTTTTTACATTTTGGCAGATGCTCTTATCCAAAGCCACGTACAGTTGTGAGTGCTTACATTTTCTTCTCGTACTGGTCCCCCGTTGGAATCAAACCCACAATCCTGGCATTGCAAGCACCATGCTCTAGCTACCTGAGCCACACAGGACTGCTGCTTGGAACCCAAGAGGGACAGAAACACCTAAATCTGAGTGACAAGGGCGTGCTACTCTACTCTGCAGCTGTGGAGAAAGAGAATCTACCTGACTACAGGTATCCCTTTCGGATCAATACCGTCAAGGCAGGAAGTAGTGATGACCGATGCTTCACTAACAGGCTGGAGAGCAGTGTAGCAACACAGGATTGCATGTGGAGAGTGGGCACCACCGCTTGGCAGTTTACCTAGCCCTGAAACACGTTCTGCCTGTTCTCAAACATAAACATGTCCTGATACGATCAGACAATACATCGACAGTGTTTCACATCAACCATCAAAGAGGGATTGAGGTCTGTACGGTCCCTACAGGTGGCCCAACAACTCCTGACATGGCCTCCCTATGAGCTGTCCATCTCCCAGGCTTGTTGAACGAGGTGGCGGATTTCTTGTCATAAGAGAAACTGCCCCGGGAGAATGGAGACTTCACCCACAAGTAGTGCCGATGATATGGCAGCTGTTCGGAATTTTTTACTCTGATCGTAACTTTTTTTGTACATAATATTTCCAACATGATTTCCTATGACCGAAAACAGCTTCTGATCATCAGATCAGTGATCCCAACCTCAATTTAGATGGCGATTTATACTTCAAATAGTCAGCCGCTGTGGATGTACTTCCTATTCCAGACCAGGCCCTAATCCCCAGGACTCGAAAGAGGAAGAAATGGAGCAAGAGAGGCAAACGAGCGAGCTCCCTGGCGAGACTATGACGGCTCTACCCTCCATTCTGTTGGGGAACGTACAATCGCTAGAGCAAAAACTAGATGAGCTCTATTCAAGACTACCCTATCAACGGGACCTGAAGACCTTTAATGTCTTATGTTTCTCTGAGTCGTGGCTGAACATGGACATGTATAATATACATCTAGCTGTTTTTTAAGCATCTTCAAGACCGAATGGTAGCTTAAGGTTAAGGGGAAGGTGTGTGTCTCTTTGTTAATAAAAGTTGGTGTGTGTTAAGGGAATTTTTATCAATAATGACTAATTATGTATACATTTCAATCAGGACTGACTAATCAGAATACTATTATTGTAACGAGTTTCCTCCTCTTCTTCCGAAGAGGAGAGGCGAAACGGATCAGAGGACCAATACGCGGCGTGGTAATTTTCCATGGTACTTTTTAATGCTATAAGGTACACATGAACAAAACTAACAAAACAAAAAATGTGAAACTCAAAACAGTCCTATCTGGTGCACACACTGAGACAGGAAACAATCACCCACAAACACACAGTGAAACCCAGGCTACCTAAGTATGATTCTCAATCAGAGACAACTAATGACACCTGCCTCTGATTGAGAACCATACTAGGCCGAAACATAGAAATTCCCAAAACCTAGACAAACAAACATAGACTGCCCACGCAACTCACGCCCTGACCATACTAACTAAACACAAAACACAGAAAATAAAGGTCAGAACGTGACAGTACCCCCCAAAGGTGCGGACTCCGGCCGCAAAACCTTGACCTATAGGGGAGGGTCTGGGTGGCATCTGTCCGCGGTGGCGGTTCTGGCGCGGGACGCGGACCCCACTTCACCATTGTCTTTGTCCGCCTCCGTGGCTTTCTCACCATGGCAACCCCTCTCAATGACCCCACTGGACAGAGGGGCAGCTCGGGACAGAGGGGCAGAAGCTCTGGACAGAGGGACAGGGGCTCTGGACAGAGGGACAGGGGCTCTGGACAAAGGGACAGGGGCTCTGGCGCCTCTGGGCTGAGGGGCTCTGGCGCCTCTGGGCTGAGGGGCTCTGGCGCCTCTGGGCTGAGGGGCTCTGGCGCCTCTGGGCTGAGGGGCTCTGGCGCCTCTGGGCTGAGGGACTCCGGCAGCGGCGCCGGACAGGCGGGACGCTCCGGCAGCGGCGCCGGACAGGCGGGAGGCTCCGGCAGCGGCGCCGGACAGGAGGGACGCTCCGGCAGCGGCGCCAGACAGGCGGGACGCTCCGGCAGCGGCGCCAGACAGGCGGGACGCTCCAGCAGCGGCGCCGGACAGGCGGGACGCTCCGGCAGCAGCGCCGGACAGGCGGGAGGCTCCGGCAGCAGCGCCGGACGGGCGGGAGGCTCCGGCAGCAGCGCCGGACAGGCGGGAGGCTCCGGCAGCGGCGCCGGACAGGCGGGAGGCTCCGGCAGCGGCGCCGGACAGGCGGGACGCTCCGGCAGCGGCGCCAGACAGGCGGGACGCTCCGGCAGCGGCGCCAGACAGGCGGGACGCTCCAGCAGCGGCGCCGGACAGGCGGGACGCTCCGGCAGCAGCGCCGGACAGGCGGGAGGCTCCGGCAGCAGCGCCGGACAGGCGGGAGGCTCCGGCAGCGGCGCCGGACAGGCGAGAGGCTCCGGCAGCGGCGTCGGACAGGCGGGAGGCTCCGGACAGGCGGGAGGCTCCGGCAGCGGCGCCGGACAGGCGGGAGGCTCCGGCAGCGGCGCCGGACAGGCGGGAGGCTCCGGCAGCGGCGCCGGACAGGCGGGAGGCTCCGGCAGCGGCGCCGGACAGGCGGGAGCACCTGCAGAGAGGAGACAGAGAGACAGCCTGGTGCGTGGAGCTGCTACAGGAGGCAGCGGCGCCGGACAGGCGGGACGCTCCAGCAGCGGCGCCGGACAGGCGGGAGGCTCCGGCAGCGGCGCCGGACAGGCGGGAGGCTCCGGCAGTGGCGCCGGACAGGCGGGAGGCCGGCAGCGGCGCCGGACAGGCGGGAGGCTCCGGACAGGCGGGAGGCTCCGGCAGCGGCGCCGGACAGGCGGGAGGCTCCGGCAGCGGCGCCGGACAGGCGGGAGGCTCCGGCAGCGGCGCCGGACAGGCGGAACGCTCCGGCAGCGGCGCCGGACAGGCGGGAGCACCTGCAGGGAGGAGACTGAGAGACAGCCTGGTGCGTGGAGCTGCTACAGGAGGCACCAGGCTGGGGAGACTTTCAGGAGGCTTGGTGTTAGGAGGAGCCTGAAAGACCGGGCTGTGGGGGAGCACTGGAGCTCTGGTGCGCAACCTTGGCACCACTTCCCCAGGCTGGACAACTACTCGAGCCCGGACCTCAAGAGTGCAGGCACAGGTTGAACCGGGCTGTGGGTAAGCACGGGAGATCTAGTGCTTACTACACGCACCTCTCCCCTAGGCTCCACTCCCACAGTTGCCCGGTACGAGCGGAGCGCAGGCAGAGGACGCACTGCACCCTCCCAGCGCCCCGGAGACACAGCACGCAGAGCCGGCGCAGGATAACCTGGACCAAGACTGCGTACCGGCGACCAGACCCGCTGAGCAGGCACCATACGCCCTGGCTCAATGCCCACACTCGCATGGCACTCTCGGGGGGCTGCCCTATAGCGCACCGGGCTATGGACACGCACTGGCGACACCGTGCGCTCAACCGCATAACACGGTGCCTGACCAGTAATGCGCTGCTCATAATAAGCACGAGGAGTGAGCTCAGGTCTGCTACCTGGCTTAGTACCACACCTCGTGTGCCCCCCCCCCCAAAAAATTTGGGGCTGCCTCTCGTACCTGTCGCACTGCCGTGCTGGCTCCTCATATTGCCGCCGATCAGCTTTCGCTGCCTCCAGCTCTGCTTTGGGGCTGCGATTTTCCCCAGCCCGTGCCCAGGGTCCCTCTCCGTTCAGTATCTGCTCCCATGTCCAGGAGTCCTGTGATGGTGGCCTCTGTTGTTGATGCTGCTGCTGCTGTCGTCGCTGTCCTTTACCACGCCGCTTGGTCCGATTGTGGTGGGTGATTCTGTAACGAGTTTCCTCCTCTTCTTCCGAAGAGGAGAGGCGAAACGGATCAGAGGACCAATACGCGGCGTGGTAATTTTCCATGGTACTTTTTAATGCTATCAGGTACACATGAACAAAACTAACAAAACAAAAAAATGTGAAACTCAAAACAGTCCTATCTGGTGCACACACTGAGACAGGAAACAATCACCCACAAACACACAGTGAAACCCAGGCTACCTAAGTATGATTCTCAATCAGAGACAACCAATGACACCTGCCTCTGATTGAGAACCATACTAGGCCGAAACATAGAAATTCCCAAAACCTAGACAAACAAACATAGACTGCCCACCCAACTCACGCCCTGACCATACTAACTAAACACAAAACACAGAAAATAAAGGTCAGAACGTGACAATTATGTTACTGTATATGTACTAATCAGAATACTATTACGTTACTGTATATGTATGAATTTTCTTTTTAATCCTAGTACTGAATATAATGTGTATAAATATAATCAAGAATTAGAACAATGACTGTCTGTACCATGATAGAAATGAATGAACTTATAGCCAGACTGGCTAGAAGGCTTATCTACACAAGCTGGCCTTGGCTCGGTCATAAATTATCTTAATAGGGGGAGACGATGTGAGAACCATACAGCCATTGTACTGGAGCGGAGATGACACGGGATAGTACTAAAACTAATGACGTCATTTTCAGTTTATAAACTGTGGTAAAATGTATAATGGGCAGTACTCTCGTGAATAAACGCTGCTGGTTGACTTTAAGACTGGGCTCTGTCCATTTTATACAAATAAGGGTCATACAAATTCTTATGAATTGACAGAGTGTTTGATTTTAATTGGGTATTAAAACAGAGGAATTTAATTCCTGTAACAGTGTGTGATCTGTAATGTTTAACGAAGCTTTGAGGTTTTGCTCGCCTGAGTTAGAATACCTCATGATAAGCTGCAGACCATACTATTTACTATTTTTCATAGCTGTCTATTTATCACCGCAAACCGATACTGGCACTAAGACCACACTCAACAAGCTGTATAGGGCCATAAAATGCACATCAGAGGGGGCGCTCCTAGTGGACGGTGATTTTAATGCAGGGAAACTGAAATCTGTACTCCACATTCAGAAACGCATACAAAGCTCTCCCTCGCCCTACATTTGGAAAATCTGACCATAACTTTATCTTCCTGATTCTTGCTTACAAGCAAAAACTCAAACAGGAAGTACCAGTGACACGCTCAATACAGAAGTGGTCTGATGAAGCGGATGCTAAGCTACAGGACGCCAGCACAGTCTGGAATATGTTTAGGGATTAATCCGATAACATTGAGGAGTTTACCACATCAGTCTCTGGATTCATTAATAGTTGCATCGACGACATCATCCCCACATTGACCGTACGTACATATCCCAACCAGAAGCCATGGATTACAGGCAACATCCTCACTGAACCGTCAATACATCAATACAGGACTAAGATTGTACTATGCCGGCTCTGACTCTTGTCGGGTGAGAAAGGGTTTGCAAACTATCATGGATTCCAAAGGGAAACACAGCCGCGAGCTGCCCAGTGACGCGTGCCGACCAGAAAAGCTAAATTCCTTCTATGCTCGCTTCCTGACGCCCTCACGCAGGTGGTGAGGATAGGCAACAACAAATCCGCCACCCTGATTCTGCCAGAACCATGCTGGTCCCAGGGGGACATCTTTCTCAGGGGACATCTTTCTATCCTTTAAAAAATATATATTCTCTCTTCATCCCTCCTCCCACCATCATTCTTTCTACCTCTCTATCCCTCCCTCCTTCATCCCTACTCTCCCTCCCAAGTCCCTCCACTCCCCTCTCTTTCTATCTCTACCCCCAGTCCCTCCACTGCCCTCTCTTTCTACCTCTACCTCCCAGTCCTTCCACTCCCCCTCTCTCTACCCCCACAGTCCCCCACTCCCCCTCTCTCTACCTCTTCCCCAGTTCCTCCACTCCCACCCTCTCTCTACCTCTCCCCCCAGTCCCTCCACTCTACTTCCCCAGTCCCCCCACTCCCTCCAAGCTGATTCTCAACACGGGGGCCCCTCAGGGATGAGTGCTCAGTCCACTCCCGTGCTCCCTCTTCACCCAACGAATGACTGGCCGAGCATAACTCCAACACCATCATTAAGTTTGCTGACTATGGTGGTGGCCTGATCACAGACGACGATGAGAGAGCCTATAGGGAGGAGGTCAGTGACCTGGCAGCGTGGTGCCAGAGCAACAACCTCTCCCTCAATGTCAGCAAGAAACAGGAGTTGATGGTGGACTACAGGAAACGGAAGGCAGAGCACGTCCCCAGCGGGTCGAGAGCTTCAAATTCCTTGTTGTCCACCTCACTAAAGAATCATCATGGTCCACACACACCAAAACAGTCCTGAAGAAGGCACAACAATGATGATCCCAATCAGGAGGCAGAAAAGATTTGGCATGGGCCCTCGGGTACTCAAAAAGTTATACAGCTGCACTATTGAGAGCATCTTGATTGGCTGCATCACCAATTGGTATGGCAACTGCTTGGAATCCGACTGCAAGGCGCTAAGGGGGTAATGCATATGGCCAAGTACATCACTGGGGCTGAGCTTCCTGACATCCAGGATCTCTATACCAGGTAGTATCAGAGGAAGGCACTAAAAATTGTCAAGTACTCCAGCCATAGTCATAGACTGTTCTCTCTTCTCGCGCATGGCAATCGAAACCGATGGACCAAATCTGGAATCAACAGGACCCTGAACAGATTCTACCTCCAAGTTGTAAGACTGCTAAATAGTTACAGTTGAAGTCGGAAGTTTACATACACTTAGATTGGAGTCATTAAAACTTGTTTTTCAACCACTCCACAAATGTATTTTTTACGAACTATAGCTACTATATCTACTTTGTGCATGACACAAATCATTTTTCCTACAATTGTTTTCAGACAGATTATTTCACTTATAATTCACTGCATCACATTTCCAGTGGGTCAGAAGTTTACATACACCAAGTTGACTGTGCCTTTAAACAGCTTGGAAAATTCCAGACAATGATGTCATGGCTTTAGAAGCTTCTGATAGGCTAATTGACATAATTTAAGTCAATTGGAGGTGTACCTATTTCAAGACCTACTTTCAAACTCAGTGCCTCATTGCTTGCCATCATGGGAAAATCAAACCTAATCAGTCTGGTTCATCATTGGGAGCAATTTCCAAACGCCTGAAGGTACCGCGTTCATCTGTACAAACAATAGTACACAAGTATAAACACCATGGGACCACGCAGTTGTCATACCGCTCAGGAAGGTGATGTTTTCTGTCTCCTAGAAATGAACGTACTTCCTTGCGAAAAGTGCAAATCAATCCCAGAACAACAGCAAAGCACCTTGTGAAGATGCTGGAGGAAACAGGTACAAAAATATCTATATCCACAGTAAGACAAGTCCTATATCGACATAACCTGAAAGGCCGCTCAGCAAGGAAGGAGCCACTGCTCCAAAACCACGATGAAAAAGCCAGACTACGGTTTGAAACTGCACAATGGGGACAAAGATCATAATTTTTGGAGAAATGTCCTCTGGTCTGATGAAACAAAAATATAACTGTTTGGCCATAATGACCATTGTTATGTTTGGAAGAAAAAGGGGGAGGCTTGCAAGCCAAAGAATACCATCCCAACCATGAATCACGGGGGTGGCAGCATCATGTTGTGGGGGTGCTTTGCTGCAGGCGGGACTGGTGCCCTTCACAAATAGATGGCATCATGAGGGAGGGAAATTCAGTGGATATATTGATGCAACATCCCAAGACATCAATCATGAAGTTAAAGCTTGGTTGCAAATGAATCTTCCAAATGGACAATGACCCCCAAGCATACTTCCAAATTTGTGGCAAAATGGACAACAAAATGGACAACAAAAACAAAGGTATTGGAGTGGCCATCACAAAGCCATGACCTCAATCCCATAGAAAATGTGTGGGCAGAACTGAAAACACGTGTGCGAGCAAGAAAGTCTACAAATCTGACTTTGTGACACCAGCTCTGTCAGGAGGAATGGGCCAAAATTCATCCAACTTATAGTGGGAAGCTTGTGGAAGGCTACCCGAAACGTTTGATCCAAGTTTAACAATTTAAAGGCAATGCTACCAAATACTAATTGAGTGTATGTAAACTTCTGACCCACTGGGAATGTGATGAAAGAAATAAAAGCTGAAATAAATAATTATCTCTCCTATTATTCTGACATTTCACATTCTTAAAATAAAGTGACCCAAGACAGGGATTTTTTTACTCTGATTAAATGTCAGGAATTGTGAAAAACTGAGTTTAAATGTATTGGGCCTAGGTGTATGTCAACTTCAACTCTAGATAAATAGTTAACCAATAGCTACCCAGACTATCTGCACTAAACTCTTTTGACTCATCACATGCGCTTCTGCTACTGTTCATCTATCCTATTGCCTATTCCCTATTCCTACCTCTACGTTCTACCTCAATTCCTTTGTACCACTGCACATCGACTCGGTACTGGTACCCTGTGTACATAGCAAAGTTATATACACAGTGGTGCAGTGATTTAAGGTGCTGCATCTTAGTATTAGAGGCATCACTACAGACACCCTGGTTCAAATCCAGGCTGTATTACAACCAACTGTGATTGGGAGTCCCATAGGGGACAGCATTGTCTGAGTTTGGCCGGTGTTGGTTGTCATTTGAGTTTGTTCTTAACTGACTTGCCTAGTTAAACTCAATGTGTTATTATTTCTCTTTTTTTCTCTCAGTATTGTTGGGAAGGGCCTGTAAGGAAGCATTTCACTGTTAGTCTACACCTGTCGTTTACGAAGTATGTGACAAATGACCTTTTATTTGATTTGGTGGTTACTGACTTAATTACATTAGTATAGGCTAAATTACCAAAATCCTTAAACAAAGCATTCCTATGTCGGAAATGTATGAACTTTTATTGAAAAAGTATTAATTTCAGCAAACAAAGAAAAGCACACAACTCCAGAGGGCAAACATAGCTGGGTGTTTCATAATTATTATTTCTTTCAACTTTTGAGCTAGATTCCACAAAGCCTGGTCTCGGCTCCACTACGTTGGTGAAGTTCTTCTGAAACTTCCTTCACCATGGAATGGAGTTTAGTCCGCTAGACAGACAACTAACTACTTGTATTCC
Source organism: Oncorhynchus keta (assembly GCF_023373465.1). Lineage (NCBI taxonomy): Eukaryota > Metazoa > Chordata > Actinopteri > Salmoniformes > Salmonidae > Oncorhynchus > Oncorhynchus keta. The sequence continues at coordinate 39,654,461 of NC_068435.1, read as the reverse complement.
ACATTTGAGCAATATCAGAGCTTGCAATATTGGGTTAAATGAGCTGATTGGGTTACATTAGCTTTTTTGAGTTTAGGGGGTGTGTGACAAAATCTATCAATTGAACCACTTTTGCAGTAAAATATTTTACACAGCCATTAAACACACATTGCATAAATGGGAGACATTGATGATGTGAAGAAACATGGTTGTGTTTTGCTCTACCTCGAGTAGAAGTGTCTAAAAAATGTGGGGCCCTTGCCACTAGCCGATCTGTCATCAACTCAGCAATGTCACACACAGTCACAACATACTAGTGACTGGCAGTACATGTCATGTTCCTTTTAATACAGGAAAGATGTTTTAATTACTATATATCGTGTATATCATCCGTTGTAGTTAGTGACAGCGTAGTAATGGAGTATCCGCCCGACCATAACTCCAGGCATAAAGACCTGGACTACTGGGATGAGAGATGCAAGACAGAGCAGTCTTTTGTTTCAGTCTCCAAGTTACAGAATCTACTGGAGCAACGCGTCTGTGAATTACCATCCTTGTGCTTGGTATGTGTTCTGTCCTTTACTTGCTTAGCTATAGCTACTTGACATAATTTCTGAAGAAATATTGGGCCTTAGACATATTGCACAAATTAAATATTTGTGTCATCATTTGGTAATGTTAATGAAAAGAGTGGATAGGGACTGTTTGAGTTTTGGCTCTACAGCTAACATGATAGACCACAAGATGTCGCTGTAAGACAACGTTTGAAAATGTCCATGTTCAGGTTGCTCATAATATAATTATCCCAACCCTGCAAGTTCTTCAGCGCCTGATTAGGCAATTCTACACGAGTGATTGAAAGATTTTGTAGAGATGTATAAGCAGGTTTTGTAGCTTTTTAGTGCAATGCATAAATTTGAGCTACAAACATTTGACGTTCAGCACACATCTTTCACTGATACCGGCAACAGACTGATAGCTGTGGTAGCCTACGCTGCCTATTATTTGAATGCAAGTGTTAACAGCATGGATTGATTGCTATCCTACAGACACCCTACCCAAGCCCATGTGGCTATCTATCCCAGTTGTGAAAACATTTCCTTGTGGAATACTACAGAATGTTTATGTTGACAGTGTTCAACATGCTTGCATTATTTTCATTGAATATCCCTCAGAAAACGCCCTGAATAATTTTATCCCAGTGCAGAGGATTCCAAAGTCAACCTTGCTGATTTGTGTTTTTCTCTGGCTCAAAGTGTTGCACTGTAGTTACAGTGACATGGGCCTAGGGGGCACTGTTGCTACAGTGATCTGTTGTCACTGCGCTACTGTAGGTTCCTTGTATGCACAGCAGCACTCTTGGTTGGGAGGGTGTGATGTTGAAAATGAGCATCAGGAAACGACAGGGGCTTTCTGGAATATGATGGGGGGTAAGACCAGTGTCGTCAAGGGACTATGATAGGGTAAGACCAGTGTCGCCATGAGCTAGGCACCCGGCACGCACTCCTCCATGGAAAACTGTCGTCTTTCACGCAACACTGGGAGAGAAATGTCCCTCAGATCAAACAGGTTCATTTAGATCTGATATCAAATCGCCTCTCTGCTCATTCAGTGGTATGTTGTTGACTACAGTGCTGAGAAAACGTTTGTGAACCCTTTAGGAATTTCTGTATTTCTGCATAAATTTGACCTAAAATGCGGACAGATTTTCATCTAAGTCCTTATAATAGATCAAGTGAACCTGATTAAACAATTAAGAAAAAAACAAGTTATTTATTGAGCAAATTGATCCAACATTCAATTCCTTTGTCCGAAACAGTATGCAAACCTATAGCTTGACCAGCTCAATTAAATCAAATCAAATTGTATTTGTCACATGCGCCGAATACACCACTTTACAGGTTACTTACAAGCTGGTTATATTTTGGTTATGTTTTGCACAACAATAACTGAATGGTGAATAATGACTTGTGCCCATTTTGGAGTCACTTTTATTGTCAGTAAGAATAGACGATGTTTCTGAACACTTCATGTGGATGCTACCATGATCAAGGATAATCATGAATAATGATCAGTTAGAAGGTTACAGAGGCAAAGAGATCATACCCCCCCACCCCAAATGCCAACCTCCCCTGTTATTGGTAATGGTGAGAAGTTTGGTTGTAGCCACTCTAACTCTCACTCATCATTATTCATGATTCATTCATATTTTTTCTTAATCATGAAAAATAAAATGACTCCAGTCATCTTTCACCATTAAGTTAAAACATAACCAAAACAAACTGCAACTGCATCCAATGAAGTCATTGCGTGCAAGGATTATGGGACCAAATACTAAACTTTTGACTACTTTAATTAACTTCTTAGGGCTGAAATCCCTTTAATGGGATCGATATGACAATAGCCAGGGAAAGTTCAGGGTGCCAAATTCAAAACAACAGAAATCTCATAATTAAAATTCCTCAAACATACAAGCATTTTATACCATTTTAAAAGTCATCTTGTTGTAAATCCCACCACGGTGTCCGATTTCAAATAGGCTTTACAGCGAAAGCACCACAAACGATTATGTTAGGTCAGAGCCAAGTCACAGAAAAACACAGCCATATATATCCCCAGCCCAATGGAGTCACAAAAATCAGAAATAGAGATAGAATTAACCTTTGATGATCTTCATCAGATGACACTCATAGGACTTCATGTTACACAATACATGTATGTTTTGTTTGATAAAGTTCATATTCATATCCAAAAATCTCACTATACATTGGCACGTAATGTTCAGTAGCTCCAAAAACATCCGGTGATTGTGCAGAGAGCTACATCAATTTACAGAAATACTCATTATAAATTTTGATGAAAATACAAGTGTTATACATGGAAATATAGATAAACTTTTAATGCAACCGCTGTTTCAGATTTCAAAAACGCTTTACGGATAAACCAAACCATGCAATAATCTGAGTACGGCGCTCAGAGACCCGACAAGCCAAAAATATATCCGCCATATTGTGCAGTCAACAGAAGTCAGAAATAACATTATAAATATTCACTTACCTTTGATGATCTTCATCAGAATGCACTCCCAGGAATCCCAGTTTCACAATAAATGTTTGATTTGTTCGATAATGTCCATCATTTATGTCCAAATAGATACTTTTGTTAGCGCTTTTGGTAAACAAATCAAAACTCACAAAGCTCGTTCACTAGTTACAGACGAAATGTCAAAAAGTTCCGTTACAGTCCGTAGAAACATGTCAAACGATGTATAGAATCAATCTTTAGGATGTTTTTAAAATAAATCTTCAATAATGTTCCAAGCGGAGAATTCCTTTGTCTTCAGAAAAGCAAATGGAACGGGAGCTACCTCTCATGTGAATGCACATGACCAGCTCGTGGCTGCTGGCAGACCTCTGACTCATTCCACTCTCATTCAGCCCCCCTTCACAGTAGAAGCCTCAAACAAGTTTCTAAATATGGTTGACATCTAGTGGAAGCCTTAGGAAGTGCAATATGACCCACTGTATCTTCAATAGGGGCTGAGTTGAAAATCAACCAACCTCAGATTTCCCACTTCCTGGTTGGATTTCGTCTCAGGTTCTGTTATACTCACAGACATCATTTAGACAGTTTTAGAAACTCCAGAGTGTTTTCTATACAAATATACTAATAATATGCATATATTAGCAACTGGGACTGAGGAGCAGGCAGTTTACTCTGGGCACCTCTGGGCACCTTATTCACCCAAGCTACTCAATACTGCCCCCAGCCACTTAATTGAGTTTATTAATCTAGAGGTCCACATACTTTTTCCGACAAAGAAATGTAATATTGGATCATTTTCTCAACAAATAAATGAAAAAAGTACAATTGTGTTTGTGTTATTTTTTAAGTTATTGAGCATGGTTTGGGTTGCCCACATTCTCCACCATATGTAGCAGGCTCAAGGGTGTGGGGTTTCCACGTCACCAAGTTCAATAACAAAACATGCACCAGTAGCACAACTAGAATGCAAATGGGGAGTTTATTAGGGATTTTTATTCACGGGGAAAGAAGGGGGAATTCACCAATCACCTCACAGTCCACAAACCATTCTCGTTGTCCGTTCTGCTTTCCCCTCAATAACCACTCCCCTCACCTCTCCCTGTCATCATCCACAATATACAGATGAAGTTGGAAGTTTACATACACTTAGGTTGGAGTCATTAAAACTCCTTTTTCAACCACTCCACACATTTCTTGTTAACAAACTATAGTTTTTGCAAGTCGGTTAGGACATCTACTATTACGTTTTCAAACAATTGTTTACAGACAGATTATTTCTCTTATATTTCACTGTTTCACAATTCCAGAGGGTCAGAAGTTTACAAACACTAAGTTGACTGTGCCTTTAAACAGCTTGGATTCCAAAATTCCAGAAAATTATGTCATAGCTTTAGAATCTTCTGATAGGCTAATTGACATAATTTGAGTCAATTGGAGGTGTACCTGTGGATGTATTTCAAGGCCTACCTTCAAACGCAGTGCCTCAATGCTTAACATCATGGGAAAATCAAAAGAAATCAGCCCAAAAAATTGTAGACCTCCACAAGTCTGGTTCATCCAATTTCCAAACGCCTGAAGGTACCACTTACATTTGTACAAACAATAGTACGCAAGTATAAACACCATGGGACCACACTGCTGTCATACCACTTAGGAAAGACACACGTTTTGTCTCCTAGAGGCTAACGTACTTTGGTGCAAAAAGTGCAAATCAATCCCAGAACAACAGCAAAGGACCTTGTGAAGATGCTGGAGGAAACAGGTACAAAAGTATTTATATCCACAGTAAAACAAGTCCTATATTGATACAACCTGAAAGGTCGCTCAGCAAAGAAGAAACTGCTCAAAAACTGCCACAAAAAAGCCAGACTACGGTTTGAAACTGCACATGGGGACAAATGTCCTCTGGTCTGATGAAACAAAAATAGAGCTGTTTGGCCATCACGACCATTGTTATGTTTGGAGGAAAAAGGGGGACGCTGGTAAGCCAAAGAACATCATCTCAACCGTGAAGCAGGGGGGTGGCAGCATCATGTTGTGGGGATGCTTTGCTGCAGGAGGGACTGGTGCACTTCACAAAATAGATGACATCATCAGGAGGGAACATTTTGTGGATATATTGAAGCAACATCTCAAGACACCAAGTTAAAGCTTGGTCGCAAATGGGACTTCCAAATGGACAATGACCCCAAGCATACTCCCAAAGTTGTGGCAAAATGGCTTAAGGACAACAAAGTCAAGCTATTGGAGTGGCCATCACAAAGCCCTGACCTCAATCCCACAGACGATTTGTTGGCAGAACTGAAAACGCGTGTGCGAGAAAAGCGTGTGTGAGGCCTACAAACCTGACTTGGTTACACCAGTTTATTGTGGGAAGCTTGTGGAAGACTACCCAAAATGTTTGACACAAGCTAAACAAGGTAAAGGCCATGCTACCAAATATTAATTGAGAGTATGTAAACTTCTGACCCACTGGGAATGTGATGAAAGAAATAAAAGCTGAAATGAATCATTCTCTCAGCAACCATCACTCCTGTGTTCCAATGGCACGTTGTGTTAGCTAATCCAATTTTAAAAGGATAATTTATCATTAGAAAACCCTTTTTCAATTATGTTAGCACAGCTGAAAACTGTTGTTTTGATTAAAGAAGCAATAAAACTGGCCTTTAGACTAGTTGAGGATCTGGAGCATCAGCATTTGGGGGTTCAATTACAAGCTCAAAATGGTCAGAAACAAATAACTTTCTTCTGGAACTCGTCAGTTAATTCTTGTTCTGAGAAATTAAGACTATTCCATGCGAGAAATTGCCAAGAAACTGAAGATCTCATGCAATGCTGTGCACTACTCCCTTCACAGAACAACGCAAACCAGAATAGAAAGAGGAGTGGGAGGCCCCGGTGCAAAACTGAGCAAGAGGACAAGTACAGTAGAGTGTCTAGTTTGAGAAACAGATGCCTCACAAGTCCTCAACTGGCAGCTTCATTAAATAGTACCCGCAAAACACCAGTCTCAACGTCAACAGAGAAGAGGCGACTTCGGGATGCTAGCCTCCTCCGTCCAGTGTCTGTGTTCTTTTGCCCATCTTGATCTTTATTTTTATTGGCCAGTCAGAGATATGACTTTTTCTTTGCAACTCTGCATAGAAGGCCAGCATCCCAGAGTTGTGTCTTCAGAGGCTGGACTGAGGGTTTTGTAGGCCTGTTGTAAGGCAGGTCCTCACCAGACATCACCGGTAAACAACGTCGCCTATGGACACAAACCCACCCTTGCTGGAACAGACAGGACTGGCAAAATGTGCTCTTCACTGACGAGTCGCGGTTTTGTCTCACCTGGGGTGTTGGTCGGATTCGAGTTTATCATCCAAGGAATGACCATTACACAGAGGCCTGTACTCTGTAGTGGGATTGATTTGGAGGTGGAGGTTCCGTCATGGTCTTGGGCGGAGTGTCACAGCATCATCGGACTGAGCCTGTTGTCATTGCAGGCAATCGCAATGCCGTTTGTTGCAGGGAAGACATCCTCCTCCCTCATGTGGTACCCTTCCTGCAGACTCATCCTGACATGACCCTCCAACATGACAATGCCACCAGACATACTGCTTGTTCTGTGTGATTTCCTGCAAGACAGGAATGTCGGTGTTCTGCCATGGCCAGCGAAGAGCCCGGATCTCAATCCCATTGAGCACAGGGGGTGGCAGGGTAGCCTAGTGGTTAGAGCATTGGACTACTAACTGGAAGGTTGCAAGTTCAAATCCCTGAGCTGACAAGGTACAAATCTGTCATTCTGTCCTTGAACAGGCAGTTAACCCACTGTTCCTAGGCTGTCATTGAAAGTAAGAATTTGTTCTTAACTGACTTTCCTAGTTAAATAAAGGTATAATGAAAACATCTGGGACCTGTTTGATCGGAGGGCTAGGGCCATTCCCCCCAGAAATGTCCAGGAAGAGCGGGGTAACATCTCACAGCAAGAACTGGCTAATCTGGTGCAGTCAATGAGAAGATTTAATGCAGCTGTTGGCCACACCAGACACTAACTATTACTTTTGATTTTGGTCCCCCCCTTTGTTCAGGGACACATTATTCCATTTCTGTTAGTCACATGTCTGTGGAACTTGCTCAGTTTATCTCTCAGTTGTTGAATGTTGTTATGTTCATACAAATATTTATGCATGTTAAGTTTGCTGAATCAAAACGCAGTTGACAGTGAGAGGACGTTTCTTTTTTTGCTGAGTTTACATACATCGGACAAAAATATAAACACAATATGCAGCAATTCCAAAGATTTTATTGATCTACAGTTCATATAAGGACATCAGTCAGTTGAAATAAATGTATTCGGCTCTAATCTATGGATTTCACATGACTGGGAATAGAGATACCTCGATACCTTGGTCACATATACCATTAAAAAAAAGTTAGGGACATCTGCTTCGCATAGAGTTGGTCAGGCTGTTGATTGGGGCCTGTAGAATGTTGTCCCACTTCTCTTCAATGATTGTGCAGTGAAGTTTCTGGATATTGACGGAACTGGAACAAGCTGTCGTACACGTCGATCCAGAGTATCCCAAACATGCTCAATGGGTGACATGTCTGGTCCGTATGCAGGCCATGGAAGAACTGGGACATTTTCAGATTCCAGGAATCATGTACAGCTCCTTGAGACATGAGGTAATGGCACCGGATGAATGGCACGACAACGGACCTCAGGATCTCTTCACGTTTTATCTGTGCATTCAAATTGCCATCTATAAATGCAATTGTGTTCGTTGTCCATAGATTATGCATTCCCATACCATAACTCCACAGCCACCATGGTGCACTCTGGTCACAACATTGAAATCAGCAAACCGCTTGCCCACCCGATGCCATACATACTGTCTGACATCTGTCCGGTACAGTTGAACCTAGGATTATTCCATGAAGAGCACACTTCTCTAGCGTGCTAGTGGCAATCAAAGGTGAGCATTTGCACCCTAAGTCGGTTATGACGCCGAACTGCAGGCCAAGGCCCTGCTGAGGATGAAGAGCATGGAGATTAGCTTCACTGAAACTTTTTCTGATAGTTTGTGCAGAAATTCTTTGGTTGTGCACACCCACAGTTTCATCAGCTGTCAGGGTGGCCGGTCTAAGACCATCCCGCAGGTGAAGAATCTGGATGTGGAGGTCCTGGGCTGGCATTGTTACACATGGTCTGCGGTTGTAAGGCTGGTTGGAAGTACTGCCAAATTCTCTAAAATGACGTTGAAGGCAGTTTATGGTAAAGAAGTTAACATTCTATTCTCTGGAAATAGCTCTGGTGGACATTGTGTGGCATTGTGTGACAAAACTTCAGATTGACCTTTTATTGTCCCAGCACAAGGTGCACCTGTGCACCTGCTTCTTGATATGTCACACCTGCCAGGAGGATTATTTTGGCAAAGGAGAAATGCTCACTAGGGATGTAAACAAATTTTGCAAAACATTTGAGAGAAATAAGCAAATGGAACATATCTGGGATGTTTTATTTCAGCTCATGAAACATGGGACCAGCATGTGTAAGTCCTAACAATAGGTCAAGTGAAACTGACAGCTTGATCCTCTTAAACAGGACCGTTGTCCCCCAAGTGGGACAGTTGAGCTAACATGTGCTAATGTGATTAGCATGAGGTTGAAAGTAACAAGAACATTTCCCAGGACATAGGCATGTCTTATATAGGCAGAAAGCTTAAATTCAATTTACAGTATCTATTACAGTGAAAACCATGCTATTGTTTGAGGAGAGTGCACAGTTATGTACTTGAAAATGTATCAAACTTAATCAATCAATCAATCAAATGTATTTATAAAGCCCTTCTTACATCAGCTGATGTCACAAAGTGCTGTACAGAAACCCAGCCTAAAACCCCAAACAGCAAGAAATGCAGGTGTAGAAGCACGGTGGTGTTGATGAGGGATTTGGAGTCGTGCCTGGCCGTGCAGTCATGACAGGGAGTACAGGAGGGGACTGAGCACCCACCCCTGAGGGGCCTCTGTGTTGAGGATCAGCATGGCGGATGTGTTGTTACCTACCCTTACCACCTGGGAGTGGCCCGTCAGGAAGTTCAGGATCCAGTTGCAGAGGGAGGTGTTTAGACCCAGAGTCCTTAGCTTGGTGATGAGTTTTGAGGGCACTATGGTGTTGAACGCTGAGCTGTAGTCAATGAATAGCATTCTAACATAGGTGTTCCTTTTGTCCAGGTGGGAAAGGGTAGTGTGGAGTGCAATAGAGATCGCATCATCTGTGGATCTGTTGGGGTGGTATGCAAAGTGGGTCTAGAGTATCTAGGATAATGGTGTTGATGTGAGCCATGACCAGCCTTTTGAAGCACTTCATGGCTACAGTAGTGAGTGCTACAACTTGATGCAGCATTTTGAACAGAAATACAATGGTTCATTGGATCAGTCTAAAAACTTTGCACATACAGTGCTGCGATCTAGTGTCCAAAATCTAAATTGCACCTAGAGTCCTAAGTCATATAATGGCCTTTCTTATGCATTTCAAAGATGATACAAAAAAAAATAGAAAAAGACTGTTTTTTCCATGTATTATCTTTTAGCAGATCGAATGTGTTATATTCTTCTTCATTTATTTCACATTTCCACAAACTTCTAAGTGTTTAATTTCAAATGGTATGAATAATTGCATATCCTTGCTTCATGTCCTGAGCTACAGGCAGATTGTAAGGGATCTCGTCCTCCTCTTCTGAGGAGGAGAAGCGAGTAGGATCAGAGGACCAAAATGCAGCGCGGTAAGTGTCCATAATGTTTATTTTAAAACATAAACTTAACACTATGAAATACATAACAATAGACGTGAAATGAACGAAACAGTCCCGTGTGGCGACAAACACTGACACGGAAGACAAACACCCACAAACCAAAAGCGAAACCCAGGCTACCTAAGTATCATTCTCAATCAATTGACAGCTGCCACAGATTGAGAACCATACTAGGCTGAACTCAAAAACCAACATGGAAAAACAAACATAGACTGCCCACCCCAACTCACGCACTGACCATACTAAAACAAAGACAAAAACAAAGGAACTAAGGTCAGAACGTGACAGTACCTCCTCCCAAAAGGTGAGGACTCCGGCTGCAAAACCTGAACCTATAGGGGAGGGTCTGGGTGGGTGTCTGTCCGCAGTGGCGGCTCTGGCGCGGGGCGTGGACCCCACTTCACCATAGTTTTTTTGCAACTCTTAGACCGCCTCCGTGGCCTCTTTAGAGTGGCGACCCTCGCCGCCGACCTTGGACTGGAGACCCATAGTACAACAGGCTATACATCAGGAGCTGCTGGAGGAACAGCGTCAGCAGACCGCTCTCCTGTGAGCTGAACTCAGCCAGCTGACAGCCGCCCAGGCTGGCATAGTGGCAGGTGCTGCAGTCTCTTGTCCCAAACCTAGTAGGTTTAAATTGAAGCTGACAGAGGCTGACGACATCGAGGCTGACCTACAAGCCAGCAAAAGGATGGCAACTAGAGAGAAATTGCCCCATGATCAATGGGCCAGCCTGCTAGCACCCTTCTTTTCAGTCACAGCACAGAAGACATATCAGGATCTGACGGTTGACCAGGCGACGCATTACGAGGTGCTGAAAAAGAAAATCCTGCGCGGGTATGGTTACACCCTGATTAGCAGGGCACAAACATTCCATGATTGGGCGTATGATATTACAGAATCCCCCCGATCACAAATGCATGATCAAATTAGGCTGGCCCCTGACTCTCACGATCATCGAGAAAGTGGTAATAGATACATTTACACGCTCTCTCCTGTTTGAAGCTAAACTGGTTGAAGGACAATTGGCTTTGGGGGTCCTGCGCAGTGGAAAACCATGGAAGGCGGAACCCTCCACTCTTCCGAAAGAGCGACAAGGAAGGAGTACCACGCCGGGACCCCAGCCAAGGATGGGGGGACACCAACAGCCAGCTACCCGAGATGATGCCCCTTCCTGAACCTGTACAGCAGGAAGTCCTATCAGTGTGGTGAGCATTGACACATCGCCTGGAACTGTCCAGACAGCGATGTCCCAACGCCTTCGGCCTCAGCCAGTGAGGTAGCCACCGGGCGTCCCTGCGGCTTCCTGATGGCATGCTGGGCTGAGGAGAGAGGTCCTTCCCCTGTCACCCCTGTAAGAGCAAACGGAAAGGACAATTTGGAACTTTTCGACTCCGGGAGTATGGCAACCCTGATCCGACCTGACTTCGCCCAGTCCTAGTTCCTGACTGACCCCGTGGCTATCACGTAAGACCAAGGACTGCCCAACCACACTCCTCCACCTACAGACCACAAAGAGACAACACACGGGACCAGTAGGAATAGTCCCAAACCTGCCTGTGCCGATCCTTATCGGACAGGATTTCACAAGGAAATCAGAAGGGAGGAGGAAGGGAGGGACACCAGAAGGAGGGATGCCCGGATGTGTGGATTCCAGGAAGTGGACCCTCAGTCATCAACCGATCCCCTCTTGGAGGGGGGACTCTGAAGCCAGACTGGAGGCAGAGGTGGCGAGTCTGGAAGACATGTTCCCAATGGACCATGAGATGGCACCAGAGCCTGCCTTTCTTGCGGGCCAGTTCGGTAAATCTAATAACCTACCCCCATTTCTCTATAAGGAAGAAGATGCTGTATCAGGTCATGAAGAAGAATGCCGAACGTCTGGAGTCTTTGTTGGTGCCCGGCCCCTTTGTACTATCTGTCCTGCAGTTGGCACACTCCCAACTTCTTGGGTCTCACCTAGGGGTGGAAAAGACCTAAGACAGAATCAAGGCATGATTTTACTGGCCAAGGGTGTAACAGCGTTCATCGTTTGTGGAAAGAGAGTCGGACCGAAATGCAGCGTAGTGGTTACTCATGATCTTTAATGAATGTAGAGCGATACATGAAATAACGATACAAAATACAAAACAACAAACGGAACGTGAAACCTAATTACAGCCTATCTGGTGAAACAACACAGAGACAGGACCAATCACCCACAAAGTACAAAGCGAAACCAGGCTACCTAAATACGGTTCCCAATCAGAGACAACGAGAATCACCTGACTCTGATTGAGAACCGCCTCAGGCAGCCAAGCCCATACAACACCCCTACTCAGCCGCAATCCCAATAATACAAAAAGCCCAATACGAAATACAACAACATAAACCCATGTCACACCCTGGCCTGACCAAATATATAACGAAAACACAAAATACAATGACCAAGGCGTGACAAAGGGTGATGAACGCAGTGGAAGAATACTGCCGCAGTTGCCCGGAGTGCCAGCAGGTGGCTCCAAATACCAATTTCCACAGTCCCTTAATACCCCTACCCATTATTTCCGTTCCTTTCAGCAGTATCGCAATGGACCTGGTGCGACCTCTACCCAAGAGCAACTGAGGGCACCAATACATTCTGGTGATTTTGGATAACGCCACCAGGTATCCGGAAGCCATTCCCCAGCGCACCATGGCCACCAAGGGAATCACACGTGAGTTGGTTATGCTGTTCTACCGAGTAGGCATTTCCAATGAGATATTTACCGACCAGGGCACCCTGTTCATCGCATGAAGGATCCATGCAAGCTAATGAGAATAACCCAGTTGCGCACCTCAGTGTATCACTCTCAGACCAATGGATTGGTGGAAAGATTAAATCACCCTAAAGCAGATGATACGGCTGACGGAAATAATTGGGACCAGCTTCTACCCTACCTGATGTTCTCAATCCGAGAAGTGCCCCAAGCTTCAACAGGATTCTCTCCCTTCGAACTCCTGTATGGGAGACGACCCCGAGGACTGCTGGATTTAGCTAAAGAAGCATGGGAACAGCAACCGCCGCCCCACCGAACCTTGGTGGAGCATGTGGGAGAAATTAGAGAATGGATGGCAACCCTGAGGCCCCTGGTATGGTAACACATGCTGGAGGCCCAGGAGGCCCAAGTGAGGGTGTACAATAGAGGGGCACAACAAAGGGACTTTCAGCCAGGAGACAAAGTGTTGGTCCCCACCTCAGAATGTACATTTTTGGCCCAATGGAACGGGCCATACAAAGTCCTTGAGAAGGTGGGTGAAGTCAACTATAGGGTAAGACAGCCGGGATGTAGGCATCTGACCCAGACTTACCATGTGAATCTGCTAAAGAAATGGAATGCACGTGATGTACTCTATTCTATTTCCCCGAGCCGGCCGATGTGCCAATGGTGGAGCAGCTGAGCCAAACCCAGAAGCAGGAGCTGAGGGAGTTGGTCAGCCAAAACCAGGATGTGTTCTCCAGTGAACCAGGACACACTCATTTGGTACAGCACCACATCATCACTGAACCTGGGGAAAAAGGTTGAGACCCTAAAAAAAGTTGAGACCCTACCGCATACCGGAAGCAAGGAGAGAGGCTGTCTGGACCGAGGTAAAAACGATGTTGGAAGCTGATATAATCAAAGAGTTGAACTGTGAGTGGTACAGTCCCATAGTGTTGGTGCCAACTCTGTAATGATTTTAGGTAGGTAAATGAAATCTCAAAGTTCGACGCCTACCCCATGCCCCGTATTGATTAACTCATCGAACGGCTAGGGGCTCCCCGATTTATCAGCACGCTCAACCTGACAAAGGTTTATTGCCAGGTGCCCTTGGCTCCCAAGCCATGGGAGAAAACAACTGCTTTTGCCATCCCAGACGGTTTATTCCATTACAAGAAGCTGCCCTTTGTACTGCACGGGGCCCCGGCCACCTTCCAGAGGTTGATGGACCGGGTTCTCTGACCCCATGTACATCGACGATATTGTGATCTATGGGAGTGAGTGGGAGACACATCTAAACTAGCTGAGCGCAGTTGTGCAGGCCTTACGGGAGGCGGGGCTAACAGCGAACCCCCAAAAATGTTGGCCTGCGGGAGGCTGAGTACCTTGGGTACACAATCGGGAGGGTGTGTGTCAAACCCCAGGTGAAGAAGGTGGAGGCGATTCGGGACTGGCCCTGCCCCTCACCAAGAAGCAGTTACGCATGTTTGTGGGGTTGACTAGTTACAACCGGAGATTTATTTGCCACTTTTCCTCTCTAGCCAGCCCCCTGACAGATCTGATCAGGAGCCGTCTGCCCGCCCAGGTGACATGGACCGAGGAGGCGGAGAAAGCCTTCCAGGAGAGAGCTAAGTGTGTGATGAAGAGTATAACAAGAGAGAGCAATATCTGTGAGATGACCCATTGTGACCTGACCTTGTGTACCGGATTGATGCATGTAGTAACCAAACAAGTGTTAAAGAAATCAAAATATGTTTTAGATTCTTCAAAGTAACAGCCGCCTTGATTGACAGCTTTTTACACTCTTGGCATTCCCTCAACCAGCTTCACCTGGAATGCTTTTTCAACAGTCTCACACATATGCTGAGCACTGCTTGGCTTCTTTTCCTTCGCTCTGTGGTCCAACTCATCCCAAACCATCTCGATTGGGTTGATGTCGGGTGATTGTGGAGGCCAGGTCATCTGATGCAGCACTCCACTACTCTCCTTCTTTATCAAATAGCCCTTACACAGCCTAGAAGTATGTTGGGTCATTGTGCTGTTGAAAAACAAATGATAGTCCCACTAAGCGCAAACCAGATGGGATGGCATATCGCTGCAGAATACTGTGGTAGCCATGCTGGTTAAGTGTGGCTTGAATTCTAAATAAATATCCAGCGAAGCACCATCGCACCTCCTCCTCCATGCTTCACGGTTGGAACCACACATGTGGAGATCATCCGTTCACCTACTCTGCGTCTTACAAAGACACAGTGGTTGGAACCAAAAATCTCAAATGTGGACTCATCAGACCAAAGGACAGATTTCCATCTGTCTCATGTCTATTAATCGTGTTTCTTGGCCCAAGCAAGACTCTTCTTCTCATTGGTGTCCTTTAATAGTGGTTTCTTTGCAGCAACAATGAAGGCCTGAATTATACAGTCTCCTCTGAACAGTTGATGTTAAGATGTCTGTTACTTGAACTCTGTGAAGCGTTTAATTTGGGCTGCAATCTGAGGTGCAATTAACTGTAATGAACTTATCCTCTGCAGCAGAGGCAACTCTGGGTCTTCATTTCCTGTGGAGGTCCTCATGAGAGCTAGTTTCATCATAGTGCTTGATGGTTTTTGCGACTGCACTTGAAGAAACTTTCAAAGTTCTTGAAAATTTCCACATTGACTGACCTTCATGTCCTAAAGTAATGATGGACTTTAATTTGTCTTTGCTTATTTGTGCTGTTTTTGCCGTTATATGGACTTGGTCTTTACCAAATAGGGCTATCTTCTGTATACCACCCCTACCTTGTCACAACACAACTAATTGTGTCAAACGCATTAAGAAGGAAAGACATTTCACAAATGAACATTTAACAAGGCACACCTGTTAATTTAAATGCGTTCCAGGTGACTACTTCATGAAGCTGGTTAAGAGAATGCTAAGAGTGTGCAAAGCTGTCATCAAGGCAAAGGGTGGCTACTTTGAATAATCTCAAATATAACATATATTTTGACTTGTTTAACACTTGTTTGGTTACTACATGATTCCATATGTGTTATTTCATTGTTTTGATGTCTTCACTATTATTCTACAATGTAGAAAATTGTACAAATAAAGAAAAATCAAATCAAATCAAATGTATTTATATAGCCCTTCGTACATCAGCTGATATCTCAAAGTGCTGTACAGAAACCCAGCCTAAAACCCTAAACAGCAAGCAATGCAGGCGTAGAAGCACGTTTGCTAGGAAAAACTCCCTAGAAAGGCCAAAACCTAGGAAGAAACCTAGAGAGGAACCAGGCTATGTGGGGTGGCCAGTCCTCTTCTGGCTGTGCCAGGTGGAGATTATAACAGAACATGGCCAAGATGTTCAAATGTTCAAAAATGACCAGCATGGTCAAATAATAATAATCACAGGCAGAACAGTTGAAACTGGAGCAGCAGCACGGCCAGGTGGACTGGGGACAGCAAGGAGTCATCATACCCGGTAGTCCTGAGGCATGGTCCTAGGGCTCAGGTCCTCTGAGAGAGAAAAAAAAGAGAAAATTAGAGAGAGCATACTTAAATTCACACAGGACACCGGATAGGACAGGAGAAGTACTCCAGATATAACAAACTGACCCTAGCCCCCCGACACATAAACTACTGCAGCATAAATACTGGAGGCTGAGACAGGAGGGGTCAGCACACACTGTGGCCCCATCCGATGACACCCCCGGACAGGGCCAAACAGGAAGGATATAACCCCACCCACTTTGCCAAAGCACAGCCCCCACACCACTAAAAACCCTGGAATGAGTAGATATGTCCAAACTTTTGACTGGTTGATAGAGGAATTCTAAATTCCTATGTGTTTTATAGCCAAAACCAGATTCTCACTCATTCTAATTCATTAATGAATTGTAAGTTCATTAATTATGCATGAAGTAGATTGAGACCAGTCTTAAAAGCCAAAGGTAACAGCGTTTATTTCAAGAGAGTACTAAACGCATACACATATTTCCACAGGTTATAAACTGAAAATGACGTCAGCGCTTTCCAAACGTTCTATTTACAAGTAGAGGGGCCCTCTAGCTCTCAAGCCTTCGCGTTATCAGCACGAAGTCAAGGCCAGTCAGTATAAATCAACATTCTAGACAATCTGGAGATGGGCTGTTCCCACCACCTGGAGATTTGTACAACTGAATGAACTAAGGAACAGACCTTCATTGTTACTCAACTCCTGACTACATTATATACAATTGGGAATGGGAGCAAGAGAGAAAATTCACATGTACAGTACATTATAGCATTTGGACTAGTCAGTTCTGATTGGAATGTATACATAATTAGTCATTTCAACCATAATTTCCTCTAACACTGGTACTGTATGGTGTACGTACCGTATGTGTGTCTAACTTGACCAACTAACTAATTAATGGATTAATAGTCCCACTCCAATCCCTCTCTCTTTATCTCTCTCACAACGTCCATCAGTATTGGGTATCAAAGACCCCCATCGCTAGATGGTCGTTAGCCTATATATAGAAGTAGTGGAAGTGTTTATGACTCCATCTAGATTCTAGAGCAGCAGTTTCCACAGACTGGTGTTGATTTAGGCCTGTTTGGCTTGCTCACTAAAATGAACTGCACTGTTGTCTGTCAAGAAGCAAATGAGTTATATCACTGAAAGATGATTTCATGAAGAGAAACAGATTTTCTTTTTAAATGTATGAATGCTAAACTATAGTTGGATTGTTATTCAATTCTTTAATTCTCTGATTGAACCAAACGTTAAAACTGATCCAAGATGAAGGATCAGGAACTGTCCTTCTCATCTTGTCACGCCCTGACCATGGAAAGCTGTTTATTCTCTATGTTGGTTGGGGTGTGATACTGACTAGCGTGGGTCATCTAGGTATATTGTATTTCTATGGTGGCCTGAAATGGTTCCCAGGGGTAGCTGTTTATCGTTGTCTCTGATTGGGGTTCATATTTAGGTAGCCATTTTTCCCATTGTTAGTTGTGGGATCTTGTCTACATTTGGTTGCCTGAGTGCACACCATTAGCTTCACGTTTCATTTGTGATTTATTGTTGTTTTTTTTTTGTGAGTTTCACAGGGAGTTAGAAACTCCCCACATGCTTACCGTGGGGAGCATGTGACGGGTCAGGCACCGTGTTATGCGGTGATACGCACAGTGTCTCCAGTGTGCATTCACAGCCCGGTGCGCTCTGTTCCAGTTCCCCGCATTTGCCGTGCTAGAGTGGGCATCCAGCCAGGACAGCTTGTACCGGCTCAGCGCTCAAGGTCTCCAGTACGTATCCTCGGTCCAGGATATCCTGCGCCGGTTCTACGCACTATGTCGCCAGTGCGCCTTCACAGCCTAGTGCGTCCTGTGCCGGCTTCCTTCACTTGCCGGGCTGGAGTGAGCATCCAGCCAGGAAGGTTTGTGCAAGCTCTGCGCTCTAAACCTCCAGTGCGCCTCCACAGTCCAGTGCGTCCTGTGCCTCCTCTCCGTACTCGCCCTGAGGTGCGTGTCATCTGCCTGGTGCCACCTGTACTGGTCACACGCATCAGGCCTCCAGTGCGCCTCCTTAGTCCAGTATGTCCTGTGCCTCTTCCCCGAACTCGCCCCGAGGTGCGTGTCATCAGCCCAGTGCCACCTGTACCGGTCCCACGCATCAGGCCTCCAGTACGCCTCCACAGTCCAGAGCCTCCTGCGACAGTTCCCAGTCCAGAGCTTCTGGCGACAGTTCCCAGTACAGAGCCGCCTGAGATGGTCCGCGGTCTGGAGCCTCCTGAGACGGTTCGCGGTCCGGAGCCTCCTGAGACGGTCCGCGGTCCGGAACCTCCTTGAACGGTCTGCGGTACGGAGCCTCCAGCGACGGTTGGAAATCCAGAGCCTCCAGCAGGGGTTCTCAGTCCAGAGCCTCTGGCGATGATCTACGGTCTGGTTCCTCCGGCGACGATCCGCGGTCGGGGGCCTCCGGCAACGATCCACAGTCCGGTGCCTCCAGCAACGACGTATGACGTATCTGCGAGCGAAGTGGGTACTTCGCCCTGCACCGGAGCCACCCCCGACGGTAGATGCCCACCTGGAGCCTCCCCTATTGAGTCAGGTTTTGCGGTCAAAGTCCATTGGGGGTGGGGGGGGGGATCATATTTATGTAGCCATTTTTCCCCATTGTTAGTTGTGGGATCTTGTCTACATTTGGTTGCCTGAGTGCACACCAGTAGCTTCACATTTCGTTTGTGCTTTATTGTTTTGTTTTTTGGTGAGTTTCAGTTTATTAAAATATGTGGAACTCTACTCACGTTGCGCCTTGGTCTACTCATTACGATGATCGTGACACATCTGTGGATCAGGGGACGGGAACATAGTTAAAAATAATTTGTACATGGCAAATTTACCACAAGAATCCCAAACAGATATAGTATTTGACAAAAACAGAATCATTTATAACCTTGATTACATTGGAATATGATCACATATGCCTCTCTATTTATGCAAGGGAATACTTGGGAACAGATTTCCAAAATTAAATTCACTGTGAGCAATTTTTTGGGTGATTTTACAGTCTTTTATGTCCAAGAACGAAAATTATATATATAAAAAAATGATGAGCTGAAAGTGATTTTAAAACTTGGTCAGAAAACTTGATGGGCCAAATAAATCAACCGCGGGCTTCCAATTGAGGAACTCTGCAGTATATGTTATATTTGTATTTTGTATTTGTATTTATTAGGGATCCCCATTAGCTGCTGCCACTGTTGGGGTCTAAACACATTAAGGCACATAAAAGGCACATAAAACAAAATATAAAACAGTACATCATATTACATTATTACACCACTACATATCTACAAAACAAAATGTATAATACCCCCATATAACAATATATGTGTGTGTAGAGTGTGTGTGCTAGCGTTTGTGTTCGTGTGCGTGTGTTTGTACGTGTGTGTGTCTCTTCACAGTCCCCGCTGTTCCATGAGGTGTATGTGTTTCTGTTTTTTAAAATCTGACTCTACTGCTGCATCAGTTCCCTGATGTGGAATAGAGTTCCATGTATTCATGGCTCTATGTAGTACTGTGCGCCTTGGGGATTGTGAAGAGAAATCTGATGGCATGTCTTGTGGGCTATGCATGGGTGTCTGAGCATTGTGCTAGTAGTTTAAACAGAAAGCCTGGTGCATTCAGCTTGTCAACACTTCTTGCAAAAGTGATGAAGTGATGAAGTCATTCTCTCCTCCACTTTGAGCCATGAGAGACTGACATATTATTAATGTTATCTCTTCGCATACATTTAAGGGCCAACTGTGCTGCCCTGTTCTGAGCCAATCGTAATTTTCCTAAGTGCCTCTTTGTGGCACCTGACCACACGACTGAACAGTAGTGCAGTAGTCCAGCTATAGACCGTGTCTTTAGTGTGCACATGCAGTAATAGGGGAGGCTGGAGGTTGTTTTATCTGCAGTGTCCTTTGCTCTGAACAGGAGACACACACACCAGCAAAAAAACAGCGTCTAGTTATGTATCGTGTGTGGAGTATGTTATGTAATGCTGCTGCTCTAGCACCAGAAACACCTGCAAAGGAGGGAATAAGAATAGATGAAGAATAGATGAGGTGCATCATCTGAAGGAAGGAAATTATGAATACATGAATGGATGGATAAATTAAGGAATGAATGAAAAGGAATGAGGTTGAGGAGGGGTGGTGTGGATGGGCATCCAAACCCCACCACTTTCATGGAAACTCGCCCCCTCTCCATGCTGCCTTTTGATTGGTTTGTTACAGGATGCCTTAAGGAGGCAGCAGTCAGTCAGTGGGGTTACCCTCCCTGCCCGCCTCCCTCCCTCGTTCCTTTGATTGGTTTGTTACAGGATGTCTTAAGGATGCAGCAGTCAGTCAGTGGGGTTACCCTCCCTGCCCGCCTCCCTCCCTCGTTCCTTTGCCGCTGTAAGGACTGGTGCTGCTTATGAATGAGCTCAGGGCCGCAGAATGTGAATGAACATCTGAAAAAGAGAGGCGGGAGGGGGTGGAGGAGGGGAGTGGAGGGTGAATGGAAATCAGAGAGAGAGGGAGCGATTTGAAGGGTGGAGGGGAGGAATGATAACTACAGAGGGAGCGAGGGGGGAAGAGGAGGAGGAGAAGAAGAGGAGAGCAGGATTATGGAGGTATATTTCATTTTGAATTGTTCACATTTGCAGATAAAAGCTGAATTGCAGCATACGTAGGCCTAGTAAGTTAAAAATAACATATTGTGTATTGTGTGCTGGTCAGAGGGTGAATGGAAGAAAATAAATATTTAAGTGCCTTTGAACGGGTTATTCTAGTAGGTGCCAAGGGAACCAGGTTTGTATCAAGAACTGCAATGTTGCAACAGTTTCCTGTGTGTATCAAGAATGGTCCACCAACCAAAGGACATCCAGTCAACTTGACACAACTGTAAGAAGCATTGGAGTCAGCATGGGCCAATATCCCTCTGGAAGGCCTTCGACACCTTGTAGAGTCCATGCCCCGACGAATTGAGGCTGTTCTGAGGGCGCCACTCAAATATTAGGAAGGTGTCCTTAATGTTTTGTGCACTCATTGTATATGAGATGTAATATACAGTATTACAGTTAAACAGCAGTCACACAAAGTAAGGCATAGGGCTGTTGTAGTATCTGTCAGTCCGAGTAGGGGAAGGTTCAGTTTGTGACTGGATCGGGTAGATCTGCCACTGACAGGGCCTCTCGTCTGAGGCACCCTTTCCGAGTAGGGGGAAGGTTCAGTTTGTGACTGGATCGGGTAGATCTGCCACTGACAGGGCCTCTCGTCTGAGGCACCCTTTCCGAGTAGGGGGAAGGTTCAGTTTGTGACTGGATCGGGTAGATCTGCCACTGACAGGGCCTCTCGTCTGAGACACACATTAGTTGTAGTCCTGTGAATTTGCAAGCTTCTGGGCAAAGGATCTGCAGAGTTGGGTGTGGCGGGACTCCAAAGGACTACAACCCAGGTCATTGCATGCAGAGTCACAGGAGGTTTTACATGGCTTTGCTCATTGGTGGGTTGAGATTCTTCCTGTTTTGTGCTGACCAGTCGGCTAGTTTGTTGAGGTCCTGCTGTACGGTGTAAGTGTCACATATGGGTCTTGATTCACTGAGGTTCAGGTCAACCACAAAGTACCAGGAGTTGAATAGGGTACCCTCTGATGCACCCTTGACGTGAGCTAGGGGTGCACAATTAATATACTTTTTTATCAAAGTTTCAGTATTTACATTCGCAATATCCATATCTCAAGAGGCTGCAATATTTTGAAACGCCACTTAGCCGTCTTTAACATGCGTTTTTATATTATTTTGATTTATTGCTCGAGTTGACGGAGATCTCTTTCTGCCTCTATTCTTTTAGCCGCTTCCCAATCCCACACACCCCAAGCCCCGCTCCCTGTCACTCAAGCATGCAGTTCCTTCTGCTCTAGATTCACTCAAAGATGGTGGATAAATGAAGATAGTTCACTCAGACTGTTTACCATTGAAAGAAAATGGCCAGTTCCTGTCTACTTAAGGGGATTTCTCTCCCATAGACACCAATGCGATAGCAGCTGGGTCTGGTCTACTTAGTTCATTGACTTCCATTGAAACAGAAGAAATGAGGGAGTGGGATGAATCACTTCCTCTTTCGTCTCTGATTCACTCTGTATGCAATGAGCGATTGACCAAGAAAACGCATACAGTCAACATACTTTTCCAAAAAAGAACGACACAGCTTTCTAATTTGCCTCTTAATATAAATCCACATGTTTTATATATTATACTATTCGTTTGTGTAACTTACTCTCTGCAAAATGCTAGTTAGTTGGTCTTAGCATGCTGCAAATGTGCCTTAAAAATGTGTGTTAGCCCCTAATGCTAATTGCTATCTAGCTAGCTGGCTAGCTAAATTCACTGAAAGAAAGCAGATCTTACTACTAAACTTTTGCTCTAATAAAGGCATTATATCAAGATTGTTTTGCAACAATTTGTTCTTAATCAGAGAGGAAATGGCAAAGAGTATTCTAAAATCATTGACTCAGTGTACCTATCAACTTAAATCTAATTATGGTCCCATGGGAAACACTGACCAACATTTTGGTTGCCAATCTCTGTCACAACTATCTTTTATCTTACTTTTACATTTGTTGTCATGCTAAACAAAACTGCATTCCAAGTACTCAGTGTATTCCAACTATAAAATTAGAATGATGATTCTATTTCTATTTCTATGATTCCAACAGTTTACCCCAGAATTTTGATCTGTAATCGCAAGTAAATTCATAATGGCAATATTATTATTCATTTATGTTATATATATTTTTTGGCCTATATCGTGAAGCCCTAACATGAGCCACGAATACAATTGGACCAAGCCGTGTGCCCACCCGAGCTGCTGGAAGGGGGACCACTGGGAGCACACATGCACAGATGCATGCACACACATTCACACAGACGCATACTTGCACTCACAGGCATTTGCACAGACATGGGCAAACACACACACACACACACACACACACACACACACACACACACACACACACACACACACACACACACACACACACACACACACACACACACACACACACACACACACACACACACACACACACACACACACACACATAGAGAGAGACACACATAAACACCATTAGCTGACACACAGGCATGCACTCTACTCTCCCTGTGCAAGCCGTGCTTGAGTCCGAACCCGAGCAAGTGGGTTCGGATGATAGATGGGCTTGGCACTGATAAACAGAGCGCAGGAAGAGAGGGAGTGTCTATGTTTCTGTATTTGCGGACGTATTTAAGCATACTTGTGGGGACCAGAATTGTGGGGACTAGTTTAGAATTAGCTTTAGGGTTAGGAGTTATGGTTAGTTCTAGGGTTAGGGTTAGAAGTTAAAGTTAGGTTTTGGGGTTAGGGTTAGGGTAAGGGTTCGGTTTAGGGGTTAGGGAAAATATGATTTTGAATGGTTATAAGTTGTGTATCCCCACAAGGTCAGTTAAACAAGACTGTGTGGGTGTGTGTGTGTGTGTGTGTGTGTGTGTGTGTGTGTGTGTGTGTGTGTGTGTGTGTGTGTGTGTGTGTGTGTGTGTGTGTGTGTGTGTGTGTGTGTGTGTGTGTGTGTGTGTGTGTGTGTGTGCGTGCGTGCGTGCGTGCTTCTGTGGAGTTCCAGTGAAGGACTCTCCTCTGTGTAAGTGGCAGTGACTCTGAAAGCCCTTGGCTCTGAGAGGACTGGAGCAGAGCAGGCAAATATGACAAGCCACCCACACTAATACTATGTTGATAATACTGTGGTAATTGAAGGGTAAGAGGTAGGCGATAACTCAATCTAAACAGTCACTGCTACCAGGTAGTATATTGTTCATTCACTGAATAGATAGAACAGAGCAGATTGACTTCACACTTACTGTTGGTATGATGGTAATCTTTTCGCGTGCAAAATTATGCTTTATATTGACGACAACTAAGTATTTTTCAAACCTCCAGCTTTGGGCTGGATGTGTCTATGTGTACTTCATATATGGATAATCTATGAGCAGAATTACTGTTTTACCCCAATTAGCCATGAAATCCCTAGTTTGAAAGCAACACTTTTTCATGTTACCTACATTTTCTCCCAAGTGGGCCTGCACCTTGGTAGTTCGAGTACAACCAATGAGCTTCAGACCCTTGCTATTTCAGTGACAGCTAGCAAGAGGCACATCATGCACACAGCAGAGCGAGAGACAGAGCAATTACGTGATGCACATGTCTGCACATAGTACACCATTTTCAGGGGCCAGTTTTGACTCGTGAGCACTACTTTCAGAACTACTGGCTAAAAAGTATACAAAGTATATATATATATACAAAGTACCGGAGAATCCCTTTAAGTCACTTGTAGTCACCTCTTTACATTGAGCCTGCGGTGTCATTAACTGTAGAGTTGGGCCCAATGCCCCCAGACATCCACCCACGATTTACCAGAGAGAGAGAGAGAGAGGGAGAGAGAAAGAGAGAGGAGAGAGAGAGAGAGAGAGAGAGAGAGAGAGAGAGAGAGAGAGAGAGAGAGAGAGAGAGAGAGAGAGAGAGAGAGAGAGATAGCGAGATAGCGAGAGAGCGGGAGAGGGAGAGGGAGAGGGAGAGGGAGAGAGAGAGCGAGAGCGAGAGAGAGAGCGAGAGAGAGAGAGAGAGAGGACGAAGAAGGGCAAAGCCCACCGATAGAGAGGTGCAGGAAAGGAGGGGTGAGAGAGGGAGAGCCAATGAGTGTGGAAACAAAGGGAGAGATGGAGTGAGAGAGCGACAGCGAGAAAAATGGAAGCAGATGAGGAGGGGTGAGAGTGGTAGTGAGCTGGTTAGTGAATGAATGAGATGGATGGAGCTTGTCTTTGTTTTGTGTGTAGCTGCAGAGAAGATTGCAGATCTAGCTACTGGTAGAATGATGTAATTGTTGTCACACACACTCAAATGTCTCCTCTACAGGGCCAGTGCGTGGAGATGATGCAGGATGCCCTAGTGCCCCTATGAGTAGAGTGGTTGGGTCGTGACGTGAGTGGGTTGATTCATACATTTGCATCAGTGTGCATGTAGTGTACAGTGCCATGCTAAAGTATTCATCCCCTTTGGCATTTTTCCTATTTTGTTGCATTACAACCTTTACATTAAATATATTTTTTATTTGGATTTCATGTAATGGACATACGCAAAATAGTCCAAATTGGTGAAGTGAAATGAAAAAAATTACTTGTTTCAAAAATGTATAAAAAATTTGAAACAGAAAAGTGGTGCGTGCATATGTATTCACCCCCTTTGCTATGAAGCCCCTAAATAAGATCTTGCGCAACCAACTACCTTCAGAAGTCACATAATTAGTTGAATAAAGTCACATGATCTTAGTATATATACACCTGTTCTGACAGGCCCCAGAGTCTGCAACACCAGTAAGCAAGGGGTACCACCAAGCAAGTGGCACCATGAAGACCAAGGAGCTCTCCAAACAGGTCAGGGACAAAGCTGTGGAGAAGTACAGATCAAGGTTGAGTTATAAAAAACATCTGAAACTTTGAACATCCCATGGAGCACCATTAAATCCATTATTAAAATGTTTAAAGAATATGGCACCACAACAAACCTGCCAAGAGAGGGCCGCCCACCAAAACTCACAGACCAGGCAAGGAGGGCATTAATCAGTGAGGCAACAAAGAGACCAAAGATCACCCTGAAGGAGCTGCAAATCTCCACAGCAGAGATTGGAGTATCTGTCCATTGGACCACTTTAAGCCGTACACTCTACAGAGCTGGGCTCTACGGAAGAGTGGCCAGCCATTCAGCCATTGCTGAAAGAAGAAAATAAGCAAACACGTTTGGTGTTCGCCAAAAGGCATGTGGGAGACTCCCCAAACTTATGGAAGAAGGTACTTTCGTTAGATGAGAATAAAATTGAGATTTTTGGCCATCAAGGAAAACGCTATGTCTGGCGCAAACCCAACACCTTTCATCACCCCGAGAATACCATCCCCATAGTGAAGTGTGGTGGTGGCAGCATCATGCTGTGGGGATGTTTGTCATCGGCAGGGACTGGGAAACTGGTCAGAATTGAAGGAATGATGGATGATGCTAAATACAGGGAAATTCTTGAGAGAAACCTGTTTCAGGCTTCAAGAGATTTGAGACTGGGACGGAGGTTCACCTTCCAGCTGGACAGTGACCCTAAGCATACTGCTAAAGCAACACTCGAGTGGTTTAAGGGGAAACATTTAAACGTCTTGGAATGGCCTAGTCAAAGCCCAGACCTCAGTCCAATTGAGAATCTGTGGTATGACTTAAAGATTGCTGTACACCAGCAGAACCCATCCAACTTGAAGGAGCTGGAGGAGTAATATTTCTTGTTTGTTACAGAAAAAAATCTTCCAAGTTGTAGGAATGTTTTGTAAATCAAATGACACAAGGTTGTAAGGCAACAAAATGGGGAAAATGCTAAATGGGTGAATACTTTTGCAACCCTCTGTATGCGTGCCTGTGTGGGTGTGTTGTTGTTGTATGTACAGCACCAGTCAAGTTTGGACACACCTACTCATTAATTATTTATTTTTTAAACTATTTTCTACATTGTATAATAAAAATGAAGACCTCAAAACTATGAAATAACACATATGGAATCATGAAGCAACCAGAAAAGTGTTTAACAAAAAAACATATATTTTATATTTGAGATTCTTCAAAGAAGCCACCCTTTGCCTTGAATGACAGCTTTGCACACTCTTGGCATTGTCTCAACCAGCTTTATGAGGTAGTCACCTGGAATGCATTTCAATTAACAGGTGTGCCTTGTTTAAAGTTAAATTGTTGAATATCTTTCCTTGTTAATGCGTTTGAGCCAATCAGTTGTGTTATGACAAGGTAGGGATGGTGTACAGAAGATAGCCCTATTCGGTACAGAAGACAGAAAACAGCTCAAATAAGCAAAAAGACAGCAGTCTATCATTAATTGAAGACATGAAGGTCAGTCAATCTGCATAATTTCAAGACCTTTGAAAGTTTCTGCAAGTGCAGTGGCAAAAACCATCAAGCGCTATGATGAAACTGGCTCTCATGAGGACCACCACAGAAAAGGAAGACCCAGAGGTACCTCTGCTGCAGAGGATAAGTTCATTAGAGTTAACTGCACCTTAGATTGCAGCCCATATAAATGCTTCACAGAGTTCAAGTAACAGACACATCTCAACATCAACTGTTTAGAGGAGACTGCATGAATCAGGCTTTAATGCTCGAAATGCTGCGAAGAAACCACTACTAAAGGACAACAATAACACGAAAAGAGGCTTGCTTGTGCCAAGAAACATGAGCAATGGACATTAGACCAGTGGAAATCTGTCCTTTGGTTTGATTAGTCCAAATTTGAGATTTTTGGTTCCAACCACGGTGTCTCTGTGAGATGCAGAGTAACTGAATGGATGATCTCAGCATGTATGGTTCCCACTGTGAAGCATGGAGGAAGAGGTGTGATGGTGTGGGGGTGCTTTGCTGGTGACACGGTCAGTATTTTTTTTAGATCTCAAGGAACACTTAACCAGCGTGGCTACCTCAGCATTCTGCAGCGATACGCCATCTGCCAACTGAGCCTATTTTGGACCATGTCCCCCTCCCCAGTAAATTCTGAACTGTCCCTTGCTGATCATGAAAAGCATGGTTGCTGTACAACTCTGATGATAGAGCCCAATGTGCGCAATTGTTTTACATGGAAAAATAGGAAATTAGTAATTCTGATTACTCTTCAAGAGATTTGGGACGGGAGGGTAGCCTAGTGGTTAGAGCGTTGGACGAGTAACCGGAAGGTTGCGAGTTCAAACCCCCGAGCTGACAAGGTACAAATCTGTCGTTCTGCCCCTGAACAAGCAGTTAACCCACTGTTCCTAGGCCATCATTGAAAATAAGAATTTGTTCTTAACTGACTTGCCTGGTTAAATAAAGATACAATTTGTTTTGCATGTTGTAGCATTTATTTGACAATCCCTTGAAAATGCCTCGCAGTTGTCAATGGTTTTAGAGTAGCTAAAGCACACATACACACACACAAACACACACACACTTGGTGACTCAATGACAAAAACTTGTAAGCCTACTTAGTGTGAGCTAGGACAATGAGTAAAGCAATGTATAGCATGGCCAGTGTGCCCATGATGAGGATGATTCTAGCGGACTTAAACATGAACATCTGGGCATGCTGCGCATGGAATAGCATTAATGTATAGCATGGCCAGTGTGCCCATGATGAGGATGATACTAGCGGACTTAAACATGAACATCTGGGCATGCTGCGTATGGAATAGCATTAATGTATAGCGTGGTCAGTGTGTGCCCATGATGAGGATGATTCTAGCGGACTTAAACATGAACATCTGGGCATGCTGCGCATGGAATAGCATTAATGTATAGCATGGCCATTGTGCCCATGATGAGGATGATACTAGCGGACTTAAACATGAACATCTGGGCATGCTGCGTATGGAATAGCATTAATGTATAGCATGGCCAGTGTGCCCATGATGAGGATGATACTAGCGGACTTAAACATGAACATCTGGGCATGCTGCGTATGGAATGTGCTTTCTCTCCTGTCAAGTTACAGTGCCACATCTAAAACAACTTGACACACAAACATTTGCTAAAAAGAAATGTGCTTCATTTATATGCATGCATAAAGACATTTAGAAAGAAAAGTGAGAAAATCAAGAAAGGAAATGCAAATATTGAAAATAAATGTACAAAATATAATTATCGCCGGTCACCACTCTCCAGGAAAACAGAAGAATCTGTAAAGACAAGTATGAAGGTTGTTAGTGATGTATGATGGAAAGGATGTATCAAATATATTCCATTTAGCAGACACTTTTATCCAAAGTGACTTACAGTCATGCGTGCATACATTTTACATACAGGTGGTCCAGGAAACAAACCCACTGTCGTGGCTTTGCAAGCCCCATGCTCTTCCAACTGAGCTACAGAGGACCATTAGTGAAGCTGTTGGTCAAGCATCACTCAAAGACCGTCAGTTCTCAACAGGTTACACTGTGTGTCTGGAGAATGCAGTTGAAACTACACATCCATCCGAAGGTGACTCTTTATCCACCGTGTCTGGTCCTAGACTCACAGCTGGTTTCTCTCTGAAACTACACATCCATCTGAAGGTGACTCTTTATCCACTGTGTCTGGTCCTAGACTCACAGCTGGTTTCTCTCTGAAACCACACATCCATCTGAAGGTGACTCTTTATCCACCGTGTCTGGTCCTAGACTCACAGCTGGTTTCTCTCTGAAACCACACATCCATCTGAAGGTGACTCTTTATCCACCGTGTCTGGTCCTAGACTCACAGCTGGTTTCTCTCTGAAACCACACATCCATCTGAAGGTGACTCTTTATCCACCATCCACGTGTCTGGTCCTAGACTCACAGCTGGTTTCTCTCTGAAACTACACATCCATCTGAAGGTGACTCTTTATCCACCGTGCCTGGTCCTAGACTCACAGCTGGTTTCTCTCTGAAACCACATCCATCTGAAGGGGACTCTTTATCCACCGTGCCTGGTCCCACTGTGTCTGGTCCTAGACTCACAGCTGGTTTCTCTCTGAAACCACACATCCATCTGAAGGTGACTCTTTATCCACCGTGTCTGGTCCCAGGCTCACAGCTGGTTTCTCTCTGAAACCACACATCCATCTGAAGGTGACTCTTTATCCACTGTGTCTGGTCCTAGACTCACAGCTGGTTTCTCTCTGAAACTACACATCCATCTGAAGGTGACTCTTTATCCACCGTGTCTGGTCCTAGACTCACAGCTGGTTTCTCTCTGAAACCACACATCCATCTGAAGGTGAATCTTTATCCACTGTGTCTGGTCCTAGACTCACAGCTGGTTTCTCTCTGAAACTACACATCCATCTGAAGGTGAATCTTTATCCACCGTGTCTGGTCCTAGACTCACAGCTGGTTTCTCTCTGAAACCACACCATCTGAAGGTGAATCTTTATCCACCGTGTCTGGTCCCAGACTCACAGCTGGCTTCTCTCTGAAACTACACATCCATCTGAAGGTGAATCTTTATCCCCCCTGCCTGGTCCCAGGCTCACAGCTGGTTTCTCTCTGAAACCACACATCCATCTGAAGGTGAATCTTTATCCACCATGTCTGGTCCTAGACTCACAGCTGGCTTCTCTCTGAAACCACACATCCATCTGAAGGTGAATCTTTATCCACCATGTCTGGTCCTAGACTCACAGCTGGTTTCTCTCTGAAACCACACATCCATCTGAAGGTGAATCTTTATCCACCGTGTCTGGTCCTAGACTCACAGCTGGTTTCTCTCTGAAACCACACATCCATCTGAAGGTGACTCTTTATCCACTGTGTCTGGTCCTAGACTCACAGCTGGTTTCTCTCTGAAACTACACATCCATCTGAAGGTGACTCTTTATCCACCGTGTCTGGTCCTAGACTCACAGCTGGTTTCTCTCTGAAACTACACATCCATCTGAAGGTGACTCTTTATCCACCGTGTCTGGTCCTAGACTCACAGCTGGTTTCTCTCTGAAACCACACATCCATCTGAAGGTGACTCTTTATCCACCGTGTCTGGTCCTAGACTCACAGCTGGTTTCTCTCTGAAACCACACATCCATCTGAAGGTGACTCTTTATCCACCGTGTCTGGTCCTAGACTCACAGCTGGTTTCTCTCTGAAACTACACATCCATCTGAAGGTGACTCTTTATCCACTGTGTCTGGTCCTAGACTCACAGCTGGTTTCTCTCTGAAACTACACATCCATCTGAAGGTGAATCTTTATCCACCGTGTCTGGTCCTAGACTCACAGCTGGTTTCTCTCTGAAACCACACATCCATCTGAAGGTGACTCTTTATCCACCGTGTCTGGTCCTAGACTCACAGCTGGTTTCTCTCTGAAACCACACATCCATCTGAAGGTGAATCTTTATCCACTGTGTCTGGTCCTAGACTCACAGCTGGTTTCTCTCTGAAACTCCTCCATCTGAAGGTGACTCTTTATCCACAGCTGGTCCTAGACTCACAGCTGGTTTCTCTCTGAAACTACACATCCATCTGAAGGTGACTCTTTATCCACCGTGTCTGGTCCTAGACTCACAGCTGGTTTCTCTCTGAAACCACACATCCATCTGAAGGTGACTCTTTATCCACCGTGTCTGGTCCTAGACTCACAGCTGGTTTCTCTCTGAAACTACACATCCATCTGAAGGTGACTCTTTATCCACCGTGTCTGGTCCTAGACTCACAGCTGGTTTCTCTCTGAAACTACACATCCATCTGAAGGTGACTCTTTATCCACCGTGTCTGGTCCTAGACTCACAGCTGGTTTCTCTCTGAAACCACACATCCATCTGAAGGTGACTCTTTATCCACCGTGTCTGGTCCTAGACTCACAGCTGGTTTCTCTCTGAAACTACACATCCATCTGAAGGTGACTCTTTATCCACCGTGTGAGACTCACAGCTGGTTTCTCTTGAAACTCACATCCATCTGAAGGTGACTCTTTATCCACCGTGTCTGGTCCTAGACTCACAGCTGGTTTCTCTCTGAAACCACACATCCATCTGAAGGTGACTCTTTATCCACTGTGTCTGGTCCTAGACTCACAGCTGGTTTCTCTCTGAAACTACATATCCATCATGACTCTTTATCCACCGTGTCTGGTCCTAGACTCACAGCTGGTTTCTCTCTGAAACTACACATCCATCTGAAGGTGACCACCGTGTCTGGTCCTAGACTCACAGCTGGTTTCTCTCTGAAACCACACATCCATCTGAAGGTGAATCTTTATCCACCGTGTCTGGTCCTAGACTCACAGCTGGTTTCTCTCTGAAACCACACATCCATCTGAAGGTGAAGTGTCTGGTCCTAGACTCACAGCTGGTTTCTCTCTGAAACTACACATCCATCTGAAGGTGACTCTTTATCCCCCGTGTCTGGTCCTAGACTCACAGCTGGTTTCTCTCTGAAACCACACATCCATCTGAAGGTGAGGTGACTCACAGCTGGTTTCTTTGAAACCACACATCCATCTGTGACTCTTTATCCACTGGTCCTAGACTCACAGCTGGTTTCTCTCTGAAACTACACATCCATCTGAAGGTGACTCTTTATCCACCGTGTCTGGTCCTAGACTCACAGCTGGTTTCTCTCTGAAACTACACATCCAT
Source organism: Oncorhynchus keta (assembly GCF_023373465.1). Taxonomy (NCBI): domain Eukaryota; kingdom Metazoa; phylum Chordata; class Actinopteri; order Salmoniformes; family Salmonidae; genus Oncorhynchus; species Oncorhynchus keta. The sequence goes on along the minus strand of NC_068435.1, from coordinate 39,622,226 downwards.
CTGAAGGTGACTCTTTATCCACCGTGTCTGGTCCTAGACTCACAGCTGGTTTCTCTCTGAAACCACACATCCATCTGAAGGTGACTCTTTATCCACCGTGTCTGGTCCTAGACTCACAGCTGGTTTCTCTCTGAAACCACACATCCATCTGAAGGTGACTCTTATCCACCGTGTTGGTCCTATCCAGCTGGTTTCTCTGAAACTACTCTGGTGACCTTTATCCACTGTGTCTGGTCCTAGACTCACAGCTGGTTTCTCTCTGAAACTACACATCCATCTGAAGGTGAATCTTTATCCACCATGTCTGGTCCTAGACTCACAGCTGGTTTCTCTCTGAAACCACACATCCATCTGAAGGTGACTCTTTATCCACCGTGTCTGGTCCTAGACTCACAGCTGGTTTCTCTCTGAAACTACACATCCATCTGAAGGTGACTCTTTATCCACCGTGTCTGGTCCCAGGCTCACAGCTGGTTTCTCTCTGAAACTACACATCCATCTGAAGGTGACTCTTTATCCACCGTGTCTGGTCCTAGACTCACAGCTGGTTTCTCTCTGAAACCACACATCCATCTGAAGGTGACTCTTTATCCACCGTGTCTGGTCCTAGACTCACAGCTGGTTTCTCTCTGAAACCACATCCATCTGAAGGTGACATCCACCGAAGCTGGTTTCTGAAACTACACATCCATCTGAAGGTGACTCTTTATCCACCGTGTCTGGTCCTAGACTCACAGCTGGTTTCTCTCTGAAACTACACATCCATCTGAAGGTGACTCTTTATCCACTGTGTCTGGTCCTAGACTCACAGCTGGTTTCTCTCTGAAACCACACATCCATCTGAAGGTGACTCTTTATCCACCGTGTCTGGTCCTAGACTCACAGCTGGTTTCTCTCTGAAACTACACATCCATCCGAAGGTGACTCTTTATCCACCGTGTCTGGTCCTAGACTCACAGCTGGTTTCTCTCTGAAACCACACATCCATCTGAAGGGGAGTCTTTATCCACCGTGTCTGGTCCCAGGCTCACAGCTGGTTTCTCTCTGAAACCACACATCCATCTGAAGGGGACTCTTTATCCACCGTGTCTGGTCCCAGGCTCACAGCTGGTTTCTCTCTGAAACCACACATCCATCTGAAGGTGACTCTTTATCCACCGTGTCTGGTCCTAGACTCACAGCTGGTTTCTCTCTGAAACTACACATCCATCTGAAGGTGACTCTTTATCCAGACTCACAGCTGGTTTCTCTCTGAAACCACACATCCATCTGAAGGTGACCTATCCACCGAGACTCACAGCTGGTTTCTCTCTGAAACTACACATCCATCTGAAGGTGACTCTTTATCCACCGTGTCTGGTCCTAGACTCACAGCTGGTTTCTCTCTGAAACTACACATCCATCTGAAGGTGACTCTTTATCCACCGTGTCTGGTCCTAGACTCACAGCTGGTTTCTCTCTGAAACTACACATCCATCTGAAGGTGACTCTTTATCCACCGTGTCTGGTCCTAGACTCACAGCTGGTTTCTCTCTGAAACTACACATCCATCTGAAGGTGACTCTTTATCCACCGTGTCTGGTCCCAGGCTCACAGCTGGTTTCTCTCTGAAACTACACATCCATCTGAAGGTGACTCTTTATCCACCGTGTCTGGTCCTAGACTCACAGCTGGTTTCTCTCTGAAACTACACATCCATCTGAAGGTGACTCTTTATCCACCGTGTCTGGTCCTAGACTCACAGCTGGTTTCTCTCTGAAACCACACATCCATCTGAAGGTGACTCTTTATCCACCGTGTCTGGTCCTAGACTCACAGCTGGTTTCTCTCTGAAACTACACATCCATCTGAAGGTGACTCTTTATCCACCGTGTCTGGTCCTAGACTCACAGCTGGTTTCTCTCTGAAACTACACATCCATCTGAAGGTGACTCTTTATCCACCGTGTCTGGTCCTAGACTCACAGCTGGTTTCTCTCTGAAACTACACATCCATCTGAAGGTGACTCTTTATCCACCGTGTCTGGTCCTAGACTCACAGCTGGTTTCTCTCTGAAACTACACATCCATCTGAAGGTGACTCTTTATCCACCGTGTCTGGTCCCAGGCTCACAGCTGGTTTCTCTCTGAAACTACACATCCATCAGAAGGTGACTCTTTATCCACCGTGTCTGGTCCTAGACTCACAGCTGGTTTCTCTCTGAAACTCCATCTGAAGGTGACTCTTTATCCACCGTGTCTGGTCCTAGACTCACAGCTGGTTTCTCTCTGAAACCACACATCCATCTGAAGGTGACTCTTTATCCACCGTGTCTGGTCCTAGACTCACAGCTGGTTTCTCTCTGAAACTACACATCCATCTGAAGGTGACTCTTTATCCACCGTGTCTGGTCCTAGACTCACAGCTGGTTTCTCTCTGAAACTACACATCCATCTGAAGGTGACTCTTTATCCACCGTGTCTGGTCCTAGACTCACAGCTGGTTTCTCTCTGAAACTACACATCCATCTGAAGGTGAAACTCCATCTGATCCACCGTGTCTGGTCCTAGACTCACAGCTGGTTTCTCTCTGAAACTACACATCCATCTGAAGGTGACTCTTTATCTTCTGGTCCTATCCAGCTGGTTTCTCTCTGAAACCACACATCCATCTGAAGGTGAATCTTTATCCACTGTGTCTGGTCCTAGACTCACAGCTGGCTTCTCTCTGAAACTACACATCCATCTGAAGGTGACTCTTTATCCACCGTGTCTGGTCCTAGACTCACAGCTGGTTTCTCTCTGAAACTACACATCCATCTGAAGGTGACTCTTTATCCACCGTGTCTGGTCCTAGACTCACAGCTGGTTTCTCTCTGAAACTACACATCCATCTGAAGGTGACTCTTTATCCACCGTGTCTGGTCCTAGACTCACAGCTGGTTTCTCTCTGAAACTACACATCCATCAGAAGGTGACTCTTTATCCACCGTGTCTGGTCCTAGACTCACAGCTGGTTTCTCTCTGAAACTACACATCCATCTGAAGGTGACTCTTTATCCACCGTGTCTGGTCCTAGACTCACAGCTGGTTTCTCTCTGAAACTACACATCCATCTGAAGGTGACTCTTTATCCACCGTGTCTGGTCCTAGACTCACAGCTGGTTTCTCTCTGAAACTACACATCCATCTGAAGGTGACTCTTTATCCACCGTGTCTGGTCCTAGACTCACAGCTGGTTTCTCTCTGAAACCACACATCCATCTGAAGGTGACTCTTTATCCACCGTGTCTGGTCCTAGACTCACAGCTGGTTTCTCTCTGAAACTACACATCCATCTGAAGGTGACTCTTTATCCACCGTGTCTGGTCCTAGACTCACAGCTGGTTTCTCTCTGAAACTACACATCCATCTGAAGGTGACTCTTTATCCACCGTGTCTGGTCCTAGACTCACAGCTGGTTTCTCTCTGAAACTACACATCCATCTGAAGGTGACTCTTTATCCACCGTGTCTGGTCCTTTAGACTCACAGCTGGTTTCTCTCTGAAACTACACATCCATCTGAAGGTGACTCTTTATCCACCGTGTCTGGTCCTGGTTTCTCTCTGAGAAGGTGACTCTTTATCCAGCTGGTTTCACAGCTGGTTTCTCTCTGAAACTACACATCCATCTGAAGGTGACTCTTTATCCACCGTGTCTGGTCCTAGACTCACAGCTGGTTTCTCTCTGAAACTACACATCCATCTGAAGGTGACTCTTTATCCACCGTGTCTGGTCCTACTCACAGCTGGTTTCTCTCTGAAACTACACATCCATCTGAAGGTGACTCTTTATCCACCGTGTCTGGTCCTAGACTCACAGCTGGTTTCTCTCTGAAACTACACATCCATCTGAAGGTGACTCTTTATCCACCGTGTCTGGTCCTAGGCTGGTTTCTCTCTGAAACTACACATCCATCTGAAGGTGACTCTTTATCCACCGTGTCTGGTCCTAGACTCACAGCTGGTTTCTCTCTGAAACTACACATCCATCTGAAGGTGACTCTTTATCCACCGTGTCTGGTCCTAGACTCACAGCTGGTTTCTCTCTGAAACTACACATCCATCTGAAGGTGACTCTTTATCCACCGTGTCTGGTCCTAGACTCACAGCTGGTTTCTCTCTGAAACTACACATCCATCTGAAGGTGACTCTTTATCCACCGTGTCTGGTCCCAGGCTCACAGCTGGTTTCTCTCTGAAACTACACATCCATCTGAAGGTGACTCTTTATCCACCGTGTCTGGTCCTAGACTCACAGCTGGTTTCTCTCTGAAACTACACATCCATCTGAAGGTGACTCTTTATCCACCGTGTCTGGTCCTAGACTCACAGCTGGTTTCTCTCTGAAACTACACATCCATCTGAAGGTGACTCTTTATCCACCGTGTCTGGTCCTAGACTCACAGCTGGTTTCTCTCTGAAACTACACATCCATCTGAAGGTGACTCTTTATCCACCGTGTCTGGTCCTAGACTCACAGCTGGTTTCTCTCTGAAACTACACATCCATCTGAAGGTGACTCTTTATCCACCGTGTCTGGTCCTAGACTCACAGCTGGTTTCTCTCTGAAACTACACATCCATCTGAAGGTGACTCTTTATCCACCGTGTCTGGTCCTAGGCTCACAGCTGGTTTCTCTCTGAAACTACACATCCATCTGAAGGTGACTCTTTATCCACCGTGTCTGGTCCTAGACTCACAGCTGGTTTCTCTCTGAAACTACACATCCATCTGAAGGTGACTCTTTATCCACCGTGTCTGGTCCTAGACTCACAGCTGGTTTCTCTCTGAAACTACACATCCATCTGAAGGTGACTCTTTATCCACCGTGTCTGGTCCTAGACTCACAGCTGGTTTCTCTCTGAAACTACACATCCATCTGAAGGTGACTCTTTATCCACCGTGTCTGGTCCTAGGCTCACAGCTGGTTTCTTCTGAAACTACACATCCATCTGAAGGTGACTCTTTATCCACCGTGTCTGGTCCTAGACTCACAGCTGGTTTCTCTCTGAAACTACACATCCATCTGAAGGTGACTCTTTATCCACCGTGTCTGGTCCTAGACTCACAGCTGGTTTCTCTCTGAAACTACACATCCATCTGAAGGTGACTCTTTATCCACCGTGTCTGGTCCTAGACTCACAGCTGGTTTCTCTCTGAAACTACACATCCATCTGAAGGTGACTCTTTATCCACCGTGTCTGGTCCTAGACTCACAGCTGGTTTCTCTCTGAAACCACATCCATCTGAAGGTGACTCTTTATCCACCGTGTCTGGTCCTAGACTCACAGCTGGTTTCTCTCTGAAACTACACATCCATCTGAAGGTGACTCTTTATCCACCGTGTCTGGTCCTAGACTCACAGCTGGTTTCTCTCTGAAACTACACATCCATCTGAAGGTGACTCTTTATCCACCGTGTCTGGTCCTAGACTCACAGCTGGTTTCTCTCTGAAACTACACATCCATCTGAAGGTGACTCTTTATCCACCGTGTCTGGTCCTAGACTCACAGCTGGTTTCTCTCTGAAACTACACATCCATCTGAAGGTGACTCTTTATCCACCGTGTCTGGTCCTAGACTCACAGCTGGTTTCTCTCTGAAACTACACATCCATCTGAAGGTGACTCTTTATCCACCGTGTCTGGTCCTAGACTCACAGCTGGTTTCTCTCTGAAACCACACATCCATCTGAAGGTGACTCTTTATCCAGACTCACAGCTGGTTTCTCTCTGAAACTACACATCCATCTGAAGGTGACTCTTTATCCACTGTGTCTGGTCCTAGACTCACAGCTGGTTTCTCTCTGAAACTACACATCCATCTGAAGGTGACTCTTTATCCACCGTGTCTGGTCCTAGACTCACAGCTGGTTTCTCTCTGAAACTACACATCCATCTGAAGGTGACTCTTTATCCACCGTGTCTGGTCCTAGACTCACAGCTGGTTTCTCTCTGAAACTACACATCCATCTGAAGGTGACTCTTTATCCACCGTGTCTGGTCCTAGACTCACAGCTGGTTTCTCTCTGAAACTACACATCCATCTGAAGGTGACTCTTTATCCACCGTGTCTGGTCCTAGACTCACAGCTGGTTTCTCTCTGAAACTACACATCCATCTGAAGGTGACTCTTTATCCACCGTGTCTGGTCCTAGACTCACAGCTGGTTTCTCTCTGAAACTACACATCCATCTGAAGGTGACTCTTTATCCACCGTGTCTGGTCCTAGACTCACAGCTGGTTTCTCTCTGAAACTACACATCCATCTGAAGGTGACTCTTTATCCACCGTGTCTGGTCCTAGACTCACAGCTGGTTTCTCTCTGAAACTACACATCCATCTGAAGGTGACTCTTTATCCACCGTGTCTGGTCCTAGACTCACAGCTGGTTTCTCTCTGAAACTACACATCCATCTGAAGGTGACTCTTTATCCACCGTGTCTGGTCCTAGACTCACAGCTGGTTTCTCTCTGAAACTACACATCCATCTGAAGGTGACTCTTTATCCACCGTGTCTGGTCCTAGACTCACAGCTGGTTTCTCTCTGAAACTACACATCCATCTGAAGGTGACTCTTTATCCACCGTGTCTGGTCCTAGACTCACAGCTGGTTTCTCTCTGAAACTACACATCCATCTGAAGGTGACTCTTTATCCACAGACTCACAGCTGGTTTCTCTCTGAAACTACACATCCATCTGAAGGTGAATCTTTATCCACTGTGTCTGGTCCTAGACTCACAGCTGGTTTCTCTCTGAAACTACACATCCATCTGAAGGTGAATCTTTATCCACTGTGTCTGGTCCTAGACTCACAGCTGGTTTCTCTCTGAAACTACACATCCATCTGAAGGTGACTCCTTATCCTTTGGAACCTCACAATTACCATGTGGACAGTAGGCTTCTTGAATTGATAGAGGAAATCAAGATTCACAAGTATTCAAGTATGGCCTTATGTTATCTGCAGTTTTGAGCTGCACTGTCCCACTCCGTGGTGGATAACATCCACTCTTCGTTTATGTAATGGCCTGTAAGGTGCAAGTATCCTATTTTTCTAAAATCGTCAGTCCACATGTCAAGTGTAATTGCAGCATTGTATTTAAGTTTTCGCTAAACCCCGTTACCACCCGCCAGCTGATTTGTTTGCCTGATGCAGGACTCGAGTGCGACAGGAGAGACTGACTGAAACATTCACACCTCCATTAATTTACAAAAGGATAGTCTAATAACTTGGCTAGGTGTGAACAATCCCCCAATTTCTGCCACAGTTTAGACTACCGATAGATTCTGCGGTAAGTCAAAGTATAGTCCTATTGTAAAGTGTAGCCTAATTGCCAAAAAAGGGCAAACTTGCAATGTATTCAATGATTAAGTACTCCAATGTTTTACATTTCTAAGTCAATATCACAGACCAGATCTACCCTAACAAAAAATGCATCAACCCCCACAAATATATACATTTATTATAATCCACATATTTATTCAAATGAGGAGAGACTGCATGCTAAAGACAATCAGAAAGAATGTGTCTTTAACCCTACATTATAATATAACTTATTTTGAATGAAAGACAGAAATTGGTGAGTCACAGCCCTATGCTGTTCCTGCCTTTGTTGCCTATTTGAGTGTTTGTATCCTACTGATTCTGATATCACCAAGCCTCATGCAACCGCAAAATGTCGCATAAAGCAATTTCACAAAACTTTGCTATGCTGTATTAAAGGCTTTACATTTACAAAAATGTTTTAGAACAGACTCTCTGGTATTACTTATACTTTATTTGTTGTTTACACTGTTTACACTGTTCCAAACTGAAAGATACATTATATTGTAATCTAACAGCACCTGTTTGTCATGCAACAGTATCTCTTGCGCTTTTGACACTGATTTAACACTAAGGTTTTTATTCTAAGAGAATCAAAAATGGTCTGTTATCGTGTTAAGTCTACCCCCTACTTTTTCGAACATTCTGTTAAAAATCGTGCAACATTTCAGCGCCCTGCTACTCATGCCAGGAATATAGTATATGCATATGATTAGTATGTGTGGATAGAAAACACTCAGACGTTTCTAAAACTGGTTAAATCACGGCTGTGACTATAACAGAATGTGCGTTTCATCGAAAAGCGCAGGAAAATCTGATCACTGAAAACTGGAAAATATATCAATGCGCCACTTGAATGTATTGTTGAACAGAAACCACATTACCTGGAGCCGAGGTTGCAATACCTACAGCTTCCACACGATGTCAACAGTCTTGTCATTTGCCTAGGATTTTTTTCTTGGTCAAACGGACAAGAAACAGCCCATTTCTTCCGGTCTCCGACCGGATATTTTGGTTGAGATTTATCCGGACATTATTTCAAGACGTACAGCTATAGAATATACATCGCCTCGTGATCAATTTGATTGATTATTAACCTTTACTAATACCTAAAGTTGCATTACAAAAGTATTTCGAAGTGTTTTGTGAAAGTTTATCGTCAACCTTTTTAATTATAAAAAATGACGTTGCATTACAAAACAGTGTTTTTTTCCTTGATCACACAGTCTTCATAGATCGATATCTAGGCTATATATGGACCGATTTAATCGAAAAAAAAGAACCAATAGTGATGTTTATGGGACATCTAGGAGTGCCAACAAAGAAGATGGTCAAAGGTAATGAATGTTTTTATTTTATTATATTTTATTTATTTTTATGTGTAGCGCCGACTATGCTAATTATTTTGTTTAAGTCCCCTGCGGGTCTTTAGGGGTGTTGCATGCTATCAGATAATAGCTTCTCATGCTTTCGCCGAAAAGCATTTTAAAAATCTGACTTGTTGGCTGGATTCACAACGAGTGTAGCTTTAATTCAGTACCCCACAAATGTGTGTTTTAATGAACGTTTGAGTTTTAACGAGTGCTATTAGCATTTAGCGTAGCGCATTTGCATTTCCAGATGTCTAGATGGGACGCAATTTATGTCTTGTCACAACGCCTGGAGTGGTGGGTGCGGAGTCAAACGCAGAGAGTAGAGGATACTGGGGATACCGGACTTTATTTCGGTTTCCAATGCTAACGCCCAAAACAACAGGCAAAATAATCACAAAAATGTCCAAACCAACACAGGGCACAAACGGACAGGAACACTACACACACAACCATGACTAACAGAAAACAAGCCCGCACAAAAACAGGCGGGCCTAACAGGCTTAAATAGTCCTGAATCAAAAATAAAATAAGAGACAGGTGCAACCAATAAGACAAAACAAACAGAAAAGGAAAAGGGGATCGGTGGCAGCTAGTAGACCGGCGACGACGAGCGCCGAGCGCCGCCCGAACAGGGGAGCAAACCTTCGGTGGGAGTCGTGACATTTATCTCTGTTTTTTTCTCTTTTTTTATCCAATGTAAAAAACACAATTTCAAATTTTGCTACTGCTGATGGGAGCTGAGGAGCTAGGCCTCTGAGCTGGATCTGTCTGAGATAACTTCTCTAAACTGAGTGGCCGTTTGTTAGTGTGAGTGTGTGTGCATGTGTAGGCACCTGAGTTGAACCATAGAGCAGACTGAGCATCCACCACCCCACTATCAGATTAGGAGTGGAGAAATGTATGCTTTTTCTCCCACCACTTTTATTTGACATCTGACATCACCATCGCCCACTGATTAACTTGTCATTTTTGCAGATTAAACATGTTTCCAGCTAGTACTATGTCAATATTTATCTTTTAGAAATTAGCATGGTATTTAGCCAATTTATATAATGCGGCTTTGTATTTTACCCCGTCTCAAAAGGGAACGGTTTAGACCGTTTGGAGTTTTACAGAGAGCTTCTCCATTCCGACCAATGGATGAATGCGACCATGTGCAGCTGGCAAAAATGATTGCTGTCCTTTATGAAATAACCTTTTTGCGTAAAAATGACCAAATTCACTGACTGTTTAAAGCAAAACTATTCATTACAGTGAACCCCAAAATTGCAATGTTAGTCTACACCTGTTGTTTACAAAGGATGTGACAAATAACACTTTATTTGATTTTGATTGATTTGAATCCAATCTCAAACTTACATTCACCTGAGCCACTTCCACAATCTTCCACAATCCATCTGATATGTGATTTGGTAAATGAGATCCTTGCCATGATCTCTTCTAATATGGACTCCAAATTAATCTCTTAGTTTGGGGTCATGTCAACCTTCCATGTCGAGCCAGTGTGATGTCAGTGTTATGCCAATAACCACACATCATGTAACCATGTCAACCCAGAGAGGTAAATACAATTTACTTGTAAACATATCTTAGCAATAATACCATGGCACCTGAGTGGTCCTGTAGCTCAGTTGGTAGAGCATGGCGCTTGTAACGCCAGGGTAGTGGGTTCGATCCCTGAGACCACCCATACGTAGAATGTATGCACACATGACTGTAAGTCGCTTTGGATAAAAGCGTCTGCTAAATGGCATATATTATTATTATTATTATTATTACCTGGTGATGTCACTTCTTGTTGAGACAAACATGTGACATTGTGAAATGTATCCATGACAACCTTGTTTAATCCAACTAAATCCGATCAAGTCAATATACACATTTATTTTGGCGATGTGTACCACCATACAGTATACAGAAATATCATACTTAAAGGAGAAGATGTATTTTTTTTACAACCAATTCTACATTTTGGATGTACAGTAAATGGTATATTATAGAAGTGAGTCCATTTGTTTTGCAATTTCACATGTTTTTGAGGAACTTACCCCAAACAGCAAATAGACAGATACTGTAGATACAATGTATTCGGAAGTATTCATACCACTTGATTTGTTACACATTTTGTTGTGTTACAGCTTAAATTCAAAATGGATTAAATACAGTGCCTCTGGGAAAATATTCAGACACCTTGACTTTTTGCACATTTTGTTAGGTTACAGCCTTTTTCTAAAATTATTTAAGTTGTTTTTCCCCTTTTTTTGTCAATCTACACACAATAACCCATAATGACAAAGCAAAAACAATTTATTAAAAATAAGTGTCACACCCTAATCTGTTTCACCTGTCTTTGTGCTTGTCTCCACCCCCTTCGAGGTGTCGCCCATCTACCCCATTATCCCCTGTGTATTTGTTTGTCTGTTGCCAGTTTGTCTTGTCTTGTCAGATCTTACCAGCGTGCTTTCCTGTCTTCCTGTTTCTCAAGTTCTGTTTCCTAGTTTTTCCTGGTTCTGACCATTCTGCCTGCCCTGACCCCGAGCCTCCCTGCCATCCTGTACCTGCCTGACTCTGACCTGATCACAAACCTCTGCCTGTCCTCAACCTGCCCTTTGCCCCGTGTTTATAATAAATTATCTGAGAACTGTACTATCCGCCTCCTGTGTCTGCATCTGGGCCAAATCCTGAGTCGTGATACGTAAGTATTCAGACCCTTTACTCCGTACTTTGTTGAAGCACCTTTGGAAGCGATTACAGCCCCAACGCTACAATTCTGGCACACCTGTATTTGGGGAGTTTTCTCCCATTCATCTCTGCCGATCCTGTCAAGCTCTGTCAGGTTGGATGAGGAGCGTTGCTGCACAGTTATGTTCAGGTCTCTCCAGAGATTTTCGATCAGGTTTAAGTCCGGGCTCTTGCATAGACTTGCCCCGAAGCCACTTCTGCGTTGTCTTGGCTGTGTGCTTAGGGTCGTTGTCCTGCTGGAAGTTCATCTTTGCCTCGATCCTGACTAGTCTCCCAGTCCCTGCTGCTGAAAAACATCCCTACAGCTTGATGCTGCCACCACCATGCTTCATCGTAGGGATGGTGCCATGTTTCCTCCAGATGTGATGCTTGGCATTCGGGCCAAAGAGTTCAATCTTGGTTTCATCAGTCCAGAGAATCTTGTTTCTCATGGTCTGAGTCTTTGGGTGCCTTTTGACTAACTCCAAACGGGCTGTCATGTGCCTTTTACTGAGGAGTGGCTTCCGTCTGGTCACTCTACCATAAAGGCATGATTGGTAGAGTGCTGCATAGATTGCTTCTTGAAGGTTCTCCCATCTCCACAGAGGAAATCTGGAGTACTGTCAGAGTGACCTTTGGCATCTTGGGCACCTCCCTGACCAAGGCCCTTCTCTAGGAAGAGTCTTGGTAGTTCCAAACTGTTTCCATATAAGAATGATGGAGGCCACTGTGTTCTTATGGACCTTCAATGTTGCAGAAATGTTTTGGTACCCTTCCCCAGATCTGACCTCTACGGACAATTCCTTCGACCTCGTAGGCTGGTTTTTGCTCTGACATGCACTGTCAACTGTGGGACCTTATATAGACAGGTTTGTGCCTTTTCCAAATCATGTCCAATCAATTTAATTTACCACAGGTGGACTCCAAAGAAGTCGTAGAAACATCTCAAGGATGACCAATGGAAACAGGATGCACCTGAGCTCAATTTCGAGTCTCATAGCACAGGGTCTGAATACTTATGCAAATAAGTTATTTCTGTTTTTTTTATTTTAATACATTTGCAAAAAATTATAAAAACCTGTTTACCCTTTGTCATTATGGGGTATTTTGTGTAGATTGTAGAGATTTTTTTATTTATTGAATCCCATTTTAGAATAAGGCTATAACGTAACAAAATGTGTAAAAAGTCAAGGGGTCTGAATACTTTCTGAAGGCGCTATATATATTTTTCCTCACCCATCTACACACAATAGTGTTTTTAGACATTTTTGCAAATTGTGACTCGATTCAGTCTTATGTAGCAACATTTTAATTTGTGTTTTTTTTTTTTACATTGGATAAAAGTAGAGACTCAGAGATAGAAAAGGTTATATCATATACAGTTAAGTAATAATGGGAAAGTTATTCTGCTTTGAAAGTTGATAAACTTTTAACCCCACTTTTGAGAAAAGTGCCCTTGAATGTTTTGGTACACCTACGGGAAAGTTATTTTTTTGTCTACACCTATTCAGCATCGTTCACACCCTCTTAAGCCTTAGCCCCACCCATCTCTTTAAGGATTCACATGTGCTGCCATGTACTATACAGAGTGAGTAAGGTAGTGTACTAAACAACCAAAGATTTCAAGACTAAAGGCTGGTTTAAACTACGTGTATCGTCATGTCTGTAGACAGTTGTCACGGTGACATCATGAATGTTCTATAGTCGTCCGACATGAAACTTGTCGTTGTCGTTATGAAAAAGTATAAACAAAAACACTATAGGCTGCATGACATCAGCAGCCTGGAGGTCCAAAATAGCATAACTAGTATATTTTAGCACCAGTAAATTCATCCATAAAATAGATTTAGTATATTTACTCCAGCAAACCAGGCAACTAAAAGCAACTTTATAAACAATGTGTTGGTTCGTTTCTAGCTTGTTAGCTTACATTAAGTTAGCTGGCTAGCCAGTTCAAATAATGACCATATCATATAGCTGACAACGTCTTCACTTCAGCTCATTTGTATTCATTATTACAGGAAAATAAACTCACAACAAGATCATTATTTTCAAGTCAATGGCAAGCTAATTACAGAAAATAATTTATGGTTGTGATTGTAACAAATAAAAGCAAGGCATTCTACCAGAGAATTTTAGAACTTGGACAGTGTCTTGTTGGCCAAACATTATATCCTAATTTGCCTTTGGTGCAGGTCATGCTGTTCTTCATATTACCGTCTCTGGTAAACACACACTATATAAAAAAAAAATCTATGTTTATTTGTCACATGCACAGGATACAGAAGCTGTAAACGCTACAGTGAAATGGTTACTTGCATAGTGGAGTCTTTTGTTTAGCCATGTAGCTAGCTAGCTAAACAATGAACCATAATCACAACTCATATTATATTACTACCCTGCATGAGTCTGCAGGTAGCTAAAGCTAACCAACTAACTTAGGTTCAATGTTAGCTAGCTAGCTAACAGTAGGCTATAACTAGTAATGCAAATGTCTCTGAGATTCAAATAATATTACTACACAGATCATACATGTAATGTTAGCTAGCAAGCCTGTCGGCTAACATTAGCTAGCTAGCTAACAGTATGCTTTAACTTGCAATGAAAACAACTTTCTGACAAAATTAGAAACGTATAATATCTGAAAATGTAGCTAGCTAGATTCTCTTACCCGTATACACGGATGAATACTTCTCCCTCTCTGTCACGGATGCCATGGTTCCCTTAGTCTGAAGATGTAATCCGGAGGTGTTTTTACTTTTCGACACCACATGTTTGCTATCAAACGCTAGAATTTTCTCCATCTCTTTAGCTATCATACTCTGCTTCTACTGGGCATTCCACTGATTTTAAAACTTGGTCCTCCAGAAAGTGGGGTGCATTATCAACACTTTTGCAGTTCTTCGTGATATCTTTTAAAAAAGGATTACCTACACTAGACAATATTGTGCTGCATGGTAGAACAATCCGAACTCCTCTCTCGGCACGTCCAGCCCATCCATTATCTCAGCCAATCAAGACTAGTGGGAAGGTTCCTGTCTTTTCCGTGCCTAAACCAACTAGGCTTGTAATTGAACAATTTTAATAGGATTTACAGATGGCATAATGTTTGTTATTAAGGCACATAAAAGTTCCAGAAGTTCCATGTTCCAGAAGGTGTTTCTGTCAAAAAACACATTTTGATAACATAATAAATGTTTACGTTCAAATGACTCTCCTGTGAAGTAGTGATGCACTACACATGCCGAGTTTCCAGAAACGAGTCACAGTTTATGGAAAATGAAATACAGAAATATCTCATTTACATTAGTATTCACACCTCTGAGGCAATACTTTGTAGACGCAGAGATTACAGCCGCGAGTCTTTCTCTGTATGTCTCTAAGTGCTTTCTACACTGTTGCGTCAGTCAAATGATGCTAGTGGTTGTATTAATTGAGAACTATTGCACCCCACAACTGTCCCAGACTATGTTTGGAATATCTATTTGTTGCACAGAACAGAATAGGTTGACTTTTTACTATAGGGGATAGTAGACATAGACTAGTGCTTTTGCTGTTCGTTAGGCCTACTCATCTTGTTGGCTGACGAAAAGTAAATGTGGACAGCTCTTCCAATATCTTTAATATACACCTCGGAATTGGATAAGTTGTGTCCTGATGTGTCTGTCTTCACTTGTAGCCATGTGAGTGAGAGGCGCTTCAGATTGCGCCACACTCAGGGAGAAGGCTACAACACAGCACTTCGGGTCGCAAAAGGCATGGATTATTTTAGTGTGCATTCCGGCCACAAAGGGGATGCCGCTGTGGAATTCAAGGAATTATCAAGTGCTTATCAAATTGTTCATTGAAGTTTGTGCAGCAAAAACCAAACAAACAGAGCGCATGCCTTTCAAGCGACTTTTTTCATATATCTTCATTAAAGTCTCGTCAGGCTGCCTTACAATGTATTACAAATCAAAACATACAGCCTAACGTTTGTAGAACAACTAAAATTACATTAAAAACTCTAAAGATTCTGAATCTTTCCACATTTTGTCAGCTCAATCCATCTCTGGTGACCACACGCCCAGAATAGCTGCAGGAAACTAGAGTGGAGACCATAAAAACACAGACACTAGTAGGATAGAAACATCTTACTATTAGTTAAATATGAATTGTTAACCATTAATATAAAATAAATCAGGTAAATACGTAATTTTACACTTTCAGAATTTCTCGTTGTCCAGACATTTAAACCCTCATGCTGTCATCTGTAATCCGGGCAGGACAGGACAGTACAATTCACACACCGCTTTACCCATCTGTCAACTACTGCGTCTAGTTCTGTTGCATCAATGATGCGTCATCACAATGCTTTTACTACAGAAGCTGTAATTCACCTCTCACCTCTAACAGCCTCTTATCCAATAATAATGTAGGTTAACGTAGGTTAACGTAGCCAGTTAGGACAGCACGCTACTGTAGTATTATGTCATTATGCGCTCTACTGTTCATGTACTCGTTGTATTCTGTTTATCACATCATGATGTAGTCATGTCAGAGCCCTTGAAAGGTTTCCCTGTATTCCAGGTTCATGATGGTGTGTGTGTGTTCATATAATGATTTGTACGTTGCTAGACATGACCGCCTTGTTGACCTGATAGCCAGCGTGGTCTCACCAACAGCACACAATCATAAACATTCCTGTGTAAGGGGAAGCTGGTTTGATGGTGATGTGTTTTCCTGTGTGCCAAATAACCCAAGTATTGTTGTTGTGGGGGAGACCAGGGGGAGGTGCTTGTTTTGGAAGTGGGCTGCTCATTTGACGGCAAAATGCAGCAGAACTTTGCCAAGAAGCTGTTTAAGTGCCAGCCCCTCGTGGTATGCTTGGACAGCCTCGGATGTACGTGCAAGCTGGTGGTGCTGATATTTGGCAGTCTCGGTCACGTACACATGCTTGCAGTGTGTGGCCTCCAGATTGCCGGCCTGACAAAAGCCAGGGCAAAACAATTGTCTAGGTACTTCTCTGTTTCAGCTGTCGTGGGCTGCCAAGCTGTTTAGAGAAGGAGCTGCTTTCTGTAACCTTCAGTGACATGCATACAGGGACCTTTGAAATGTTTGGAACATTTTTTTGTTGCAGATTTAAATAAAGTAGTTCAAATGTGTGTTTGTATGCACATGTCAGTATTGTTCCATCTCTGTGTATCTTCCCTGCAGTGATGTATTACAATTACTGCATCATTGCCACTGCCAATAATTGCCTGTGTGTGTGTGTGTGTGTGTGTGTGTGTGTGTGTGTGTGTGTGTGTGTGTGTGTGTGTGTGTGTGTGTGTGTGTGTGTGTGTGTGTGTGTGTGTGTGTGTGTGTGTGTGTGTGTGTGTGTGTGTGTGTGTGTGTGTGTGTGTGTGTGTGTGCAAATATGTATGTCTGTGTGTGTTTGTGCATATGTATGTGTGTGTATCCCAGTAAGGCTACTGTCTCAACTCCAGATGATCCAGAACGCAGCTGCCTGGATGCTGTCACAAACTACACAAAACACTCACTCCATTTGCTTGCTGTTCAATACAGGATAACATTTAAGATTCTGCTGCTCACCTTTAAGGCCCTCAAGGGTGATGCACGTAAATACATATGCCAACTTCTAGCATGCACACTACGATCATCAGGCTCAAACAGCCTGGTCACACCAGCCACAAACGTCTGCAGCATGGGTGACAGGGCCTTGTCACACGTGGCCCCACAGCTCTGGAATGCTCTACCTACACATATCAAGGAGGCAGCTTCAATTTCCTTGTTTAAAACACAACTAAAGACCTACCTATTCAAGCTAGCTATTAATGTTGGCTTGCTTAATCTTTTTTGAGTCTATATTTTGCATTAGTAGTTCATGTTTTTTTACTTCTTTTGATGTATGGCTGATGATTTTTGTTTTTGTTTTCAAATAAAATAAAAATCAAATGTATTTATAGAGCCCTTCTTACATCAGCTGATATCTCAAAGTGCTGTACAGAAACCCAGCCTAAAACCCCAAACAGCATGCACTGCAGGTGTAGAAGCACAGTGGCTAGGATAAACTCCCTAGAAAGGCCAAAACCTAGGAAGAAACCTAGAGAGGAACCAGGCTGTGAGGGGTGGCCAGTCCTCTTCTGGCTGTGCCGGGTGGAGATTATAACAGAACATGGCCAAGATGTTCAAATGTTCATAAATTACCAGCATGGTCAAATAATAATAATCACAGTGGTTGTCGAGGCTGCAACAAGTCAGCACCTCAGGAGTAAATGTCAGTTGGCTTTTCATAGCCGATCATAAAGAGTACCGCTCCTGCTGTCTCTAGAGAGTTGAAAACAGCAGGTCTGGGACAGGTAGCACGTCCGGTGAACCGGTTCCATAGCCGCAGGCAGAACAGTTGAAACTGGAGCAGCAGCACGGCCAGGTGGACTGGGGGCAGCAAGGAGTCATCATGCCAGGTAGTCCTGAGGCATGGTCCTAGGGCTCAGGTCCTCCAAGAGAGAGAAAGAAAGAGAGAATTAGAGAGAGCATACTTAAATTCACACAGGACACCGGATAAGACAGGAGAAGTACTCCAGATATAACAGACTGACCCTAGCTCCCCAACACATAAACTACTGCAGCATAAATACTGGAGGCTGAGACAGGAGGGGTCAGGAGACACTGTGATACCCCTGGACAGGGCCAAACAGGCAGGATATAACCCCACCCACTTTTCCAAAGCACAGCACCCACACCACTAGAGGGATATCTTCAACCACCAACTTCCCATCCTGAGACAAGGCCGAGTATAGCCCACAAAGATCTCCGCTACGGTACAACCCAAGGGGGAGTGCCAACCCAGACAGGAAGATCACGTCAGTGACTCAACCCACTCAAGTGACGCACCCCTCCTAGTGACGACATGGAAGAGCACCAGTAAGCCAGTGACTCGGACCCTGTAATAGGGTTTGAGGCAGAGAATCCCAGTGGAAAGAGGGGAACCGGCCAGGCAGAGACAGCAAGGGCGGTTTGTTGCTCCAGAGCCTTTCCGTTCACCTTCACACTCCTGGGCCAGACTACACTCAATCATATGACCTACTGAAGAGTTGAGTCTTCAGTAAAGACTTTAAGGTTAAGACCGTGTCTGCGTCTCTCACATGGGTAGGCAGACCATTACATAAAAATGGAGCTCTATAGGAGAAAGCCCTGCCTCCAGCTGTTTGCTTAGAATTTCTAGGGACACCTAGGAGGCCTGCGTCTTGTGACCGTAGCGTACGTGTAGGTATGTACAGCAGGACCAAATTGGAAAGATAGGTAGGAGCAAGCCCATGAAATGCTTTGTAGGTTAGCAGTAAAACCTTGAAATCAACCCTTGCCTTAACAGGAAGCCAGTGTATGGAGGCTAGCACTGGAGTAATATGATCAAATTCTTTGGTTCTAGTCAGGATTCTAGCAGCCATATTTAGCACTAACTGAAGTTTATTTAGTGCTTTATCCAGGTAGCCGGAAAATAGAGCATTGCAGTAGTCTAACATAGAAGTAACAAAAGCATGGATTCATTTTTCTGCATCATCTTTGGACAGAAAGTGTTTGATTTTTGCAATGTTACGTAGATGGAAAAAAAGCTGTCCTTGAAACAGTCTTGATATGTTCGTCAAAAGAGAGATCAGGGTCCAGACTAACGCCGACGTCCTTCGCAGTTTTATTTGAGATGACTGTACAACCATCTAGATTAATTGTCAGATTCAACAGAAGATCTCTTTGTTTCTTGGGACCTAGAACAAGCATCTTTTTGTTGTCCGAGTTTAAAAGTAGAATGTTTGCAGCTATCCACTTCCTTATGTCTGAAACACAGGCTTCTAGCGGGGGCAATTTTGTTTCATTGAAATGTACAGCTGTGTGTCATCCGCATAGCAGTGAAAGTTAACATTATGTTTTCGAATGACATCCCCAAGAGGTAAAATATATAGTGAAAACAATAGTGGTCCTAAAACAGAACCTTGAGGATCACCGAAATTTACAGTTGATTTGTCAGAGGACAAACCATTCACAGATACAAACTGATATCTTTCCGACAGATAAGATCTAAAGATCAGTCCAGAACTTGTCCGTGTAGACCAATTTGGGTTTCCAATCTCTCCAAAAGAATGTGGTGATCAATGGTATCAAAAGCAGTACTAAGGTCTAGGAGCACGAGAACAGATGCAGAGCCTTGGTCTGACGCCATTAAAAGGTAATTTACCACCTTCACAAGTGCAGTCTCAGTGCTATGATGGGGTCTAAAACCAGACTGAAGCATTTCGTATACATTGTTTGTCTTCAGGAAGGCAGTGAGTTGCTGCGCAACAGCGTTTTCTAAACATTTTGAGAGGAATGGAAGATTCGATATAGGCCGATAGTTTTTTATATTTTCTGGGTCAAAGGTTTGGCTTTTTCAAGAGAGGCTTTATTACTGCCACTTTTAGTGAGTTTGGTACACATCCGGTGGATAGAGAGCCATTTATTATTTTCAACATAGGATGGTCAAGCACAGGAAGCAGCTCTTTCAGTAGTTTACTTGGAACAGGGTCCAGTATGCAGCTTGAAGGTTTAGAAGCCATGATTATCTTCATCATTGTGTCAAGAGATAAAGTACTAAAACACTTGAGTGTCTCTCTTAATCCTAGGTCCTGGCAGAGTTGTGCAGACTCAGGACAACTGAGCTTTGGAGGAATATGCAGAATTAAAGAGAAGTCTGTAATTTGCTTTCTAATGATCATGATCTTTTCCTCAAAGAAGTTCATGAATTTATTACTACTGAAGTGAAAGCCATCCTCTCTTAGGTAATGCTGCTTTTTAGTTAGCTTTGCGACAGTTTTGGTTTCTACTTTATGCGAATTGAGCATGGGAAATACGCTTTGCAAATGAGTTATTACTATTATTATTATTAAAAAAATCGGATTTTGATATTGTTGGTTGTTTTCGCAGCATAATATTTAGAAATAGTTATTTTCAGGGTTAGAAAAAATGTCAGCTACATACTAATTTCCGTTAGTATAGGCCGGTAGCACAGCTAGCATATAGAAATTGGTGGTGGTACTTGAAGCCGTTTTTAAGTCTAATGCAGTTCATTGGTGACGATGACATGAACATGTACTGGGATTGACATCATACAAGCATTTTACTCCAATTTTTACCCCAAAATAGTGTGAAATACACATATAAACAACAGTTTAAATGTAGGTTAATTTGATTTGGGCAATGAGGAGATTCTGAATATTCCCACCATGAGGGTACGCGTTCGTGGCGTTACCATTACATTTACTGTTTTGGTCGAGTTCAATTGATCTCTTTAGCTCATGCATCTATGCAGCTGAATTTCAGCTCATTGTAACATTTCTTTTGTTGTATTGAGTGCCTATGGTGTTTTCTCTCGCATTTGTAATGCTTCTAGTGTGTTAGTGTCTTTGTATGTGTCTGGGTCTGGTGTTTGTGTGCTTTCCCTCTTCTGTACCTTGAGTCCACTTTCGGAATTGCTCATCGTCCAGACATTTAAACCCTCATGCTGTCATCTGTAATCCGGGCAGGACAGGACAGTACAATTTGCACACCGCTTTACCCATTTGTCAACTACTGTGTTTTGTCTAGTTGTGTTGCATCAATGATGCGTCATCACAATGTTTTTACTACAGCCTCTTATCCAATAATAATGTAGGTTAACGTAGCTAGTTAGGACAGCACGCTACTGTGGTATTATGTCATTGTGTGTGTGTGTGTGTGTGTGTGTGTGTGTGTGTGTGTGTGTGAGAGAGATAGTGAGTGTGTGTGTGTGTGTTTGTACTGTGCGCTCTACTGCTCATGTACTCATTGTATTCCGTGTATCACATCATTAACCAGTTATGACAGATCTCTTGAAAGGTTGTCCCTGTATTCCAGGTTCATGTACTCCAGGTTTGTGTGTGTGTGTGTGTCAGTATTGGTCCTTCTCTTTGCAGCTTCCCTGCAGTGACATATTCTAACTACTTGTAAAGGGTGCGTGTTGGTGGCAGGGAAGTCAGGCGCAGGAGAACCAACTTGGTATAAACACAGATATAGGTTGTGTAAAGGGTGTGTGTCGGTAGCAGGGAAGTCAGACGCAGGAGAACCAACTTGGTATAAACACAGATATAGGTTGTGTAAAGGGTGTGTTTCGGTAGCAGGGAAGTCAGGTGCAGGAGAACCAACATGGTATAAACACAGATATAGGTTGTGTAAAGGGTGTGTGTTGGTGGCAGGGAAGTCAGGAGCAGGAGAACCAACATGGTATAAACACAGATATAGGTTGTGTAAAGGGTGCGTGTTGGTGGCAGGGAAGTCAGGAGCAGGAGAACCAACATGGTATAAACACAGATATAGGTTGTGTAAAGGGTGCGTGTTGGTGGCAGGGAAGTCAGGCGCAGGAGAACCAACATGGTATAAACACAGATATAGGTTGTGTAAAGGGTGTGTTTGGTGGCAGGGAAGTCAGGCGCAGGAGAACCAACATGGTATAAACACAGATATAGGTTGTGTAAAGGGTGTGTGTCGGTAGCAGGGAAGTCAGGCGCAGGAGAACCAACATGGTATAAACACAGATATAGGTTGTGTAAAGGGTGTGTGTTGGTGGCAGGGAAGTCAGGAGCAGGAGAACCAACATGGTATAAACACAGATATAGGTTGTGTAAAGGGTGTGTGTTGGTGGCAGGGAAGTCAGGAGCAGGAGAACCAACATGGTATAAACACAGATATAGGTTGTGTAAAGGGTGTGTGTCGGTAGCAGGGAAGTCAGGTGCAGGAGAACCAACATGGTATAAACACAGATATAGGTTGTGTAAAGGGTGCGTGTTGGTGGCAGGGAAGTCAGACGCAGGAGAACCAACATGGTATAAACACAGATATAGGTTGTGTAAAGGGTGTGTGTCGGTAGCAGGGAAGTCAGGAGCAGGAGAACCAACATGGTATAAACACAGATATAGGTTGTGTAAAGGGTGTGTGTTGGTGGCAGGGAAGTCAGGCGCAGGAGAACCAACATGGTATAAACACAGATATAGGTTAATAAAGGGTGTGTTTCTGACAAAACTCAGGTGCAGGAAACCAAAATATAAACACAGAAAATAAAGGGTGTGTGGGTACAAGGGAAGTCAGGTGCAGGAGAACCAACACATACTAAACAATCAGATACAATCAAACAATCTCCGAGCAAGGACATGAGGGGAAACAGAGGGTTAAATACACAACATGTAATTGATGGGATTGGAACCAGGTGTGAAGGAAGACAAGGGAAAACCAATGGAAAATGAAAAATGGATCAGTGATGGCTAGAAATGGCACACCGCCCGAACAGGGAGAGGGACCGACTTCGGCGGAAGTCGTGACCCTACTGCATCTTTGCCACTGACAACCCTTGTCCACTATTGTGTGTGCGCTTTTGTGTGTGTGTGTGTAGGGCAGTGGTGCGGGGGTGCTGTCGGTGGCCCGCAATTTTCTTCCAAAAATAATAACAAGTTGGATTATTAATGATATTATGAGAAATGTTACATTACTTTTCAAAAGGCAAATTGTTTAAATGTTAACTTTTCAAAAGGCAAATTTTCAAAAGGCAAACTTGTTTATAATCATGGAGCCACTTTACTTTCTAAATCTTTTAAGAGGGGGTGAGAAGGATTACATCCTCATCTTATAATCATAGCTTAAATGTAAATGTACACAACTTAACTCTATGATTCCACGAACGGTGGTCCTGAAGAACTTTTGACTGTGATTTGGTGGTGTATGGTTCAGTTATAAACAAGTACAACTCATGTCTGTGTAGAGCCAGGTTACGTGGTCCTTGTTTTACGTTTTCTCAGACACAGACAGACACACGCACATCCACACAAACACACAACACACTCACACTGGCAGACTGCTTTTAAACCCGAGGACTTCTGAGGACATACGTACTACATGCCTTTAAAATAACTATTAGAAAGATGTAAATGTTTGTTTCATCCTCCTTGATCACTGGCCTGACATGAGATGATTGGATGAAATGAATAGGATGGATTGGAAGGAATGAACGAGGCAACCCAGTAAAGCTGTATAACTGTAAATCAGGGATCACATGGGTCACCTGAGTTCTTGCTTGTTTTGGGATTAAAGAAGATCCCAGTCTCTAATGCACAGTTCACTCTGAACTCCCTACAGAGCATTGAAGGAAACAGGCTTTCGACGTCTCTTCTATTCTATTCTATCGCTCTGGATAAGAGCGTCTGCTAAATGACTTAAATGTAAATGTAAATGATAGCGCTCACACGTGTAGTAATCACTGACCTCTTCCCTCTATCTTTGGTTTTGACCTTAATCTGCCCTCTTCTCTCTGTCTATCTCTCTCTCTCTCCACGCTCTCAGCACTTTCGTATCTTCCACCAGGTGGAATCTACTGTAGCAGCTCCCCATCTTTCACCCTCATTCTCTTTCAATACCTCTTTCTACCTTGTCCCAATGCAGTGGTTGTTTGGGTGTGACCAATTGGATAGGGAGGAGAGACAGAGACAGAGACAGAGACAGAGACAGAGACAGAGACAGAGACAGAGACAGAGACAGAGACAGAGACAGAGACACAGACAGACAGACAGACAGACAGACAGACAGACAGACAGACAGACAGACAGACAGACAGACAGACAGCAGGCTCTCTTAGAGGCTATCCCCTGTGTTCTTTAACACTGACTGATATGCTGCATCTACACTACACATCTCTCTCTCTCTCTCTTCCCCCTGTATCTGTTTCTCTACCTATTTCTGTTTTGTTATTCCTGCCACTACCTTCCTATACACTCTATATTCCTCTTCTCAGTCTTCTCTCTCCCTCTATCTCTCTCTTCTGTTATAATTCATGCATGATTGAGTTTGTTTGGTCATGATGCTGTTACATAAGTGTACATTTCGCCTACACACACATTTGTACATACACACACACCTTGTACACTCGTTCTGCAATCACCATAGCAACACAGACAGACCCAGTTCCTGTGGTGTCGACACTGTGGACCCCGGGCCAGACGCCCGTCAACTCCATTTCCATAGCGACAGGGCTGTGGGAACCAAGAGTCCACGGTGTGTGTGTGTTCCCTTAAGTCTGACAGATGCTCTGCATTGACATTGAGAAGATAGCTGAGCTAACCAGCATTCTTTCTTCCGGAGGTTGTCTTTATGGAAACATATTATGTTAACAACTGATTGTCTCTTTAGCGCTAAACAACTGTGATGAGAGAAGGGCTGCAGTACAGTCTATCCAGGGCTGTGTGCGCCTGTGAGTATATGTGTTCTGCTGCTGTGCTCAGCTGTGCACCTGTGAGTGTGTGTGTGCTGCTGCTGTGCTGCGGCTATGCGCCTGTGAGTGTGTGTGTTCTGCTGCTGTGCTCCCCTGTGCACCTGTGAGTGTGTGTGTGCTGCTGCTGTGCTGCTGCTATGCGCCTGTGAGTGTGTGTGTTCTGCTGCTGTGCTCCCCTGTGCACCTGTGAGTGTGTGTGTGCTGCTGCTGTGCTGCTGCTATGCGCCTGTGAGTGTGTGTGTGCTGCTGCTGTGCTCCCCTGTGCGCCTGTGAGTGTGTGTGTGCTGCTGCTGTGCTACTGCTGCTGTGCGCCTGTGAGTGTGTGTGCATGAGTGTGTCCAGTGTGTGCACGAGTGTGTCCTGTGTGTGTATGTGCATGCGTGTGTCTTGTGTGTGCATGTGCATGAGTGCGTCCTGTGTGTGTATGTGCATGAGTGCGTCCTGTGTGTGCATGTGCATGAGTGCGTCCTGTGTGTGTATGTGCATGAGTGCGTCCTGTGTGTGTATGTGCATGAGTGCGTCCTGTGTGTGTATGTGCATGCATGTGTCTTGTGTGTGTATGTGCATGAGTGCGTCCTGTGTGTGCATGAGTGTGTCCTGCGTGTATGTGCATGAGTGCGTCCTGTGTGTGTATGTGCATGAGTGCGTCCTGTGTGTGTATGTGCATGAGTGTGTCCTGTGTGTATTGGGATCAGATGGTGATGTGATGTGAGAGAGGCAGTGATTTGGAGCAGAGATGGAGGTGATTAACAGTGAAAACCACTCGGCGTCCCTGGCCAGCCTACAGATCATTACAGATCACTGAGTTATAGTCTAGCCTATAGCTAGAACTCCAGTTGTACCCCACTGCTGCCCCTGCCTCTGTCTCTGCCTCTTCTCTTTGGGGCTTTAATGGCCAGGTTGTGTGTAACACTGTGAGAAATGTATCCCAAAATAATGTGTCCCAAAAGGTGACAATGAGAGAAGTATGCTCTTTTTTATGACGTAATCTTCCACCTCTGGCTGCTAGATTTCTATGGCTGTGATGTCATTCAGACATGCTCAGACAGATGGCCAGAGATGAGAGGGAGGGATACAGTGGATGGATGTGAGGGAATACATGAATTACTAGAGGTGTCGGTGAGAGGGATAGAGAGAAGGATGGAAGGGAAGAGGTAGAGGTGGGGTGGGTAGGAAGGGAGGGAGGGAAGGATAGAGAGAAGGATGGAAGGGAAAAGGTAGAGGTGGGTGGGTAGGAAGGGAGGGAGGGAAGGATAGAGAGAAGGATGGAAGGGAAAAGGTAGAGGTGGGGGGGTAGGAAGGGAGGGAGGGAGGGAAGGAAGGATAGAGAGAAGGATGGAAGGGAAAAGGTAGAGGTGGGTGGGTAGGAAGGGAGGGAGGGAAGGATAGAGAGAAGGATGGAAGGGAAAAGGTAGCGGTGGGGTGTTTAGGAAGGGAGGGAGGGATAGAGAGGAGGATGGAAGGAAAAAGGTAGAGGTGGGGGGGTAGGAAGGGAGAGAGGGAGGGATAGAGAGAAGGATGGAAGGGAAAAGGTAGAGGTGGGGGGTAGGAAGGGAGGTAGGGAGGGAGGGATAGGGAAAAGGATGGAAGGGAAGAGGTAGAGGTGGGGTGGGTAGGAAGGGAGGGAGGGAAGGATAGAGAGAAGGATGGAAGGGAAAAGGTAGAGGTGGGTGGGTAGGAAGGGAGGGAGGGAAGGATAGGAGAAGGATGGAGGAAAAGGTAGAGGTGGGGGTAGGAAGGGAGGGAGGGAAGGATGGAGAAGGATGGAAGGGAAAAGGTAGAGGTGGGGGGTAGGAAGGGAGGGAGGGAAGGATAGAGAGAAGGATGGAAGGGAAAAGGTAGAGGTGGGTGGGTAGGGGAGGGAGGGAAGGATAGAGAGAAGGATGGAAGGGAAAAGGTATGTTTAGGAAGGGAGGGAGGGATGGAAGGATGGAAGGAAAAAGGTAGGTGGGGGGTAGGAAGGGAGGGGGGATGGAAGGGAAAAGGTAGAGGTGGGGGGTAGGAAGGGAGGGAGGGAAGGGAAAAGGTAGCGGTGGGGTGTTTAGGAAGGGAGGAGGATGGAAGGATGGAAGGAAAAAGGTAGAGGTGGGGGGTAGGAAGGGAGGGGGGAGGGATAGAGAGAAGGATGGAAGGGAAAAGGTAGGGTGGGGGGTATAGGGAGGGAGGGATAGGGAAAAGGATGGAAGGGAAGAGGTAGAGGTGGGGGTGGGTAGGAAGGGAGGAGGGAAGGATAAAGAGAAGGATGGAAGGGAAAAGGTAGAGGTGGGTGGGTAGGAAGGGGGAGGGAAGGATAGAGAGAAGGATGGAAGGGAAAAGGTAGAGGTGGGGGGTAGGAAGGGAGGGAGGGAAGGAGAGAAGGATGGAAGGGAAAGGTAGAGGTGGGTGGGTAGGAAGGAGGGGGGAAGGATAGAGAGAAGGATGGAAGGGAAAAGGTAGGGGGGTGTTTAGGAAGGGAGGGAGGGAAGAGGAGGTGGAAGGAAAAAGGTAGAGGTGGGGGGGGTAGGAGGGAGGGAGGGATAGAGAGAAGGATGGAAGGGAAAAGGAGGGTGGGGTGTTTAGGAAGGGAGGGAGGGATAGAGAGGAGGATGGAAGGAAAAAGGTAGAGGGGGGGGGTAGGAAGGGAGGGAGGGATAGAGAGGAGGATGGAAGGGAAAAGGTAGAGGTGGGGGGTAGGAAGGGAGGGAGGGATGGAGAGGAGGATGGAAGGGAAAAGGTAGAGGTGGGGGTAGGAAGGGAGGTAGGGGGAGGGATAGGGAAGGATGGAAGGAAAAGGTAGAGGTGGGGGTAGGAAGGATGGAAGGATGGAAGGGAAAAGGTAGAGGTGGGGGTAGGAAGGGAGGGAGGGAGGGATAGAGAGGAGGATGGAAGGGAAAAGGTAGAGGTGGGGGGTAGGAAGGGAAGTGGAAGAGAAAGGATGGAAGGGAAAAGGTAGAGGTGGGGGGGTAGGAAGGGAGGGAGGGAGGGATAGAGAGGAAGATGGAAGGGAAAAGGTAGAGGTGGGGGGGTAGGAAGGGAGGTAGGGAGAGCAGAGAGAAGGATGGAAGGGAAAAGGTAGAGGAGGGGGGGTAGGAAGGGAGGTAGGGAGGGTAGAGAGAAGGATGGAAGGGAAAGGTAGAGGTGGGGGGGTAGGAAGGGAGGTAGGGAGGGTAGAGAGGAGGATGGAAGGGAAAAGGTAGAAGTGGGGGGGTAGGAAGGGAGGGAGGAGGGATGGAGGAAGATGGAAGGAAAAGGTAGAGGTGGGGGGTAGGAAGGGAGGGAGGGATAGGAGGAGGGGAGGGAAAAGGTAGATAGGAGGGAGGGAAGGAGAAGGATGGAAGGGAAAAGGTAGAGGTGGGGGGGTAGGAAGGGAGGGAGGGATAGAGAGGAGGATGGAAGGGAAAAGGTGGGTGGTAGGAAGGAGGGAGGGATGGAGAGGATGGAAGGAAAGGTAGAGGTGGGGGGTAGGAAGGGAGGTAGGGAGGGAGGGATAGAGAGAAGGATGGAAGGAAAAGGTAGAGGTGGGGGGTAGGGAGGGAGGGAGGGAGGGAGGAGAGGGATAGGGAAAAGGTAGAAGGATGGAAGGGAGGGAAGAGAGGGATGGAAGGGAAAGGTAAAGGTGGGGGTAGGAAGGGAGGGAGGGAGGGATAGAGAGAAGGATGGAAGGGAAAGGTAGAGGTGGGTGGGTAGGAAGGGAGGGAGGGATAGAGAGAAGGATGGAAGGGAAAAGGTAGAGGTGGGGGGTAGGAAGGGAGGGAGGGAGGGATAGAGAGAAGGATGGAAGGGAAAAGGTAGATGTGGGGTGGGTAGGAAGGGAGGTAGGGAGGGATAGAGGGATAGAGAAAAGGATGGAAGGTAACATTTTGAGGTGGGTTGTGGAGGAGGTGAGGGGAGGGAGTTAAAAAGGGAGGTAGAAGGGGAGGGAAGGATGGAAGCTGGGGAAAGTTAGAGGTAGGGAGGGTACGAGAGGATGGAGGGAGGGAGTGAAGAGAGGGTTACTTTGATTAGAAGAGACTCACGTTTGGGGATTATCTCTTCATGCTACTGTAGCTTTTGTTCTGCCCTCTCAGGATTAAATAGGGCTGCAGGAGCATGGACTAGTACAGGACAGCACCACGGCAAAGCTTCAAATTCTTATAAAAAGCAATCAGTGTTTGTGCGTTTGTGTGTGTGTTTTGTGTGTGCGCGTGTGTACATGTGTGTGTGTGTGTGTTTGTGCACATGCCTGCCTGTGTGCCTGCCTTTGGGCCTGTGTTTGCGCTTGTTTGCGCTTGCGTGTGTGTCTGAAAGATTCACAGAGCCTATATTAGCCAGGTCAGGGGATGAGAGAGCAGATGGTTAGTGCTCTTCTGTCTATAACCTGAGGGACATCCATCTCTCTCTGGATGTCCTATGCACAGCATGCCACACACACATACAGCAGACACACAGTGTTTCCCCTATATTCATTTAGCAGCGACGCAAAAGTCTGTTAAACATTTTGGAATCAATTAGGTCCCCTAGTGCTCGAAATGATTAATACAGCAGTCATTTTGCTTTTATTTAAAAAAAAGGGAAGGATACCACCCAGTGTTCTCACTATCACCCCCTATCTTGGATGATCACAGATATTAAACTATTTTCGAAAATGTCGTCGTCCCATCTCGAGACTTTCTTACCCAAATTGGTCCACACTGACCAAAGCGGGTTTGTTAAAACACGTTTGTCCTCGGATAACCTCCGTCGAATATGACATATTTTAGATGCTTCATCAGAAACAACAGCTAATTGTGTTGTATTATCTCTCAATGCAGAACAGGCTTTTTTATAGACCAGAATGGTCATATCTCTGGTCTGTCTTGGAACATATGGGAATTAGCTCCAATTTCATTAACATGATTACATTTCTATATGTCAATGTCAAGGGGTGGGTGTAGCTGGTGCATAGAAGTCAGGCAGCACTTTACTAAGGCAATCATTTGGACAGAACGCAACCGCGTCACAAAACAAATGTCCAACGAACAAGTGAGGCAGCACAAAGTACAAAAACCCAAGTACAAAGTACCGGCTGCCACAAAGCACAGGTAATAAAACAAAACCCGGCGCAAACCAGCCGGATGCGTGCCAACCTCGACAATAAACAATTTCACACACAGACATGGGGGAACAGAGGGTTAAATACATGACAAGTAATGAGGGAAATGTAAACCAGGTGTGTGGGAAAACAAGACAAAACAAATGGAAAATTAAAGGTAGATCGACGACGGCTAGAAGATCGATGACGTCTACTGCTGAACGCCGCCCAAACAAGGAGAGGAACCGACTTCGATGGAAGTCGTAACAGTACCCCCCCCCCCCTTGACGCGCAGGCTCCATCAGCGCACCGACACCGGCCTCAGGGACGACCCGGAGGGCGAGGTGCAGCACTGAAGGTTCTAACACGTCCTCCACCGGAACCCAGCATCTCTCCTCCAGACCGTACCCCTCCCACTCAACGAAATACTCAAATCCAGTATGGAGCGAAAGGAATATGCCGGGGCACCCTCGATGTCCAGAGGGGGGAACCTCCCGCACCTCAGACTCCTGGAGCGGGCCAGCCACCACCGGCCTGTTTGCCTTCCTGTGTATACCATTGCCTGCTTGCGAAGGCGAAATAAACACCTGCCGTGCTCTGCGCGTGACTCTACACCTTTTTCTCCCTGAGTATTCATTACACTGACAATGCGATCCAGTTTCGCCTTTGCTATTCTTATTATCCATGGAACGCCTGGCCCAGGCAATTCATCAATTGACGAAAATACCAATTTCCCTCAAATCTACTGATATCTTCATGTCATTAAACATAGATTATATTTGACTATATCTAGACAATGTATTTCAATCGCTCCAAAACGCATTGAAAATCATAGATAAATTGATTTTCATCTCAAGTTCCAAAATTAATCTAATCAAATCAGCCCTACTGCCTCTCTCAAGACCCCAATGGATGACTCCATCTCCACTTGTGGAATCCCAATCGTTTCCCATTTTAAACATTTGGGAGTAGATATATTTCCTTCCTTGGATAAAACCATTGCCAGAAACTTAAACAGAAAGCACAAATCAATTCAATCCGACCTCAGTAGATGGAATAATCCCAGTTGCTTTAATTGAAAGAATATCTATTGTCAAAATGAATATTGCCATTGGCTGAATTTCTGTAATTTAATGCTTCCCATGGCTCTCTGTTCTGGCTATTGGATTAAAAATAATTTCCCGACCTCACTAACGTTCTTGTGGCTAAATGGAAGCAAGTCCTCCAAGCCATGTTCCAACATCTAGTGGAAAGCCTTCCCAGAAGAGTGGAGGCTGTTATAGCAGCAATGTTCCAACATCTAGTGGAAAGCCTTCCCAGAAGAGTGGAGGCTGTTATAGCAGCAATGTTCCAACATCTAGTGGAAAGCCTTCCCAGAAGAGTGGAGGCTGTTATAGCAGCAATGTTCCAACATCTAGTGGAAAGCCTTCCCAGAAGAGTGGAGGATGTTATAGCAGTAAAGGGGGGCCCAACGTCATATTAATGCCTATGATTTTGGAATGAGATGGTCGACGTGCAGGTGTCCACAGACTTTTGGTCATGTAGTGCAGCTAGATTGGACAACCACATAACACAGTCATAGTAAGTACATGTTTCCTTTATAAAGTAGCTATCAGCAAAGTCAGAGGTAGTAAAGGGGGAAAAGGCCAAGTGTGTTGGGGGTGCGAGGGAGGGGGCTGTGGGATTGTTTAAGATACTCTTTCAGATGTGTTTTTGGAAGATGGGTAGGGACTCTGCTTTCCTAGCTTTCGGGGGGAAGCTGGTTCGACCATTGGGGTGCCAGTACAGACAAGAGCTTGAACTGGGCTGAGTGGGAGCTGGCCTCCTGTAGGGGTGGGAGGGCAAGGAAGCCAGTGGAGTGTGCAGAGGAGCGGGGTGACATGGGAGAACTTGAGAAGATTGAACACCAGGCAGGTTGCAACGTTCTGCATAGGTTGTAGGGGTTTGATGGCGCGAGTGGGTAGCCCAGCCAACAGCTAGTTGCAGTAGTCCAGAAGTGAGATGACAAGTGCCAATCATTTATCTTTCATTTCTCTGGGTATAACAATTTTCCTTCAATTCGCAAGAGACTGAACGTATCTCACCGGAGAAAGCATCCGAGCGAAACATCTCCCCTCTGTCTCTGTAGCCCATCTATCTGATTCTGTCTCGTCAAAAAGAGTATGATATTGTTGCCGCCCGTAGCATTGAGTGCAAGGGAAGCCACTGAGCATTTGGCCTCCCTTGATAAAAAAAAGTATAAAATAAAAGCCAATCAGCATTGAGCTGTGAATGGTCCTGGCACACCAAAAAAAAGTGTCAAGTGAAGCCAGTTTGGATTTGGCTTCACACCAATCACATCACATCGAAAACCAAACGTCATTGACAGAAAAAACGTACATTTTTTGCATCTTGTTGTGTTGTTGTCCTACAGTGGTTAGCTAGCCAGCTAAAATCATCCCTTTCCTAAATTAGCCATCGATGGAGAAAGGGATTTGGATTTGTGGTTTTACTTTATTCTCCATACTGATCCATGATTATAATGGCGATTCTGATTCAACCATAAATGAATACATTATGCCCCTTGCCTGAGAGGATGGATGTTCAATATGTAATAAGCTAATATTAACTAGCTGGCTCATCGTTGCCCATGAAAGAAATTTAGGCTAGCAAGCAAGCATTTTAGCCAGGTAGCCTAGGATAACAAAAACAACAAGTGTGTACTGTATGACAGAGTCATAGACCGTTTCGACAACATGAAAGAGAGGAGGATGGCATTGGTGTCAACATTTTTACACACACACACACACACACACACACACACACACACACACACACACACACACACACACACACACACACACACACACACACACACACACACACACACACACACACACACACACACACACACACACACACACCAGTACCATGGATGGCTGCATCATATTTAGCTTACGCTGATTGGACTAAACCGTTTTTGGTATATTTTAGCTGTCATTGTATTCGTCTAAGCAGAGGTGATTTGATTATGTTGAAATGTTAAAGCTGAAATTGTGCTGGAATAGTGGAGGCAGCTCATTTGTCTAGTAGTCCGAAAATGTCAGAAACATTCATTTTCTTGGCCATGCTGTAGCTCATGTAACTGACTATTACATGCAATATGTTTTGTGGACTTCACGGGACAGATGTTGCTCTTCAGTTTTGTGACAAAACACTGATGCGGTTGAATGTATTCAGCCACTGTGTCTTCTTATAGCCTTAGGCCTTGACTTTTCCCACATTTTGTTACAGCCTTATTCTAAATGTTTTATTTTTTACTCAGTACTTTTTCCTTCTGGAAGGTTCTCCCATCGCCACAGAGGAACTCTGGAGCTCTGACCAAGGCCCTTTTCCCCTGATTGCTCAATTTGGCTGGGTGGCCAACTCTAGGAAGAGCATTGGTGGTTCCAAACATCTTGCATTTAAGAATTATGGAGGCCACTGTGTTCTTGCGGACCTTCAATGCTGCAGAAATGTTTTGGTACCTTTCCCCAGATCGGTGCCTCAATTACAATCCTGACCTCTCCAAATCTTGTCCAATCAATTGAATTTACCACAGGTGTACTCCGATCAAGTTGTAGAAACATTTCAAGGATGGTCACTGGAAACAGGATGCACATGACTCTCAAAGCAAAGGGTCTGAATACTTATGTCAATTTCAAAACATTTCTAAAAAACATTTTTTTCTTTGTCATTATGGCATATTGTGTGTAGATTGATTAAGATAACATTTAATTTAACCATTTTTAGAATAAGGCTGTAAGGTGTGGAAAATGTGGAAAAAGTCAAGGGGTCTGAATACTTTCCGAATGCACTGTATATCACAGTGGCAAGGTATATGAACTAACAGGTTATAGAGCAAACAACGGGGGGGTTATCTTCGATTGCATTTCTCTGATTGTTTTTGTATCAAAGTAACTAGCTAGCTAGCTTGGAATTCTGGAAGTGTAGCAAACCCTATTAAAATATTTATTGATGTATGCCCCTGGAAGACAGACACACACAACACACACAGGAATAACGGAGCGAGAGAAAAACAATGGCATCATTAGCTCTGAATCAAATCGAATCAAATTATGTTGGTCGCGTACAGAGATTTGCAGATGTTATTGCAGGTGCAGTAAAATGCTTGTGTTTCAAGCTCAAACAGTGCAGTAATACCTATATATAAATGGTGTGTATAATAATGGTGTGTATAGACAGTATGGTCAGTATATAACTAGAGAAGGTGTATACAGAGGTACTTATGTAGGATGAGCCATGACTACAATACAGCATAGACATATTATTACTAAAGTGACCAGTGTTCAATGGCTCTATAGGGCAGCATAAGGCAGCAGTCTCTAAGGTGCAGGATAGAGTACTGGGTGGTAGTCACTGTTACTAGCCGGCTAAGGTTCTGGGCAGGGTATGGTCCTGTGACACCGGGTGCTGTAGATGATCTGAAGGGTAGGCAGTGTGCCCCCGGAGATGCGTTGTAGAGTCCTGTGGTTGCGAATGGTGAAATTGCTATACCAGGCGGTGATACAGCCCGACAGGATGCTCTCAATGGTGCATCTGTACAAATTTGTGAAGGTCTTAGGGGCCAATGAAGAGGTGATGTTGCACCTTCTTCACCACACTGTCTGTGTGAAGAGACCATTTCAGGTCATCAGTGATGTGCACGCGGAGGAACTTGAATATTCACCCTCGCCACTGCAGTCCCGTCGATGTGGATGGGGCGTGCTGTTTCCTGAAGTCCCCGATCAGCTCCTTCATTTTGTTGACATTGAGGGAGAGGTTATTTACCTGGCACCACTCCACCAGGGCTCTCACAACCTCGTCACTGTTGGCAATCAGGTCTAACACTGTTGTGTTGTCAGCAAACTTGATGAATGAGTTGGAGATGTGCCTAAACAGGGAGTACAGGAGGGGGCTGTGCACACACACCTCGTGTTGAGGATCAGCATGGTGGAGGTGTTGTTGCCTACCTTCACCACAGGAATCCAGGACCCTGGATTGCAAAGGGAGGGGTTCAGACCCAAGGCCCTGAGCTTAGTGATGATCTTGGAAGGTATAATGGTGTTGAAGCTGGGCTGTAATCAATGAACAGCATTCTTACATAGGTATTTGTGGTATATTGCAGTGTGCAGTGCAATGGCGCTTGCGTCATCCGTGGATCTGTTGGGGTGGTACGAGAACTGTAGTGGGTCTAGGGTGTCGGGTAAGGTGAAGGTGGTATGGTCCTTAACTAGACTCTCAAGCACTTATGATGACAGAAGTGAGTGTTACGGGGCGATAGTCATTTAGTTTAGTTACCTTCACTTTCTTGGGTACAGGGATATTTTGATGAAAGTAGGGACTACAGACTGGGATATGGAGAAATGTAATATTTCCATAAACACGTGGCTTGGGATTTTGACTGGGCCGGCATGCTTGCGAGGGTTAACACGTTTCAATGACTTGAGGCGTCGGTGTCCGCGACATGGCTTTCCCTTTATAATCTGTGATTCTCTGGAGTCCCTGCCATATATGTCTTGTGTCTGAGCTGTTGAATTGAATTGTGACTCCACTCTGTCCCTGTATTGCAGTTTTGCCGTTTGATTGTGTCAAAGAGGTCATAGCTGGAGGGAGAGTAGCAATGATCCAGAGTCTGTGATGCGTGTGTTGCACAGGAGATGTGTTGATAGCGTAGCGTTTTCCTCAGATTTCCTTTTCTAAAGTCCTCAGCTGCAATAAATGTGGCCTTAGGATATGCGGTCTCCAATTTGCACATAGTCTAGTGTAGTTCCTTGAAAGCAGTCTCGGTGTCGGCTTGGGGAGGGGGGCGGTATACACGGCAGTGATGATGACTGATATAAAATTATCTTGGGAGGTAATGCGGTTGGCATTTGATGGTTTGGTATTCCAGACCGGGAAAACAAAAGCACTTGAATTCCTGTACATTACCACAATCATACCATGAGTTGTTAATCATGACACAAAACCCTCCGCCTTTTCCCGGGGAGTTCTTTCTTCCTGTCCATGTGATTGACTAAGAACCCCACTGGCTGAATGGACAGGGAGAATATATCCGGAGAGAGCCCTATTTTTCCATAAAACAGAGTATGTTACAGTTCCTGATATCTCTCTGGAAGGAGGGACTGAACGTTAGCGAGTAATGTACTCGGAAGCGATGGATGGTAAGCACGCCGCCTGGGTCTGACTAGGGCCCCACTTCTTCTTCCCCTTCTCCGGCGTCTGCGTTTTCCGGCGTCTGCGTTTTGGTGCAGCCCCTGGGATGACCGGAGGTGCCTCGGGATGTTCAAACAAAGGATCCATGCCAAGGAAGTTGAATTTCTGTTGTAATTTCTGGTGAGTGACCGCCGATCTAATAGCCAAAAGTAATTTTCAGCTGTAGGTAATAATACAAAAAACGTTCTAAGCAAATAACGTAAGAAATAACGCAAAAAAAATAAGTAACACTGCAGAGTTGGGTAGGAGCTGGAAGAATGGGCAACAGTCTTTCCACCTTGAATCACAAATAACATGTGAGAAACAGAGTAGGCTAAGCTCACGATACACAACCTGAATCAGACTGCAGCAAACATATTGCGCTCCATTTAACAACTTGATACAAAACAGCTACAGCCAAAAGGAGGAAACAGTTGTACTGAGTGTTGCTGTACTTGCCCCAGGACCATGACTAGGACCTCGGGGGCATGAGATTACACTTATCGGATATGCACTTCTCAGTACATCGCACTTCAAGTTTGTATTGGGTATTGGAGACATTCACATCTAGTTTGTTGAATTAAGCGAGAGGCCCGACCAAAAAAGTCGAACACTGGCATAAATGTCCTTAGGCTGTTGTTGCCTTGACAACAGTTTCCATTTTTGGTTTTATTTTCCCACTGTGATATTTGCTTAATACACATTTTTAGTTATTAATTTTGCAGTGTAGCAGTGATAAATCATAATTAACGTACAGTACCATGGAAGACAGAGAAGCTCTGTGTAAACTGATGTCTGTCAGCACATTAATATGATTGTGTGTGTCTGTGTGTGTCTGTGCGTTTGTCTCCGTCTGTGCAATGTGTCTTCTTCTAAACCCCTCCTCACCCGGCACCCCAACTCCCACTCTGTCACCTCTGACCTCACCTCTGACCTCGGAACAGAGAGATGAGAGAGAGAGAGGGAAAGAAAGGGGGGAGAGAAATAGAAAGAGGAATACATTTGGAAGAGAGAGGGAAGCGAGAGAGAGTGATAAGGGGACAGAGGGAGAGAGTGGGAGGATAAATAGAGAATGAGAGGGAAAGAGAGTGCCGCTGGTAGAGTTGCCAGAGCCTGTGTCTCCCCAGTGCAGACTAAACACATCACATACAGTATCTGAGCCCCCCCCACACACACACACGTGCAAAGAACATACTGTACACCCAAACATAGCATGCTCACACAAACACACATAAAGCACATATGCACACATTCACATCTTGCAACTCACACACCAAACAACATACAGTACATGCAACACACACAGCAAACAACATGTGCACACGCATTTACATCCAAGATGGCATAGCAGTCAGACGTCCTTTGTCCTCGTCGTGTCGTGTCCCGTGTATATATATACTTACATCTTTCTTCGCATATCTTTTATATATTTTCTTTTCCAAAAACTCAACTTCAAAACACTCTCCTGCAACCCGCCTCACCAATTTAAAAAAAAAGAAAGTATTAATTACCTCAAATCTGAAATCCACAATAGAAGCTAGCCTGAAGCTAACCAGAAGCTAACCAGGAGCTAGCCAGTTTACTGGCTAATGTTAGTATTTAGCTAACTATGGTTGATGGTCATCAGCTGTCCTTTAGCTCGAAAAGCTATCGCCAGTTTTGTACAACGCGATATATCGGACCTATTTTTCTCTCCATATCCCTGGATTTCAACCGAAAGCTCTGAACATTTACACCTGGATCTCGCAGCTAGCTAGCTGCTATCCTTGTGATTATTGGCTTACGTCGGTCCCGGAGCAGACTTCAATTATTCCGGAGCTAGCCAGCTGAAGAGTTCCATCAACCACTCCTGGGCTACAATCACCTATCCGGACCCGTTTTACTGCAGATGCGGAGCCCCACCGGGCCTTCATGACTGTACTACCGACGTTATCTGCCCGAGGGAGTTATCCAACTGGGCCCTCCATCACAACGTTACCTGAATGCCCATCTGCGGCCCGCTAATCGTTAGCTGTCTTATCAGCTGTTATCTGAATAGGTCTCTCTGACAATTTTTCTTGGGTCACTATAACTATATCTATTTTGCCAATTGGATTGATCCCCTCTACCACACGAAACCCCACTAATCTACTAACGAAAACGCACAAAGTGGCTAAAAACAGAACAGTGTCCTATGCTAGCTTGCTACCAGTGGCCCGGCTAGCTGTCTGAATCGCCGTGACCCCAACCAACCTCACTACTCACTGTACCCTTATGATCACTCGACTAAGCATGCCTCTCCTCAATGTCAATATGCCTTGTCCATTGCTGTTCTGGTTAGTGTTTATTGGCTTATTTCACTGTAGAGCCTCTAGCTCTGCTCATTATAATAATACCTTATCCAACCTTTCAGTTCCACCACCCACACATGCGATGACACCACCAGGTTTCAATTATGTTTCTAGAGACAATATCTCTCTCATCATCACTCTCATCACTCAATACCTAGGTTTACCTCCACTGTATTCACATCCTACCTTTGTCTGTACATTATACCTTGAAGCTATTTTATCGTCCCCAGAAACCTCCTTTTACTCTCTGTTCCGGACATTCTAAACAACCAATTCTCATAGCTTTTAGCCGTACCCTTATCCTACTCCTCCTCTGTTCCTCTGGTGATATAGAGGTGAATCCAGGCCCTACAGTGCCTAGCTCCACTCCTATTCCTGAGGCGCTCTCTTTTGATGACTTCTGTAACCGTAATAGCCTTGGTTTCATGCATGTTAACATTAGAAGCCTCCTCCCTAAGCTTGTTTTATTCAGTGCTTTAGCACACTCTGCCAACCCGGATGTTCTAGCCGTGTCTGAATCCTGGCTTAGGAAGACCACCAAAAATTCTGAAATCTCCATTCTGAACTACAACATTTTCAGACAAGATAGAACGGCCAAAGGGGGCGGTGTTGCAATTTACTGCAGAGATAGCCTGCAGAGTTCTGTCTTTACTATCCGGGTCTGTACCCAAACAATTTGAACTTCTACTTTTAAAAATCCACCTCTCTAAAAACAAGTCTCTCACTGTTGCCACCTGCTATAGACCACCCTCTGCCCCCAGCTGTGCTCTGGACACCATATGTGAACGGATTGCCCTCCATCTATCTTCAGAGCTCGTGCTGCTAGGCGACCTAAACTGGAACATGCTTAACACCCCAGCCATCCTACAATCTAAGCGTGATGCCCTCAATCGCACACAAATGATCAATGAACCTACCAGGTACCACCTCAAAGCCGTAAACACGGGCACCCTCATAGATATCATCCTAACCAACTTGAACTCTAAATACACCTCTGCTGTTTTCAACCAAGATCTAAATGCATGCTCTTCAACCGATCACTGCCTGCACCTGCCCGCCCGTCCAACATCACTACTCTGGACGGTTCTGTCTCAGAATATGTGGACAACTACAAATACCTAGGTGTCTGGTTAGACTGTAAACTCTCCTTCCAGACTCACATCAAACATCTCCAATCCAAAGTTAAATCTATAATTGGCTTCCTATTTTGCAACAAAGCCTCCTTCACTCATGCTGCCAAACATACCTCGTAAAACTGCCCATCCTACCGATCCTCGACTTCGGCGACGTCATTTACAAGATAGCCTCCAATACCCTACTCAATAAATTGGATGCAGTCTATCACCATGCCATCCGTTTTGTCACCAAAGCCCCATATACTACCCACCACTGCGACCTGTATGCTCTCGTTGGCTGGCCCTCGCTTCATATTCGTCGCCAAACCCACTGGCTCCAGGTCATCTACAAGACCCTGCTAGGTAAAGTCCCCCCTTATCTCAGCTCGCTGGTCACCATAGCATCTCCCACCTGTAGCACACACTCCAGCAGGTATATCTCTCTGGTCACCCCCAAAACCAATTCCTACTTTGGCCGCCTCGCCTTCCAGTTCTCTGCTGCCAATGACTGGAACGAACTGCAAAAATCTCTGAAACTGGAAACACTTATCCCCCTCACTAGCTTTTAGCACCAGCTGTCAGAGCAGCTCACAGATTACTGCACCTGTACAGAGCCCATCTATAATTTAGCCCAAACAACTACCTCTCCCCCTACTGTATTTATTTATTTATTTTGATCCTTTGCATCCCCATTATTTCTATCTCTACTATACACTTTCTTCCACTGCAAATCTACCATTTCAGTGTTGATTTTTTTTATTTGATTTTTTACTTGCTATATTTTCTTTACTTCGCCACCATGACCTTTTTTTGCCTTTACCTCCCTTATCTCACCTCATTTGCTCACATTGTATATAGACTCATTTTTCTACTGTATTATTGACTGTATGCTTGTTTTACTCCATGTGTAACTATGTGTCGTTGTATGTGTCGAACTGCTTTGCGTTATCTTGGCAAAGGTCGCAGTTGTAAATGAGTACTTGTGCTCAACTTGCCTACCTGGTTAAATGAAGGTGAAATAAAATAAATAAATAGATAAAACGCTCACAGCATGCAACTCACACATATTACACAACACAAAAAAACAGGCAAGACACCCACACACAAACATACACAGCCTTGCCCTGAATCCATAAACATGTCATCATTTCATAACAGTGCATACAGTACAGCATTTACATCAAACTTCGCAAACAGAAGCTAGTCTGCACTTGCTCATCTCACTATCTGTGGTGCTGCTCGTAGCAACGTC
Source organism: Oncorhynchus keta (assembly GCF_023373465.1). Classification (NCBI taxonomy): domain Eukaryota; kingdom Metazoa; phylum Chordata; class Actinopteri; order Salmoniformes; family Salmonidae; genus Oncorhynchus; species Oncorhynchus keta. Next base: position 39,581,569 of record NC_068435.1, on the reverse strand, counting down.
ACTTTAGCTGAGTCTACCTTTCATTGGAGTTTGTGCTATTGTGATATGCTAGCTAGGTTGATGACTATTTGATGACAGGTGGTTAGGGCGCAGAGTTTCTATGTTAGGTTGAACGTTTTTACCCCCCCAAGTAATACCTTGTGGACAGACTACGTTAAACACCATGGTATCTGTCATGATGTCATGATCCAACGGGATGTGTGGGAACTGGCAGCATTAGTTCCGGTGCTTTGGACAAATCACCATTTCTCAGCTCTTTCAAATTTCGGAAGGGGAGGGAACATTTTGCCCTTAGCTTGCAAAGAGAGGGGGTGGAGCTTTTTATTCCGGTTCTGATCTGTTCTCTTAACACATATGGACCCAGAATTTAATAAAGCATCTTACCAATTACACAAGACTTTACTTCTAAGTCAAGATTACCCCCTATGTAATGAGCTAGGGGATATGGCTGGCATTTCTGAACTATGATGTCAGTTTTAGTTAGGCTTAGATCTTTCTCCCTGCTCTCCCTCCCTCTCTCCGTCTCTCTCTCTCTCCCCGTCTTTCCCACTTTGTCTTTCTCTGTCTCTTTCCCTCTTTCCCTATCCCCATCACTCATTCACTTCATCAATCTCTCTCTCTACATGTCCGCTCTGCCTCGGGGCAGCTCCGAGCATTAACAAGGTCTATGTGTTGCGTTCTCTCTTTGCTTTCTCCCATTCTCAGTCACTCATTTTTTGTCTGACTTACCTCCCCTGCCTTCCTCTCTTGTGCTTTCCCTCCCTCTCTTTCTGTACATTTTCTCTGCCCTAGGGGCTCCTCACGACTCTTGGCTCCTGTTCTACCCCTGTCACAGTCTCTCTCTCTCTCTCCATTTCTCAAATTTTCTCTCTGTCCCTCACTTCCCCCTCTCTCTTGGAGTCACTAGCTCAGAATCAAGTTACATAATATAATACATGAGGGAGAGAGGTAGAGAGCCATATGGAGACAGTAAGACAGTGAGTGAGAGGGGGAGAGAAACAAGAGCGAGGAATACAGAGGAAGATAGAGAGACTAGGGGACTGTTCCAGTGCTCTACTGAGAAAGACTGATGTTCCCATTCTTTTAAACCATTGATGTTCAAAATGACAGCTCTATGTTCTTTTCACTTACCATGCCACATCGGGGCTATGCATGTGTGTGGGTGTATGTGTGTGCGTGTAGGTGGGTCCATGTGTGTATAGTGCGTAGGCCTACAGTATGTGCATCTTTTGTGTTGGTGTTTTTCTCCATCTCAGGTGGGTATTTGTATATTATCGGTGTATTTGTAAGATCTTTCTCATTTCCCTTTTTTTAAGAGGTGTATCCTACTCTTATCTCATCTCTTCTCTTCTCCTCTTCCTTCCACCCCCCCCTCCTCATCTCTTCCATGATTACAAATTCATCCTCTGACTTATGATGTAACCAGGTTTGGGCCACAAAATCTCCCTCGCCAAGCATTTTACCCCCCTTCTCATCTTTCTGAGAACTTCGCTCCATCCCTGACTCCCTCTCTTTTTTGCAGGTCTTAATCTCGTCCCTAATGCAGGCGGGAAATGTGGCGGGAGAGTTTGGTGTTACGGCTTTCCGACTTTAATGACTTGCAGTTGGAGGAGCCCTATGGAGCGTCGCCACTTAAAGTCATGAGGATGGGGTGGGGATTTATCTGACTACGACTGTCACATGGGAGCACATGGGAGCACATGGGAGCACCATGCTGGGCCTTACTGTATGAGTAGAGAGTAGAGTAGGACCGGAGTTAGAAATTAAAAGATTTTCTAGATTAGAAACTGTTTTGTCCATTACAGGTAAAAAATATAATTACTCATTAACAAAATAGTGTGTAGCCCACATAGCATTACAGTAAAATTACACACCAAAAGAGTCAGCGGTAAAGGAACAGACGACAAATCAGGGTTCAACAGTAATATTTCAGACAGCCAGATGATGCCATATTGTCCCTGCCTGCTCTTTGACTATGCAGTGCATTCCGGGTGAAAGTTTTCCCTAAACACAGACCTAGGGTCAGTTTACTCTCCCCAGATCCTCGTCTGAACCATCTGGAGTAAACAAAGCAATACTGACCACAGATCATGACATCATCGTCCCTCTCACATCAGCCCCTTGGGAGGCACACACACACACACACACACACACACACACACACACACACACACACACACACACACACACACACACACACACACACACACACACACACACACACACACACACACACACACACACACACACACACACACACACTTAAGGTAAAATCTCCCTCCGTTTTATTCTGTTACCAAATGTTGTATCTGCACCGCTCTTCCTGTAAATGTAATTTTGTCAAATGTTCTGTGGAAATTGTTAAAAGAGTTGTATGTTTTGTGAAACTTTGAAATCAGTGTTTTTTGTTTGGTATACATTTAAAGTGAAACATTTTAGTCCTAGCGTAATTCTGTTACCATGGAATTGCCCATATGCTACTGCCCAGTCACAGAAATACTGGATGAAAACACTGGCTCTATGAAAATCAGCTGTATGTGAGTGTGCGTCTGTTTTCTTTATGTGTGTGTGTCTACAGTTCCCTCCCAGCTTTTAAGACTAACATTGAAAAAGCAGATTTTTAAAGGTCACAATACAGCAGGCTCTCTACACACTTCTCTCTCCAGCTGGTCCTTTGTGTGTCTGTGTGTGTGTACAGATTGGTATAAATAAGCTCTTGAATCTTCAGGCTCTGTCTTTTTTCCCTGCTACTGTATATTGGGAAGAGAACACCCAAAGATTCCCTCTGATTTCACAGCCTCCACTTTGGCAGGACAACCAGTCCTGTGTCTGTCTGTCTGTCCGTCAGGCTGTTGGGGGAAGGTTATTAAATGCAGCCTTTATATCTACTCTCACAAGGTTATAACTGCCGGAGGTCAACAGCAACTTCACAATGTACACTGCATGTGCATCATATGTGTGTGTATGTTGTGTGTTTGTGTAAGTGTGAGTGTCCCTCTCTGTGTGCCCTGTGTGTGTGTTTGTGTGTATGTGTTGATGACTCAGTGTGATTCAGCTCCCTGCCACTAGATGAGTGAGCTGTGCCAGACTCAGCACTCTGGCTGGCTTTGTCTTACTTATCCGGTGTGTGTGTGTGTGTGTTTGGTTTTACTATCCTTGTGGGAACCAGAAATCCTCACAACGATAGTAAGACAAGGAAGATTCTGAGGTGGGGACATTTCGCATAGAGATTAGTTTTAGGGTTACAATTAGGGTTAGGGGATAGCAGTTAGGGTTAGGAATTAGGGTTAGGTTTGGGGTTTGGGTTTGGGGTTAATGTTAGGGTTAAGGTTAGGGTTAGGTTAAGGGTTAGGGTTATGGGTTAAGGAAAATTGGATTTAGAATGAGACTCAATTGTTTGGTAGCCACAAGGATGTGTGTGTTAGAAAGAGACTCAGCACTCTGCTGAGCACTCTGCGCTCCAGCAAAGATGTCTAAACAGAGAGAGGAGAGGATGTGAGGTAAGAGAGAGAGGGGGAGAGAGAGAGAGCAAGGAGGAAGAGAGAGGATTGTAAAAGACAGAAAGGGCGAGGAGGAAGAGGGAGAGAGTGAGGAGGAAAGGAGAGAGAGTCCCTAAACTACGTCATGCTATCAACGCCAGGTCTCCTCTTCTTCCTTTTTCATCACCCTATCCAGCCTATCCTTTTCATAACATCCCACACCTCACCTCTCCTTCGCTCCTACAAATATCACCCTGTCATCCCTTCATCACTACATTCATCCTTCCACTTCTCCTCATTCCTCTCCTCCAATTTCAACCCCATATGCCTCTTTTCCCTTCTCAACCCCATCCTTGACTTCAGAGGCTGACGTGACTCAACAATGAATTTATTTGAACAGGTTAGTATTGTTGACTCAAAACATCTATTTGAGAAAGAGAGAGAGACAGAGGGAGTCGGAGTGGGAGAGAGAAACCTAAATGCACTATCCAGGCTGTGTCACAACCGGCTGTGATTGGGTGTCCCATAGTGCGGCACACAATTGGCCCATCATCGTCCTGGGTTGGCCGGTGGAGGCAGTCATTATAAATAATCATTTGTTCTTAACTGACTTGCCTAGTTAAAGAAAAGGTTAAAGAAAAGGTTAAAGAAAATGTTAAATAAAAGGTTAAATAAATACAAAATGCAGCAGCAGACAACAGGGTGAGACATGAATCACAGTCTAATTCTTCATAGTCTGTGACTGGATAACTACTACTGACTCCTCCTCATAGCTTTCTAAAGAAGACTATAGGGTCTGAATAGATATTGTGAGGTTCACTATGGTCGAAACTCTGCCAAACTATGGTGCTGTACAAAGGGCCTACATTTACTTTATTTAGTATAACCCAGAAATTAATAGGCCTAAAAGTTGTATGTATGAAGGTTTGAATTCTCACTATGTTAAAAGCCCATGGGTGAATGACATTGACCCTTGCCTTTCTTGCAATGACACTCACACTTGTCTTGTCTTACTAGCGCTGACTTTTATTGAGTAAAAAATGTAATTACTATGACTGTGATATGTGGTTGTCCCATCTAGCTACCTGCACAAACTGTCAGTGGCACTGGATAAGATCATCTGCTAAATGACAAAAAATGTAAATGAAATGTGTGGTGACCATTACCGTGACGCCATGTCCCAGTGTTCAGCCATGCCTTCCTCCCTGTAGTGACCAATAGGTTTGATATCCAATACAGATCATCCTGGATAAGAACATCTGCTAAATGTAAATGAAATGTGTGGTGACCATTACCGTGACGCCCATGTCCCAGTGTTCAGCCATGCCTTCCTCCCTGTAGTGACCAATAGGTTTGATATCCAATACAGATCATCCTGCACCAAGCCTCAGGTGGTGGGCGTGTGTGTATGTGTGTGCCATACAGACAATACAGGCCCTTGAGAATTGACTTTGATTCTATTGATGCAGAACACTCAGCAGTTAGGCTTGAGGTTCTGACTGTGTAGGGGTGGTGTGCGTGCGTGTGTGTCTTCAGTATGCCTGTGCTTTGTCACAGACGTGCTCCTTGTGGGAGGCTAATTGAAAATGGCTTCACTGCGTCTGTCATTTTCCCTACCTAGAGTGTGTGTGTGTATGTATCAAACCACACACGGACATTGCAGACAGATCCTCCTGGCCTATATGTTCAGTATCAATTTGAAATGTCCCTTCAGTGTTGCAGTATTGTTGTGATGTAACTGTTTGTGTTGCTTTTTGCGCCAGACAGTGTGTGTGTGTGTGTGTGTGTGTGTGTGTGTGTGTGTGTGTGTGTGTGTGTGTGTGTGTGTGTGTGTGTGTGTGTGTGTGTGTGTGTCTTCATTAGACTGTGTACGCCCTTCCCGCTGAGGCAATGTATTGTCACTTAATTTTCCCAGCATGCAACAATAATGACAGGCCAAAAGTTGGAACAGGGTACCTCTAGATCATCCAGCTCTACGTCTGGCTGACTGCTGGGGTTTACTGCAGCACAATGGGACATACTGTAAGGCCTATTGTACTGTGTGCGTGCGTGTTTGACTGTCTGTGTCGTGCTCACACGTATGTCCTGGAAGGTGAGCCAGATTAATCAGAGATTATAATACATGTACAGTATATAGACAGTGTTTCCCCCTAGGATTTTCTTTCAGCAGCGGTGGCAAAGGTAGCGGGGGGGAACACACTGCTCTTTGCTGCGGGGATCCGGCGACACGCCTCCTGGGAGATGTTTTTGTAGAACGACAGTCAGAGGGTCACTTTTAGTGACTTTTTAAAAAGACATTCTACTCATTCTACTTCTATTCTACTCATTCTACTGAAAAGGGCCTTGTGTTGACACCATCTGAAATATTACTGACGTGCACCACTGTACTGTACAGTGATAATGATGAGAAAGCGGTGGACTCGTGTCTCTCATTAGCTGCACTGCTCGCTCTGTTCTCGCTCATCTTAAAGGGATGGTGTGAGATTTTGTCAGTGATGCACTTTTTCAATTTACCCACAGTCAGGGGAACTCAAGGCTACAATTTGTATGTCTCTGCGTGCAGTTTGAAGGAATTGAAAGGTAGTTCCACGAGCCAATTTTAACTAGCCTTAGTGCAATCACTGTTCCCATAGACTTTCAGTTGTTGTGCTAACGCTAGTTAGCAGCTTCCTTCAAACTGAGACATAAAAATGGTATCCATGTGTTTGTTCATCTTGCTCTATCCTTTTAAAAGCGTGTCTTGGCAGAAATATATATAATGAACAAAAATATAAACCCAATTTGCAACAATTTCGGCTCATAAGGAAATCAGCCAATTTAAATATAGTCCTTAATCTATGGATTTCATGTGACTAGAAATACCTTTAAAAAAGGTAGGGGGTAGATCAGAAAACCAGTCAGTATCTTGTGTGACCATAATTTGCCTCACATCTCCTTCGCATAGAGTTGATCATGTTGTTTATTGCCTGTGGATTGTTGTCCCACTCCTCTTCAATGGCTGTGTGAAGTTGCTGGATATTGGCAGGAACTGGAACAGGCTGTCGGACACGTCAATCCAGAGCATCCTAAACATGCTCAATGGGTGACATGTCCATGGAGGAACTGGGACAGTTTTCAGTAAATAAACTATATGACTATCGCCCTGTAGCACTCCTGTCATCATGAAGTGCTTTGAGAAACTAGTCAAGGATCATATCAGCTCTATCTTACTTGACACCCTAGACCCAATTCAATTTGCTTCCTGCCCCAATACATCCACAGATGATGCAATCACCATCGCACTGCCCTATCCCATCTGGACAAGAGGAATACCTACAGTATGTAAGAATGCTGCTTATTGACTATAGCTCAGCATTCAAGAGTATAGTACCCTCCAAGCTCAGCATTAAACTTGGGGCCCTGGGTCTGAACCCCGCCCTGTGCAACTAGGTCCTGGACTTCCTGACGGGCCGCCCCACAGGTGGTGAAGGTAGGAAACAACACCTCCGCTGATCCTCAACACAGGGGCCACACAAGGGTGCGTGCTCAGCCACCTCCAGTACTCCCTGTTCACCCATGACTGTGTGGCCATGCACACCTCCAATTCAATCATCAAGTTTTCAGATGACACAATAGTAGTAGGCCTGATCACCAAGAATGACAAGACAGCCTACAGGGAGGAGGTGAGGGAACTGCGAGAGTGGCGCCAGGAACATAATCTCTCACCTAACGTCAAGAAAACAAAAGAGATGATCGTGGACTTCAGTAAACAGCAGCATCCCTCTATCCACATCGATGGGACCGCAGTGGTGAAAGTGGAAAGCTTCAAGTTCCTCGGTGCAAACATCACTGACAAACTGAAATGGTCCACCCACACAGACAGTGTGATGAAGAAGGCGCAACAGTGCCTCTTCAACCTCAGGATCCTGAAGAAATTTGGCTTGGCACCTAAAAGCCTCACAAACGTTTACAGATGCACAATGGAGAGCATCCTGTTGGGATGTATCACCGCCTGGTACGGCAACTGCACCGCCCACAACCACAGTGCTCTCCATAGTGTGGTGCAGTCTGCCCAACGCATGACCAGGGAACAAACTACGTGCCCTCCACAACACCGACAGCACCCGATGTCACAGGAAGGCCAAAAAGATCATCAAGGACAACAAACACCCGAGCCACTGCCTGTTCACCACGCTATCATCCAGAAGGTAATGTAAGTACAGGTGCATCAAAGCTTGGACCAATAATCTGAAAAACAGCTTCTATCTCAAGGCCATCAGACTGTTAGCCATCACTGACACCTTAGAGGCTGATGGACTATATACATAGACTTGAAATCACTGACCACTTATTTTGCACGACCCACCTCACCTTATATACTGTATTCTATTCTACTGTATTTTAGTCTATGTCGCTCCGACATTGCTCGCGGGGGTATAGGTTAGTCGAGGTAATTTGTACATGTAGGTAGGGGTAAAGTGACTATGTATAGATAATAATCAGTGAGTAGCAGCAATGTAAAAAACTAAAGGGGGGGTGTCAATGCTAATTGTCCGGGTGGCCATTTGATTCAATGTTCAGCAGTCTTATGGCTTGGGGGTAGAAGCTGTCAAGGAGCCTTTTGGACTTAGACTTGGTGCTCCGGTAGCGCTTGCCGTGCGGTAGCAGAGAGAACAGTCTATGACTTGGGTGACTTTGATAGTTTTTTGCCTCCCTCTGACAATGACTAGTATATTAGGTCCAGGATGGCAGGAAGCGTGGTCCCAGTGATGTACTGGGCTGTACGCACTACCCTCTGTAGCTTCTTACGGTTGGATGCCGAGTAGTTGAAATCAAATCAAATCAAATCAAATTGTATTTGTCACATAAGTGTGCTTGAGATTGTGTCATCTGTGGATCTGATTGGGTGATATGCGAATCGGAGTGGGTCTAGGGTTTCTGGGATGATGGTGTTGATGTGAGCCATGGCCAACCTTTCAAAGCACTTCATTGACGTGAGTGCTACGGGGCGGTAGTCATTTATGCAGGTAACATTCACTTTCCTGTGCACAGGGACCATGATGGTCTGCTTGAAACATGTAGGTATGACAGACTTGATCAGGGAGAGATTTAAAAATGTCAGCGAAGACACTTTCCAGTCGGTCCTCGCATGTCATGAGTACACTTCCTGGTAATCCATCTGGCCCCATCTGTTTAAAAGTCTTGCTCACACTTGGTACGGAGAGCATGATCACACAGTCGTCCGGAACAGCTGGTACTCTCATGCATGCTTCAGTGTTGCTTGCCTCAAAGTGAGCATAAAAGGCATTTAGCCTGTGTGCTAGGCTCGCATCATTGGGCAGCTCGTGACTGGGTTTTACTTTGCAGTCTGTAATAGTTTGCAAGCCCTGACACATCTGACAAACGTCAAATCAGGTGTAGTATGATTCAATCTTAGTCCAGTTTAGTGTCCCTTTCCTTGAAAGCCAGCAGCTCTAGCCTTTAGCTCGGTGCTGATATTGCCTGTAATCCATGGCTTCTGGTTGGGATATGTACATACGGTCACTGTGGGGACAACATCGTCAATGCACTTATTGATGAAGCCGGTGACTGAGGTGGTATACTCCTCAATGCCATTGGATGAATCCCGGAACATATTCCAGTCTGTGCTAGAATAACAGTCCTGTAGCATAGCATCCGTATCATCTGACTACTTCCGTATTGAGCGAGACACTGGTACTCCGTGCTTTAGTTTTTGCTTGTAAACAGGAATCAGGAGGATAGAATTATGGTCAGATTTTCCAAATGGAGGGCGAGGGAGAGTTTTGTACTTGTTTCTGTGTGTGGAGTAAAGGTGGTCGAGAGTTTTTTTTTTCCCCCTCTGGTTGCACATTGTGACATGCTGGTAGAAATGAGGTAAAACGGATTTAAGCTTTCCTGCATTAAAGTCCCCGGCCACTAGGAGCACCGCTTCTGGATGAGCATTTTCTTGTTTGCTTATGGCCTGATACAGCTCATTGAGTGCGGTTTTAGTGCAAGTGTCGGTTTGTGGTGGTAAATAGACGGCTACGAAAAATATAGATGAACTCTTGGTAGATAGTATTGTTTACAGCTTATCATGAGGTACTCTAACTCAGGCTAGTAATACCTCGAGACTACCTTAATTTTCGACATTGCGTATCAGCTGTTATTGACAAATAAACTCTCGTCTTACCGGACGTAGCTGTTCTGTCCTGCTGATACATGGAAAATCCAGACAACTTTATAATATCTGTGTAGTTGTTCAGCCACGACTCGGTGACACATAAGATATTTAAGTTTTTATTCCGTTTTTAATCATGCGAATTATGTTGATTTGGGCCTTGTCTGGGAGCCGCATTATAGCCTTCGCTTCAGACTCATTAAAGAAAAATCTTCATCCAGTTCAAGGTGAGTAATCGCTGTTCTGTTGTCCAGAAGCTCTTTTCGGTCATAAGAGACTAGCGATCACCTTTCCTAAATTCACAGTGTAATATTTTTTCAATGTTTCCAGTATGCCAGATTATCGGTGTCAGTATGTTTAACTATCAAGTGTGAAGTCTGTCAACAAATCTATTTTTGAGCCTCCCGAGTGACGCAGTGGTCTAAGGCACTGCATTGCAGTTCAAGAGGCATCACTGCAGACCCTGGTTCGATCCCAGGCCACAATCGTGAGACCCATGAGGCAGTGCACAATTGGCCCAGCGTTGTCCGGGTTAAATCAAATCAGACTTTATTTGCTACATGCGCCGAATACAACAAGTGTAGACGTTACCTTACAAGCCCTTAACCAACAGTGCAGTTCAAGAAGAAAATATTTACCAAGTAGGCTAAAATACGTAATAAAAGTAACACAATAAGAATAACGAGGCTATATACAGGGGGTACCGAGTCAGTGTGCAGGAGTACAGGCTAGTTGAGGTAATATGTACATGTAGGTGGGGCGAAGTTACATATGCATAGGTAACAAACAGCGAGTAGGGGGAGGGTTTGGCGACTCCTTGTGGCCAGCCGGGCGCATGAACACTGAATACGGTCTCCAGGCACATTGGTGCGGCTGGCTTCCGGGTTAAGCGAGCAGTGTGTCAAGAAGCAGTGCGGCTTGGCGGGTGTCGTGTTTCAGAGGACACATGGCTCTTGATCCTTCAGCTCTCCCGAGTCCGTACGAGAGTTGCAGAGACGCGACAAGGCTAATTGGATATCACAACATTCGGGAGAATAAGAGTAAAAATACAAAAAAACTAAAATCACACTCAATTTATCACTGCTCATCGATCCAAGCACTTTGACCTCACTACAGTGTGCCATTTCTTTATTGAGCCAAACCTAAAGAGTGTGTTGTGTACAGAACTCACTCACTACTGGTGGCACTCTTCCCTGACCAGTCTCTTCATGGCAGTCGACCTGTTTGACGTTTGCTACTTCTCCAAGCTGCAGAGCTGTGCGGCCATCATCAATCCTCTACTTCACCATATGCTCAGATTCTTCCACTCTACAAGGGAGTCAACAGTGCCACACTATGCAAAGCGAGACTCTAAAAGGTTTTTAAAGAGGAGCTCAAACCAATAGGGATTCTCCAGATTTTTACAAACACAGTTCTGGAGTTTTTGGCAGGATCATCATCAGTTTCCACCACTCAATATAGGCATTGTAGTCGTCATAAATACATTGAAATTGGTGGTGCTCTAATAGCGAGCCACGCTGGGATTGCAACAGGCAATGTTTTTACACTCCTCAAAGTCCAGTGTTGGTGATCGAGTGCCCACTGGAGCCTCTTATTTTTAGCTGATTGGCGTGAAACCCGGTGTGGTCATCAGTTGCAATAGCCTATCTGTGACAAGTTGTGCATTCTGAAATGTTTTACATGCCACTATTGTACTGGGCCGTTTCGTCCGTTTGCACGATTCTTGCCATTCTCCGTCCACATCTCTTATCAACAAGCCGTTTTCACCCACATGTGTCACTATCGTCTGAATGGACCAAAGCACAGCGTACTTAGAGTTCCACATGTTTAATAAATATGAAACTCACCAAAAATAGAAGAAAACTAAATGTGATGTTCTGGGCTGATCACAAGCAGCTACACAAAAACAAGATCCCACAAAAAACAGGTGGAAAAAGGCTGCCTAAATATGAGCCCCAATCAGAGACAATGATAGAGCGCTGCCTCAGATTGGGAACCATACCAGGCCAACAAAGAAATAGAAAACAGATTGCCCACCCTAGTCACACCCTGACCTAACCAAATAGAGAATTAAAAGGATCTCTAAGGTCAGGGTGTGACAACATGACTGCAGTTGACTGGATGTTTTGTTTATTGCACCATTCTAGGTAAACTCCAGATATTGTCTTGCGTGAAAAGCCCTGGATGGGGGACGTTTTTGAGATACTGGATGGTCTGGCGCTGACAATCATACCACACTCAGTGATCACTAGTTTTGCACAGTCTAACATTCAATTGAAGAGTAACTGAATGCCACGATGCCTGTCTGCTTGCTTTGGTGTACCTAATAAACTGGCCAGTGGGTGTACGCCAAAAGCAGAGTTCTCAAATCCCACGGAAAACAACCACAGAGATAGGCCAATGGCAATCAAAAGTTGTTTAATGTAAATTCAGCTTTTATAGAAATGACAATACAGTATCACTACAGCCTGATAAGAAAAAAAAGGGCTGAGCACAGGGACAAACTAAGACAGCAGTTGATTCACTCACAGAGCGGTGGCCAATGATCATTCGCTCGGTTCTTTCCGAGCAATGTTAGTTCGGCTCTACCCGAGCATGGTTCATTCAGTCGGCTCTACCCGAACAGGGGTCGTTAGTATATGGTTGTCAATGGCAGGTCGCTGGCTGTCCCTTGCGCCACACCAGCTATGTGGTAGCATGGGGTGTATCCTTTCACGGTTGCGTCGGGCGTGTCCCCCGTGTCTGTAGTCACGGAAGACAGAAAACAAACAATTAAAGCATGCACTGGCCAACAATTGGAGTCACACTCCACACTGGAAATAGGTACTTTCCTTTAGTAGTACTATAGAGAGCGTTGCATGAGTTGAGCTCTTGGTAGCCTGGCTAGGTTGTCAGTGGCTGCTTGCTGGGTGGTCTCTCTCTCTCTCTGTGCAAGGCCTCCTGGGTTGTAGTGTTGGGTGTGTCAGCAGGCGGAGAGAGGCAGCAGCACGAGGTGGACATCCATCGGTTGAGAAGTCCCTGGTCCCAATCGCCCCGAAGGAAAGTTCCAGTTCCTTTTAACTTAGTTCTGGGGCGTGTTTAGCAATTGGTTTGGGGAGGGAGGAGGTGATGGGGAATTGGCAAGAGCTGTCTCAAAACAATCTGGGGTTCACAGCACACCAAGCAACGAAATACAATATTTCATGCAATTCAATTTCACTCATGAGAATGTCCGATATTAAGTCAAAAGCAATCGTTGTGAACACAGCACACATGATTAAAAGGCACTCAAATATGCATGATAGAAAATAAGACCTGCTAATATAAAAACACTGTCCGTGTCTAGTTTAGTAAGAGTGTCACATACAGAGAGTATATAAACATTAGGAACCCCCGCACCACTCCCCCTTTTGTTCTCAGAACAGCCTCAATTTGTTGGGACAGGGACTCTACAAGGTGTAGAAAGCGTCCCATAGGGATGCTGGCCCATGTTGACTCCAATGCTTCCCACAAGTGTGTCAAGTTGGCTGGATGTCCTTTGGGGAGTGGTCCATTCTTGATACACACAAGAAACTGTTGAGCGTGAAAAACCTAGCAGCTTTGCAGTTCTTGACACATACCGATGCGCCTGGCACCTACTACCATGCCTGTTCAAAGGCACTGAAACCATTTGTCATGCCCATTCACCTTCTGAATGGCACACATACACAATCCATGTCTCAAGGCTTATAAATCGTTTTTCAACCTGTCTCCTCTATTTCATCTACACTGATTTGATTGAACAGGTGACATCAATAAGAGAGCTTTCACCTGGATTCACCTGGTCAGTCTTTCTCTTAATGTTTTGTATCCTCAGTGTATATGTATATATTACATATTCAATAAGAAATATATCACACAATACTTTACAAGGGTGTCTGCGATGATTCTTGTCATGTTTGTTTGTCAACCAGCTCCACTTTACATTAGTTTCATCTGGCTTTGAACACATTGGACAATAGTGCAATATTGCATACAGAGTTTTTAAGGAGACATACAAAACAGGTCTGATGAAACCCTTGAGGCCTGCTTGGATGTACTGTACTTGGGCACCCTACTCTGAACTGGGGCATTGTCTGAGCAGACACCTGCCTACTGTTGCTTTCATCCTTCCACTTGACATTGTGCCTTAGATGTTTATGGACTACTGCCATACTTGAACTTCACTTGGATGTATCATTTTTTACTCTTCGGTGGCCAGGTGTAGCACTTGCCACCCTCCTGGCTTTCTACTGGCCTGTACCAGAAACTACTTCCCCTCCAAGGTGCTTCTCTCCTGGCTATCGTACTGGTAACAAGGCCTCTGTTGTGCTTTAGTTTTGAAGGGCCCCAGTCTTTAATTGCTTAATGCTTCTCTCCTGGCTATCGTAGTGGTAACAAGGCCTCTGTTGTGCTTTAGTTTTGAAGGGCCCCAGTCTTTAATTGCTTAATGCTTCTCTCCTGGCTATCGTACTGGTAACAAGGCCTCTGTTGTAACAAGGCCTCTGTTGTGGTAACAAGGCCTCTGTTGTGCTTTAGTTTTGAAGGGCCCCAGTCTTTAATTGCTTAATGCTTCTCTCCTGTTGCTTTAGTTTTGAAGGGCCCCAGTCTTTAATTGCTGCTTCTCTCCTGTAACAAGGCCTCTGTTGTGTTGTAGTTTTGAAGGGCCCCAGTCTTTATTTGCATTGAGGAAGTCATCGCTCTCTCCTTACTGTTGTTCTGCTGGTGAGTTTTGTGCCTTGGTTCTGTTTATGGTGGGTCCTTGTGAGGTCTGCACAAAGCATCACCGGGGGCAAACTACCTGCCCTCCAGGACACCTACATCACCCGATGTTACAGGAAGGCCATAAAGATCATCAAGGACAACAACCACCCGAGCCACTGCCTGTTCACCCCGCTATCATCCAGAAGGCGAGGTCAGTACAGGTGCATCAAAGCTGGGACCGAGAGACTGAAAAACAGCTTCTATCTCAAGGCCATCAGACTGTTAAACAGCCACCACTAACATTGAGTGGCTGCTGCCAACACACTGACACTGACACTGACTCAACTCCAGCCACTTTAATAATGGGAATTGATGGGAAATTATGTAAAATATATCACTAGCCACTTTAAACAATGCTACCTTATATAATGTTACATACCCTACATTATTCATCTCATATGCATACGTATATACTGTACTCTATATCATCTACTGCATCCTTATGTAATACATGTATCACTAGCCACTTTAACTATGCCACTTTGTTTACATACTCATCTCATATGTATATACTGTACTCGATACCATCTACTGTATCTTGCCTATGCTGCTCTGTACCATCACTCATTCATCACTCATTCATATATCTTTATGTACATATTCTTTATCCCCTTACACTGTGTATAAGACAGTAGTTTTGGAATTGTTAGTTAGATTACTTGTTGGTTATTACTGCATTGTCGGAACTAGAAGCACAAGCATTTCGCTACACTCGCATTAACATCTGCTAACCATGTGTATGTGACAAATAAAATTTGATTTTGATTTGATTTGATTTAGTGCTGGCTGGTTTTTAGTCTGTGATTGGGGTTTGGATTGCTTTTTATAAATCGGATGATCCTACAAACTGTGTGATTCAATCTAACTAACTATCACACTGTGTATATTGATTTACTTTTAGCGAATTCCTCGCCAAAATATTTTCTTTGCATCGATTTTCGCAGAATAAAAAGAATGGCATCTACCATTTTCTGCCATTCGGGGAAACTGACTTTTTACTGATTGGCAGCTACCACTTTCAGAGACTACGGTGAACGTTTCATTCCATGTGGGGGCTGCACCTACCTTTCTCAGTTTCGGAATAATATTGTCCAGCCAAATTTCCAATGTGGAAACTGTCAGCTTATTGAGGAATATATGTCTGAACTGGATGTTCAGAGTATTAAAATTGAGACATTGCAGAGTATCCTGTATAGGTCCCACTCATGTTCCTTCTCCACTCCTCAGCCTGGTCGTTGTGCTACTGCCTCGCCACTATGTTGCCACTCTCTGACTGACTGGCCAGGGCAGAGACCCCTCCTCTCCCATTCATCCGCCCTTCCCATCCTACCCCCCCTCCCAGTTGGAGTTTCCATGTGACTTTTAAAAAAGTTTTAAAAAGACAGATTGAAACTGGATAAGATCAAGATCAGGGTTATGCAGATGAATCTGTGAATTCTGGTATTGACTGAAACTTGTATCTCTGGGGACAATTAAAACAATGTATATACACTACCTTTCAGAAGTTTGGGGTCACTTAGAAATGTCCTTATTTTTGAAAGGAAAGCACATTTCTTGTCCTGTGTTCCAATGGCACGTTGTGTTAGCTAATCCAAGTTTATAATTTCAAAAGGCTAATTGATCATTAGAAAACCCTTTTGCAATTATGTTAGCACAGCTGAAAACGGTTGTTCTGATTAAAGAAGCAATACAACTGGCCATCTTTAGACTAGTTGAGTATCTGGAGCGTCAGCATATGTGGGTTCGACCCTGGACCAATTGTGTGCCTCCCTATGGGACCCCCAATCCCGGCCACTTGTGATACAGCCTGGAGTCGACCAGGATGTCTGTAGTGACGCCTCAACCACTGCGATGCAGTGCCTTAGACCGCTGCGTCACTCAGGAGCCTGGCATCTGGACTCTGATATTAACATGGAGGGTTATCATGTGTTCAGAGCTGACAGACAGGGTAGAGGTGGTGGAGTAGCTATTTTTTTAAATTAAAAATCCTTTCTCTGTCTCTTTATTGAAATCCAATTTCCCTTGCCAAAAAAATGTGAGCTACTATCTTTAAGCCTTTGACTGGGGAAAAATGTATCCATAACTGTTTTACATGTTTACCGTCCTCCATTGACTAACCTTTGTGCCCTCGAGAAATGAACTAGTTTGTTGTCTTCTTTTACTAAATCAGAAGTTATTATCCTTTGTGACCTAAATTATGATTGGGAAATGCAGGCTTCGGACAATCTAAAAAACACGTGTAATGATCTAAACCTAACCCAGCCGGTTACTAAGCCTACACAGGCCAACCCTAGAGATCTACTCTGATTGATCTTATTTTAAAAAAATACACCGGAGAAATGTATTTCTACTGGTGTCTTTGTCCAAGACATTAGTGACCATTGCCCAGATGTGTGTGTTAGAGATGTGAGAATACAAACATTTAAGCCTCGTGTCATCACAAAGAGGAACTTTAAAAACTTCAGTAAACAGGCTTTTTTTACAGGATCTTTATTTTAGTAACCTTGATTGTATTTCAGCTCTAAACCTGATTTAGCTTTCAGCCTCTTTGCAGATGTCTTCAAAACTGTTGTGGATAATCTTCAACAAATGTAAGGGTTAAAGATAGATCGAATGCCTGGTACCCCCCTGGAATTATCAGAAGTCATTTATAAAATAGACAATGCTTGGATCAAAGACATTTATAAATTAGCAAACATTTCTTACCCTGTTTTCGCTTTATGATTATGGGGTATTGTGTGCAGATTGATGAGAAAAAATACATATTTAATCCATTTTAGAATAATGCTGTAATGTAAAAAAATGTGGAAAACGGTCTGAATAAATTCTGAGTGCACTGTATGTACAATATTTGCACGTTATTCTTTTAAAAATTCTTCAAGCTCTGTCAAGTTTGTTGTTGATCATTGCTAGACAGCCATTTTCAAATCTTGCCACAGATTTTGAAGTCGATTTTAAGTCGACTGTAACAAGGCCACTCAGGAACATTCGACGTCGTCTTGGTAAGCAACTCCAATGTATGTTTGGCCTTGTGTTTTAGGTTATTGTCCTGCTGAAAAGTGAATTTGTCACCCAGTGTCTGTTGAAAAGCAGACTGAACCAGGTTTTCCCCTTGGATTTTGGCTGTGCTTAGCTCTTTTCCGTTTCGTTTTATGTTAAAAAACATCCTTGCCCTTGCTGATGACAAGCATACTTAATAACATGATGCAACCTCCACCATGCTTAAAAATATGAAGTGGTACTCTGATGTGTTGGATTTACCCAAAACATAACACTTTGTATTCGGGACATAAAGTTAATTTCTTTGACACATTTTTTTGCAGTTTTACTTTATTGCAAACAAGATGCATGTTTTGGGATATTTTTTATTCTGTACAGGCTTCCTTTTATTCACTGTCATTTAGATTAGTATTGTGGAGTAGCTCCAATGTTGTTGGTCCATTCACAGTTTTCTCCTTTCACAGCCATTCAATTCTGTAAATTCACAATTGGCCTCATGGTGAAATCCCTGAGCGGTTTCCTTCCTCTCCGGAAGGAGTAAGAAAGGATGCCTGTGTCCTTGTAGTGACTGGGTGTATTGATACACCATCCATGGTGTAATTAATAACTTCACCATTCTCAAAGGGATATCCAATGTCTGTTTTTCTTTTTACCCATCTACCAATAGGTGCCTTCTTTGCATGGTGTGAAATAAGCAATGTAGATATGTGGTCTTAAGGGTAGATTTTCAGAACCAAGCAGAAGCTTCTGATGCAGATGTGTCCATATCTATTCTCAGTGTTCAATAGTGATAGCCGGCGATAAATATTTACAAGACAAACAGGTTGACAATAGACTTCTCAAAAAAAATAACAAACCGCACTATGCCTAAAACAGGCTTACCCTGTAGCTTCCACAACTCTTACAGGTTGGGGGTGTACCTAGCTCAAGCAGCCTCCTCACTTAAATTCTAAAGCACATACCAATACGTATGGCAACGTAACACCAACATCGGGCTAATACAAATGTAACTGGCTTCCTCACAATTGCCACATAACATACATTCTGCCTAAAACAGACGTGACCACTTCCATGCGCACTTTCAATTGGGCACACGTTAAGCAACATTAATTACGAATTGTTACGTTAATTAAATCGGTGAATGGAGGCAACCCACTTAGACTAAAATGACTCAAATGAAAATTACTACAACTAAAATGACAGAACAGACAGGTCACAAGGAGCTCCGACACAACATGGGAAGTTTGAACAAAGCAAAGCATTCACAGAATGAACCAAAACAGAGATTCTAACTTTTGTTGCGATGATTCTGTGCCCCGAAACAACATTTCACTCTGGTAGGCTAGACAGAAAAATTACTGAATGACAATGCTGTAACGTTAGTAGGAGATACAGTATGCATCTTTCAAATGATTTGCCACAGATAAAGCAATCCACACATCATTTTTAAGTTGAATAAATGGCAGAGAGACAGCAGCAAACAGCCTGCTCTGCCCCTATTTTTTTTTTTTTTACCTTTATTTATCTAGGCAAGTCAGTTAAGAACAGATTCTTACTTTTAATGACAGCCAAGGAACATTGGGATAACTGCCTGTTCAGGGGTAGAACAGCAGATTTGTTGTTAGGAAATTATGATTTAAAACCTGTTAGGGATGTCGAGAATCTAAGCAGCTTTTCGAAGCTTTTTGTTAAAAATCGCGCAACATTTCAGCGCCCTGCTATTCATGCCAGGAATATAGAATATGCATATGATTAGTATGTGTGGATAGAAAACACTCAGACGTTTCTAAAACTGGTTAAATCACGGCTGTGACTATAACAGAACGTGCGTTTCATCGAAAAGTGCAGGGAAATCTGATCACTGAAAATGGAAATATATATCCATGTGCGACTTGAACCCATTGATAAAGGTGAACCACATTTAATGGGGCTGAGGTTGCAATACCTACAGCTTCCACACGTTGTCTAGAGTCTTGTCATTTGCCTAGGATTTCTTTCTTGGTCAAACCGAATCAAGGGAACCGATTCCCTCCGGTCTCCGACATATAGAATTGACATCGCCTCGTTGTATCACTTATTAACGTGTACTAATACCTAAAGTTGCATTACAAAAGTATTTCGAAGTGTTTTGTGAAAGTTTATCGTCGACTTTTTTAATTTAAAAAAATGACGTTACGTTATAAAACGCTATTTTTTTCCGTTGTTCACACAGTGTTCATAGATCGATATCTAGGCTATATATGGACTGATTTAATCGAAAAAAGACCCAAAATGATGTTTATGGGACATCTAGGAGTTCCAAGAAAGAAGCTCGTCAAAGGTAATGAATGTTTTACATTTTATTTCTGCGTTCTGAGTAGCCCCCGGCTATCGCAAAATCTGTCGTTAGGTGACGGTGCAGTATTTGGGGGATACATGCTATCAGATAATAGCTTCTCATGCTTTTGCCAAAAAGCATTTTACAAATCTGACTCTGTAACTAGATTCACAACGAGTGTAGCTTTAATTCAGTATATTGTATGTGCATTTTAATGAAAGTTTGAGTTTTTAAAAAAACTATACGTGGCGCACTTGAAATTTCCGCTGATATATGTTCCCACCACGGGACCACTGCCCTGACAAGTTTTAATATGACTGAACAAATCATTTTAAATGGAACTGTAAGTCAACTTATACTTAGTTTACTAAGTGATTGACAATATGAGCTCATAAGAAGGGATTGTGTGACAGGACAAGGAGTAATAAACAGTTAATGAACACCATTCCAACTAGGCAGAAACAAATGGGTTGGGGACTGAGTAAACACATAAGGTCATTAGCCTATTGTTGACCCAACTGAAACTTAGCTCTGGGGTTTTTAGATAAGGCAGTGAGTGCATTCCTAGGTCTTCTGTCTAATAAAACTGTCAGTTCAGTGGTGATCGATAATGTTGTGGGGTCAAAAGTTATTTGGGAGTGTGGTAGTAAGTTAGAATGAACTTTTCACCTTACTTTGTCCCGGTCGAGAGGAGGGGATTCGTTAAGGCAGTGAAATGACGTCATGATCTGTATATAAACTGATGCATGTGTTTGAGTGGTAGCGCGCTCCGAGAATAAATTCTATTACCTATTATTTAATGACTGGTCTGCGTCTATTTTATGCAAACAAGAAATCTTACAAATTCTCATAAAATAGATTAAGGGCTTTCAATTGAAAGCACATTGTCATAATTAAATTATACTAACATTTGTACCTTGTCAGCTCAGGGATTTCAACTTGCAACCTTTCAGTTACTAGTCCAACGCTCTAACCACTAGGCTACCCTGCCGCCCCTAGTCTGCTGATGCACTGTGCTTTTACCTGGCCCAACGTTACAACGTAGCAATTGGTTCTTTGGAAATATGCTAAAGTAGGGATTGACTGCTGCAAACATGTCTAAAACTTCATCAGCAAGCTGTCAATATTTCATAAATAAGTGACAATCTAGACGCTGTTTATCAGTGCAGTGCCCAACATCCTTAGCTAGCGAGCTAATATTCAATCCCTGTGTTTGGTAGTGAAGCTAGCTAGCAGCAAGCAGGCTACAACAAGCTAAATCAGCTGATGAAATCACTGGCGACTGTTATACTTGTACGTATTTTGTGCAGGAGCAAAGAAATGTAGTTTTGTTTTTACATCTTTCTCAGTGTCTATCAGAGTATGCATCTGTGTCTGCCCCAGTGCTCGTGTTTCATAGCGAGTGAGTCATGCACAAGACAGATCGCTGGAGACAATGCTTGGAAATGGTTTTTGAATTTTGGAATATTGATTAACAACGGTCAGTTGGGATGTCGAGTGGACAAAATGATAATTTTGTCCAAAACACTTGCAGACGTGAGTGATCATTATCGAACACAACAGCAAGTGGCTTAATGGCCAAGTGTTGGCCAAGTGTTAGGTTTGAGATTCAGCCAATGACTGCGGTAGATAGATAGAACATCATTGTCCCCTAGCGATCATACGCAATAGGACCACTATATGCAATAGGACCACTATATGCAATAGGACCACTATATGCAATAGGACTATATTCCGCATTGTGCA
The DNA here is from genome assembly GCF_023373465.1 of Oncorhynchus keta. Lineage (NCBI taxonomy): Eukaryota > Metazoa > Chordata > Actinopteri > Salmoniformes > Salmonidae > Oncorhynchus > Oncorhynchus keta. The sequence goes on along the minus strand of NC_068435.1, from coordinate 39,560,106 downwards.
CATGCAATTTTATGCATTTTTCTCACCGTTTTAACGGAAAACAGATAAATAAATAATTGCACTTAAGTTAAACCTTAAGATACATTTTTTCCCCTTCACATCCCTAACTAGCACTCGTGTCAGAATACAGGAAGACCAGCCTTAGTTACCTTCGCTGACAGATGCAATCTAGATCTTGCTCTCTCCCTCTCGCTCTCTTCTCCCTCTCGTCAATCTTTTACACCCTAGCTGTCTGTCTTTCTCTCACACATTCTCATTGTTCCACTGTGACAATGGAGGGGGAACACACACAGCAGTGAGGCTCTCAGCATGTCCGTAGTCATACAGTATCAGGGAGAAAGACGGGCTCTCTCCTCTTCTCGCCTTCTGACCGTCTTTGGGTTTACCCTCTGTGGAAAGAGTTCTACATGAAAACCAAAAGGGTTCTACCTGGAACCAAAAAGGGTTCTCCTATGGAGACAGTCAAAAAAAACGTCGAGGTTCTAGATAGCAATTTTTTCCAAGAGAGTATATCGTTCCAAACAATGTCTTAAAATTAACAAAATAAATAAGGACACTTTTGAGATATTCATATTAATATTTTTATGTTGAACAAATTAATATGAACATGCGTATTTCAGAATCTAGTCATGCTTCATATGTTAGAGCACACTATAAGGCGGGGGGGGCAACTAGATTCAGCCACGGGCTGTTGTTTGTCGGAGCGAATGGTCGGGGGCAACTATATTCAGCCACGGGCGTTGACTGTTGTAGCGAATGGTCGGGGGGTCAACTAGATTCAGGCACGGGCTGTTGTTTGTCGGAGCGAATGGTCGGGGGGCAACTAGATTCAGCCACGGGCCGTTGTTTGTTGTAGCGAATGGTCGGGGGGTCAACTAGATTCAGCCACGGGCTGTTGTTTGTCGGAGCGAATGGTCGGGGGGTCAACTAGATTCAGCCACGGGCCGTTGACTGTTGTAGCGAATGGTCGGGGGGGTCAACTAGATTCAGGCACGGGCCGTTGTTTGTCGGAGAGAATGGTCGGGGGGCAACTAGATTCAGCCATGGGCTGTTGTTTGTCGGAGCGAATGGTCGGGCCGTTGTTTGTCGGAGCGAATGGTCGGGGGGTCAACTAGATTCAGCCACGGGCCGTTGTTTGTCAGAGCGAATGGTCGGGGGGGGGCAACTAGATTCAGCCACGGGCCGTTGTTTGTTGGAGCGAATGGTCGGGGGGGTCAACTAGATTCAGCCACGGGCCATTGTTTGTCAGAGCGAATGGTCGGGGGGTGGGGGGGCAACTAGATTCAGCCACGGGCCGTTGTTTGTCGGAGAGAATGGTCGGGGGGTCAGCTAGATTCAGCTACGGGCCGTTGTTTGTCGGAGTGAATGGTCGGGCCATTGTTTGTCGGAGTGAATGGTCGGGGGGTCCAACTAGATTCAGCCACGGGCCGTTGTCTGTCGGAGCGAATGGTCAGGCCATTGTTTGTCGGAGCGAATGATCGGGGGGGGGGGCGCAACTAGATTCAGCCAGGGGCCGTTGTTTGACGGAGCGAATGGTCAGGGGGGGCAACTAGATTCAGCCACGGGCCGTTGTTTGTCGGAGCGAATGGTCGGGGGGGTGTAACTAGATTCAGCCACAGGCCGTTGTTTGACGGAGCGAATGGTCAGGAGGGAGGCAACTAGATTCAGCCACGGGCCGTTGTTTGTCGGAGCGAATGGTCGGGGGGTGTAACTAGATTCAGCCACGGGCCGTTGTTTGTCGGAGCGAATGGTCGGGGGGGTCAACTAGATTCAGCCACGGGCCGTTGTTTGTTGGAGCGAATGGTCGGGGGGGTGGGACAACTAGATTCAGCCACGGGCCGTTGTTTATCGGAGCGAATGGTCGGGGGTGGGAGCAACTAGATGTCAAACTTCCATCCTTTCAGTAAAGTTTCTATGTGAGAATTGTCAGAAGAATCTGAGATACTGTACTGTAGCAAAAGTATTTTTGGGCTATGATGGCATGAAATCACCCGTATCTCTTTTAGCCTGTCGTTCACCAAGCCCCATCCCCCCATCCCTCCATCCCTTGTTCATGTTGTTTAACTGGATCAGAGAGAAGCTCAGCTCAGCGCCAGATCAACGGAACTTACTTCACAAGATGGAGTCCTTCCAAACTCCTCCATCGCACGCACACACACATACAGACACATTCCACCACAGTGCACTTTCACTGGCACATCCTTAATTATGTGCCACCGCTAATTAGCATGCCTGATTACATAAGAGGCTGCTCTTTGTGTGGAATAAATTTTAAAAAGCTTGCCAAGAGAACTTGCCAGAAGAGTGCAGTATTTGAGTAGAGAATCTATTGTTTTTTCTTCGACACTGATGCAACTTCTGTAGAACACCTGAAACTGGTTTGAAAACAAAAACTAGGCTAAGATGAAGGGAATGTTTAAAAAAAGAAAGAAAAAAAGGTATGTTTAGTGGAAGTGTGTTTAGATGGTGTGGCAGCAGTGGCACTGTAGTATCACACTGTAGTATCACACTGTAGTATCACCCTCTCAGACATAAACACACACGTTCATCCTGTTGTTGCTTTCTCTCACTCTCCGCCTGTCTGTTTTGCTGTATTTCGTAATTTGGTTATATTCTCTATGTGTTTACAGAGCTACTTCAGGAGAAACAAATGTGTAGTTTGTTGTTTGTATTGTGAACGTATCTTTGATTCTGTGTACAGGGCTGATGTGACTTTCAGTGGAGGCTCCTCAGAGGGTCATCTTCCCCAGTGAGTTTCATGAAAATAAAAATAGTGAAACATTAAAGTTAGATAAAACTATACGACATATATTCACGTCACCAAATAATTGGTTAAAACACACTGTTTTGCACTGAAGATTTACAGTAGCCTCAACAGCCCCCTGTAGGGTAGCACCATGGTGTAGCTGGAGGACAGCTAGCTTCTGTCCTCCTCAGGGTACATTAACTTCAATACAAAACCTAGGAGGCTCATGGTTCTCACCCCCTTCCATATACTTACACAGTAATTATGAGAACTTCCGGAGGACGTCCTCCAACCTATCAGAGCTCTTGTGTCATGAACTGACATGTTGTCCACCCAATCAAAGGATCAGAGAATGAATCTACTACCAAAAGCATAAGCAACAGCTAGCTAGCATTGTGGCAGGGGTGGCAGGTAGCCTAGTGGTTAAAGCATTGGGCCAGTAATTGAAATAATGCTGGATCGAATCCCCGAGCTGACAAGGTAAACATCTGTTGTTTTGCCGCTGAACAAAGCAGTTAACCCACTGTTCCTAGGCCGTCATTGTAAATAATAATTTGTTAACCGAATTGCCTAGTTAAATTCATTAATGTAATTGTTTTTTTAAAAATTGGTGAGTAGTCAACTCAAAGAGAGAGAAAGACAATAGTTGAACAGTTTTGAACATATTCACTTTTAAATTAAGGAGAAGCAAGAGAGAGAGAGAGAGAGAGCTATATTTTGTTGTATTTTTGTTTCACTTTCACTTAGCTAGTGAATGCAGCTAGCAAGTTTAGCCTGCTTAAACACACGGCTAAAACAGAGAGGAATGCTATTGTTATCTAGCTGGCTACGGCTATCCAACATTGATTTTGTGAATTTATTGCCATCGGGGCCCGCCAGTGTATATGCTAAACTGCTTGCTGACTGTACACTGTAATGCATAATTGTAACGGGTTCACTAACTAGTTAGTTCTAATAGCTATGTTGACTATGACGTTAGCTTATATGGTGACAACGATGTAGGTTGTGTGTAGTGGTTAGTGGTTATGATATGAAGGTTTGGCTTGTAAGTTTTTTTTCACCTTTTCACCACAGACAGCTGATGTGTTGTTCAATGAAGTCAACAACCGAAGGGAAAAGGTGACTGGAGGAGAGCGCGTAGATGTGAGAAGGAATTTATACAATTAACAAAAATTATCATGCTGTTTGTATGTGGCTGCTAAGAAAGTGTACTGTGTTTCTGTGTGATCAGGGGTGTATTCAGTCAGCCGTTTCATTCTTAAACGGAATGAAACAGGGATAAACATATCTGAATTTGTCCAAAAAGAAGCTATAGTTTACAACTGTTAATTTAATGTTCACTCCCTAGATTCAGGCAAGAGTGTCCAAGGTGGGATTGAATGTGTCACTGTCACCTCAAATGATGTTCTCGACCTGTGTAAACGTTCATTCATCGGCAAGGCTGTAGGAACCTCATGATGGGTATAAGGAAAATGTTAGTATCATGCATTAGCCTCAACCTATCACTGTTATATTAAGCTGCGTGAATGAAATATGAGTGACAGTCATCTAATATGCTGTAATAGAAATAAGGACATGCTCATTAAAAAAAATGATCGTCCTCCCTCACCTTAAACATCACCGACCGCCACCGTTGACTTTTTATGTATATGCTAGGAGTGTGCATAAATGTATAGGTAGGTCAGTGTGCTTGATAGACTGTGAAGAGATGAAGAACTGTGATAGCGGGAAATGAAGAGAAAAAAATTGTGGGAGAGGAACTGAGGGAGATGAAGAGAAGGTGGCAGGGATAATTAGAAAGAGAGTTAAAGAATGAGAGTGTAAGAGAGACAGAGAGCGGGAGAGAGTTGGAGAGAATGGGTCTCCATGGAGACAGGCCTTAATATCTCACTCTGCCTCAGTATCAGCTCCAGCTCCAAACTTTGTTCAAAGGATTCTCTCCTCCTCTCCTTCTCTCCTTTTCTTTCAGGCAGGGGTTGAGCAGAGAGGTGGGTGGAAAGAAACAGGGGTATATGTGGAGGTGTTGACAAGATGTGAGAAGGGAACCAACCGAATGTTACCCTGTACTAGTTCTGTAACCTGTATGTTCAAGAGAGAAATACATAGCCTTCCATCTATCCAATCACCGAACTATGAATCTAAAGTGCACATAGATGTAGAGAGTCACATGCACTACTCACCATGGCACGGCTTCTCATCACGGTATTTTGAGTCGTCCCTCATTAGCCCTGTGTCTCATTGATTACAGTAGCACATTGGAGCGTGCAGCTGGGGAAGAGATGTAAAGCCTCCGTCCTCCTCTATGCAATGTTTTCCATCAGCACAAAGACAAGGGAAGAAGTAGCCAGCCAAGGAATTTTGGAACAAGCTCTATTTGGCCTCTGGTACATTCTAATGCTTTGATTCCATCCGAAATACGCAGCTAAATTATTGAATAGATTAACAACTTTACCTCCCAGATAGATAAAATTTGTTGTGGTATTGAGTACAAAGACATGCCTTTTACAATTAAAATGACCGGAAATGTATGAATTCAGTGTGTTAGTTGTTTTGGATATTGTCTAGGCCTATATGATAAGGACTTTTTTTGTAAGATAACCTTTTTTAACATTAAACATGTCTACTATTGAGGTTCAAGTCATATTTAGTTTTATTCCAAGATATGAATAGCCACAATGGTGTTTGTTCTTCAAATGATGTGTTTAATTGTCTCTGCTGCTGTGGACACTTACGTTAAGGAAACCAATATATCATTTTGTAATTGGGGTGAACGATCCCTTTAACAGTTTGGCCTGTCAGTCAATCATGGTGGGTGGGATTTTCAGAGGAAGGTAGTTGTGTACTCTTTCAATTTACTTTATTGTGGCGGAAACTACATCTAATCTACTCTTTCAATTTACACTGAACTAAAATATAAACACAACACAATTTCAATGATTTTATTGAGTTACAGTTCATATAAGGAAATCAGTAAATTGGCATAAATACATTAGATCCTAATCTATGGATTTCACATGACTGGGCAGCAGTGCAGCCATGGGGGATCCAGGCCCAGCCAATCAAAATGTGTTTTTCCCCACAAAAGGGCTTTATTACAGACATAAATACTCCTCAGTTTCATTTAGCTGTCTGGGTGGCTGGTCTCAGACGATCCCGCAGGTGAAGAAGTCGGATGTGCATGCCCTGGGCTGGTGTGGTTACACGTGGTCACGGGGCTGGTTGGACATACTGCCAAATTCTCCAAAACAACATTTTGGTAGGTACGTTATAGTAACAAAAATGTCTATTAAATTATCTGGCAACAGCTCTGATGGACATTCCTGCAGTCAGCATGCCAATTGCATGCTCCCTCAAAACTTGAGACATCTGTGACATTGTGTTGTGTGACAAAACTGCACATTTTAGAGTGGCCTTGTGTAATGATCATGCTGTTTAATCAGCTTCTTGATATGCCACAACTGTCAGGTGGATGCGTTGTCTTGGCAAATGAAAAATGCTCACTAACTGGGATGTAAACAAAGTTGTGCACACAATCTGAGAGAAATACGCTTCTTGTGTGTATGGAACATTTCTGGGATATACTGTATACATATATATATTTTGTTGTTGTACTTTTCAGCCCTTTTTCTCCCCGATTGGTAGTTGCAGTCTTGTCCCATCTCTGTAACTCCCGTACAGTCTCGGGAGAGGTGAATGTCGAGAGCCATGCATCCTCCAAAGCACGACCCTGCCAAGCCGCATCTTGACACACTGCTCGATCAACATGCTGACCAGACCGCACACGTCACATGCACCAGCGTCGCAAAGAAATCCATGTTGTTCAATTATTGCACCCACACTGCTCTGGCGCACTAACGAGCGTCTGCAATGACAAAGGCTAAAATAGAACTTTCTATTTCTGACACAAATCGCGCTGAAAGTCCTGCCTCTCCCATCTCCTCATTGGTTTATAGAAGCAGGTACCCACGTGCCATCTCCTCATTGGTTATACCCATGTGGGTGATTGAAAGATGAAATGTTTTGCCGGTTGTCGTGGTAAAAGTGTAGATGCCAATCACCATATAATTTCAAAGATGAAAAGGCCTGGAAGGAGGAGAGATAACTAAAATTTATTCGGTTGGCCGTTTTATGTGTGAATTAATTGTCGGAGTAGAAGACCTTGTGCATTTCAGGTAAAATAACAACTCATTGTTTATATCCCAGGACAAATTAGCTAGCAACAGCAAGCTAGCTAAATAGGACAAATTAGCTAGCAACTGCAAGCTAACAAGCTAAATTGCCATACATGTTTAGTGCTTCTCGACCTGTCCCCAAATTAATGTAATTGGTTCAGAGTTTGTTTTGATATTTTAACCTGTGTGTCGTGATCGCGTTTGGTGTAGGTGTACAAAATACATGTATGCAGGATAGCAGCCGGTTTGGGATTCGTTCGCAAACAACTCATCACTGGGCTACACTTTAGCGGTCACTGGCAAGTCCGACATGGGCTTCAGATCCAAATATTTGGTTTAATTGTCCCGATGCGATACCATAAACATTTAACTACGTTGTACGATTTATAAATAGGAGATTTACTTTATTCAGTCAGTTCAATACTTTTCATAAACTAGTCAACACTTGCTTTTCTGTCATCAATCAAAGCATAGTAACTTAAATGGTCTATGCGCCCCATCTCTGTGGCTGAAAATGAATGTGCCACAACACAATAATTACGTGGATTTCAACTTCGTTACCGCTTACATTACATGGGACATGTAAATTCACTCCCAGGAGACGATGAAGAAGCATTGTGCTCTTCCTCTGCAGCCAACCACACTACACAAAAATCTCATGCCTCCACAGCCCCTGTCATGCCTCCACAGCCCCTGTCATCCCTCCCTAGCCCAGGCCCCTGTCATCCCTCCCTTGTCATTGGGTGGACAGCCATGGGCTCCCCCAGAGCTGGATTGATAATGTGCAGTCAGACAGAATCAGTCACACAACTTACTAATGGTCAATTCCCCTGATGGTTCATTTATCCTATCATTGGGAGCTCATACTGTGTGTGTGTGTGTGTGTGTGTGTGTGTGTGTGTGTGTGTGTGTGTGTGTGTGTGTGTGTGTGTGTGTGTGTGTGTGTGTGTGTGTGTGTGTGTGTGTGTGTGTGTGTGTGTGTGTGTGTTAACTATACTTGTGGGGACCAGAAGTCCCCAAAGAATAGAAAACAAGCAAAAAACTGACCAACTGGTAACATTTTCTTAGTTCTCACAAGGTCAAATGCTATTTCTAGGGGGTTAAGGTTAGCGTTAGGTTTAGGGTTAGGGTTTAGGGAAAATGGGATTTTGAACTGGACTGAATTGTGTGTCCCCACAAGGTTAGTTATCAAATGTTATTGGTCACATACACATATTTGGCTGATATGATTGTGGGTGTAGCGAAATGCTTGTGTTCCTAGCTTCAACAGTGCAGTACTATCTAAAAATCTAAAAGTAAAATAATGGAATATATAAATATATAAATATTAGATCAAGCAATGTCGGAGTGGCATTGACTAAAATACAGTAGAATAGAATACAGTATATACATATGAGATGAGTAAAGCAGTATGTAAACATTATTAAAGTGTCTAGTGTGCCATTATTCAAGTGATTCCATGTCTATGTATATAGGACAGCAGCCTCTAAGGTGCAGGGTTAAGTAACTGGGTGAAACCCGGCTTGTGATGGCTGTTTAACAGTCTGATGGCCTTAAGATGGAAGCTTTTTTTCAGTCTCTCGGTCCCAGCTTTGATGCAGCTGTACTGATCTCGCCTTCTGGATGATTGCAGGGTGAACAGGCCATGGCTCGGGTGGTTGATGTCCATTTTTGGCCTTCCTGTGACATCGGGTGCTGTAGGTGTCCTGGAGGGCAGGTAGTTTGCCCCCGTTGATGCGTTGGGCTGACCGCACCACCCTCTGGAGAGCCCTGCGGTTGAGGGCGGCGCAGTTGCTGTACCAGGTGGTGATACAGCCCGACAGGATGCTCTCAATTGTGTATTTGTAAAAGTTTGTGAGGGTTTTAAGGGCCAAGCCAAATTTCTTCAGCCTCCTGAGGTTGAAGAGGTGCTGTTGCACCTTGTTCACCCCACTGTCTGTGTGGGTGGACCATTTCAGATTGTGAGTGATGTTAACACAGAGGAACTTGAAGCTTTCTCCATTGCGGTTACGTCAATGTGGTTTAGGGGCATGCTTCCTCTACTGTTTCCTGAAGTCCTAGATCAGCCCCTTTGTTTTAGTGACGTTGAGTGAGAGGTTATTTTCCTGGCACCCCTCTCTGGCACCACTCTCCCAGGGCCCTCACCTGTAGGCAGTCTTGTTATTGTTGGTAATCAGGCCTACTGCTGGTGTGCCATCTGGAAACTTGATGATTGAGTTGTAGGCGTGCGGGCCACGCTGTCATGGGTGAACAGGGAGTACAGGAGAGGTCTGAGCATGCACCCTTGTGGGGCCCCTATGTTGAGTATCAGTGAAGTGGAGGTGTTGTTTCCTACCTTCACCACCTGGGGGCGGCCCGTCAGGAAGTCCAGGACCCAGCTGCACAGGGCGGAGTTAAGACCCAGGGCCCAGAGCTTAATAATGAGCTTGGAGGGTACTATGGTGTTTAAGGCTGAGCTGTAGTCAATGAACAGCATTCTTACATAGGTATTCCTCTTGTCCAGATGGTATAGGGCAGTGTGCAGTGCGTTGGCGATTGCATTGTCTGTGGATCTATTGGGGCGGTACGCAAATTGAAGTGGGTGAAACGTCACAGCACAGTTGAAAAATATATGGCAAATAGAAATCCAATATGGAGCTGAAGGTTCGGAATAATAACAATAATAACAACAAGATGGGAAACATACTGTGTCAGTAAAACATATATAGGTTCAGAACTTTTTTGAAAGAAATAGATGGTTGAGGTTGGAGGAAGGACAGGAGTAAAAAATGTAACTATTGTAAAATAGACTGTGCCCGTAAAATGTATATAGTATGTGTAAGCTGGAAGTAGAAGCCTCAGCGTTGTTGTTCATTAGTTTAATCCAATTGGGGAGGGTTAGAAAGTAATAAAGGAAAATATATATTTTTTAATATGTTGTTTTTACTATGTTCTACATTGTAGAATAATATTGAAGATATCAAAACTATAACATAACACATATGGAATTATGTAGTAACCAAAAAAGTGTTAAACAAATCCAAATATATTTTATATTTGAGATTTTTCAAATAGCCACCCTTTGCCTTGATGACAGCTTTGCACACTCTTGGCATTATCTCTTCCAGCTTCATGAGGTAGTCCCCTTGAATGCCCTTAAATTAACAGGTGTGCCTTGTTAAAAGTTAATTTGTGGAATTTCTTTCTTTGTTAATGCATTTGAGCCAATCAGTTGTGTTGTGACAAGGTAGGGGTGGTATACACAAGATTGCCCAATTTGGTAAAATACCAAGTCCATGTTATGGCAAGAACAACTCAAATAAGCAAAGAGAAATGACAATCCATCATTACTTTTAAACATGAAGGTCAGTCAATCTGGAAAATGTGCGGTTGCAAAAGCCATCAAGCGCTATGATGAAACTGGCATTCATGGGGACCACCACAGAAAAGGAAGACCCAGAGTCACCTCTGCTGCAGAGGATAAGTTCATTAGAGATACCAGCTTCAGAAATTGCAGCCCAAATAAATGCTTCACAGACTTCAAGTAACAGACACATCTCAACATCAACTGTTCTGAGAAGATTGCGTGAATCCGACCTTCATGGTAGGACAACAATAAGAAGAAGACTCGCTTGTGCCAAGAAACACAAGCAATGGACATTAGACAGGTGGAAATCCATCCTTTGGTCTGATTAGTCCAGATTAGAAATATTTTTTATTCCAACCGCCGTGTCTTTGTGAGACGCAGAGTAGGTTAACAGATGATCTCCGCAATGTGTGGTGCCCGCCGTGAAGCATGGAGGAGGAGGTGTGATGTCTTTGTGGGATGCAGAGTAGGTTAACAGATGATCTCCGCAATGTGTGGTGCCGCCGTGAAGAATGGAGGAGGACGCGTGATGATGTGGGGGTGCTTTGCTGGTGACACTGTCAGTGATGTATTTAGATTTCAAGGCACACTTAACCAGTGAGGATACCACAGCATCCTGCAGCGATATGCAATCCCACCTGATTTGCGCTTAGTGGGACTATCATTGGTTTTTCAACAGGACAATGACCCAACACACCTCCAGGCTGTGTAAGAGCTATTTGACCAAGATGGAGAGTGATGGAGTGCTGCATCAGATGACCTGGCCTCCACAATCACCTGACCTCAACCCAATTGAGATGGTTTGGGATGAGTAGTACTGCAGAGTGAAGGAATAGCAACCAACAAGTGTTCAACATATGTGGGAACTCTTTCAAGGTGAAGCTGCTTGAGAGAATGCCAAGACTGTGCAAAGCTGTCATCAAGGCAAAGGGTGACTACTTTGAAGAATCTCAAATATAAAATATATTTTGATTTGTTTAACGCTTTTTTGGTTGCCACATGTTCCCATATGTGTTATTTCTTCACTATTATTACACAATGTAAATAGTAAAGATAAAGAAAAACACTTGAGCGAGTATGTGTGTCCAAAATGTTGACTCGTACTGTATGTCAGGCTTGGATTCACCATGCCAAAAGGTTTTTCCCCAGGTGCATGAACAATGATTTCAACGAGAAACTTTTGCCAAATGCCTAAGACAGACTTGATGCAAACTAGTGGCTGCTAGACGTTGTTTCTTTTATTCATTTATTTTGATTACATTGTGAAAGATGTCTTCAATGATCACACCTTTGATCACACAGGGGATAGAAATGATGGAAATGTGATGTTCTGTCAATTTTAATGGGTAGTTCAAGTGTATTGCCTAATGTGAAAACAGTATTGTAGCATGCTACATACTAAGCACAATTTTAAAACATGGATCTTCAATTTTTTGCTGTTGGATTTAACGGGTTGTTAAAATAACTAAATTGATAAGATATTGTCATGTTGTGTTTTGGTGATTAAACCAATGTACTCATTATATTTCACAGTTAACTTCTATTTGGATGAATGGTTGTGTGGTGAAAGATGTCTACAAACAAAATGGATGCACAATGAAAGGTTTTGAATGTAAGTCTGACTACATGTACCTTTCTATCCCATAGAATATGTAACCCTATACACTCTCATACTTATTGTACCTTTCTATCCCATATAATATTTAACTGTATTCCTGATCATACTTACCGTACTTTTCTATCCCATAGAATATTTAACTGTATTCCTGATCATACTTACTGTACCTTTCTATCCCATATAATATTTAACTGTATTCCTGATCATACTTACTGTATATTTCTATCCCATAGAATATTTAACTGTATTCCCGATCATACTTACTGTACATTTCTATCCCATAGAATATTTTACTGTATTCCTGATCATACTTACAGTACATTTCTATCCCAAGGAATATTTAGCTGAATTCCTGATCACATTTATTGTACATTTCTATCCCATAGAATATTTAACTGTATTCCTGATGAAATCAAATCAAATCACATGTATTTATATAGCCCTTCATACATCAGCTGATATCTCAAAGTACTGTACAGAAACCCAGCCTAAAACCCCAAACAGCAAGCAATGCAGGTGTAGAAGCACAGTGGCTAGGAAAAACTCCCTAGAAAGGCCAAAACCTAGGAAGAAACCTAGAGAGGAACCAGGCTATGTGGGGTGGCCAGTCCTCTTCTGGCTGTGCCGGGTGGAGATTATAACAGAACATGGCCAAGATGTTCAAATGTTCATAAATGACCAGCATGGTCGAATAATAATAAGGCAGAACAGTTGAAACTGGAGCAGCAGCACGGTCAGGTGGACTGGGGACAGCAAGGAGTCATCATGTCAGGTAGTCCTGGGGCATGGTCCTAGGGCTCAGGTCCTCCGAGAGAGAGAAAGAAAGAGAGAAGGAAAGAATTAGAGAACGCACACTTAGATTCACACAGGACACCGAATAGGACAGGAGAAGTGCTCCAGATATAACAAACTGACCCTAGCCCCCGACACATAAACTACTGCAGCATAAATACTGGAGGCTGAGACAGGAGTGGTCAGGAGACACTGTGGCCCCATCCGAGGACACCCCGGACAGGGCCAAACGACAAGGATATAACCCCATCCACTTTGCCAAAGCACAGCCCCCACACCACTATAGGGATATCTTCAACCACCAACTTACCATCCTGAGACAAGGCTGAGTATAGCCCACAAAGATCTCCGCCATGGCACAACCCAAGGGGGGCGCCAACCCAGACAGGATGACCACATCAGTGAATCAACCCACTCAGGTGACGCAATCATACTTACTGTACATTTCTATCCCCTTGAATTGGATTTGTTTCAATGGCTTTACTCCCACAATGTGTTGTACTTTTTCATAGTGATACTTTAATGTGGGGAAAGACAAGGTGACGCTTTCTATACTCCCATAGTGAGTTGTGCTTTCTGTTAGTGGACATGAGATCAGAATGGACATAGCTGTTAGGAAAGTATACAAGACAAGGTAAGATAGAGACTAGTTCTTTACATGGGGACCAACAGTTCTGTAACCTGTTTTTGATCTTGATGATAACATATACGTTGTTAGTCCATACAGGATGGAAATATACCTTCTGCTTTTGCCCCACCCCTTCAGATACACACACACATTTACACAAACTCACATTAGGTTGGAGAGGTTGGAGCACAGGGCAGCCGCTGTGCTGCACCTTATGAACCAATCTTACATACTGTGGTGGTCCATCACCCTGTGATACAGATTCCACTGAGAGGCATTGGTGTCACAGTGGATTGATTTATTTCTAATCAGACTAATTGATGTCAAAATGTCTGATGAGTCAATCATGAATACACGTAGTGAAAATAGCTCTTAACATTTCAGTTGGGTTTAACTGTCAAACACCTCAAGAAATAAATGCAACACTAGGACCACCAGTGATGAAAATAACTCCCTACTCAGGCGTTTCACCCGTGCATGTTTGTTTCTTGTTGTTTTGGTCTCGTTGACCTTCATCAAGGCGTTGCCCCAAGACACCAGCTCTAATACATCCTATGGAACTGTAAGTGTGAATGACCTGCGTCATTGTCATGTCCATGGAAATAGAATCAATTCATTCATCTAGATTCTATTTCTACGGTCACATCACATTTTCCAGTGGTTCAAATAGATTCATGTTCAGAGATATTTACACATGACATTGTATCCCACTTCTTTATTTAGATGGGATTTGTTAGAGAGGAACTGGTCATTCGCTAGCATTATACATGGCAATAAGTCTTGAAATTAACATTTTAAGAATAGAAAGAGATCCTTTTATTTTCATTCAAGGTGTTTCAAGTCACTGAATTGAATGGATTCAAAATTGAATGGGCCTTCTCTGGTATTCACACCATGGTCACATGGGGATATGCAATCTGCACCACTGGTGTAGTAAGCTAGTTACAGTAAATGAACTGTGAGATTCCCAGAGATAATACCCTTATACAAAGTCACATGAGTCAGATGAAAAGGGTTCTCCGGTAGACCGCTGTTTCACACTGCGGGTCACGAGACGGGATTCCATCGAAGTGCCAACCAACACAGAGGGAACCACCACCACCACCACCATTTTTGGCAAACTAGCGAGCACCGAGCAGTACCCCTTCAAAAGTGGCAGCCCCCTCCCCTAGTACACACACACACACACACACACACACACACACACACACACACACACGCACACTGCTCGCAGGCAGAGGCTATGTGACACGTCTATCTTTAGTGCTGTGCTTTGGTTCCCTGGTTAATCCCGTTAGGAGGTGCAGGAGATCAGGAGATTCACACACAGATGCTTCCAGCTGGAGGAATATCAATTGGACAGACTCCGTCCAGACTGGATGGACAGACAGACACAAACACACGTGTGTGCGCGTACACACACAGACACACACGCACACACCTTTGCTCACCACCCACACACACATCCCTGCTGTGTCCGCTCTACTTACCGGTCCCGGATGCCAGAAAATGTGTAAATGTTGCCATGGCAGCAGTGTGTGTGTGTAAAGGTCAGGGGTCCCGACGGGTGCAGCTGATGTCAGAGACGGAGCAGGAGCGGTGTCCTTGACGACAGCCTGGCGACTATAATAGTTGTGAACCTGCAGGAATGAGCTGTCATGTGATACCCCTTCCTCCGCTCCTCTTCCCGTCCATGGAAACACGCACGCTCACACACACGTATGCAGCTTCAGCAGCAGCCTTTGGAAACAATGCGTGGTCCTGAGGAGGGGGACCTAGATGAGTCCTAAGGAGCACCAAACCTGGGCATGAAGAGAGACCACACAGCCCTTAGGACAGACAGACATGTCACATCCATCACATCGACCAATCAGAATTAGAAAAGGGTAAAGCAATATGTCAAAATCAGAGGGCAAACTGTAGCTATTAGCAGTCCAGTCCTTTCAGATCTAAACAACTTAACAGTACAAAAATGCCTTGCTTTATTAGTCCTCTCGCCATTTACATAACAGATCAGTTACATCAAACTGAACTTAACGAAACTTAAATTTTCCATTTTGCAGATGCTTTTATCCAAAGCGACTTACAGTCATGCGTGCATACATTTCACGTCCGGGTGGTTCGGGGAACCCAACATCCTGCCGTGCATACATTTCACGTCCGGGTGGTCCGGGGAACCCACCATCCTGCCGTGCATACATTTCACGTCCGGGTGGTCCCAGGAACCCACCATCCTGCCGTGCATACATTTTACGTCCGGGTGGTCCGGGGAACCCACCATCCTGCCGTGCATACATTTTACGTCCGGGTGGTCCGGGGAACCCACCATCCTGCCGTGCATACATTTTACGTCCGGGTGGTCCGGGGAACCAGCCGTGCATACATTTTACGTCCGGGTGGTCCCAGGAACCCACCATCCTGCCGTGCATTCATTTCACGTCTGGGTGGTCCGGGGAATCCACCATCCTGCCGTGCATATAATTTCACGTCCGGGTGGTTCGGGGAACCCACCATCCTGCCGTGCATACATTTCACGTCCGGGTGGACCCAGGAACCCACCATCCTGCCGTGCATACATTTTACGTCCGGGTGGTCCGGGGAACCCACCATCCTGCCGTGCATACATTTTACATCCGGGTGGTCCGGGGAACCCACCATCCTGCCGTGCATACATTTTACGTCCGGGTGGTCCGGGGAACCCACCATCCTGCCGTGCAAACATTTTACGTCCGGGTGGTCCGGGGAACCAGCCGTGCATACATTTTACGTCCGGGTGGTCCCAGGAACCCACCATCCTGCCGTGCATTCATTTCACGTCTGGGTGGTCCGGGGGAACCCACCATCCTGCCGTGCATACATTTCACGTCCGGGTGGTTCGGGGAACCCACCATCCTGCCGTACATACATTTCACGTCCGGGTGGTCCGGGGAACCCACCATCCTGCCGTGCATACATTTTACGTCCGGGTGGTCCGGGGAACCCACCATCCTGCCGTGCATACATTTTACATCCGGGTGGTCCGGGGAACCCACCATCCTGCCGTGCATACATTTTACGCCCGGGTGGTCCGGGGAACCCACCATCCTGCCGTGCATACATTTTACGCCTGGGTGGTCCCAGGAACCCACCATCCTGCCGTGCATAAATTTTACGTCCGGGTGGTCCGGGAACCCACCATCCTGCCGTGCATACATTTTACGTCCGGGTGGTCTGGGAACCCACCAAACTAATGAAGATAAGGAGACCAGATGTCCTGAAAAAAATAAACGATAACCATTACACATTTCTTTTCAGTTAGTTAATGAAAATGTAACGAGATGAGAATTCCACTTGAAACTAATGGACATTAAGGGCTATTTTATCAATACTAACGCAATGGTAACCCAAGAGAACACGTTTTTTTTTTATATATTACAAGTATACTGAAATATAATACAAATGTATATAATATACTTCAAATACGAGAATACTCGTATACTATTCTAGTATACCTTAAAAGGGAATTTCATCCTGGCTCTGCCACGACATATAGTCATTACTATAGTAACAACATTATGTTTTTGTCATAAACGCCACCATTATCCAAACCACAAGCGAGAACTAGCATATTTTCATTTCACTGGTAGAATCGTGGAGTTTCGTGTGTATTTTCTGCTCATAGTGAACCCCAAGGTCTGGCATTCATAGTGATTGCAGCTACCTCCCCCTAAGGTAGATGGGGCGTGCCCACAAACTTGGATGACACGGCAATCTCAGAACTTCTGTAGGAATGATTTTTTTTTTTACAATTATTATATTTTCACTACTGTTTTTCATTATGCATGTGTGGTGTTCTGTTCTGTGCCTGCCTGTGCTATTTACAAACAAGCGCAAAAGTACTATTCTACATACCAGAGATGTACCCTGATGCTGCCAGTAGGATTATCAGAGGGATTTTCATATTGAACTGATGGGGGGAATCCATTTCAAAAAGAGCTGAGAAGTTGTGACACCATCAATTGTTTTACTTCACAACAAAGAGAAGATTCTCGATTAGATGTAAACTAACCTTAGCTAGCTTGCTAGCCTAGCTGGACTACCGAGGTAACTTAGCTAGCTAAAGTTACATTCCTATATTAAACTCTGAAACCAATAAGCTAAATCATATAGCTATATTTTGTTGGTGTACACACTGTCAATCAATTGTATCTATGAATTGGGTAGTGTTTGTATGGTCTGTGTTATGGGGTTACAGATGGTTAGAGGTAGCCTGAGGACCACAGAGTACTTCCCAGACCATGTAATCAATTTAGTCTACCCCTCTTCTCTTTTTACCTTTTCTCTTTGTAAAACGCAGGTTATCTGGAGTCATTCCACAGTACCCTGCTGAAAAATACCCCAAAGTGGCAGCATTTTGGGTACACAAGCATTTTGGGTACACAATGTAGAATATAGTACAAATTAAGAAAAACCCTTGAATGAGTAGGTGTGTCCAAACTTTTGACCGGTACTGTACATACATTCATACATATAAATGCATATACATACATTGGGAAAGTATTCAGACCCCTTGACTTATTCCATATTTTGTTACATTACAGCTTTTTCCTAAAATGGATTAAATAGATTTTTTTCCTCATCGATCTACACACCCCATAATGACAAAGTGAAAACAGTTTTTTTAATACTTGCAAATTTATATATATATAAAAAAAAACCCAGAAATACCTTATTTACATAAGTATTCAGACCCTTTGCTATGAGACTCGAAAATTAGCTCAGCTGCATCCTGTTTCCATTAATCATCTTTGAGATGTTTCTAGAACTTGATTGGAGTCCACCTGTGGTAAATTCAATTGATGGCATAAAAAACTGGCACACACCAGAGAAAATTATTTTATGTAGAGATGCTGACTAACGGAAAAATAAACTACAAAGTACAAACTTTAAAAATAAAGAGAGTCTCACACTCTATATTTAAACTCCCAGGAATGTATTTGGTAAATCACCAACATCACTGAAGAAGGCACAGTGATGACGAAACATTGGTGATTTATCCAATTAAGTGCTGGGAGTTTATATAGAAAGTGTATATGTAGAGTTTGGGACTCTCTTTAATTTTATGAATTCAATAGATTGAACATGATCCCGGAGTCGCCTCTTCACTGTTGACGTTGAGGCTGGTGTTGGGTACTATTTAACGAAGCTGCCAGTTGCGGACTTGTGAGGCATCTGTTTCTCAAACTAGACACTCTAATGTACTTGTTGTCTTGCTCAGTTCTGCACCAGGGCCTCCCACTCCTCTTCCTTTCTGGTTAGATCCAGTTTGCACTGTTCTGTGAAGGGAGTAGTACACAGCGTTGTATGAGATTTTCAGTTTCTTGGCAATTTCTCGCATGCAATAGCCTTCATTTCTTAGAACAAGAACAGTTTTCAGCTGTGCTAACATAATTGCAAACGGGTTTTCTAATGATCAATTAGCCTTTTAAAATGATAAACTTGGATTAGATAACACAACGTGCCATTGGAACACAGGAGTGAAGGATACTGATAATGGGCCTCTGTACGCCTATGTAGATATTCCATTAAAAATCAGACGTTTCCAGATACAATAGTAATTTACAATGTCTACACTGTATTTCTAATCAAGTTGATGTTGTTTTAATGGACAACATTTTTTGCTTTTCTTTCAAAAACAAGGGCATTTCTAAGTGACCCCAAACTTTTGAACGGTAGTGTATGAGATAACTAATGCAAGATATATAAACATTATCAAGGTGACTAGTGTTTCATTTCTTAAAGTGGCCAGTAATTTCTAGTCTATGTCTATAGGCAGCAGCCTCTAATGTGCTAGTGATGGCTTTAACAGTCTGATGGCCTTTAGATAGAAGCTGTTTTTCAGTCTCTTGTTCCCAACTTTGATGCACCTGTACTGACCTCGCCTCCTGGATGATAGTGTGGTGAACAGGCAGTGGCTCGGGTGATTGTTGTCCTTGTTGATCGAGTGCTGTAGGTGTCCTGGAGGGCGGCCATGTCCTGGAAGACAACCAGCTTCACTTTTAGAGATTTACAACAGTAAAGTGTTGTATTATTGTTTCTGTTCACTGTTCGCTAGAATACTTAGCTAGCTAGCTGGCTGGATGTCCAATTCTTGTTATTTCCATCTGTTTGGAATCCTATCTTGCGTCATGCCTTTACTTTTTTATTAAAAGTGATTTTTAAATGCATTGTTCGTCAGTCTTTTAGTTTACTAAACTCAGCAAAAAAAGAAACGTCCTCTCACTGTCAACTGCATTTATTTTCAGCAAACTTAACATGTGTAAATATTTGTATGAACATAAGATTCAACAACTGAGACATAAACTGAAAAAGTACCACACACATGTGACTAACATAAATTGAATAATGTGTCCCGGGTCAAAAGTAACAGTCAGTATCTATTGTGGCCACCAGCTGCATTAAGTACTGCAGTGGACTGCACCAGTCCTCCTCATGGACTGCACCAGATTTGCCAGTTCTTGCTGTGAGATGTTACCCCACTCTTCCACTAAGTCACCTGCAAGTTCCCGGACATTTCTGGGGGGAATGGCCCTAGCCCTCACCCTCCGATCCAACAGGTCCCAGATGTGCTCAATGGGATTGAGACCTGGGCTTCTCGCTGGCCATGACAGAACACTGACATTCCTGTCTTGCAGGAAATCACACACAGAACAAGCAGTATGGCTGGTGGCATTGTCATGCTGGAGGGTCATGTCAGGATGACCTGTAGGAAGGGTACAACATGAGGATATCTTCCCTGTAGCACACAGCGTTGAGATTGCCAGCAATGACAACAAGCTCAGTCCGATGATGCTGTGACACACCACCCCGGACCATGACGGACCCTCCACCTCCAAATCAATCCCGCTCCAGAGTACAGGCCTCGGTGTAACATTCATTCGACAATAAACACAAATCCGACCATCACCCCTGGTGAGACAAAACCGAGACTCTTCAGTGAAGAGCACTTTTTGACAGTCCTGTCTGGTCCAGCGATGGTGGGTTTGTGCTCATAGGTGATGTTGATGCTGGAGATGTCTGGTGAGGCCCTGCCTTACAACAAGCCTACAAGCCCTCAGTCCAGCCTCTCTCAGCCTAGTGTGGACAGACTGAGCACTGATGGAGGGATTGTGCGTTCCTGGTGTAACTCGGGCAGTTGTTGTTGCCATCCTGTACCTGTCCCACAGGTGTGATGTTCGGCTCTACCGATCCTGTGCAGGTGTTGTTACACATGGTCTGCCACTGCGACGATGATCCGCTGTCTGTCCTGTCGCCCTGTAGCACTGTCTTAGGCATCTCATAGTACGGACATTGCAATTTATTGCCCTGGCCACATCTGCAGTCCTCATGCCTCCTTGCAGCATGCCTAAGGCACGTTCACGCAGATGAGCAGGGACACTGTGCATCTTTCTTTTGGTGTTGTTCAGAGTCAGTAGAAAGGCCTCTTTAGTGTCTTAAGTTTTCATAACTGTGACCTTAATTGCCTACCGTCTGTAAGCTGTTAGTGTCTTAACGACTTTTCCACAGGTGCATGTTCATTAGAAGCTAGGATATGCATATGCATGGTAGTATTGGATAGAACACTCTAAAGTTTCTAAAACTGTTAAAATAACGTCTGTGAGTATAACAGAACTGATTTGGCAGGCGAAAACCCAGAGGACAACCCATCCAGGCGAAAAAAACGATGCTTTTCTATGGGGAAACAGAATTATTAGGACCCAGATTGGAGTTCTTGTGGCTTCCACCAGATGCCAACAGTCTTTAGAAATTGTTTGATGTTTTTTTTTTTTTTAATGAAGAAGTAGTCATATTCTTTCTAAGTGTCACTCAGGTGGACTTTTGGTGCGCATGAATGAGAGCGTGCTCCGTGTTGTTTTTCTCCAGTATTGGAAACAGTTTATTCCTTCTTAAATTGTATCGATTATTTACATTTTAGGGTACCTGAGGATGGATTAGAAATGTTGTTTGAAATGTTTGGACCAAGTTTACAGGTAACTTATTAGATCCTTTGTAGGTTTGTTGGGTGAGTTGGAACCGGTGTATTTCTGAATCAAACGCGCCAAATAAACAGACATTTTTGGGATATAAAGGACTTTATCAAACAAACGACCATTCATTGTGTAACTGAGATCTTTGGGATTGCAAAAAGATGAAGATCTTCAAAGGTAAGCGATTTATTTTGTCGCTATTTCTGACTTTCATGATGCATCTGTTTGGTTGGAAAATGTTTTTCATGATTTTGCATGCGGGGCGCTGTAAAGCCTTTTTGAAATCTGACAAAGCGGCCGGATTAACAAGAAGTTAATCTTTAAGCCAATGTATAACACTTGTATTTTTTTTGTGGTTATTATGACTATTTCTGTATTTTTTATTTGTCACTCTGCAATTTCACTGGATGTTGTCGAAGTGGGTCACTAGCGGAACGCCTGCGCCAGAAAGGTTTAAACGTTTTACAATGAAGATCTGTGAAGTTATTTAGATTTTTACTAATTATCTTTGAAAGACAGGGTCCTGAATAAGGGACGTTTCTTTTTTTGCTGAGTTTATATGTTCATTGCATTTAAACGCACTTAATAAAAGTGTACTTCAATTTCATACGCTTTAATTGTAATTTAGTATATTCATTCAAAATACATTTGGAAATGTTTTTAAGTTGAAGCATTGCTTTTTTTTAATGAAACTCTGCACGTGAGTGATCCAGTACACTATAAGTATAGTTTCAGTACCAGTAATGAGTTTCAAGTTCTTTCTGAATTCCTTTTCAGAAGATAGAAAGAGAAACAATGATAATGATTGTTTATTCCACATAAGAAAACATGCACAGCTGAGGAACATGCTTCCTGGGATTAGACTGTTCATATCTTAAGAATATATACTTAAGTATACTTTCAAAAAGTATAACTTAAATGTCCACAAAATATACTCTATGTAAGTATTCTCCCCCAAAAATATGTGCAAAAAATGAATTACATGTTATACATTTTTTATAAATGTCAAACAACTAAAAAGTGAAATGCCACTGGTGCACAGTTTTTTCAAAAAATATTTAAGTATATACTGTATATGCGCTGGTGGTAGTGCTATAGGTCTGTCGGTGTGTCAGATTTTTCATAGCCAGAATTTTTTGTGCAATACAGTAGTTGGCAGTGGCACAAAAGGGCTGGTTTTACTGAATAAACAAGCTGTTTTACTGAATAAAGAAATTGTAGGTGTGACGAGGGCTTGGTCACTCAATGGCCAATCGATGCGTTCCATGGCTTAATACTCCATGTGGTTGTCTCGAGTTCAGTAGACTACTGACAGCATAGGCTACAGCTACGAGTAATAGCAACAGTAAAAAAAAACAACATCCAGTGTTTTCTCAATAGCCTATTGGCAGTTAACATTGTTGTGATTGGCTTCAATGAGCCTAGCCTACATGTCTTTACACATCGCACTACTCATAAAAAATACAGGCTCCCGTAAATTGTATTGTATGTGTGAGGCATGTTCACAATAAGCTAAATGTAGTCTAGGCTTACTGTTGATACTGCATTATAGGACTTAATCATTTCAATAGAATTGGAGGAGCCCATATTTTCTTGACCGGATGAGAGGCACTCTTTAGAGATTGGGATAGATACTTGATCAAGCGAAATGAAGTATGCAGGTAGACATACAGTATGTGTGCAGTATATTTTCAGTTCAAGGCAATCTGAATAGACCATAAAACACCTTTTATGGATAGGATACTTTGAAAGGCCAGGATTTAAAAAAGACAAGGCATTGCTGTTGACCCAGTCTTCATCATAGTAGCCTAGGCCCTAAGGTAAGGGTAGCCTATGGAGTGTTTGGTTTTTACTCATCTGAAATGGAAAACAAGCAATCTGTATATTTCTAAATAGGATGGGGTCATATACGTGTATCATTAAGCATGACCTCATAAATAGCTTCTCTCTTTCCATGGTGCTGTGTGCACTGCACATGCAGGCCTAAACGTGCATATAATATGTCTCTTGTATTGTTGTCTACAGTATGTGCAAAGCAGATTCTCAAAGAGATGTGTGGTTTGGTATGGCATTATAGGAGGATTGAATAGTTTGGAGCTGTCTTTGGTAATCAGACAGGAGACACGTGGAAATGGATAGCCTACTTGAAGAAGCTAAAGGAGGTATGCAGGTATGTTAATTGTGAATCATGAAAAAGCACGAGGGCAAAATCTTCAAAGCATTCTCAGTAGACCTTATAAACCCTTTTATTCATAGGCTACTTGGCTAATGGCCAGGATAAAAAGAGCAACTGCTGAACCATCCTTGATTAACGGGAGGCTATGCTTAAAAAAAAAAAATCAAATTAAACAATGACTTTCTAAATATGAGATTCACTGGCACAATAGCCTCTCAAAACCCATGCCATTATCAACTGTGATACCATTAAGACCTGCTTTTTGGGGGGTTCTTCAAATTTCCCATTCACTGCATGAAATAGTCATTTTGCCACTTTTGTTTTAAAGACACACCTCACATTTTGCCACCCCTCTCCATTCAGCGTAATCGAGCTGATATTAGACAGGTATACTGTAGAATAGGCATTAGGGTTGGAAAATGCCACTGAGACCGTTTTTACATGACAAAATTGCTAACTAACGTGCGTTTGATCCTTGCGCCTCCTTAGCGGCAGCCAGAAATAGAGCCTATCCATTTGACCTGAAGCTCCTAAGCCTTTGCAGAACATTTACTGGATTCCTCTCATTGGCAGAATGAAAGTCTCTAACCTAAATTCGATTTAGAAATGATAATGCTCATAGTGGCCATTTTTGCTTTGATCACAACAGAAGCTCTATTTTGTCTACAGTTTTTCATCCGCTCTCGCAGTCCGCAAATATGGGTTGCAGTGACTTTCTCCCTGATGGAAAAACGAATGCTATTTGCTGAATATTAGGAGTACAGCAATAATTATGGGATTTTTGGAAAGCTCAGAATATCCCCTTTTCAATTGAATATCTGTTGTTTCCCCCACTCTGACAGATTATGGGGAGAAAATCTGAGCTGTAAATTGTTTAACCTACAGCCAAGGGTTTGTAGTATATGCTTAGTCATGACTATATGCCACAATAGCAATGTTGCCAGCGAAGGTATAGGAGGGTATGTATACTGGTAGGTATAGTTGGACAAGACTAATTATTTTATAGAAAATGCATTGACTATATGACTAAAATAACAACAATGACCTTGACGAAAATGAGAAGAAAATAAAAGAGGGCCGCACACTAGGAGCTCAGATGCAAAAATGTCATGTCCAAAGTTTCGACAGCCAAGCTGTCTTAATCAAGGTATAATCACAAACACTGCGGGATGACTCGTTTATATAGTGTCAAAAGACACAGGTGTCTGTAATCATGGCCAAGTGTGGCCTAATATCATTGGTTAATTATCAAATATTAAAATGGCATACAAAGAACAGCATACAAACAACAAATGGATAGCATATGATCATAGATTAATTTTAGACTACACAAGCTTACAAACAATTACAGTGGCAAAGTCACAATAATCAATAAGTCTACGTTGAGACCGAAGGGAGCAAGGGTCTTTAAATTAAAGATCCAGGCAGCCTCTCGTTTCTAACAAAAAATGATCAAAGTCACCCCCTCTCCTAGGGAGGGTGACATGTTCGATGCCAACTAAAACGCACAGACGAAATCGAGTGGTTTGCTTCCAAAAAGTGGGCCGCAACTGGTGACTAAAATTAGAACTAAAATTGTGCGAAGTTTTAGTCGACTAATAACAACAAAAGCTAAGAAGGATGGAATAACTAAAGACTAAAGACTAAAAGCTGTTTTATTCAAAAGACTAAGACTAAAACTAAATCTAAAATAGCTGCCAAAAATCAACACTGGACCGTAGTCACATTGGCCTCCATAGAGACACCATTCAAATCAAATGGGGCGGCAGCGTAGCCTAGTGTTTAGAGCGTTGGACTAGTAACCTGAAGGTTGCGAGTTCAAACCCCCGAGCTGACAAGGTACAAATCTGTTGTTCTGCCCCTGAACAGGCAGTTAACCCACTGTTCCTAGTCCGTCATTGAAAATAAGAATGTGTTCTTAACTGACTTGCCTGGTTAAATAAAGGTAAAATTTAAAATCAAATCAAGTTTTATTTGTCACATACACATGGTTAGCAGATGTTAATGTGAGTGTAGTGAAATGCTTGTGCTTCTAGTTCCGACAATGCAGTAATAACCAACAAGTAATCAAACTAACAATTCCAAAACTACTGTCTTATACACAGTGTAAGGGGATAAAGAATATGTACATAAAGATATATGAATGAGTGATGGTACAGAGCAGCATAGGCAAGATACAGTAGATGATATCGAGTACAGTATATACATATGAGATGAGTATGTAAACAAAGTGGCATAGTTAAAGTGGCTAGTGATACATGTATTACATAAGGATGCAGTAGATGATATAGAGTACAGTATATACGTATGCATATGAGATGAATAATGTAGGGTATGTAACATTATATTAGGTAGCATTGTTTAACCTGTTACTCCTACCCCCTACTTTTTCGAACATTCTGTTAAAAATCGCGCAACATTTCAGCACCCTGCTTCTCATGCCAGGAATATAGTATATGTATATGATTAGTACGTGTGGATAGAAAACACTCAGACGTGTATAAAACTGGTTAAATCACGGCTGTGACTATAACAGGACGTGCGTTTCATCGAAAAGTGCAGGAAAATCTGATCACTGAAAATTGAAAAATATATCCATGCGCAACTTCAACCAATTGATAAAGGTGAACCACATTAAATGGGGCCGAGGTTGCAATACCTACAGCTTCCACACGATGTCAACAGTCTTGTCATTTGCCTACGATTTGTTTCTTGGTCAAATGAAGAAGAGACAGCCCATTTCTTCAGGTCTCCGACCGGATATTTTGGTTGAGATTTACCCGGACATTATTTCCAGACGTACAGCTATAGAATATACATCGCCTCGTGATCAATTTGATCGCTTATTAACGTTTACTAATATCTAAAGTTGCATTACAAAAGTATTTCGAAGTGTTTTGTGAAAGTTTCTCGTCAACTTTTTTAATTAAAAAAAATGACGTTACGTTATAAAACGCTATTTTTTTCGTTCACACAGTCTTCATAGATCGATATCTAGGCTATATATGGACCGATTTAATCGAAAAAAAGACCCAATAGTGTTGATGGGACATCTAGGAGTGCCAACAAAGAAGATGGTCAAAGGTAATGAATGTTTTATATTTTATTTTGCGTTTTGTGTAGCGCCGACTATGCTAATTATTTTGTTTACGTCCCCTGCGGGTCTTTTGGGGTGTTACATGCTATCAGATAATAGCTTCTCATGCTTTCGCCGAAAAGCATTTTAAAAATCTGACTTGTTGCCTGGATTCACAACGAGTGTAGCTTTAATTCAATACCCTGCATGTGTATTTTAATGAACGTTTGAGTTTTAACGAGTGCTATTAGCATTTAGCGTAGAGCATTTGCATTTCCAGATGTCTAGATGGGACGCCTGCGTGTCAGGTAGGAGCAAGAGGTTAAAGTGGCTAGTGATATATTTTACTACATTTCCCATCAATTCCCATTATTAAAGTGGCTGGAGTTTAGTCAGTGTGTCGGCAGCAGCCATTCAATGTTAGTGGTGGCTGTTTAACAGTCTGATGGCCTTGAGATAGAAGCTGTTTTTCAGTCTCTTGGTCCCAGCTTTGATGCACCTGTACTGACCTCGCCTTCTGGATGATAGCGGGGTGAACAGGCAGTGGCTCAGGTGGTTGTTGTCCTTGATGATCTTTATGGTCTTCCTGTAACATCGGGTGGTGTAGGTGTCCTGGAGGGCAGGTAGTTTGCCCCCGGTGAGGCGTTGTGCAGACCTCACTACCCTCTGGAGAGCCTTACGGTTGTGGGCGGAGCAGTTGCCGTACCAGGCGGTGATACAGCCCGCCAGGATGCTCTCGATTGTGCATCTGTAGAAGTTTGTGAGTGCTTTTGGTGACAAGCCGAATTTCTTCAGCCTCCTGAGGTTGAAGAGGCGCTGCTGTGCCTTCTTCACGATGCTGTCTGTGTGAGTGGACCAATTCATTTTGTCTGTGATGTGTATGCCGAGGAACTTAAAACTTGCTACCCTCTCCACTACTGTTCCATCTATGTGGATAGGGGGGTGTTCCCTCTGCTGTTTCCTGAAGTCCACAATCATCTCCTTCGTTTTGTTGACGTTGAGTGTGAGATTATTTTCCTGACACCACACTCCGAGGGCCCTCACCTCCTCCCTGTAGGCCGTCTCGTCGTTGTTGGTAATCAAGCCTACCACTGAAACTTGATGATTGAGTTGGAGGCGTGCGTGGCCACGCAGTCGTGGGTGAACAGGGAGTACAGGAGAGGGCTCAGAACGCACCCTTGTGGGGCCCCAGTGTTGAGGATCAGCGGGGTGGAGATGTTGTTGCCTACCCTCACCACCTGGGGGCGGCCCGTCAGGAAGTCCAGTACCCAGTTGCACAGGACGGGGTCGAGACCCAGGGTCTTGAGCTTGATGACGAGCTTGGAGGGCACTATGGTGTTAAATGCCGAGCTGTAGTCGATGAACAGCATTCTCACATAGGTATTCCTCTTGTCCAGATGGGTTAGGGCAGTGTGCAGTGTGGTTGAGATTGCATCGTCTGTTGACCTATTTGGGCGGTAAGCAAATTGGAGTGGGTCTTGGGTGTCAGGTAGGGTGAAGGTGATATGGTCCTTGACTAGTCTCTCAAAGCACTTCATGATGACGGAAGTGAGTGCTACGGGGCGGTAGTCATTTAGCTCAGTTACCTTAGCTTTCTTGGGAACAGGAACAATGGTGGCTCTCTTGAAGCATGTGGGAACAACAGACTGGTATAGGGATTGATTGAATATGTCCGTAAACACACCAGCCAGCTGGTCTGCGCATGCTCTGAGGGCGCGGCTGGGGATGCCGTCTGTGCCTGCAGCCTTGCGAGGGTTGACACGTTTAAATGTTTTCCTCACGTCGGCTGCAGTGAAGGAGAGTCCGCATGTTTTAGTTGCGGGCAGTGTCAGTGGCACTGTATTGTCCTCAAAGCGGGCAAAAAAGTTATTTAGTCTGCCTGGGAGCAAGACATCCTGGTCCGTGACGGTGCTGGTTCTCTTTTTGTAATCCGAGATTGACTGTAGACCCTGCCACATACCTCTTGTGTCTGAGCCGTTGAATTGAGATTCTACTTTGTCTCTATACTGACACTTAGCTTGTTTGATTGCCTTGCGGAGGGAATAGTTACACTGTTTGTATTCGGTCATGTTTCCAGTCACCTTGCCCTGATTAAAAGTAGTGGTTCGTGCTTTCAGTTTCACGCAAATGCTGCCATCTATCCACGGTTTCTGGTTTGGGAATGTTTTAATCGTTGCTATGGGAACGACATCTTCAACGCACGTTCTAATGAACTCGCACACCGAATCAGCGTATTCGTCAATGTTGTTGTCTGACGCAATACGGAACATATCCCATTCCACTTGATGGAAGCCGTCTTGGAGTGTGGAATCAGATTGGTCGGACCAGCGTTGAACAGACCTCAGCGCGGGAGCTTCTTGTTTTAGTGTCTGTCTGTAGGCAGGGATCAACAAAATGGAGTCGTGGTCAGCTTTTCCGAAAGGAGGGCGGGGCAGGGCCTTATATGTGTCGCGGAAGTTGGAATAGCAATGATCCAAGGTTTTTCCCGCCCTGGTTGCGCAATCGATATGCTGATAAAATTTAGGGAGTCTTGTTTTCAGATTAGCCTTGTTAAAATCCCCAGCTGCAATGAATGCAGCCTCCGGATATATGGATTCCAGTTTGCAAAGAGTCAAATAAAGTTCGTTCAGAGCCATCGATGTGTCTGCTTGGGAGGGAATGTATACGGCTGTGATTATACTCGAAGAGAATTCCCTTGGTGTATAATGCGGTCTACATTTGATTGTGAGGAATTCAAAATCAGGTGAACAGAAGGACTTGAGTTCCTGTATGTTGTTTTGGCTACAGCACGTCACGTTAACCATAAAGCATATGCCATTTCTTACCAGAAAGATGTTTGTTTCTGTCAAAGCGATGCGTGGAGAAACCAGCATGGCTGCACCGTCTCATTCTCTCCAGTAAGCCATGTTTCCCGTGAAGCAAAGAACGTTACAGTCTCTGATGTCCCTCTGGAATGCTACCCTTGCTCTTTCATCAACCTTGTTGTCAAGAGACTGGACATTGGCAAGAATGCTAGGGAGTGGTGCATGATGTGCCCTCTCTCTGACCAGAAAGATGTTTTTTTTTAAAAGTTGTTTTTTTGGGGTCGGCGGGATCCATTCCGTTGTCCTGGAGGCAGAACACAGCTGGCTGTCATATTCTTGGTCTCTGATGGTGAGTTGACGCTGCTCTTATGTTCAGTAGTTCTCCAGTGAGCCAATGTTAACACGTAAAAAAAAAAAAAAAAAACTGCATAGTTTCAAAGAACGTTACAGTCTCTGATGCTGTCGGCGCCGGAAGATCCAAATAGTTTGGATAATGCTATCAATCAATCAAATGTCTTTTTATAAAGCCCTTTTTACATCAGCAGTGCTTTACAGATACCCGGTCTAAAATCCCAAAGAGCAGGCAATGCCGAGGCAGACGCACAGTGGCTATGAAAAGTTATTGTCACGACTCCCACCGAAGTTGGCTCCACTGCCTGTTTGGGCGGCGCTCGGCGCTCGTCGTCGCCGGTCTACTAGCTGCCACCGGGGGTTTTCCCCTTTTCCTTTTCTGTTTGTTTGGTCTTATTGGTTGCACCTGTCTCTTATTTTGTTTCTTGATTCATACCTATTTAAGCCTGTTAGGCTCACCTGTTTTTCTGTTAGTCAGGTTGTGCGTGTTGTGTTCCTGTCCGGTTGTGCCCTGTGTTGGGTTGGACTATTTTCTATCGATTTTTCACCCGTTGCTTTGGGCGTTGGTTTTGGGAATCCTAATAAAGCCGGTTTCCCCAGTATCCTCTGCTCTCTGCATTTGACTCTGCACCCACCACTCCAGGCGTTTGTGACAATTATGAATAAAGTGTTACCAATAACAGTGATTTTAACCTCTTGATTCTAGCCATCCCGGATCCGGGATCGTGAATATAGCCTCAAGCTCATTACCATAACGCAACGTTAACTATTCATGAAAATCGCAAATTAAATTAAATAAATATGCTAGCTCTCTCAAGCTTAGCCTTTTGTTAACAACACTGTCATCTCAGATTTTCAAAATATGCTTTTCAACCATAGCAAAACAAGCATTTGTGTAAGATTATTGATAGCTAGCGTAGCATTTAGCGTAGCATTCAGCATGCAACATTTTCACAAAAACAAGAAAAGCATTCAAATAAAATCATTTACCTTTGAAGAACTTCAGATGTTTTCAATGAAGAGACTCTCAGTTAGATAGCAAATGTTCAGTTTTTCCAAAAATATTATTTGTTTAGAACAAATCGCTCCGTTTTGTTCATCACGTTTAGCTACGAGAAAAACCTGTATCCAGGAGTGTAATTATCCCGCAAGCTCATTAGCATAACACAACGTTAACTATTCATGAAAATCGCAAATGAAATGAAATAAATATATTAGCTCTCAAGCTTAGCCTTTTGTTAACAACACTGTCATCTCAGATTTTCAAAATATGCTTTTCAACCATAGCAAAACAAGCATTTGTGTAAGATTATTGATAGCTAGCGTAGCATTTAGCGTAGTATTTAGCGTAGCATTCAGCGGGCAACATTTTGACAAAAACAAGAAAAGCATTAAAATAAAATAATTTACCTTTGAAGAACTTTGGATGTTTTCAATGAGGAGACTCTCAGTTAGATTGCAAATGTTCAGTTTTTCCTGAAAGATTCTTTGTGTAGGAGAAATTACTCCGTTTTGTTCGTCACGTTTGGCTACCAAAAAAAAAGAAAATTCAGTCATCAAAACGCCAAACTTTTTTCCAAATTAACTCCATAATATCGACTGAAACATGGTAAACGTTGTTTAGAATCAATCCTCAAGGTGTTTTTCACATATCTCTTCGATGATATATCGTTTGTGGAAGTCTCCTCTCTCCTCTGAATCACATGGACGAATGCTTGCAGCTGGAGATTACTCACCAATTTCGACAAAGGACACCGGGCGGACACCTGGTAAATGTAGTCTCTTATGGCCAATCTTCCAATGATATGCCTACAAACACGTCACAATTCTGCAGACACCTTGGGGAAACGGCAGAACGTGTAGGCTCGTTCAGGGCGCATTCACAGCCATACAAGGAGACAATGGAAAACAGCGCCTCAAAAATTTTGCTCATTTCCTTCCTGTTTGAAGTTTCATCTTGGTTTCGCATGTAGCATCAGTTCTGTGGCTCTCACAGATAATATCTTTGCAGTTTTGGAAACGTCAGAGTGTTTTCTTTCCAAAGCTGTCAATATATATGCATAGTCGAGCATCTTTTCGTGACAAAATATCTTGTTTAAAACAGGAACGTTTTTTCATCCAAAAATGAAATACTGCCCCTAGTGTTCCAAGAGGAACAGATCAAAAAACAAATGCCTGAAAGTCATTTTTTTTTTCCTTTTCCGCTGAGATGAAAAAACTGTACAATAACTATGGATGAAGGTGACAGAACATATATGTGCTGGTCCTCTCAATGTTGCAAATGTCATACAGAGAGTCATCAGAGTTCAGACTGTGTTTGTCATGCTGATCTCCAGAACACAGACACACACACACAACACACAGTCGTGTTTAACTAACCTTGCGGGGACACACAATTGATTCCCATTCAAAATCCCATTTTCTTTAACCCCTAACGCTCCCACTAAACTTAACCTTAACACAAACACCTAACATGAATCCTAAACCTAACCTCTGATTCAGAGGGGTTTGGTAAAATGCAGAAGACACATTTCAGTTGAATGCATTCAGATGTACAACTGACTAGGTATCCCCCTTTCCCCTTAACCTTTAACCCCTAACCCCTGGCTCATTTATCTTTCTTACACTAGAGTGCCCCAAAACACACACAAACACTTTTCCTCACTCTCTCTGTCTGATTTTCCTCTCACCCATTATTTGATTTCTCTCTGCCTAGTGCATCTCCCCGACCCGTCACTCAAAAGTATCACTAAATTCCATCATAATAATCCATTATAATAATCATGACCAGTCCCATCCTCTTCCTTCCTCTCTAATAGCCCTGTCCTCTTTAAAGGTTGTAAGGGTTGGTGTCAATTCCATTTCAATTGACCCCAATCCCTGCTTTGTATGCTGCTCCTGAATGAGATAGAACTGTGTTCAGAAGAGAGAAGGCATTCCTGATGTCTACCACCACACACCAGAGGAGTGAGTCATAGAGGGCCTGGTATAAATACCTTAGGTTGGATGAGGTGCAATACTATAGGTGTTGTTTGAAGTGTGAGGGTGATAACGAGATCAGCAATTAAAATACGCACACCCTTTCTCTTTTACGCTCACACGCGCACACACACGCGTGCACACACACACACACACACACACACACACACAACACACACATGCATATACACAGACACATGCACCTTGCATATACACCACACACATACCCCCATCTGGAAGGCAGTGTTGAATTGGTTGTAGAAGTAAAGTGGCAACGAGCATCAGCCACAGGTTTAAAATGGAGGTGCTGCAGATTCCAATGTGCTACCTGAACTAGCGGTGCAAAAAAACCCTTCTCTGTCACACACACACACACACACACACACACACACACACACACACACACACACACACACACACACACACACACACACACACACACACACACACACACACACACACACACACATAAACATAATACTTCCTCCAGCACACACACACACACACACACACACACACACACACACACACACACACACACACACACACACACACACACACACACACACACACACACACACACACACACACATACACATACACACACACACACACACATAAACATAAACATTCCTCCAGCACACGCACACACACACAACCCCCTGCCCCTCCTACCAGCTCTCAGCTTTGTCCTTGCCTTTTTTTTTCACCACACCAAACTGAGCTAAGCCTGGTAGTTCCCCCAGAGCAGAGTCAGAGGAGAGGAGAGGAGTGGAGAGGATGTAGCTGTACAGACTACAGAGCCAGCTAAGCACCAGACCAGACAACCTCCTGGTGTTTATTAATCACTGAGAGTAGACTTTGTGCAGTTCAGTTCACTGCAGTCAGAACAGAACAGCAGGGATGGGCTAACGTTACAGTACACCTCCACTCCCCTTCCTGTAACACAGTTTCACTCTTTACCCTCTATTTACCTCTCTTAATTAAAGACCGCCTCTCTCTCTCTCTCTCCCTGTCTGACCCACCAACCTACCAGATCAGATGACCTCCAGGAGGGGAGGGCTTAACCCTAGTTAATGAACAGATCTTTAGATGATCTGTCACGGGGAAGCCTGGCCTGCCTGTAATGATTGGAGCCGTCAATGATTCTGCGTCAGCAAGGCTGACAGTCAGGGTCACACACACCACACTGCCCCTGGGTCTGTGTGGATATGTGTGTGTCCAGCATATTGCAGTCAAAGTTTGTGTGTGTGTGCGCATGCATGTCACGTCCTCTTTAAGTACACAGGGTGACACGGCCAAAGTGCAGAAACAGTGCGTCAGGGATTCTTTTAAAGTTTTGGACTTCAAGGGACTTTGAGGAAGCGTGTGTGTGTTTTGGGGTAGTGTGTGTGTATGTGTTTTGGGGTAGTGTTTGTGTGTGTGGTGTGTGTGTGTGTGTTTTGTGTGTGTGTGTGTGTGTGTGTGTGTGTGTGTGTGTGTGTGTGTGTGTGTGTGTGTGTGTGTGTGTGTGTGTGTGTGTGTGTGTGTGTGTGTGTGTGTTCGATTAAGGTAATGTGTTTTTGGCAGAGGCTGTAGTAGAAAGACCGTTAGAGAGATCTCTCACTCTTTTACATTGGCTCAACTGTGACGCCCTTGAGTGTCCCCATAGCCATACATATGAATGCCGTACATTGGCTGCCTCTAGGCTCTTCTATAATACAGTAGTGTTGTGTTGTCGAACATAGAGCTAGTGGTGGAGACTACTCCCAATCCTCCCTGCCTCCCATCCCTTTCCACTACACGCACAAAACCATGCACGCACATATACACACCTCCCTGCCTCCCATCCCTTCCTCCTAACATAAACCATGCGACAGTTAGATGGTTTAACTGAATGCATGTTTTAATCAACCTACAGTATTCCATTGATTCCTCTGGTCTTCAGAGCAATGTGATGGTGTGTTTTATGACTTCCTGCTCATGTTTCCATGGTGTTTTATTGATTAGGCTTAACTGATCAGGAAACTGATGATTGCCTCTCCCCTCTGCTCTCCTCCCCTCTCTCCTCTCCCAGGTTCTGGTAACAGCTCTATGAGCAATGACATGCGCTGGCTACCACACCATAACCAACAGACTACCATATGTGCCAGGCACGATGCCATATGCCCGGGCATGACCTGACACCAGATAGACAAGCGCCAACTCTCCTTCCCAGACAACGTGGTCCTGGAGAAGG
This sequence comes from Oncorhynchus keta, assembly GCF_023373465.1. Lineage (NCBI taxonomy): Eukaryota > Metazoa > Chordata > Actinopteri > Salmoniformes > Salmonidae > Oncorhynchus > Oncorhynchus keta. Next base: position 39,525,194 of record NC_068435.1, on the reverse strand, counting down.
GCACCTTGGACGCCATGCTGGTAGAGCAGAAGGACCCCTGGAAGGTGTCCTCTGAGGTGTCCTTATTGCCCAGGTGCTGAAGGAGTTATGAGGAACTGTACACGCACACGCACACACACACACACACACACACACACACACACACACACACACACACACACACACACACACACACACACACACACACACACACACACACACACACACACACAGGTTTAACAGATGTAAAAGCCTCATATCTTCATCTCCTGTCCGTGTTTTTGTATTTGTATTTATTATGGATCCCCATTAGCTGCTGCCAAGGCAGTTTATACAATTTTAGAAACATTACAATACATTCACAGACTGCGTGCCCTCAGGCCCCTACTCCACCACTACCCCATATATATACAGTACTAAATCCATGTGTGTGTTTAGTGCATATGCTATCGTGTGTGTGTGTATGTGCATGTGTCTGTGCCAATGTTTGTGTTGCTTCACAGTCCCCGCTGTTCCATAATGTGTTTTTATCTGTTTTTAAATCTAATTTTACTGCTCGCATGAGTTACTTGATGTGGAATAGAGTTCCTGGAGTCAAACCCAGGTCGTCTCGTTATATTATCGGTACACACCTTAAAGCTAGAATACTTGATGTGGAATAGAGTTCCTGGAATCAAACCCAGGTCGTCTCGTTACAGTATCGGTACACACCTTAAAGCTAGAATCCTTAGTTGCTACATCTATTTTTGGACTAATAAATCAATTATACTGTATATACCTATTGATTCTTGAAGAATATAGCTTATAAATGCCTCATGAGCTTTGTTCAACTGTCGCGCACCATCAGAGCCTAAAATATATGCTTGTTTTACTCCAATGTTTGTGAACAATGTAAATGTCAACAAACACTGTTTAACCTCAAAACATGGTTAATGTTGATATCATGGATGGATAGTCCTTACATCCATAGTCCTGTCTATGTATTTGAGAGTGGTTACATTTCTCCAGGCCCATCCCTCAGCTTTTAACTGAAACGGAAGCAGGGTAACCACTTTGTTATCGTTTCAATTTAGGACTCTAGCTTTAAAGGACAATGTTAGCTCACTGAGCAAAAGGCTGGCCATCTGTCACAAGACCACAAGGTTGGACACACACACACACACACACTCACGGCCACGTTGCAATCAGACAACCAACCCTAGCAATGTGACTGCACTAAAACAGAGTACCATGTTCCTTCTCTCCTGGTGAGGATATCAGAGATAGTGGTCTCCTGTATTCATATCACTAAAGCACTTCACTCTAACCAGTCAATGTGAAGCACCATTCAGCGGGTACTCTACACTGGGACGTTATGACAATCCCAGCCCTACACACACACACACGCACACACACACACACACACACACACACACACACACACACACACACACACACACACACACACACACACACACACACACACACACACACACACACACACACACACACACACACACACACACACACAAAAGCACTTGATCCTGACTTACTAGAGGATTGTTGTTATGTGAGAAAAACATGTTGAAATGGAAAAGGTGGCACCCGAACTTGTCCAATAACCGTGCTGATTTGTGTTCTCTTTATAATGTATGAGTACTATCTATCTAGATGTAATGTATATTCAAATATGCTATTACTTTATCCTTGTTATGTAACTAGTGTCAAATAATATATATAATAATAGTGACATGTACAGTTTGTAAAATGCTTGTGGAATGTAGATGTAACAACAAAAGAAATCCCTGTAAAGACAATGTTTATTTCTGCCCTCCGAAGAGGGATGCCCCTCCCCTAATAAACTCACTCAGTACATTCCTAGTAGGAAAAGACAAGAGCGAGTGTTCTTTTTTGTTGTTGTGACTTTCGGGGGAAGTTTGTTCCACAATTTGTGCATGCCAGTAGCCACACGTCAGTACACTCAGTCCACAGCCCGGAGGGGTGTAGGATTACGCACATTACAGCATCTCACAACAAAGTCTAACAGCAGGTGATGCCACATCCTCCCCCTTCTCCGTTCCCCCCACCCCCCAAACACACACACCACTCCACCCCCACCACCTGACCGTGTGGAACGTTCATTGGCACATCATTGTCTTGGGCCGTCCTGAGTAAATGATACCCTCGTGGTGTACAGGAAGCTGACATCTATTGTATTATATAGTTGAATATGAAACACAGGGTCATCACTTATCAGCTGATGAACGTCCGTCCTGCCTGAGTTGACAGCAGGGGGCTGTTTCCAGAGAAATCTAGAACATGCATGCATACGTACACACACGGACACACACACACTGTTTTTATCAGAGACCTGAGTCATTGGCCTGTCTGTTCAGACCGCATGCAAATGAAGGAGTATGAAACGGAGGACTGGGAGAACAGATGGGAGATTGTCACTCTCTCCTCTTTCAGACAACCTTCCTCTGGACTCAGTCACTCACAGGGCCTGTTTCCACCTGCCCAGATTAGAATGGTCCAGTCAGAATAATAAACCTGTTTTTGATCGCTTCCTCTCTCGCTTCCTCACTCATCTCCTCTCTCACACTCCCTCTGACCTGCCTCAGCTCTCCCTACTCTCTCACCTTCCCTCGTTCCACTTTTTCATTCCTTCTCTCACCTCCTCTCTCAGCTTCTTTCCTCCTTCACATTTATTTACTACCTCTCTCACCCCCCTACTCTTCTTACATGCCTCTGAGTCGTGTGTGTGTCTGTGTGTGTTTGTTTCTTCCTCTGTGTACTTGTGTATGTGGTGTGTCATTTGAGCAGGGTTAGTGAAGGTGTCGTACACTTTCTCTGCTCCTCTCCACATCATGCCTCCCTGTCTGTCTCTTTCTTTTTGTTTTCTCTCTCGCCTCTAGCTCTACCATCACTCTGCAGCACCACAGCTGTCACAATTCAACCCAAATGTGTGTGTGTGTACTTGTGAGAGCTTGGTAATGAGTGTGTATATTCTTGTGTGTGCATGCTGTGTGTTTGTGTTATTGTGTGCATACATGGGGACGGAAGTGTGTGTGGGTGGATTGTGTGGGTAGAATGTGCTTTGATCATGGTGGAGCAAACACCCCTCATTAAGAGCGGAGGGGGGTGAGGGAGAAAGCGAGGGAGTGAAAGATGGAGGGAGACAGGTGGACATTGTCAAAGAGGGGAGAGAATCACCAGAAATGGTAAAGAGAGAAAGGGAGAAGAGATGTCAAGAGACGGAGAGGGGGATGTCAAGGGCGGTTGAGGAAAACACGTAAAGGATGAGCAAAGCCTAAGATGGAGATGGGAAGAGAGGGAAAGGATAGATGGAAGAGCATATGTGCAATAGCAAAGATACCTATTCTTGAAAGAGAATAGGTATCTTTACTCTCTCACTGAGTCCCTATGCACATCACAGGGACTCAGTGACAGACCCCCAAAGAAGACTCTCATACCATACTGACACTCACTCAGTATGGATTGAGGGAGAGACAGAGAGATGGAGGGAGAGAGAGAGAGAGAGAGAGAGAGAGAGAGAGAGAGAGAGAGAGAGAGAGAGAGAGCGTGGGAGAGTTAGAGGGCAAAGAGTGATACTGTGTGACAAAGAGGAGGCTGCAGACAGGGAAAAAGAGAGAGAGAGAGAGAGCGAGCGAGAGAGTGAAAGAGAGAGAGAGCGAGAGAGTGAAAGAGAGAGAGAGAGAGAGAGAGAGAGAGAGAGAGAGAGCGAGAGAGTGAAAGAGAGAGAGAGCGAGAGAGTGAAAGAGAGAGAGAGCGAGTGGGAGACAGAAACCAAGACTGACAGAAAGCTAATGAGCAGTGAGCCAGTGTGATATGGAGGGGAGGAAGGTAGCAAGGGAGAGAGGGAGGGAGAGAGGGAGCTCAGCACACTTTCATCTAGAGTCTGCTTTGAGAATGTTTCATCATAAAAGCAAAAATAATCTTAAAAGGAAAAAAGGGGAAACTCTCTTGGAAATTCACAAAATGGCGTCAGCAAGAGAGCGGGCAAAACAGAATAGACTATACCAGCAAAGGAAAAAAAGACGGAGGGATCCAGAGAAATTAAATGGGATGAAGAGATGGGGATATAGAAAAAGCTATGCTGTCCCAATAGTCTTAAGAAGCTTCAGCTCCTCATCTCCCTCTCTTCATGACCACTGGTCAAACAACATGGTTAAAATATACACTATATATACAAAAGTATGTGGACATAACTTCAAATTAGTGGATTCGGATATTTCAGCCACACCCGTTGCTGACACGTGTATAAAATCGAGCACACAGCTATGCAATCTCCATAGACAAACATTGGCAGTAGAATGGCCTTACTGAAAAGCTCAATGACTTTCAACGTGGCACCATCATAGGACGCGAAGGATTTACTGCCAGTAAATCTTACTTACATACCGGACCGGGTCCAAATCCCCGTCATTCACATGAAGAATACAGGGGACGCAGGTCAAGGTGCCTTGTGAGAATTTGTTGGCGAGTGGGTAACAAGCTTCTACCATCTGTCCTATTGGACAATGTGCAATCATTGGAGAATATACTGGATGAGCTCCATTCAAGACTATCCTACTAACGGGACATTAAAAACTGTAATATCTTATCTTTCACCGAGTCGTGGCTGAACTACGGATAACATACATCTGGCTGGGTTTTCCGTTCATCGGCAAAATAGAACAGCTGCCCCCGATAAGATAAGGGGTGGCGGTCTGTGTCTATTTGTCAATAACAAATGGTGCGTGAAATCTCTGAGGTAGAGAATCTAATGATAAGCTGCAAACCACACTATTTACCAAGAGAGTTTTTATCTATATTTATCGTAGCTGCCCATTTACCACCACAAACCGATACCGACCACCTTTACTCCACACACAGAGATGCGTACAAAGCTCTCCCTCGCCCTCCATTTGGCAAATCTGACCATAATTCAACCCTCCTGATTCCTGATTACAAGGAAAAACTAAAGCAGGAAATACCAGTGACTCACTCAATACGGAAGTGGTCAGATGACGCAGATGCTACACTACAGTACTGTTTTGCTAGCACAGATTGGAATATGTTCTGGGATTCATCCAATGGCATTGAGGAGTATACCACCTCAGTCACCGGCTTCATAAATAAGTGCATCAACGACGTCATTCCCACAGTGACCGTACGTACAGATCCACACTGAGATAAAGGGTAGAGCTGCGACTTTAAAGGACTCATATAATAAATCCCGCTATGCCCTCTGACGAACCATCAAACAGGTAAAGCGTAGATACAGGACAAAGATTGAATCCTACTACACCGGCTCCGACGCTCGCAAACTAATATGGACTACAAAGGGAAGCCCAGCCGCAAGCTGCCCAGTGACACGAGCGTACCAGACGAGCTAAATTAATTCTATGCGTGCTTGCCTCGATGAGAGTGTTGTGGAAATTCTACACAGGGACACTCAAAGTCAATCTTAAATGAATCAATGTTTTATTAACAGTTAAATGAAGAGGTTCCAACAAACTTGATGCACCATAGTACACATCTGTCAGGAGCTCCCTTGGGGCAGTCCCATTAATTCTCTTATATACCTACACCGACAAGTTATGTTTGCATGATTTAGCTTATTAATTATTCAGAATTAATTCATAATTAACATTTTGATTCATGCATGTGACAACAAATACCTCACAAGCTGAAACCTTGGAGAGAAGATGTCCCTTTGTTCTCAAAACAACATTCTGGGCATACTGCCAGATTGCAGATACTGATAGTCAGGATTGGTTCAATCAGTCACTTGCATGTACACATAAATAGGTTACTTGAAAAGACATATCACATTTACATAAGTATTCAGACCTTTACTCAGTACTTTTTTCGAAGCACCTGTGGCAGCGATTACAGCCTCAAGTCTTCTTGTGTATGACATTACTTGGCGCACCCTAATTTGGGAAGTTTCTTCTCTGCAGATCCTCTCAAGCTCTGTCATGTTGGATGGGGAGCGTCGGTGCACAGCTATTTTTAAGTCTCGCCAGAGATGTTCGATCAGGTTCAAGTCCGGACTCTGGCTGGGCCACTCAAGGATATTCAGAGACTTGTCCCAAAGTCACTCCTACTATGTCTTGGCTGTTATTGTCCTGTTGGAAGGTGAACTTTCACCCCAGTCTGAGGTCCTGAGCGCTCTGGAGCAGGTTTAATTCAAAGATCTCTCCGTGCTTTGCTCCGTTCATCTTTCCCTTGATCTTGACTAGTCTCCTAGTCCCTGCCGCTGAAAAACATCCCCAAAGCATGATGCTGCCACCTCCATGCTACAACGTAGGGATTGTGTCAGATTTCCTCCAGACGTGACGCTTTGCATTCAGGTCAAAGAATTCAACCTTGGTTTTTATCAGACCAGAGAATCTTGTTGCTCATGTTCCAAGAGTCCTTTAGGAGCCTTTTGGCAAACTCCAACTGGGCTGTCATGTCCTTTTTCCTGAGGAGTGGCTTCTGTCTGGCCAGTCTACCATAAAGGCCTGAACAGTGGAGTGCTGCAGAGTGGGTTGTCCTTCTGGAAGGTTCTCCCATCTCCACAGAGGAACTCTGGAGCTCTGTCAGAGTGACCATCAAGGTTCTTGGTCACCTCCTTGACCAAGGCTCTTCTCCTTTGATTTCTCAGGCTTTGAGTCTCGCTTGTTCCAAACTTCTTCCATTTAAAGAATGATGGAGGCCACTGTTTTCTTGGGGACCTTCAATGATGCAGAACATTTTTTGGTACCATTCCACAGATTTGTGCCTTGACACAATCCTGTCTTGGTGCTCTACGGACAATTCCTTCAACCTCATAGCTTGGTTTATGATCTGACATTCACTGTTCTTTATGTATATATATTTTTAATTTAACCTTCATTTAACTAGGCAAGTCACTTAAGAACAAATTCTTATTTACAGTGATGGCCTACCGGGAAACAGTGGGATAGCTGCCTTGTTCAGGTGCAGAACGGCAGATGTTTACCTTGTCAGTGAGGGGATTGGATCCAGCAACCTTTTGGTTACTGACCCAACACTCTAACCACTAGGCTACTGTTATCTGTGGGACCTTATATAGGTGTGTGCATTTCCAAATCATGTCCAATCAATTGAATTTACCATAGGTGGACCCCGATCAAGTTGTAGAAACATCTCAAGGATGATCAATGGAAACAGGATGCACCTGAGCTCAATTTCGAATATCAAAGCAAAGAGTCTGAATACTTATCTAAATAAGGTATTTCAGTTTTTTATTTTTAATACACTTGCAAAAAATTCAAAAAACCTGTTTTCATTTTCGAGTATTGTTTGTAGATTGATTTTGTTTTCTCCATTTCAGAATAAGGCTGTAGAGTAACAAAATGTTGAAAAGGGGAAGGGGTCTGAATACTTTCCGTACGCCCTGTATATTGTGCAATTAAAAAGAGCTTAGGCCTATGATACGAATTATATTGAGGATGGACTGCTCTTGTGTGTTAATGAAATAGGAGGTGAATGTGTGTTTTTATTCCCTTGAGACATATACAAATCGGGAAATAAGTTCTGTTCAGGGAGAGAGCTGAGTTATTGACTTGACTGGTGGGGGTCGGACATGCATAAGACTCGGACTGGCTGGGTGGTCTGGCTGAACTTTGATATAGAAGATCTTAATAAAGACAATCAAAAATGAATTTGTTCATTTGTTAGGCTATTGTCACGACTTCCGCCGAAGTCGGTCCCTCTCCTTGTTCGGGCGGTGTTCTCAGGACGACGTCACCGACCTTCTAGCCATCACTGATCCATTTTTCATTTTCCATTGGTTTTGTCTTGTCTTCCTTCACACTTGGTTCCAATCCCATTAATTACATGTTGTGTATTTAATCCTCTGTTTCCCCTCATGTCCTTGTCGGAGATTGTTTGATTGTATGTGATTGTTCTAGTATGTGTTGGTGTGCGACGGGTTTTGTACCCACTTTTGTTATTTTGTATATTTTGGTTTTTGTAGTTTTGTCAGCACTTATTAAACGACTCCATTTATACCAAGTTGGTTCTCCTGCGTCTGACTTCCCTGCTACCGACACGCACCCTTTACACAACCTATATCTCTGTTTATACCAAGTTGGTTCTCCTGCTCCTGACTTCCCTGCTACCGAAACACACCCTTTACACAACCTATATCTCTGTTTATACCAAGTTGGTTCTCCTGCTCCTGACTTCCCTGCCACCAACACACAGCCTTTACACAACCTATATCTCTGTTTATACCATGTTGGTTCTCCTGCACCTGACTTCCCTGCTACCGAAACACACCCTTTACACAACCTATATCTCTGTTTATACCATGTTGGTTCTCCTGCTCCTGACTTCCCTGCCACCAACACGCACCAACTACAGCTATTGGTTAAAGCTGCAACACAATGTTGATTATTGAATTATCATTGATCTACTGTAGTTCAGTCTTATCAATCACTTAAACACATTTAATAAGGGTCTCTTACCTAGCTTGATGACTGTGGGCATTGTTGCTTACTTTTTGTTGTTCTACATAGAGACAGCTAGAAGGGACATGGGTCATATTGGATTGTGTAGAAATTCAGGAAATTAGTTTTAGATGCCCCCAGAAATGTGAGGACCCTCAACCCCCCGCCAAGTTATGTCCCCCCCAATTATAAAACAAAAGTTGCGCCCCTGTGTATAGGTATGGTATTGAGTCCTCTACTGTCTTTGTGTATGTCAGCTTACCGTCTGCCAGAACTAAATGCACAGAAAGTGAGAGGGGGGGTAGTAAGACATGGAATTCATCTAAACTTGAACATTGGTTAAGTTGGTTATGTACACAATGTCTACAGATTCAATGTTACACACTCACACATACTGTATACATACACGTACTCACTGAACACACCCAAACATTTTACTCTCCTATCCTTCTCTCTCACTCTTCTCTCTCTCTGTCTCATTCTCTCTCACACAGACATAGCAGAGAGAGGCCACGGCGTGCTGAGGTGTGAAATGTATTTCACAGCCTGACACGCTCCATGAATCACTCTCGCTGTTGCTATAGCAACCCTTTATGGGACATCGGCTCCGAGTAACACTTTTAATCGCTAACCTTTAGTCCGCTTTGAAGTGCTCCACGGCAGGGACATTGTCTTAAGTCCACTTGAAAGGGCCCTAAAATAAAGGAGTATCATACAGTCTGAAGTTGTTCTTTTGAGAATGATGTCTGCAGACTAGACCATTTCAAACATTTATCACCTTTATCCTCCTCGGCAAGCAGAAGGAAACACAGAGAAAAACAAGGATGTGAAATTCAGACTAGCCGTGTGTGTGTGTGTGTGTGTGTGTGTGTGTGTGTGTGTGTGTGTGTGTGTGTGTGTGTGTGTGTGTGTGTGTGTGTGTGTGTGTGTGTGTGTGTGTGTGTGTGTGTGTGTGTGTGTGTGTGTGTGTGTGTGAGTGTATGTGCTTTCATGTTGTTTGTGTGTATGTACAGTATGTCTCTGTATCTGCGGCTTATGGGTGTACGTTATGTGTGTGTACGTATGCGTGTGTTAATGTGGCTTATATGTATGCCTTGTGTTGGTACCTAAGCCAAGCATTGTGCTAGTTAATGAACAGATCAGAGCTACAGGGTCCTGATGGACCCTTTACGTAACACTGTCACTAATGCAACACTCCAACCTCTAGACAGAACAACCTGCACCTTCACTACCACTAACACTGTCACCCCCCTCTCTCTCTCTGGCTCTCTCTCTGCCGCTGTTGATCAACGAAAGGGGAGAGGGAGGTCATAGGCAGAATGAAAGAGAGAATAGGTAATCAGAGAAATTGGATGCTGGGAGGAAGAGAAGGAGATGAGGAACACTGACTCTATAGATAGACGTTATTACACAATAGTGTTACATGACCTACCCCGCTTGGAGTGTCTGGTGTGATGATGTCATACTGAACCAGTGAACCATCAAGGGACTGATTTACACCCGGGCCGGTCACCCGTGATACAAGTCTGTATCCGACATCCATCCATTTCTAAGGACGTCAGGAGATGCCGTGGAAACCCGCTGCTAAGGGAAAAGGTCAGCTGTTACCTTCAAGTAGGTTTCCGTTTTGCTAGGGCGTTGGTGGACAGGTGTAAGCATCTGGTTCTGGTTCCTAAGGTTGCCTAGAAAGTTGTTTTTTATATAATAATAATAATAATATATGCCATTTAGCAGACGCTTTTATCCAAAGCGACTTACAGTCATGTGTGCATACATTCTACGTATGGGTGGTCCCGGGGATTGAACCCACTACCCTGGCGTTACAAGCGCCATGCTCTACCAATGTTTGTTTTAAGTCTATCTCAAACCTTAACCCTTACCTTAACCAGTTAGTGTTTGGGATAGATTTAAAACAAAAAATCTCAAAAACAACTTTCTATTGCTGGATTTGAAGATGCAACCTCTGGCACCGGAGGCAGTTGCTTACGAAGGTACCAGCTCTGACTGTTGCCCCTGGTGGACGGTTTTCAACGTCATCTCTTGGATGCGCGTAAGCATCTGCCTCTAGTGCCAAAGTTTGCATGTTCGAATCTAGCGATAAAAAGTTGTTTTGGCACCAGACATATGCTTACGCACATCTGCCATCCCTGTCCACAAAAGCCTAGCAGAAGCCTACTTGAAGGAAACAGTGCTCACTGATGCCCCTAGTGGCCGGTTTCTGTGTTATCTGCTGATTTCCTCAGACATGGATGGACGTCCAAAACTGACTTGTATCATGGGTGAAATGGCTATGTGTGTGTGTGTGTGTGTGTGTGTGTGTGTGTGTGTGTGTGTGTGTGTGTGTGTGTGTGTGTGTGTGTGTGTGTGTGTGTGTGTGTGTGTGTGTGTGTGTGTGTGTGTGTGTGTGTGTGTGTGTGTGTGTGTGTGTGTGTGTTACTATCCTTGTGAGTCCCGGAAAACCCCACAAGTCCCCACGAGAATAGTAGAAATTCTCCCTCATGGGGACATTTCCCGCGTCCCATGAGGACAAATACGTTTTGAGGCTTAGGGGTTAGGCTTAGGGTCACAATTAGGTTAGGGTTACAATTAGGTTAGGGTTACAATTAGGTTAGGGTTACAATTAGGTTAGGGTTACAATTAGGTTAGGGTTACAATTAGGTTAGGGGTTACAATTAGGCTGAGGGTTACAATTAGGTTAGGGGTTAAGGTTAAGGTTAGGTTAGGGTTACAATTAGGCTTAGGGTTACAATTATGATAGGGTTACAATTAGGTTAGGGTTACAATTAGGTTAGGGGTTAAGGTTAAGGTTAGGTTAGGGTTACAATTAGGCTTAGGGTCACAATTAGGGTTATGGTTACACCTAGGGTTAGGGTTACAATTAGGTTAGGGGTTAAGGTTAAGGTTCAATTAGGGTTAGGGTTACAATTAGGTTATGGTTACAATTAGGTTAGGGTTACATTTAGGCTTACGGTTACAATTAGGTTAGGGGTTACAATTAGGTTAGGGGTTACAATTAGATTAGGGGTTAAGGTTAAGGTTAGGTTAGGGTTACAATTAGGCTTAGGGTCACAATTAGGGTTATGGTTACACCTAGGGTTAGGGTTACAATTAGGTTAGGGGTTAATGTTAAGGTTAGGTTTAGGGTTACAATTAGGGTTAGGGGTTAAGGTTAAGGTTAGGGTTACAATTAGGTTCGGGTTACATTTAGGCTTACGGTTACAATTAGGTTAGGGGTTACAATTAGGTTAGGGGTTACAATTAGATTAGGGGTTACAATTAGGTTAGGGATACAATTAGGTTAGGGGTTACAATTAGGTTAGGGTTACAATTAGGTTAGGGTTACAATTCGGTTAGGGTTAGAATTATGTTAGGGTTACAATTAGGTTAGGGTTACAATTAGGTTAGGGTTACAATTAGGGTTAGGGTTACAATTAGGTTAGGGGTTACAACTATGTTAGGGTTACAATTAGGTTAGGGGTTACAATTAGGTTAGGGTTACAATTAGGTTAGGGGTTAAGATTAGGTTTAGGGTTACAATTAGGCTTAGGGTTACAATTAGGTTCGGGTTACAATTATGTTAGGGTTACAATTAGGTTAGGGTTACAATTAGGTTAGGGGTTAAGGTTAGGGTTACAATTAGGCTTAGGGTCACAATTAGGGTTATGGTTACACCTAGGGTTAGGGTTACAATTAGGTTAGGGGTTAAGGTTAAGGTTCGGTTAGGGTTACAATTAGGGTTAGGGTTACAATTAGGTTATGGTTACAATTAGGTTAGGGGTTAAGATTAGGTTAGGGGTTACAATTAGGTTAGGGGTTAAGATTAGGTTTATGTTTACATATAGGCTTAGGGTTACAATTAGGTTCGGGTTACAATTATGTTAGGGTTACAATTATGTTAGGGTTACAATTATATTAGGGTTACAATTAGGTTAGGGTTACAATTAGGTTAGGGTTACAATTAGGTTAGGGGTTAAGATTAGGTTTAGGGTTACAATTAGGCTTAGGGTTAAATTAGGTTAAGGTTACAATTATGTTAGGGTTACAACTAGGTTAGGGTTACAATTAGGGTTATGGTTACACCTAGGGTTAGGGTTACAATTAGGTTAGGGTTACAATTAGGTTAGGGTTACAATTAGGTTAGGGTTACAATTAGGTTAGGGTTACAATTAGGGTTAGGGTTACAATTAGGTTAGGGTTACAATTATGTTAGGGTTCCAATTATGTTAGGGGTTACAATTAGGTTAGGGGTTACAATTACGATTAGTTAAGATTAGGTTTAGGGTTACAATTAGGTTAGGGGTTAGGGTTCGGGTTCGGGTTAGGGTTAGGGTTAGGGTTACAATTCGGTTAGGGGTTAAGATTAAGGTTAGGTTTGGGGGTTAAGGGTTAAGGTTAAGGTTAGAGTTAGGGTTAGGGGTTAGGGAAAATATGAATTTGAATGGAAATAAATGTTATGTCCCCACAATGATAGTAAAACATTTGGTTTGTGAGCTTCCTCTGCCTCTGTGTTGTTCTCTCTACAGTATGTTCCTCTGCCTCTGTGTTGTTCTCTCTACAGTATGTTCCTCTGCCTCTGTGTTGTTCTCTCTACAGTATGTTCCTCTGCCTCTGTGTTGTTCTCTCTACAGTATGTTCCTCTGCCTCTGTGTTGTTCTCTCTACAGTATGTTCCTCTGCCTCTGTGTTGTTCTCTCTACAGTATGTTCCTCTGCCTCTGTGTTCCTCTGCCTGTGTGCATGTATTTTCTGTGTGAATGGCGAGTCTCCCATCATCACAGTAGGAGCTCTGCCTTCCAGGTAATGGACCATAGAGATCTGGACTCACAGTAGGAACCACTCAGAGAAAGAACAGGATATATCCTCTCTCGCCCAATGTATTACTTAACATGTTCGTATACACACACACAATAATCGGACACACACACACACACACACTTCATATGAGAGTACAGACTTTCATCAAATATTCACCATTCTGAGGGAGATTCTACCACTAATGGGATGTATGTTACTTCACCTGAACACCTGAACTATACTGTATAAACTACAATTATTTGTGTAGTCAATAAAATATAATTGTGTATTATTGTATATCGTTTTGAGGCAACAAAGTTTCTATCTTGGAGTCCAGCCCCCGTTATGTTGTTATCGCATGATAGATGCTATAAGCAGTCATAACACGCATATGTCATTTTGACATAGCCTGTTGGATGGTAACTATAGATGTATGAGTGTATTAGCTATGTTATATCATGTTCTGACAAGTACAGAAGCTCCTATTCCAACACGTTCTGATATTACGACGGGAGCTCGTCCAGGACGGTTCCCTAGCGTGCTGTGTGCATTTCATACAGATCAGAGAAGATATTTGTAAACAACAGTAGGAGCGCACGCACAACCACACACACATGCAACTACACACAGGCAAGCACACACACACACACACAACCCCCTCCTGTTGCTATTCAGAGCCACTGTCTGCACTCAGCTCATCTGGCCTGAGGGTTGCCAAGGCAACAGGCATCGCTAGGTGATCAGGGGCACTCGTATAGCCCAAGGTCAAGTGGGCTGCCTGGGGATAATGAATGTGTGTGTGAGAGAGGGAGATAATAGATCCCTCCATACCCTAAATCAGGGATGGGCAACTTCCATGGGGGTGGGGGCCACAAAAAAACAGAACTCATCACGATGGGCCGCAGTGGCTCGTGGGACTGCGTACCCATAACCATAGCCCACATTCAAGACTCATTTCATGCAATTCTACTCATTTTGCCATGGGGCAGAGAGAAATGTTTTCAGTTATTCAGCTAATTTACTGCAATTCTACACATTTTGCCATAGGGTGGGTGGAGGCAAATGTTTGCAGTTTTTAATATGATAACTGATGATCAATGGGTCCCACCCACAGGAGGTTGGTGGCACCTTAATTGGGGAGGACGGGCTCATGGTAATGACTGGAGTGGAATTGTATCAAACACATGGTTTCCATGGTTTCCAGGAGTTTGATGCCGTTCCATTTGCTCCGTTCCTACCATTATTATGAGCCGTCCTCCCCTCAGCTGCATCCACTGGTCCAACCCTGCTCCGTAATTCGACCATGCTTACTACACATTTAGATAGCTGGCCGCTAGACTAACTTACCAATCAAAATGTTTGCTGACAAGGGTTCATTGAGTGACTGCTTGAAGCACAAACAAATTTCAAAATTGCACTTTGTGTGTCGTATACTTTTCAGGTATTGTGGTGGTAGAATCATGTTATGAGTTTGCTTGCTGTCGGCAGGGACTGGGGAGTTTGTCAGGATCAAAAGAAAAATGAAAAGAGCAAAGCCCGGGTACAAAGTAGAGGAAAACCCTGCTCGGTCTTCTGAAAACCCAATTCTGGATAGAGTTTAATTTTTCATCCGGACAATTAGACACTTTTCCATGCCAAAAACATAGAAGGGCTATTCCAAAAGGTGTTGAAGGATCCAGCCTCAGTTGACATAAATCTGCTTCAAAATCAGAGACAAGTTTGGAATAATGGTTTGCATCAATGACTTCCAAGCCATTTTAGTTTGAGCAATTTGGACAACAACAATGGATACATGTTGCCAGCAAAGTTGGTAGAATCTTATACAAAATTATTCACAGCTGTAATGGCTGCTGAAGGTGCTTCAAACAAGACAGCGTAAGGGTGTGTAGAGTTTCACTAATGTATCTCTGCATATGTGTGTGTGTGTGTGTGTGAATATCTACAGTCTGCCATCAAGTTTTGCAGAGCTTCCTATACACACACACACACACACACACACACACACACACACACACACACACACACACACACACACACACACACACACACACACACACACACACACACACACACACACACACACACACACACACACACACACACACACACAGTATAGTCTCATACTGTAGGTCCGGCATTAGTGAGAACATGTTTAACGTTGGTCGCTTTCTCTCTTAATTTTGCCTCACCCTTTCGCTCTACTGTTCTCCACTCTTCCTTTCTCACCTCTTTCTCTGCCTTTCTCCCCTCCCTCTACCCTCTCTCGCTCTCTCACTCTCTTCCTTTTCTCTTCCCCACCCTTCTCGCTCCCCCTCTCTCCCCCTCTTTCTCTCTCTTATTGTTTAATCTAGCATTAGTGTCCTAGTTGGAGAGCACAGTGCATAGATATTATCTGTTTCCATACAAAATCCTTATTTTCCCCATCTCAAACAGACACACACACACACACACACACACACACACACACACACACACACACACACACACACACACACACACACACACACACACACACACACACACACACACACACACACACACACACACACACACACAAACATGGGTGCATGGACATACAGGCTGACGTGGTCACACATAGACATGTACGCATGCGCACTCACACAAATTCAAGGGAGAACACACATTTCATGCGGGCATATACTGTACTGCGACACACACCAAGTCAATCCCTTAGCTCCCTGTCATCTCATCTGAATACCCGATTACTGTGTGTGTGTGTGTGGGGGGGTGTTATACTGCTTCCAGATTTTCCTCATCATCTCAAGGCATAACCCGTCAATCTGGGGCCAGGATTGGGATTATAATCTACTGGGACAAACTCTAGAGAAAAATTGTTATGCCCCATATGCTTCGCCATAGTGCACATGGTCTGTTACTTTGTTCAATCCTTTTTCAAATGTAATTTTTTTTCAATCCTGACCTAAAATATGAGAACATATAAAAGGACATTCCCTGTATATAACGATACATGGGCATTTAGTTTACTGTTTGTGAGGGAAACTATTGTGAACACATAATTATTGACCTGCTCTGACCAGGTGAATCCAGGTGAAAGCTTATTATCCCTTATAGATGAAGGGGAGGAGACAGGTTCAAGAAGGATTTTTAAGCCTTGAGACAATTGAGACATGGATTGTGTATGTGTGCCATTTCGAGGGTGAATGGGCAAGACAAAATATTTAAGTGCCTTTGAACGGGGTTTGGTAGTAGGTGCCAGGCGCACCGGTTAGAGTGTGTCAATAACCGCAACTCTGCAGGGTTTCCTGTGTGTATCAATAATGTACCACCACCCAAAAGACAGCCAGTCAACTTGACACAACACTTTCGACACCTTGTAGAGTCCATGCCGCGAACGAATTGAGTCTGTTCTGAGGGCAGAAGGGGGTGCAATTCTATATTAGGAAGGTGTTCCTAATGTTTTGTACACTAAGTGTATACGGTCAGGTCCATAATTATTGGCACCCTTGATAAAGAGCAGCAAAAAGGAATGTAAACGATAAATAAAACAAATATTGAGCTATATTGTATGCTAAACAAAATGGGGAAAATATATCATTGTATTGCTCAGAGAAAGAGAAATATATATTTTTTTATTACTCTTTAAACAAAATATCTTTCTCTGAGCAATTATATTAATATAAAATAATCAAATTTACCATTTTTTGCATACAATAAAGCTCAGTATTTGTATTTTTTCTTTTATACAGTCTATTTTGCACATTTTTATCCAGGGTGCCAATAATTATGGGCCTGACTATACAGTCGTGGCCAAAAGTTTTGAGAATGACACAAATATTAATTTTCACAAAGTTTGCTGCTTCAGTGTCTTTAGATATCTTTGTCAGATGTTACTATGGAATACTGAAGTATAATTACAAGCATTTCACAAGTGTCAAAGGCATTTATTGACAATTACATGAAGTTGATGCAAAGAGTCCATATTTGCAGTGTTGACCCTTCTTTTTCAAGACCTCTGTAGTCCACCCTGGCATGCTTTCAATTAACTTCTGATCCACATCCTGACTGATGGCAGCCCATTCTTGTATAATCAATGCTTGGAGTTTGTCAGAATTTAAGGGTTTTTGTTTGTCCATTCGCCTCTTGAGGATTGACCACAAGTTCTCAATGGGATTAAGGTCTGGAGAGTTACCTGGCGATGGTCCCAAAATATCAATGTTTTGATCCCCAAGCCACTTGGTTATCACTTTTGCTTTATGGCAAGGTGCTCCATCATGCTGGAAAAGGCATCACCAAACTGTTCATCACCAAACTGTTCCTGGATGGTTGGGAGAAGTTGCTCTCGGAGGATGTGTTGGTACCGTTCTTTATTCATGACTGTGTTCTTAGGCAAAATTGTGAGTGAGCCCACTACCTTGGCTGAGAAGTAACCCCACACATGAATGGTCTCAGGATGCTTTACTGTTGGCATGACACATGACTGTTGGTAACACTTACCTTGTCTTCTCCGGACAAGCTTTTTTCCAGATGCCCCAAACAATCTGAAAGGGGGTTCATCAGAGAACATGACTTTACCCCAGTCCTCAGCAGTCCAATCCCTGTACCTTTTGCAGAATATCAGTCTGTCCCTGATGTTTTTCCTGGAGAGAAGTGGCTTCTTTGCAGCCCTTCTTAACACCAGGCCATCCGCCAAAAGTCTTCGCCTCACTGTGCATGCAGATGCACTTACACCTGCCTGCTGCCATTCCTGGGCAAGCTCTGTACTGGTGGTGCCCCGATCCCGCAGCTGAATTAACTTTAGGAGACGGTCCTGGCGCTTGCTGGACTTTCTTGGGCGCCCTAAAGCCTTCTTCACAACAATTGAACTGCTCTCCTTGAAGTTCTTGATGATCGGATAAATGGTTGATTTCGATGCAATCTTACTGGCAGCAATATCATTGCCTGTGAAGCACTTTTTGTGCAAAGCAATGATGACGGCACGTGTTTCCTTGCAGGTAACCTCCTTTTGAAGCTTCCAGCCGGTTATTTGAACTCAATCAGCATGACAGAGTAATCTCCAGCCTTGTCCTCGTCAACACTCACACCTGTGTTAACGAGAGAATCACTGACATGATGTCAGCTGGTCCTTTTGTGGCAGGGCTGAAATGCAGTGGAAATGTTTTCTTTTTTCAGTTCATTTGCATAGCAAATAGGGTCTATGCAATTATTTGGAATTCATCTGATCACTCTTCTTAACATTCTGGAGTATGTGCAAATTGCCATCATACAAACTGAGGCAGCAGACTTTGTGAAAATTAATATTTGTGTCATTTTCAAAAATGTTGGCCACGACTGTATATTTATGCCATGGCATTGATCACTAGATTCTGATTGGCTACAAGTGTGCATTATTTCCCTATAATGCATTATATAATTCAATGGCTATTAAGTACATTCTTACATGTTCTATGTTTGAGCTGCTTTTGAAAGCAAAAGTCGAATTAAAAACATTATTGGCATTTTTTAATTTGATGTGTCCGATTTATAGGTGGTAGTATAGTAATACCCACATTTAAATAGTCAAGGTTAAAATATTTGTAATGAAAATGTACTTGGACACGTCGATGGTAAGAATCCTCTGTGTACCCTTCCATTTGGTATGGAAGAGGACATTTTGTGAGCCTTATCATCAAACTGCCTGTCCTGATTATGTGATGAAGTTTTATACTAAAGAGATTAAAAGTTCACATGAGAGGGTTGCTGAGAGAGACGGAGAGAGCGAAAGAGAGAGAGGACAGAAAAAAGAGGGAAGGAAAAGAGAGAGATGCGAGGAGGTTTCTGATGTGTGTGTGTGTATTTGTGCAAGTGCGTGTGTGTGTCAGGTTGGCTATGCTTTAATCAGTGTCCAGGCTGTTAGGTTCGTTACAGTCGCTCTCTCTCTCTCTCTCTTAACGAGCCTCACAATCTTTGATTAAGAATGGCTAAGCTTCAATGCAGCTAGAGGGTTCAAATCCGACACACACGTACAAACACATACACAAACACGTACTTTACTGAAACAGAGAGATAAGCATCCCGTTCAGTGCCCAATCGAAACACTGACAGAACGTTGTACACACACTCGTACAAATTAGTATGCAGTCTACGCACAAAACATGTGCCAGTGCAGGTGCAAAACAAACTCACTAGCTCTCACACACACACACACACACACACACACACACACACACACACACACACACACACACACACACACACACACACACACACACACACACACACACACACACACACACACACACACACACACACACACACAGACAAAACATTGCTGCTAGTGCACGTGCAATCCCAAATCAAACACATACAGAACAACCAGCCCGGCTCGCCGTTGCCTTGACGACCAGCATCCCTTTATCGACTGCAGAGCGAAGTTACTATGGAAACACCGGATGCCTAAAGGGGGGAGAATCATTAATTGGAATGAGAGATGGAGAGAAGAGAGAGAGAGAGAGCGGGACAGACTAAAGTGAAGGAAGGAGAGACATCAGATAGAGATGTAAAGAGAGGTGGAGAGATGGACAGAGGGAGAGAAAAGAGAGATAGGAAGATGGACAGAGGGAAAGAAAAGATACATGGAGAGATGGAGAGATGGACAGAGGGAGAGAAAATAGAGATGGGAAGATGGACAGGGAGAGAAAAAAGAGATGGAGAGAAGGATAGAGAGAAAGAAAAGAGAGATGAGTGAGACAGAGGGAGAGAAATGAGAGATGGACTGAGGGAGATAAAAGAGAGATGGAGAGATGGACAGAGGGAGAAAACAGTTGTGATTTATTTATCTTAGTGAGCTCTTGCCCGTGGTGTATAGAACAGAACAGACAGACAGTCAGAAACAACTTCCTGCTGGGTTTTTATGATGCAGACATACAGATGGACACACACACACACACACACACACACACCGAAAGAGAGACATAAAGACAGGAAAGCAGGCACTTAAACATAGTCTATCTGCCACCTGTATACCTTCCTCTCTTGCCTGAGCCTTGATGAAGCCAGAATAAGCCCTGTGTGGATGGGCTGCTTTCTCAGCTCTCTGGTGTAATGGAGGGAGTTCCACATCTAAACAGAGTTTGTGTGGCAGACCAATGTAGGCCACAGTGATAGAGGTTACCTACAGTACCCTTCCTTATGGGTTACTGTTACACACTAACCCCTCTGGACTCAATGGGACTGCACATGTGTGTGCGTGCATGTACACACACAAACACACAAAAACACGATCCATATTTGAGCCCTTTGTATCAACTGCGATGGCAACTAGAAAGGAGATTTTACATGAAGTAAAGTTGTGTGACTTGCTTCATCTCTTAAAAAGTATGTTTGTGGTAGTTGAAGAAGTTTAAAACGTTTTACCTAAGTGAAGCAGTGAAATATAGTGCAAGGTAAAAATATGTCTGGTCTGATTACTTGAATAGACTACTATATCAACCGTATTACTTTGGAGTGTGGGGCAGTTAGATCACATATTGCATCACTAATAACTACACTCAGACCAGTACATTTTACTCATAAGAAATTCTAAGTCTTTTAGGCAATTATTTGGAGAGAGAAATATGATGATGTGGAAGAATGTTAGAAGTGTGTTCGTGTCAAAATGTAGTCTGGTGTAGTAGAGGGAGGGACTGTTTAATAAATAGTTGATAGTAACCTTCAGTGGGAGACTAAGTATTAGTAGTACGTAGCCCAGAAGTACTAGTAGCAGTACATTGCATAGTAATAGTGAATGTTTTAGATATTGTAGGTATGACATGGGTTAGTTATAGTAAGTGGGGTTGCTCTTGTAGTGTGGGTGTAACGGCTGTTGGAAGGAGAGGACCAAGGTGCAGCGTGGTACGTGTCCATATTTATTTAATGAACACTGAAATCACAAAAATAACAAAGCGAACGACCGAAACAGTTCTGGCTGGCGCAGACACACAACAAAAAACATAGAATGCCCACCACAACTCACGTGACAGTGGGGGTTGTTATAGTGGTTTAGTTTAGTTGGTTTGTGTGAGCTGTGTGGCATAATCAGTCTATGTGCTCCCCAAATGCAAACATTTTAATGGCAGAAGATATTTATGTTCTGATTTCAGATTTGATTAGCAGATACAGTTGAAGTCGGACGTTTACATACACCTTAGCCAACTACATTTAAACTCAGTTTTCACAATTCCTGACATTTAATCCTAGTAAAAATTCCCTGTCTTAAGCCAGTTAGGATCACCACTTTATTTTAAGATTGTGACATGTCAGAATAATAGTCGAGAGAATTATTTATTTAAGCTTTTATTTCTTTTATCACATTCCCAGTGGGTCATACGTTTATATACACTCAATTAGTATTTGTTAGCATTGCCTATAAATGGTTTAACTTGGGTCAAACGTTTTGGGTAGCCTTCCACAAGCTTCCTACAATAAGTTTGGGGAATTTGGCCCATTCCTTCTTATGCCATGCTGACTCAGTTACACTACTGAAAAAGTCAGCTGGTGTAACTGAGTCAGGTTTGTAGGCCTCCTTGCAAGCACACGCTTTTTCAGTTCTGCCCACACATTTTCTATAGGATTGAGGTCAGGACTTTGTGATGGCCACTCCAATACCTTGACAATTTTATCACAACTTTGGAAGAATGCTTGGGGTCAATGCTCATTTGGAAGACCCATTTGCGACCAAGCTGATGTCTTGAGATGTTGCTTCAATAAATCTACATAATTTTCCTCTCTCATGATGCCATATATTTTGTGAAGTGCCTCCTGCAGCAAAGCACCCCCACAACATGATGCTGCCACTCCCATGCTTCACGATTGGGATGGTGGTCTTCCGCTTGCAAGCCTCCCCCTTTTTCCTCCAAACATAACAATGGTCATTATGGCCAAACAGTTCTATTTATGTTTCATCAGACCAGAAGACATTTCTCCAAAAAGTACGATCTTTGTTCCCATGTTGTCACGATCGTCATAAGGAACGGACCAAAATGCAGCGCTGTGTGTGTTCATGATGAAGTTTTTAATTAAAGAAAGCACTGAAAACTGAATACAAACTATCCAAAACAATAAACGAATAACGACCGTGAAGCTATAATGAGAACTGTGCTGACACAAGCAACTAACATAGACAATCACCCACAACCCAAAATGACAAAACAGGCTACCTAAATATGGCTCCCAATCAGAGACAACGACTAACACCTGCCTCTGATTGAGAACCATATCAGGCCAAACACAGAAACAGACAAACTAGACATCCAACATAGAATGCCCACTCAGATCACACCCTGATCACACCCAGATCACACCCTGACCAAACAAAACATAGAAACATACAAAGCAAACTATGGTTGCAAACCGTAGTCTGGTTTTTATGGCGATTTTGGAGCAGTGGCTTCTTCCTTGCTGAGCGGCCTTTCAGGTATGTCGATATAGGACTTGTTTTACTGTGGATATAGATACTTTTGTACCTGTTTCCTCCAGCATCTTCACATGGTCCTTTGCTATTGTTCCGGGATTGATTTGAACGTGCTAGACGGCCAGTTCTTATAGCCTTTAGCCGCAACCTTACCCTACTTCTCCTCTGGTGATGTAGAGGTTAATCCAGGACCTGCAGTGCCTAGCTCCACTCCTACTCCCCAGGTGCTCTCATTTGTTGACTTCTGTAACCGTAAAAGCCTTGGTTTCATGTATGTTAACATTAGAAGCCTACTCCCTATGTTTGTTTTATTCACTGCTTTAGCACATTCTGCCAACCCGGATGTCTTGGCCGTGTCTGAATCCTGGCTTATGAAAACCACAAAAAACCCTGAAATTTCCATCCCTAACTATAACATTTTCCACCAAGATAGAACTGCCAAAGGGGACGGTGTTGCAATCTCCTGCAGAGATAGCCTGCAGAGTTCTTACTGTCCAGATCATTACCAAAACAATTTGAGCTTCTTCTTCTAAAAATTCACCTTTCCAGAAACAAGTCTCTCACCGTAGCCGCTTGCTATAGACCACCCTCTGCCCCCAGCTGTGCTCTGGACACCATATGTGAATTGATTGCCCCCATCTATCTTCTGAGCTCGTGCTGCTAGGTGACCTAAACTGGGACATGCTTAACACCCCTACAATCTATGCTTGATGCCCTCTATCTCACACAAATTATCAATGAACCTACCAAGTACAACCCCAAATCCGTAAACACGGGCACCCTCATAGATATCACGCTAACTAACTCGCCCTCCAAATACACCTCTGCTGTTTTCAACCAAGATCTCAGCAATCACTGCCTCATTGCCTGCATCCGTAATGGGTCTGCGGTCAAACAACCACCCTTCATCACTGTCAAACGCTCCCTAAAACACTTCTACGAACAGCCCTTTCTAAATTACCTGGCCGGGATATCCTGGAATGACATTGACCTCATCCCATCAGTAGAGGATGCCTGGTTATTCTTTAAAAGTGCCTTCCTCATCATCTTAAATAAGCATGCTCCATTAAAAAAATGTCTGCATTAGCATCGAATAGCCCCCGTGAAATGAAACTTTTTAGGGAACTTAGGAACCAATAAACACAGGCAGTTAAGAAAGCCAAGGCTAGCTTTTTCAAACTCAAATTTGCATCCTGTAGTACAAACTCCCAAAAGTTCTGGGACACTGTAAAATCCATGGAGAATAAGAGCACCTCCTCCCAGCTGCTCACTGCACTGAGGCTAGGAAACACTGTCACTACCGATAAATCCACTATTATTGAGAATTTCAATAAGCATTTTTCTACGGCTGGCCATGCCCTACAAGTCAGCCGGGCTGCACAATCCGGACCCTCTCTTTCTAAAATGACCTGCCGAAATTATTGCAACCCCTATTATTAGCCTGTTCAACCTCTCTTTCTATCGTCTGAGATTCACATAGATTGGAAAGCTGCCGCAGTCATCCCCCTCTTCAAAGGGGGATGACCCAAACTGATACAGACCTATATCTACTCTACCCTGCCTTTCTAAGGTCTTTGAAAGCCAAGTTAACAAACAGATTACCGACCATTTCGAATCTCACCGTACCTTCTCCGCTATGCAATCTGGTTTCAGAGCTGGTCATGGGTGCACCTCAGCCACGCTCAAGGTCCAAAACAATATCATAACCGCCATCGATAAGAGTCATTACTGTGCATCCGTATGCATTGACCTGGCTAAGGCATTCGACTCTGTCAATCACAACATTCTTATTGGCAGACTCAACAGCCTTGTTTTATCAAATGATTGCCTCGCTTGGTTCACCAACTACTTCTCCGATAGAGTTCAGTATGTCTGTAAACTCTCCTTCCAGACTCACAGTAAACATCTCCAATCCAAAATTAAATCTAGAATCGGCTTCCTATTTCACAACAAAGCATCCTTCACTCATGCTGCCAAAATACCCTTGTAAAACTGACCTACCGATCCTAGACTTCAGCGATGTCATTTACAAAATAATTACACTCTACTCAACAAATTGGATGCAGCCTATCACAGTGCCATCCGTTTTGTCACCAAAGCCCCATACACTACCCACCACTGTGACCTGTCTGATCTCGTTGGCTGGCCCTCGCTTCATATTCGTCGCCAAACCCACTGGCTCCAGGTCATCTACAAGTCTCTGCTAGGTAAAGCCCCACCTTATCTCAGCTCACTGGTCATCATAGGAGCACCTACCCGTAGCACGCGCTCCAGCAGGTATACCTCACTGGTCGCCCCCAAATCCAATTCTTCCTTTGGCCGCCTCTCCTTCCAGTTCTCTGCTGCCAATGACTGGAACGAACTGCAAAAATCTCTGAAGCTGGAGACTCTTACCTCTTTCACTAGCTTTAAGCACCATCAGAGCAGCTCACAGATCACTGCACCTGTACATACAGTAGCTCATCTGTAAATATCCCATCCAATCCATCTCATCTCATACTGTATTTATTTATTGATTGATTTATCTTGCTCCTTTGCACCCCAGTATCTCAACTTGCACATTCATCTTCTGCACATTCTACCATTCCAGTGTTTAATTGCTATATTGTAATTACTTCGCCACCATGGTCTATTTATTGCCTTACCTCTCTTATCCTACCTCATTTGCACATGCTGTATATAGATTTTCTACTGTATTATTGATTGTATGTTTGTTACTTCCATGTGTAACTCTGTGCTGTTATGTGTCAAACTGCTTTGCTTTATCTTGGCCAGGTTGCAGTTGCAAATGAGAACTTGTTCTCAACTAGCCTACCTGGTTAAATAAAGGTGAAATAAAATAAAATAAAAGACTAAAAAACTAAGTGTATTTAAACATCCGACTTCAACTGTAAGCACACCAATATGTCCTATCCTCTGAGTTTTTGTCTAAAGCGCTGGGAAAATGGTCAAAATTTCCATTGTTTATCATAGTTTACAGAGAATGAAGTTGATGCTGTCATGCCTTGGTCTTAGTATTTTGTGTTTTCTTTAATTATTTGGTCAGGCCACAGTGTGACATGGGTTTATGTTGTTCTACTTCGTATTGGGGTTGTGTTGTATGGGCTTGGCTGCCTGAGGCGGTTCTCAATCAGAGTCAGGTGATTCTCGTTGTCTGATTGGGAACCGTATTTAGGTAGCCTGGTTTCGCTTTGTATTTCGTGGGTGTTTGTTCCTGTCTCTGTGTAGTTTCACCAGATAGGCTGTAATTAGGTTTCACGTTCCGTTTGTTGTTTTGTATTTGTACAAGTTATTTCATGTGTCACTTTCTTCATTAAAGTCATGAGTAACCACCACGCTGCATTTCGGTCCGACTCTCTTTCGACAAACGAAGAACGCCGTTACAGATGCGGTTACTAAAACAACTGTATCATTTGATTGGTAGAATATATTTCTGACCTGTTTACAGATTTGAACAGTTTGGCATTCGCTAAATTACTCAAATGTAAATTGTAAGTAGACTAAGATTTCATAAGAGTTATTGTTTAACTTGTTGGTAAAGTGGTCAAAGTAGCTGATTTGTGTCGAAAGTGACATTGTTTACTGTGAATAGAATGCTGGAAGTCTGGGAGTTTTTACCTATGGGATCTTTAGAATGTTGAAGAAAAAATGTAAAAAGTCTAAATGTTTAAAAAGTATAAATGTTATTAAAAAGTTGTATAAAAAGTATAAATGTTTAAAAAGTATAAATGTTATCAAAAAGTTGTATAAAAAGTATAAATGTTTAAAAAGTATAAATGTTATCAAAAAGTTGTATAAAAAGTATAAATGTTATCAAAAAGTTGTATAAAAAGTATAAATGTTATCAAAGTTGTATAAAAATTATAAATGTTTAAAAAGTATAAACGCTATCAAAAAGTTGTATAAAAAGTATAAATGCTCTCAAAAAGTTGTATAAAAAGTCTAAATGTATAAAAAGTCTAAATGTTATCAAAAAGTTGTAAAATAGCAACTTAATCCATGGCTTTTCTAGCTTCTAGGTGTAAGAGGAGTAGCGTTTTAAATAATAATAAAAAGTCTGCTTATTATTTTTATTGTTTTTACAATATTTAAAGTAGTCTACCTACCTCACTCAAACGAGAGTGTTCATTTATTGGACTTGCGAAAGCAAAGGTCCCACTTTAAATATTGTAACTTTTCCTCCTTTTTCTGCAGTAGAGTCTGGTATATTCAGACTAAGCACACTCTCACTGAAGGAGAGAAAATCACTGGCCTCCCATGAAATGCTCCCTCCCTCCCTCTCACTCTTGCCCCACTCCCACCCTCCCTCCCTCCTAATCTACTTCTTAGCTGTCTGTTCCACATGGTGCTGATATTTAAAGAGATCTGAAAATAACAACCATTTATTTCTGATCTATGCCATTTATCAGATAGCCTAAGCGTAGTGGGTCGATTATCGCAGAACAATGATTTGAGACAAAATGGAGAATCGACAATGCAGGTTTTGCATTTATGTATGTTAGACAATTGTAGTTGTATGTACAGTGCATTATAACGCCTATTTTAGAAAGTGGGCACTGATGTTGGTACACTTACCGTCATAACACATTATGACACAGTCATATCCATATATATCATGATACGTCATAACAGCTGGGATAACGTGTCGTAACTTGTCCTAATATGGTCATAACACTGTCATGACACACATGTTTAGTCCAGTTGTGACATATATATTAGGAAATGTTAAATAACATACTATTTACAAGTAGAATTACATGGTTTGCCTTGTTTGGTAGGATTTGTGGGCTTTGACACACTTATGTAGGTGTCATAACCAGAAATCAAATATTGCTAAATATTTCCCAGCACATCTCTGTCATGACAGTGTTATTACAATGTTATGACAGGTTATGTCAGCTGTTTTGACCTATGACACTCTAATGACCATGTCATAACATGTAAAGTGTTACCCTTTTGCTAGAGTAATAGTTTGATGGAGAGGGGGGGGGGTGCAGTATTTACTCTATATTTATTTAGTAGCGGTGGGCAGCCACTTCATTAACTATGATTGGAAATAAAGGATGGAAAAAACATTTTCAGTGTAAACTTAAACGACGAGATATAAAAGTGTGTAGAAAATATAATGGATCTTTACATTTTTTAAAGAAGATCATATTTGAGAACTACGAATCAACCAAGTAAAAAATTCAGGGAGAATCAAAAATTAAAAAGTGATATTGCATGGGGCCCTCTTTGACTTTGTTATAATGTTTGAATCACTGAGATAGCATAAGCATAAGAATACGGCAGAAGCCATGGCAAAATGTGTAGAATTTATGTAAATTAGCTTTAAAACGTCAAAATAAGCTTGTGGATTTTTTTGTCTCCATTTACATTAGTTTCATCTGGCTGTTAACACATTGGGCAATAGTGTAATATTGTGTTGCTGTTTTGATGGGCCTCAGTCTTTAATTGCATTGAGGAAGTCACCGCTCTCTCCTTACTGTTGTTATGCTGGTGAGTTTTGGGCCTTGAATGTGTTTATTGTGGGTCCTAGTGCTGGTTTTTAGTCTGTGGTTGGGTTCTGTCTTGCTGCCCATAACTGTGGTGATCCTACAAACTGTGTGATTCAATCTAACTAACTATCACACTATGTGGATTGATTGACTACGTGGATTGATTGACCCCATAGATATACAAAAACCCAAGAAAGGGAAAAAACACACATACCCACCCTCGTCACACCCTGACCTGACCAAAATAATACATAAAACATAGATAACTAAGGTCAGGGCGTGACAGTACCCTCCCCCAGAGGTCCGGGTGGGCATCTGCCCTCGGTGGCGGCTTTGGTTCTGGACGCCCCCCTTCTTTACACTGAGTCCACTCTTGTAGCACTGACCCGTGGATCATCGCCGGAGGCTCTGGACTGCGGATCCTCGCCGTAGGCGCCGGGCTGGGAACCCTCGCTGCGTGGACCATCGCCGGATGTCCTGAACTGGGGACCGTCACTGGAGACCCCGGACTGGGGACCGTCGCTGGAGGCCGCACCTCTGGGGCCCGTCGCTGGAGGCCCCGGACTGGGGACAGTCGCTGGAGGCCCCGGACTGGGGACAGTCGCTGGAGGCCCCGGACTGGGGACAGTCGCTGGAGGCCCCGGACTGGGGACAGTCGCTGGAGGCCCCGGACTGGGGACAGTCGCTGGAGGCCCCGGACTGTGGACCGTCGTTGGAGGCTCCGGACTGTGGTCCGTCGTTGGAGGCTCCGGACTGTGGTCCGTCGTTGGAGGTTCCGGACTGTGGCCCATCGTTGGAGGATCCAGTCTGTGAAATGTCGCCGGACGCTCTGGCCTGGGTACTGTTGCCGGACGCTCTGGACTGGGTACTGTCGCCGGACGCTCTGGATTGGGTACTCACGCCGGACGCTCTGGACCGGGTACTGTCGCCGGACGCTCTGGACCGGGTACTGTCGCCGGACGCTCTGGACCGGGTACTGTCGCCGGACGCTCTGGACCGGGTACTGTCGCCGGACGCTCTGGACCGGGTACTGTCGCCGGATGCTCTGGACCGGGTACTGTCGCCGGACGCTCTGGACCGGGTACTGTCGCCGGACGATCTGGACCGGGTACTGTCGCCGGACGCTCTGGATTGGGTACTCACGCCGGACGCTCTGGACTGGGTACTGTCGCCGGACGCTCTGGACCGGGTACTGTCGCCGGACGCTCTGGACCGGGTACTGTCGCCGGACGCTCTGGACCGGGTACTGTCGCCGGACGCTCTGGACCGGGTACTGTCGCCGGACGCTCTGGACCGGGTACTGTCGCCGGACGCTCTGGACCGGGTACTGTCGCCGGACGCTCTGGACCGGGTACTGTCGCCGGGCGCTCTGGACCGGGTACTGCCGCCGGACGCTCTGGACCGGGTACTGTCGGCGGACGCTCTGGACCGGGTATTGTCGCCGGACGCTCTGGACCGGGTACTGTCGCCGGACGCTCTGGACCGGGTACTGTCCCCGGACACTCTGGACCGGGTACTGTCGCCGGACGCGTAGACTGTAGGCCTGGTGCGTGGTGCTGGTACTGGTGGTACTGGGCTGGTGACACGCACCTCAGGGCGAATGCGGGGAGGAGGAACAGGACGTACTGGACTGTGGATGCGCACTGGAGGGAGAGTGTGAGGAGTTGGCACAGGACACACCTGATTGGGAAAGTGCGAGGAGTTGGCACAGGACACAGTGGGTCTTGAAGGTACACTGGAGACCTGGTGTGTATAGCCAGCATCAATTGTTCCGGAACTTTAAAACACGTTTCAGGACGACTACGGAGAGCTTACTCAGGTGGCACCAAACTGACAACACATTATTTTATTCCAAATCCGTGCGTCCTCCACCAACTCAACAACTCCCCCATTTCTCTCTCCTCCGAATCCTCCTTCTTCTCCCAGACTGGCTCTGGTTTACTTCTCGGCTCCGCCGACTGACCCATGTACCCCCCCCCAAAATAAATTATTGGGGTTTCTGTTGTTGCCTTGACTCCTCGTAACATCTCCTTTCCTCCTGTGCTATCTCCACCTGCTTCCATGGCAGGGTCCCCTGCCATTACCTCCTCCCAGGTCCAGGATATCCTCCACTCACCTTTCTCCCGGGCCCAGGATGTCCGCTCCCCAATCACACGCTGCTTGGTCCTTATTTGGTGGGTTATTCTGTCACGTTCGTCATATTGATGAGACCAAGGCGCAGCGTGATATGAACACATTCTTCTTTTAATAAAGAAAGAACACTGACGCTATGTAGAACGAGTGCTGACATGCAACTACACATAGACAATAACCCACCAAACCAAAATGGTAAATGGCAACCTAAATAGGATCCCCAATCAGATACAACGATAAACAGCTGCCTCTGATTGGGAACCAATTCAGGCCACCATAGACCTACATTACCTAGACATGCAAAAAAAACATAGATATACAAAAACCCTAGATAGGACAAAAACACACATATCCACCCTCACCACACCCTAACCAGACCATAACTATACATAAAACATGTATAACAGAGGTCAGGGTATGACAACTACCACCTTCAGAGATAACGGTACATATTTCATCCCATGTAGGAGCTGCACCTATTTTGCACAGTTCCGTGATAATATTGATCGACCAAATTTCCAATGTGGAAACTCAGCTTACTGAGGAATATTTGTCTGAACTGGACGTCCAGAAGCAAATGGAGACATTGCAGAGTATCCTGTGTCGTGTCTTTGGCTGTGCCGGCCATTTGAAAAAGGAAAAAGCAATAAATATTTACTCTGAGCTGCGCTTCGGGTAGGTTGGTGGTAGATGGAAGGCTGTGTTGCCCAACCGAGTCCTTTGAAGAATGTCTCTGGTTGTCAATTGGATACGTTGTAGTAACGTCATTGTGTGGTATATGGGATACTCTGTCTGTTCCTTCCTAACCTGCGTTTGCAGCGGCAAGTGGCTAACTCAACGGCTAGGAGGTATCACTTCTGTAGTGAATAAGATTTCAAAGTTCATACCATTAGCAACCAAAGCTCACGCTGATGTTGGCTTCATTCTGTAGTTATTATCTGAACCATTCTGACATCGGACCGTCATCCTACATCCTCGGAACAGGAGGATATATTCTCGTCAAGGGCTTATATAGAAAGGGAGAGGAGGGCGTGTTTGAAAAGTTTTATAGCCCATGTCCTTTCACAGGGACGGGCCACTGATTGAGCAGAACCCATTCTTATGAAAACCCAAATCTCACATTTTAGAAGATAAAATCACATTTCATCCCATCACAAATTATTTGATATTCAAACATTTAAATTGAACAACAATTCCATGTGAATCCGATAACTCTGATGTGTAGACTTTCCACAGTAGAGTTTATGTCATCTTATCATTGATGAGAATGTCTCAGATGACAACCGAACTGACATCATATTCATTAAGTACCACCGCATATGTTCCATTGGTCACATTACCAGAATATAGTTAATTTCCCCCCACCTTCTGATGTTCCCAGAATCTCTATGTTAACCAAGGGTTTTACAAATGTAACCTCAGTAGGGTAGAGAGAGGAACAAGGGGGGAAGAGGTATTTATGACTGTCATAAACCGACCCCCAGACCAACGTCATGACAGCTGGACCTTTTCCTTTTCTACTCCTCCGCCTCCATGTCGTGCTACTGCCTTGCCACCATCTCTTCAATCTCTGACTGACTGGCCAGAACTGCAGAGACCCCTCCCTAGTGAAGTCACCTCTCCCCTCCCATCTCACCTGCCCTTCACATCCTATCCTACCCCCCTGGAGCAAAAACACTGTGCTACCCGGGGACAAGGTGAAGGATATCACAGGATTTTCTCTGCTACGACAGCATCCAAGGGGTGCTTGCTGTCATAGTGCATGTGGGATCAAATGATCTTGTACCCATGTATTTGAACTCCACTCTTAGATCTGCTATTGTTAGCTCAAAAGAGAAGCCCACCTTGGTCTGCTCATCCACTGCATTTAG
Source organism: Oncorhynchus keta (assembly GCF_023373465.1). NCBI lineage: Eukaryota > Metazoa > Chordata > Actinopteri > Salmoniformes > Salmonidae > Oncorhynchus > Oncorhynchus keta. The sequence goes on along the minus strand of NC_068435.1, from coordinate 39,493,065 downwards.
TTCAAATGTGAATTCCATAAACTTGAATACCCCCTCGGTTTTCAAATCAAGAAGAGGGCACGATAATCAGTTTGTAACATCATTGGTTACTCTGAGAGTTCCCCATATCGATAATGGCTGAGGCCTCAGACCCTATGGTGCTAACCTTGGGAAAGTAATTCCAATTTCTACTCCTTCCTCTATTACTAATAGGGATAGACCAAATTCATAGCCATAACAACTATATCAATATCAACCATCAGATAGGGCCTGCATCTGCCTATTGAATGTAGCTTATTTGATTTTCCATGTGAATTTAAAAATCGCAAAGGTTGATGCATTCGGAGCTTACTTCCTAAACTGGATTACATCAAGATCTGGGCTAGAGGTAAAGGTGTTGGAGTGGCCATTTGGGAAATGCTTCAAACAATCTAAAACACATATGTACTGATCTAAACCTAACCCAGCTGGTGACTAAGCCTTCACGGCCCAACCCTAAAATTCCTTCAAAGTCAACTCTGATTTATTTATTTTAACGAAGACGCCAGAGAAATATGTTTCTACTGGTGTCTTTGCCCAAAACACGAGTGACCATTGCCCAGTTCTTTGTGTTAGAGATGTGAGAACACAAAAAGGACTTTAGGTGAACAGGCATTTTTTATATTAACTTTATTTTAGTGACCTTGATTGTATAATGATGCTCCTATCAAAAAATGAAGGGTTAAAGGTAGGTCAAATGCTTGGTGCACTCCAGTATCATCAGAAGTCATTCATAAAATAAATTATACTTGGGTCAAGACCAGGAAAACAGGCTTAGGCCCGGACTGGCAAGCTTTTAAGCAACTGAGGAATCATTTTGTAAGACCAATCAGAAAGGCTAAATCTGAAGATTATGTAACCGGTCTATTGGATTGTAATGGGAACCCAGCTAAATTCTGTAAAACTGTCAAATCTCTGAAGTGTTCTACTTCATCCTCTCTGCCACAACAAAGTAATTCAGACATTGGCCTCATTACATAAATAAATGTCATCATTGATGCACAATCGTATATCTTTTAAATAACTTCTAAGCCTATACACAATGATATTGGGCTGGATGCTGATAGTGGAAACTTGCTTAATGATCAAATAAATAATAGTATAAATAATAGTGAAATGTATTTTTTCAGGCTATTTACAAAAAAATGGATGGATGCTTTGCTAGCAATAGACAACAAGAAATCCAGCGCTCATCATTGTTAGCTCAATAGCCCACATGTTTTATTTAACATTGTTACGAGGAAATATTCCAAAAGTAGGGAAATCCTCTCTTGTGCTGCCCCTCCATAAGGACGGGGATAGTAGTGATCTTCAAAATGATCACCCCATTTCAAGGCTTCCTTGTCTAGCTAAGTTCTCTAATCCTTGGTAAATGTACAACTTTGGTGTTCTTGGGCACAGGGACGATGGTGATCTGCTTGAAACATCTAGTAATTGCAGACTCGGTCAGGGACGAGTTTAAAATGTCAGTGAGGACACTTGCCAGTTGGTCAACGCATGCTCAGAGTATACATCCTGGTAATCAAATCAAATTGTATTTGTCACATGCTCCGAATACAACAGTGAAATACTTACTTTCAAGCCCTTAACTTCTTAAGGTGCGGCAGGGTAGCCTAGTGGTTAGTGCTTTGGACTAGTAACTGGAAGGTTGCGAGTTCAAACCCCCGTAGCTGACAAGGTACAAATCTGTTGTTCTGCCCCTGAACAGGCAGTTAACCCACTGTTCCTAGGCCGTCATTGAAAATAAGAATGTGTTCTTAACTGACGTGCTTGGTTAAATAAAGGTCAAATAAATAAATAAAAAGGTATAGGGAGCAACATTTTCACTTTTGGACAAATAGCGTGCTCAATTTCAACTTCCTGCTGCTTATGCCAAGAATATAAGATATGCAAATTATTAGTAGATTTGGATAGAAAACACTCTGATGTTTATAAAACTGTTTGAATCATGTCTGTGAGTATAACAGAACTAATGTAGAAGGCATTACCCCGAGGACTAACCGTTCAGATTTTTTTTTTAGGTCTCTGTCTATTTTCTGAGTTCTCATTGGCTATGGATATTTCATAGGAACTTTTTTTCAGTTCATACCGCTTCCACTAGATGTCACCAGTCTTTGGAATTTGGTTGAGGTTATTCATTTGTGTAATGAAGAAGTAGCCCATCTAGGAACTGAGTAACACTGTTAAGAGTTGGCCAAGACATGAAAAGTAGCATTAGTTTCCTCTCGTCCTCTATTGAAAAATACCTAAAGTTGTATTACAAAAGTAGTTTGAAATATTTTGGCAAAGTTTATAGGCAACATTTAAAATATTTTGTAGTGACGTTGCGCATTTTGGAAGCTGTTTTTTTCTGGATCAAACGCGACAAATAAATTGACATTTTGGATATATATGGACAGAATTAATCGAACAAAAGGACCAAGTATGATGTTTATGGGACATATTGGAGTGTCAACAAAAGAAGCTCGTCAAAGGTAAGGCATGTTTTATATTTTATTTCTGCGTTTTGTGTAACGCCTGCAGGGTTGAAATATGCTACCCTCTGTTTTACTGTTGTGCTATCAAGAGATAATAGCTTCTTATGCTTTCGCCGAAAAGCCTTTTTAAAATCTGACATGTTGGCTGGATTCACAACGAGTGTAGCTTTAATTGAGTATCTTACATGTGTGATTTAATCAAAGTTAGATTTTTATATACATTTATTTGAATTTGCCACGCTGCATTTTCCCTGGTTTTTGGCCAAGTGGGACTTGAGCGTCCCCTATCCTAGAGAGGTTTAACCAACAATGCAGTTTTAAGAAAATCACCCCCAAAAAGTAAGAAATAAGGAGCAGCAGTACATAAGGAGCAGCAGTACATACAATAGCTGGCCTATATACAGGGGGTACCGGTACAGAGTCAATGTGTCAATGTGCGGGGGCACCGGAGTCAAGGTAATTGAGGTAATTATGTACATGTAGGAAGAGTTATTAAAGTGGCTATGCATAGATAATAACAGAGAGTAGCAGCAGCGTGGGGGGGGGGGGCAATGCAAATAGTCTGGGTGGCCATTTGATTAGCTGTTCAGGAGTCTTATGGCTTGGGAGTAGAAGCTGTTTAGAAGTCTCTTGGACATAGACTTGGTGCTCCGGCATCACTTGCCGTGCGTTAGCAGAGAGAACAGTCTGTGACTAAGGTGGCTGGAGTCTTTGACAATTTTTAGGGCCTTCCTCTGACACCGCCTGTTATAGAGATCCTGGATGGCAGGAAGCTTGGCCCCGGTGATGTACTGGGCCGTACGCACTACCCTCTGTATTGCCTTGTGGTCAAAGGCCGAGCATTTGCCATACCAGGCAGTGATGCAACTAGTCAGGATGCTCTCGATGGTGCAGCTGTAAAACCTTTTCAGGATCTGAGGACCCATGCCAAATCTTTTCAGTTTCCTGAGTGAGAATAGGTTTTGTCGTGCCCTCTTTATGACTGTCTTGGTGTGCTTGGACCATGTTAGTTTGTTGGTGATGTGGATGCCAAGGAACTTGAAGCTCTCAACCTGCTCTACTACAGCCCCATCGATGAGAATTGGGGTGTGCTCCGTCCTCCTTTTCCTGTAGTCCACAATCATCTCCTCTTGATCACGTTGAGGAAGAGGTTGTTGTCCTGGAACCACACGGTCAGGTCTCTGACCTCCTCGCTATAGGCTGTCTCGTTGTTGTCGGTGATCAGGCCTACCACTGTTGTGTCATCAGCAAACTTAATGATGGTGTTGGAGTCGTGCCTGGCCGTGCAGTCATGAGTGAACAGGGAGTACAGGAGGGGACTGAGCATTCACCCTAGAGGGGCCCCCGTGTTGAGGATCAGCGTGATGGATGTAGACCTGTTTAAAGGTCTTTCTCACATCGGCTGCGAAAAGCGTGATCACACAGTCGTCCAGAACAGCTGATGCTCTCATGTATGTTTCAGTGTTGCCTCGAAGCGAGCATGGAAGTTATTTTGCTTGTTTGGTAGGCTCGTGTCACTGGGCATCTCTCAGCTGTGCTTCCTTTTGTAGTCTGTAATAGTTTGCAAGTCCTGCCACATCCGACGAGTGTCGGAGCCGGTGTAGCACGATTCCATCTTAGTCCTGTATTGAGGCTTTGCCTGTTTGATGACTCGTCAGAGGGCATAGCGGGATTCTTATAAGCTTCCGGGTTAGAGTCTCGCTCCTTGAAGCGGAAGCTCTACCCTTTGGCTCATTGCGAATTTGGCCTGTAATCCATGGCTTCTGGTTGAGGTATGTACAGTATATACAGTCACTGTGGGGACGACGTCCTCGATGCACTTATTGATAAAGCCAGTCACTGATGGGGTGTACTCCTCAATGACATCGGAAGAATCCCGGAACATATTTCAGTCTCTGCTAGCAAAACGGTCCTGTAGTTTAGCATCTACTTAATCTGACCACTTTTTTATCGACCGAGTCACTGGTGCTTCCTGCTTGAATTTTTGCTTGTAAACAGGAATCAGGATGATAGAGTTATCGTCAGATTTGCCAAATGGAGGGTGAGGGAGAGCTTTGTACACGTCTCTGTGTGTAGAGTAAAGGTGGTCTAGAGTTTTTTTCCCTCTGGTTGCACATTTAACATGCTGATAAAAATCAGGTAAAACTAAGATACTCTTCCTCAGGCGAGCAAAACCTTGAGACTTCCTTAGATATCGTACACCAGCTATTTTTTACAAATATGCATAGGCCCCTGCCACGTGTCTTACCAGAGGCTGCTATTCTGTCCTGCCTATTAAGTGTATAACCCGCCAGCTGATCATTCACATGGAGTTGTTGTTCAATTTAAATGTTTGAATATGAAAGTATTTGTGATGGGATGAAATGTGATTTTAGCTTCTAAAATGTGAGATTTGGGTTTTCATAAGATAGGGCTCTGCTCAATCAGTGGCCCGCCCCTGTGAAGGGACATGGGCTATAAAACGTTTCAAACGCGCCCTCCTCTCCCTTCCTATATAAGCCCTTGACAAGAATATAACCTCCTGTTCCGAGGACGTGAGCACGACGGTCCGATGTCAGATTGGTTCAGATAATAACTACAGAACGAAGCCAACATCAGCGTGAGCTTTGATTGCGAATGGTATTAACTTTGAACTCTTTTTCACTACAGAAGTGATATCTCCTCGCCGTTGAGTTAGCAACAGCCGCTGAAAACGAGGGTTAGAGAAAGAGTATCACACAACGACATTACTACAACATATCCAATTGACAACCAGACATTATTCAAAGGACAATGGACTCGGTTGGACAACACGGCCTTCCATCTACCACTAACCTACCGAAGCGCAGCTCAGAGTAAATATTTATTGCATTTTCCTTTTCCAAATGGCCGGTAATTTAGAATGCATAAGATACTGTATTTACGACAGCACAGCTTCTCCCTTTGTCTCTCAGTCTTCCCGCTCTTTCACTCAAACCCAAACCCTTTCTTTTGTGTAACAAGCTGTCATATCTGTTCCGCCCGCTAGGAACATTTTCGTTTATGATGTAATTTGTAAACAAGTTATGATTTAATTATGTGTATGTGTAATTCTGTGTGATGAGTTAGGTATTTAGTAAATAAATAATTAAACCCAATTTTGTATTGCTGATTCAACTTGTTAGCCAGGGTTCGTGCAGATAACTAAGAATTTACAACTTTCAGATGAGACTGAATTAAGATGAAGATTAATATTGACTGCTATTGATGTCAAATATTACTAGGTCTTTAAGAGTTTATTCGGAAGATAACAGCTCTATAAATATTATTTTGTGGTGCCCGACTCTCTAGTTAATTACATTTACATGATTAGCTCAATCAGGTAATATTCATTACGGAGAAATTATTTGATAGAATAGCATGTCATATCACTTAATCTGGCATAGCCAAAGACACGACACCTGTAATCCATAGCTTCTGGTTGGGTTTCAGATTAACTACATGTTCACCCCTTTTGATGGTTCTCCAATCAAAGATGTTACCCAATATAAATACTGAGGCATTTGGATTGATATGGATTTGATGTTTTAAAAAACATATAGATGAGTTGGTTAACCTGTTGAAGCTATGGGGCCGCTATTTCATTATTGGATAAAAAAACGTGCCCGTTTTAAGCGCAATATTTTGTCACAAAAAGATGCTCGACTATGCATATAATTGACAGCGTTGGAAAGAAAACACTCTGACGTTTCCAAAACTGCAAAGATATTATCTGTGAGTGCCCCAGAACTGATGCTACAGGCGAAAGTGTTAATACTCATCACTGCATCTAGTATCAAAAGGTTGGCTGAACTTCGCTAAAGACCCGTAGAGCTCTACATTACTCTCTTTGTGTTTATAAGACCCTTTTTCATACATTTCCATCTTGTATAACTTTTCTGTCGAAGTGTAGGCTCCTGAATTAACTCTTGAGTTTCCTAGGGTCTCCACTGGGCTAGGAAAATCTGCTTTTAGTTTTAATGCACCATATTGCTGGAACAACTTTTTTTTTTAAATACCTGGATGTTCTGGTGCCGTTCAGGCAATTTAAAGTATTGATTGGGGATTTATTCGTGGAGGAATGTAACAGTTTTTCTGGGTGGTTTGTGCATACCATGACTGTATTTTTACATTTTAATGTGTATATATACTGAACAAAAAAAGAAACGCAACATGTAAAGTGTTGGTCCCGTTTTTCCTGAGCCGAAATAAAAGATCCCAAAAATGTACCATAAAAACAAAAGCTTATTTCTCTCAAATTTTGTGCACAAATGTGCTTGATAAGTTTGCTAAGTTTGCCACCGCTGCTGAAAAAACTCCTAGGGGAAACACTGGGTGTGTCAGTTTGTTTTTGTTTGTTTAGCCTTTTGCCTTGTTCACTGTGTCTTGAAAGGATTCTGAAGTTTAGAATGTTGACAGCAGTGAGAGAGAGGGCAGCTGACACACACATACAATGCTGCACCCAAACTCTTTTTCTCATTCTCTTTGCCTCCCCCTCTCTCTTTTTTTCACTTTTGTTCTTCGATCTCAGAGCAGTAGAATACAGGCGAATCGGAAAAGACACTTTTCTCTCATTAAGTCCCTTCAATGTCAGAGCTGGGGGAAGGGGGAGAGAGGAGGAGGGAAATGTCTGTCCGTGCCTGGACTCAATACTCTCTCCAGCGCTCTTTCTCTCCATCTATCTCTATCTCTTTCCCCAAAACAACATACTGACATATTGACAATGTTGGAAGTGTGGGAGGTAATTTCCATTACATTTTCCATTCCACTCTATTTACGCAATGACTTGAAACTCTGCTCATGAAATGCAAAAAGCATGCCATTGTCAGTGAGTGTTTCTATTTTGCATTCATCTGCATGTATTGACAGGCAGGTATGCACAGCGTTGTCTTTTAAAGGTTAGTGATACGCACACAGTGCTTTTAACATAGTGTTTTCAACTGACACATTTGACATATTTGTCTAGAAGGCCAGCATCCCGGAGTCGCCTCCTCACTGTTGATGTTGAAATTAGTGTTTTGTGGGTACTATTTAATGAAGCTAGTTTTCAGCTGTGTAGTTTTCAGCTGTGCTAACATAATTGCAACAGGGTTTCTCAATGATCAATTAGCCTTTTAAAATTATAAACTTGGATTAGCTAACACAATGTGCTGTTGGAACACAGTGATGGTGATGTTTTTATTGATTTATTTCACTTTTATTTGACCAGGTAGGCCAGTTGAGAACAAGTTCTCATTTACAACTGCGACCTGGCCAAGATAAAGCAAAGCAGTGCGACAAAAACAACAGAGTTGCACATTGGATAAAAGAAACGTACAGTCAATAACACAATAGAAGAAAAAAATATATACAGTGTGTGCAAATGTAGTAAGATTAGGGAGGTAAGGCAATAAATAGGCCAAAATAATTACAATTTAGCATTAACACTGGAGTGATAGATGTGCAGATGATGATGTACAAGTAGAGATACTGGGGTGCAAAAGAGCAACAATGAATAATGTTAATGGGCCTCTTTATGCCTATGTAGATATTCCATTAGAAATCATCCATTTACAGCTACAATAGTCAGTTACGACTTTAAGTCTACACTGTATTTCTGATCAATTTGATGTTATTTTAAATGACAAGAAAATTGATTTTCTTTCAGAAACACATTTCTATGTGATCCCAAACTTTGAACAGTAGTGTACATATTTCAGAAATTGAAGGGCTTTCGGTATAGTTGTCTAATGTTGGTGGGCATATTAGGGTGTGTTTATCATACTGCTGAATCACTATGATCAACAACAAAAAATGATTGCGTGTATTTTTAACAGAGCTGAGATTTACTTCAAAGTGCATTCACCCTATTGTTTACATCAAGTTGCACTGCCTACACCTGTCAAGTAGTTTCAAATCTCATTGGCGCTGATGGCCTTGGTTTGAGACCTTGTAGGGGAGTCTCCATGCTCTCACATTCTTAGCAATATGCCTTCAGAAAGTATTAACGCAGGTTGACTTTTTACACATTTTGTTGTGGTACAGCCTGAATTTAAAATAGATTGTTTTTGTCACTACCCAACACAATACCCCATAATGTGGAAATAGATTTTTTTTCTCCAAAATGTATTTTACAAACTAAACAAAAATGAAAAGCTAACATGCCTTGAGTCAATAAGTATTCAACTCAACTTTGTTATGGCAAGTCTAAATAAGTACAACGAAAATCAGAAAAGCAATCAAATTAAATTGCTTATCTATGATGATCTTCGGATGTTTTCACTCACGAAACTCACAGTTACACAATAAATGTTCCTTTTGTTCCATAAAGACTATTTTTATATCCAAAATACTTCAGTTTGATTGGCGTGTAATGTTCAGAAATCCACAGGCTCGAGTGATCACGACAACGCAGACAAAAATTCCAAATAGTATCTGTAATGTCCACAGAAACATGTCAAACGTTTTTTATAATCAATCCTCAGGTTGTTTTTAAAATATATAATCGATAATATATAATCGATAATATATCAACCGGCACTGTCTTTTTCAGTAGGAGAGGGAGAGACAATGGCTGCCCAAGCTCTGTTGCACAAGCAAAACTCATGCGAACACCAGATGCGATGTTATCTTTCTCGCTAATTTTTCAAAATAAAAGACTGAAACTATGTCTAAAGACTGTTGACACCTTGAGGAAGCGATAGGAAAATGAATCTGGTTGATATCCCTTTAAAAATGGAGCGAAGGGAGCTTTCAAAATAGGAGCCACTTGTTTGATTTTCCTCAGGTTTCGCCTGCAATATCAGTTCTGTTATACTCACAACAATATTCACAGACAATTTTTATTTTATTTTAATTTTTACCCCTTTTTCTCCCCAATTTCATGGTATCCAATTGTTGTAATAGCTACTATCTTGTCTCATCGCTACAACTCCCGTTCGGGCTCGGGAGAGACGAAGGTTGAAAGTCATGCGTCCTCCGATACACAACCCGACCAAGCCGCACTGCTTCTTAACACAGTGCGCATCCAACCCGGAAGCCAGCCGCACCAATGCGCCGGAGGAAACACCGTGCACCTGGTAACCTTGGCTAGCGCACACTGCACCCAGCCTGCCACAGGAGTCGCAAGGACACCCCTACTGACCAAGCCCTCCCTAACCCGGGCGACATTAGGCCAATTGTGCGTCGCTCCACGGACCTCCCGGTCGCGGCCGGTTACAACAGAGCCTGGGCGCGAACGCAGGGACTCTGATGGCACAGCTGCCGCTGCAGTACAGCCAGCGCCCTTAACCACTGCGCCACCCGGGAGGCCCCTTTCACAGTTTTGGCAACTTTAGAGTGTTTTCTACCCTAATCTGTCAATTATATGCATATTCTAGCATATGGGCCTGAGAAATAGGCCATTTACATTGGGAACGTTATTTTTCCGAACATAAAAATATTGCCCCCCAGCTGAAAGAGGTTAAGAACAAATTATTATTTACAATGACGGCATACCAGAGAACAGTGGGGTAACTGCCTCATTCCGGGGCAGAATGACATATTGTCACCTTGTCAGCTCAGGGATTTGATCCAGGAACTTTGTGGTTACTGGCCCAACACTCTGACCACTAAGCTACCTGCCGCCCCATCAGAAACAGAGATCACCTTTCATCAGGACAATAACCTTAAACACAAGGCCAAATCTGCATTGGAGTTGCTTAAGAAGAAAACAGTGAATGTTCCTGAGTGGCCAAGTTACAGTTTTGACTTAAATCTACTTGAAGATCTATGGCAAGACCTGAAAATGTTTGTCTAGCAATGATCAACAACCAATTTGACAGAGGTTGACGATTTTTTTAAAGAATAATGGGCAAATGTTAGACAATCCAGGTGTGGAAAGCTCTTAGAGACTTACCCAGCTGAAATCGCTGCCAAAAGTGCTTCTACAAAGTATTGACTCAGGGGTGTGAATACTTATGTAAATGTAAAATCTCTGCATTTCATTTTCAATAAATGTGTTACATTTGCTCATTATTGTGTGGGTATTGTGTGTAGATGGGTAATATATATCTTTAAATCTGTAAATAACACTTGTATCTTTTATTAATGTTTATTATGAGTATTTCTGTGATTTGATTTGGCTCTGTGCAAATTCATGGGATGTTTTGGAGGCAAAGCCAAATGTAAACTTAGGTTTTGGATATAAATATGAACTTGATCGAACAAAACATACATGTATTGTGTAACATGTTGTCCCAGAAGTGTCATCTGATGAAGAATATCAAAGGTTAGTGATTAATTGTATCAATATTTCTGCTTTTTATGACTCCTCTCTTTGCTTGGAAAATCGCTGTATGCTTTCTGTGACTAGTTGCTGACCTAATATAATGATATGTTCTGCTTTCACCGAAAAGTTTTTTTGAAATCGCACACTGTGGTTGGATTAACGAGGATTTTATCTTTAAAATGGTGCCTAATACTTGTATGTTTGAGAAAATTGAATTATGAGATTTCTGTTGATTGAATTTGGCGCCCTACAATTTCATTGGCTGTTGGCGAGGGGTTCCGCTAGCCAGATAAATATCCGCCATGTTGGGTAGTCAACATTATTCATAAATAGCATTATAAATATTCACTTACCTTTGATGATCTTCATCAGAATGCACTCCCAGGAATCGCAGTTCCACAATAAATGCTTGTTTTGTTCGATAATGTCCATCATTTATGTCAATTTATGTCCAATATCTTCTTTTGTTAGGGCGTTTGGTAAACAAATCCAAAAGCACTATCTGGTCCATTCGGGCGAAACGTTCAAAAAGTTATATTACAGGTCAAAGAAACTTGTCAAACTAAGTATAGAATCAATCTTTAGGATGTTTTTATCATAAAAGTTCAATAATGTTCCAACCGTAGAATTCCATTGTCTGTAGAAAAGCAATGGAATGAGAGCTACCTCTCAAGTGAAAGCGCGTGACTGAGAACGAGGCTGTAGGCAGACCCCGTAGTCAAACAGCTCCCATCCGGCCCACCTTCAGATGAGAAGCCTGCAACAACGTTCTAAAGACGGTTGACATCTAGTGGAAGACTTAGGAAGTGCAAGATGTCCCATATCCCACTGTATATTCAATAGGGGCTGAGTTGAAAACCTACAAACCTCAGATTTCCCACTTCCTGGTTGGACTTTTTCTCAGGTTTTTGCCTGCCTTGTGAGGTCTGTTATACTCAAAGACATGCTTCAAACAGTTTTAGAAACTTCAGAGTGTTTTCTATCCAATACTACTAATAATATGCATATATTAGCATCTGGGACTGAGTAGGAGGCAGTTTACTCTGGGTACGCTTTTCATCCCAACGTGAAAATGCTGCCCCCTGTCCATAAGAAGTTTTTTAATCCATTTTGAATTCCGGCTGTAACACAACCAAATGTGGAAGTTAAGGGGAGTGAATACTTATTATTATGTATGTTAATGTCTTTATTTTTAATTGCATTTATCAAACATTTAGATCGTTTACATAAACATTTTGTTAGAACACTGTGTATTGATTTTTTTCCTATTAACTTTGGCTACCGGTTTTATGCCTGTCTTTATGCACAACCTACTTTTTCAGGTTTGATGTGTTTCTGGACGAAGAGATCAATGCTGTCTTTGCAGAGTTTGCAGAGTTTAAAATGTTGTTGTCTTTCTCCTCGATTAAGTCAAAATAATGGGAGCATCTCCACAAGGAAAAGGTTAAGCAGGGTAAGAACACAGCTCCCATCTTTCTTTCACTTAGGAATGTTGCAAAAATGCATTGACGAGAGTTGATGTTTGTTCTACATGTATATGTGGTGTGGATTTCAAAAAGACGAGAGAGTTCTCTTTAGGATACTCAGCTATCTCGAATTCTACCGAAATACATTTGAATTAGATCAGATAGGTGCGTTGTAACTGTTGGAAAATAATGACATTAACATACTGTATATTACTAAGAATGTGAGAGTAGGATGATTCCTTTAGGGTGTCCTGAACAGAGGCCACCAGCACCAATGATGAACACCCAAACCACTGTCCCAATAAGGGATATATCTAGGGCTTGTGCTTATTGGGCCAGTATAGATAGGCACTTTGAAGTCAATCTCATTTCTTTTATTGATCATAAATAACTTTTATTGATCATAGTGATTAAGGAGTATCATTAAATGTATATGCCCCACCAACAGACAACTATACCGAAAACCCTTACATTGTTGAAATACAGTAAGTAAATCAAATCAATGACGACATAATTGTTAAATGAACAGATACCTGACACGGACACGGTGGCGTAGCAGGAAGATCGACGTACCGTGAACCAAGAGCTTGTGAGTTACGGATCCCAGATGAGGACATGTTGCTGTATAAATGAACATTCACAATGTATGTCAAGTATAATCATGTTTGTTAAGTATGTACATTTAAAACATTGTATGTTAAAAGCACTGTTTGAGTGTCCTTAATGTATAAATGATTATGCACAATGTAATCATCTGTGTCAAATATGTAGGTTGAAAACTCTGTATGTTAAAATCCCTGTATGTGAGTTTCCCTAACCTTGCCAACAGACAGAAAGAGCTGTGACTGGATCAGTGGTTCACCAATCAGGGACCTGGCAACAGTAACAAGATGTGTAATTAAACAAAACATCTGAACACCCTAAATTATATTCTTGCAACATTCCCATGAAACGTGTCTGTAACATTAATATCTTACATTCTGAGAACATTGCAAACGTGTTCTGTGTATGGTTGATGTGACGTTGATGGAATATTCTCCTAACGTTCCAAAAACTGGACACAGGATTGTTCTTGCAACGTTTCCATTAAACATGTCTAGAACATGAAGTATTATTTTTGCATCTTTTGGTTTTGTACACCAGCTACAAACAGCTGAAGATACAATATTTTGGTTTTATTACGTAAAAGATATGTCAGACCGGTTTAGATGGTACAATGATTGTCTACACAATGACTGCTTGTTTTGTCACAGAAACTGAAACTAGTCGAACAATTAGAATTTTAACAACCAGGAAATGGTTGAGTGATTTCTACATATTGCACCATTAATGTTGTTTATTCTGAGAACATTGTAACCAAGTTCTGCTTGACATGAAGGGAATGCTCTCCTAACATGAACACCAAAACATGCTAAAAAGGTTCTCAGCAGGTTTTTACACACATAGATAGAATGTTCCCCTAACTAATGAAATACTGGACACTCAAAAACTACAGGTAACATTACATAAACGCTCTCCCTAGAATTTCCTTAGAATTGTTAGCTTGGTGGATGGTGAGAGTAAGTGGATACCAGGGATACCGAATCACAGGAAGTCCAGTGGGGGGGGGGGCTCTGTGTGTGGTGTTCTGACAGGGCCCAGCCAACTGTGAAAAAGACCTGTAAACAGCGGATCAATCTGGTCTCTTTCTCTCTCTCCCTCCGCAAACGTTCTCTCTCTCTTTTTCTGTCTCTCCTCTCTACAAACCTTTTACTTTTTGTGTTGTATGCTGACACCAGGCTAATGGCTGAAATGTTCTGTCCCAAAACACCACTGAAAACGCTCATAATATTTATCGTCTCCATTTGTTGAGAAGGCAGTGATCATACAGACTGTGACACTAGAAGCGCCGAGGAAGCCATTTTGGCGGCATGTGAATTTAAAATGGAAATATCTCTGCAATTCTTTAAGTCATGCACCTCTCTGACCTTGACTTTTCCTAAATAGGTATATTTAACACACTAATGTTATTAGATTTTCAATATCATGAAGAGAACGAGTTATAAGCAGTTGTAATAGTCCCATACCCCTTCAAACATTCAACATCCAGCTGCGTACCCCCTCCAGCACCAGGGTCAGCGCACTCTCAATTTTTTTTTTTGACATCATTATAAGCCTGCCACACACACACTATATGATACATCTATTAAACATAAGAATGAGTGTGAGTTTTTGTCACAACCCGGCTTGTGGGAAGTGACAAAGAGCTCTTATAGGACCAGGGCACAAATAATAATATAATAATAATCAATAATTTTGCTCTTTATTTAACCATATTACATATAAAACCTAATTTGTTCAACTCACCACAGGTTATTGAGAAGGGTGTGATTGAAAGGATGCACATAACTCTGCATTGCTGGGTTGTTTCGGAGAGAGTCTCAGTCTTAAATCATTTTCCACACACAGTCTGTGCCTGTATTTAGTTGTCATGCTAGTGAGGGCCGAGAATCCACTCTCACATAGGTACGTGGTTGCAAAGAGCATCAGTGTCTTAACAGCACGATTTGCCAAAGCAGGACACTCTGAGCGCAGCCCAATCCAGAAATCTGTCAGTGGCTTCTGATTGAATTACATTTTCACAGAACCGCTTGTTGCAATTTCGATGAGGCTCTCTTGTTCAGATATCGGTAAGTGGACTGGAGGCAGGGCATGGAAGGGATAATGGATCAAGTTGTTTGTGTCATCCGGGATTGCACACCCAACTCACTCAGGTGCTTCGCTTTATCACATGTGACACTGTCCGTAAGCTTGAGTTCATTTGCACACACAAAAATCATACAATGATGGAAAGACCTGTGTGTTGTCCTTATTAATGCAGACAGAGAAGAACTCCAACTTCTTAATCATAGCCTCAATTTTGTCCTTTACAAGTGGGCCATCATTGTAAATAAGAATTTGTTCTTAACTGACTTGCCTAGTTAAATAAAGGTTCAATTAAAAAAAAGATGGTTGTTGATCATTGCTAGAGAGCCATTTTCAAGTCATGCCATAGATTTTCAGGCCGATTTTAAGTCAAAACGGTAACTAGGCCACTCAGGAACATTAAATGTTAAATCTTAAAAAGCAACTCCAGTGTTTATGTGGCCATGTATTTTAGGTTATTGTCCTGTTGAAAAGTGCATTTGTATCCCAGTGTCTGTTGGACAGCAGATTGAACCAGGTTTTCCTCTAGATTTTTGCCTGTGCTTACAGTAGCTCCATTCCAAAAACAACTCACTAGTCCTTGCTGATGCCAAGCATACCCATAACATGATGCAGCCACCACCATGTTTGAAAATATGAAGAGCGGTACACAGTGATGTGAGTGCTTTACATTCAGGACATACAGTTAATTCCTTTGCCACATTTTTTGCAGTTTTACTTTAGAGCATGTTTTTAAATATTTGTATTCTTTTTTACATTTTTAAAAAAAATGTGTTGTTGAATTTGACCCCTTTTTCTCCCCAATTTCGTGGTATCCAATTGTTGTAGTAGCTACTATCTTGTCTCATCGCTACAACTCCCGTACGGGCTTGGGAGAGACGAAGGTTGAAAGTCATGCGTCCTCCGATACACAACCCAACCAAGCCGCACTGCTTCTTAACACAGTGCGTATCCAACCCGGAAGCCAGCCGCACCAATGCGCCGGAGTGTCTGAAGGCAGTGTATTCCAGACATGGGAAGCTCTCACAGAGAAAGCGGATTTACTAAAGGTGCTTTTCCTTAAGGGAACTATACAGTCACCTCTCATGGCAGACCTTGTGGATCCACTGCCATATGTTTGGGTTTTCTGTTTAACAAAAATACTGAGTGGAAGGGGAGCCAGGCCATTAACCTCTAGTGACACCCCATCCCGTGAAAGGGACCGTTGTCATCATCTGACACTAATTAGCATAACGCAACGGATATACATTTTCCTAGAAAATATTCCTATTCATGAAAATCACAAATGAAATATATTGAGACACAGCGTAGCCTTTTGTTAATCATCTCAGATTTTCATCTCAGATTTTCTAAATATGCTTTACAGCCAAAGCTAGACAAGTATTTGTGTAAGTTTATCGATAGCCTAGCATAGCATTTTGTCCAGCTAGCAGCAGGTAACTTGGTCACGGAAATCAGAAAAGCAATCAATTTAAATCGTTTACCTTTGATGAGCTTCGGATGTTTTCACACAGGAGACTCCCAGTTAGATAGCAAATGTTCATTTTTTCCAAAAATATTATTTTAGTAGGCGAAATAGCTCCGTTTGTTTTTCACGTTTGGCTGAGAAATCGCCCGGAAATTGCAGTCATGAAAACAGCAAAAAATATTACAAATTAGCTCCATAATATCGACAGAAACATGGCAAACGTTGTTTATAATCAATCCTCAAGGTGTATTTCAAATACCTATTCGATAATATATCAACCGGGACTGGTGGTTTCTTAGTAGGAGAGAGAGAAACAATGGCCGCATTTGTCCTTTACGCACCAAACACTATGAGAGACTTCAGCTGATCACTGACACAATGTTGACGTTCAGGCTCATTTTTCAAAATAAAAGCCTGAAACTATGTATTGTGCCACTAGACACATTAGGGAAGCCATAGAAAAGGTAATCTGGTTGATATCTCATTCACTGCTCAATAGGGACGCATAGGAACGCAGAGCCTTCCTGTTTGGATTTTTCTCAGGCTTTCGCCTGCAACATCAATTCTGTTATACTCACAGACAATATTTTTACAGTTTTGGAAATGTTACAGTTTTCTATCCTAAACTGTCAATTATATGCATATTCTAGCATCTCATCCTGACAAAATATCCCGTTTACTACAGGAACGTTATTTTTCCAAAAATGAAAATACTGCCCCCTAGTCACAAAAGGTTTTAAGGATCTTGAATACAAGACATGCATCGTTGTATTGCACAAGATTTTCCCAACTCAGGAGCTCATGCTTTCTGAAGATGTAACAGTGATGTTGGCTATTGGGCTTCCTATCAAGCACTTTGAGAGCCTGTGAACTATCATTTTAAGATGAGGTTAGGTATATTTAGCTTTCCATAGTCTGTAAATGAAGATCAGAAGGAAGAGCCAACAGAAATAATTGAAAAAATACATTCAATACATTTTCACCTTTCTTTTTTTTAGGTCAGACGGGAAAGCTGTTAATGTTTTGAAGCGCTTGTGTTGAAGCCGTTATCAGTGGGACCCAGTGTTTGTTGTTCTGACCTCTCCCTATAAGCTCTTATCCTGTTGACCTGCTGTATGATCTCTGACCTCTTTAAAAGCCTAGGTGCAGCCAAGTCCAACTCTGTCATTCCCTTTTCTCTCATCCCTATTTATATCTGTGACCTTCTCCATCTCTTTCTGACCTCTCCTCATCAACTCTTCTTCTTTTTAATTTTTCTCTCTTTACTCTTTACCAGTCTGGTTTTTGCAGTACAAGTTGCAGCCATTCTCTGGGTTTTTGCTGAGTAACTAAGCCTCCTTCCCTCTCTCCTTTTCTCCCTCCCTCTTTTCTGCTCTACTCTCCCCCTCCCTCCTTTCATACACCCCGCCCTAGTGCTCTCCTCTCCCAATCCCTTTCTCCTCATGTCCCACCCCAAAACAGCATGGTGGATGCCCTTCACTTCGGGGCAAACCAATCTGGCAGATGTGCAGAAATTCTAAGGCCGAACAGCTGGCCACTACAACGGGCAGCCTCACACACACACACACACACACACACACACACACACACACACACACACACACACACACACACACACACACACACACACACACACACACACACACACACACACACACACACACACACACACACACACACACACACGCACACAGACACACCTACGTAATGTCCCCCTCTCTCTCTTTATCTCTCTTCCCCTCTCTCTCTCGCTTCTCAAACACACACATGACCAGGGTGTTGTGTTTTTCACTACTCAGTGACCTGACTCGAGATGAGCTCCAGCAGTATTGTAGCAGCTGTTCTTTCTGACTACCTCCCAACATGCTACTACAGGATGGATGAGGGGAGGGGTGAGGGCTAGGGATGATGGACAGGTGAAGGAATGGAGAGAAATTATGAGAGGGTGAGGAAGGAGAAAAGGGTATTAGAGAGGGAGATTGAGGAGAGAGATGGGGAGAGAGATGAGGGAAGAGATGAGGAGAGAGATGAGAGTGATGAGGGGAGAGATGAGGAGAGAGAGATGAGGAGAGAGATGAGGGGAGATATAAGGAGAGAGAGATGAGGAGAGAGATGAGGAGAGAGATGAGCAGAGAGATGAGGAGAAAGATTAGGAGAGAGATGAGGCGAGAGAGATGAGAAGAGAGATGACGAGAGAGATATGAGGGGAGAGATGAGGAGAGAGGTGAGGGGAGAAATGAGGAGAGAGATGAGGAGAGAGATGAGGAGAGAGAGATGAGGAGAGTGATGAGGAGAGAGATGAGGGAAGAGATTGGGTGAGAGATGAGGAGAGAGATGAGGAGAGAGAAGAGGAGAGAGAAGAGGAGAGGGAGATGAGGAGAGAGGGATGAGGAGAGAGAGATGAGGAGAGAGAGATGAGGAGAGAGATGAGGAGAGAGAGAGATGAGGAGAGAGATTATGAGAGAGGTGAGGGGAGAGATGAGGAGAGAGATGAGGAGAGAGATATGAGGAGAGAGATATTAGGAGATAGATGGGGAGAGAGAAGAGGAGAGAGATGCGTGGAGAGATGAGGAGAGAGATGAGGAAAGAGATGAGGAGAGAGATGAGGAGAGAGATGAGGGGAGAGATGAGGAGAGAGAGATGAGGAGAGATATGAGGGGGGAGAGATGAGGAGAGAGATGAGAGAGATGAGGAGAGAGAGATGAGGAGAGAGATGAGGAGAGAGAGATGAGGAGAGAGATGAGGGGGAAAGATGAGGAGAGAGGGACAATGGAGGGGGAGAAATAGGATAGATGAGGATAGACAGATAGAGAAGGGGGGCTTGATGCCTGTCAGGCAGCCTGTTAGTAGCTGTTCTCTTTGAGTCAGGCAGTGTGATAAACGCCTTCCCGACAATACAGCTCCATGATGCATTTATTTAACTGTCATGTCTCAGCCTGGCTGACTTTACTGCAACACTCTGACACTGACTGATGGATAATGCAGCCATATAGTATGATGCTGGCAGATGACAGCATACAGTAAGCAACACACACACACACACACACACACACACACACACACACACACACACACACACACACACACACACACACACACACACACACACACACACACACACACACACACACACAATGAATGAGTAATACTTGTGTTCGTCGATAAAGTGTGTCAATGCAGATTGCTATGGTTTACCACTATTATTCACATTGCATATGATTACAGTATTGAATGTCCCAGGGTTTCGCTGTATACCTGTTCATTTACTTACACTTCGTCATCCATGTTACATAAAACACTAATTACTTTGTCAACTTGACTGCAATACAAGTTAGCATAATGGATCAATGCCATTTCAGGATTTGAAATGACTGCGTAGGACTTTGTGTCCTGTGGGGAAATACAGCGTGTCCCTTTCCTTGAAGTTTCTGACTCTCTAACCCACGTCGACGTCACCCTGGCATGTGATTGGCCAGTTGTGTAACCCGTTCAATCAGTTAATTGAATCACCTCATCTATTACCAGTCTGCCGACGTCAACCATGTTCCAGCAAAGTCATTACAAGCTTTTTATGAAGTTCCCCCAAAACGACAACATCAATGCCTCGAGACACAGCTACTGTGTCTGCATGTTAGATACTCTGCACTCTCCCTCCTCTTCTCTACTCCTCTCTTCTCTATATCCTTCTTTATAGCCTTCTTTCCTTCTCTCCCTTCCTCTTCTTCCCCTCTCTTCCTCTTCCCTATTTTTTCCTCCCTTCCACCCTTTCCCTCCTGCCTCTCATCCCGTTGTCCTCCTCACACCTCTCATCCCGTTGTGCTCCTCACACCTGTCATCCTGTTGTCCTCCTCACACCTCTCATCCCGTTGTGCTCCTCACACCTGTCATCCCGTTGTGCTCCTCACACCTGTCATCCCGTTGTGCTCCTCACACCTGTCATCCCGTTGTGCTCCTCACACCTGTCATCCCGTTGTGCTCCTCACACCTGTCATCCCGTTGTGCTCCTCACACCTGTCATCCCGTTGTCCTCCTCACACCTCTCATCCCGTTGTCCTCCTCACACCTGTCATCCCGTTGTCCTCCTCACACCTGTCATCCCGTTGTCCTCCTCACACCTGTCATCCCGTTGTCCTCCTCACCTGTCATCCCATTGTCCTCCTCACACCTGTCATCCCGTTGTCCTCCTCACCTGTCATCCCGTTTTCCTCCTCACATCTGTCATCCCGTTGTCCTCCTCACCTGTCATCCCATTGTCCTCATCACACCTCTCCCTCGGGCCCCATTTAAATCAGTTTTATTCTGTAAAAATATGACATCATTTTTCCCCAATTTTTTTTTCCAGGTTTCAGATTTTTGGTCAATTTTTTTTGGTCAGTTTTCACTTTCAAAATCACACATTTTGTAATAGAAAAACAACCAAATTGGATGTTATAAGATGTCCATAACAATGCTTAAACCACAAGCAAGGAATATTTAGCTGACGGTAGATACTTCATGTGTAGTCAGACTTAGCATGTCACAACTTTGAAAAGTCTGACAACATGACATGGTGAGCTAATGTTAACTTGCTTACTAAAAATCACCTGGTGGGTTAGCTACAATTTTCCCTCTAAGCTGCACACATGCCCGGGCGTGCAGTAGCCCGAGTAGCTCCCTCAGGACTGCCACGTAAAGTAAATATTAGCCCACAGAGAGAAGCACGGCATTGAACTTAACTCAACTTTCAAGAGCAGTGGTCAACAACTGGTTGACCGCGATATCCAAGGCATTCCTAGTCGATCGCCAAACATTTCTGTAAAAAAAAACAATGATAAAGCCTTGTGCACCTATATTTTTTTGTTTGTCTCGTGCTGTTGGCGGTATGTGCACCCGATTAATAAGCTGCCCTGCATGCCAGATAGGCACCCGATTAATAAGCTGCCCTGCATGCCAGATAGGCACCCGATTAATAAGCTGCCCTGCATGCCAGATAGGCACCCGATTAATAAGCTGCCCTGCATGCCAGATAGGAAACCGATTAATAAGCTGCCCTGCATGCCAGATAGGCAACCGATTAATAAGCTGCCCTGCATGCCAGGTAGGCAACCGATTAATAAGCTGCCCTGCATGCCAGGTAGGCAACCGATTAATAAGCTGCCCTGCATGCCAGATAGGCAACCGATTAATAAGCTGCCCTGCATGCCAGGTAGGCAACCGATTAATAAGCTGCCCTGCATGCCAGGAAGGCAACCGATTAATAAGCTGCCCTGCATGCCAGGTAGGCAACCGATTAATAAGCTGCCCTGCATGCCAGATAGGCAACCGATTAATAAGCTGCCCTGCATGCCAGGTAGGCAACCGATTAATAAGCTGCCCTGCATGCCAGATAGGCAACCGATTAATAAGCTGCCCTGCATGCCAGGTAGGCAACCGATTAATAAGCTGCCCTGCATGCCAGGAAGGCAACCGATTAATAAGCTGCCCTGCATGCCAGGAAGGCAACTGTTGCCATTATTTTTTATTTCATTTGATTTATTTTTATTATCTCCAAAATATTGTTATTTTTTTAAACAAAGCAAATACTATTATTATTATTGATTTAGAATTATATAAAAGCCCCTTGGATATTCTCACAGATATATTATTAACCCTGTTATTAGCAGGACAATATATATTGGTCATATTGGTCATGGCTCCGAAGCGGCTCCCTTCTATAGCTGTATCCACTGAAAACGTGCAAGGTTCAAGGCCCAAGGGCAGGGGGCAGGGGATGGGCCGCAGAGCCGCGCACAGAAGACGGACCTCCATGGGGAAGGGAAGAGGAGGAAGGGGGAGGACCCCAATAATGGCGCTGACTAGGGAAACGTTCCCGTTGTTCTTAGTGCCAGTCTGCATGATCAAACTAAAACAATGTAACTAATATTGGCATCTTTATGCTTTTGTTCATAAAATATTGATTAAAATACTCTTTCAAAAGGCTGATGTTTATTTAGTTATGGATCCATAACGAAATACTATGGTTATAAATATCACTGAATTACAGAAATATTGGAACAAAGTTGTCTAATGAAGGTAAACAAGTTGCTTCTTACTGGAAAATACTCTTTCAAACCCATACGATCACGTTGTACCACACCATAATGGCTATTAGCAGGTAGCTGGACAATAGACTTGCTTAGAAGTAGGGTACGGGGAGAATTATATCGTCAAATGTATTTCTTCGTTTGGTTGGCTGTATCACAACCGGCCGTGATTGGTTGCAATTTCAGTTTAATCCACCAGAAAAGACAAATCAAATAATATTGCAAAAAGTATTATTGCTATTGTTATGTATCACATCCGACGGGGATTGGAATTGGCCCAGCGTTTCTCTCCCTCTAAACACAGAAATAAATGTTTTGGCCTTTACAAATATTATTTTGGCCTTTAATCTGATTAAAATGGCTCACTTTCGTTTTTTTTTTACAAAATAATCTCCAAAATATCATTATAAATGATCAAGTTTGTGGCACAGTCATATAGCCTACATAAAGCTGTCTTTGGATCAAATTAAGTACCAACATTCTTTCTGATAGTCTTTAATTAATAAATGTTCTGGTTGTCCTGACCTGGACACCATGTACAGTATTATAACAGCCATTATTCTTTCTGATAGTCTTTAATTAATAAATGTTCTGGTTGTCCTGACCTAGACACCATGTACAGTATTATAACAGCCATTATTCTTTATGATAGTCTTTAATAAGTCAATGTTCTGGTCATCCTGACCTGGACACCATGTACAGTATTATAACAGCCATTATTCTTTATGATAGTCTTTAATTAATAAATGTTCTGGTTGTCCTGACCTGGACACCATGTACAGTATTATAACAGCCATTATTCTTTCTGATAGTCTTTAATAAATACATGTTCTGGTTGTCCTGACCTGGACACCATGTACAGTATTATAACAGCCATTATTCTTTCTGATAGTCTTTAATTAATAAATGTTCTGGATGTCCTGACCTGGACACCATGTACAGTATTATAACAGCCCATTATTCTTTCTGATAGTCTTTAATTAATAAATGTTCTGGTTGTCCTGACCTGGACACCATGTACAGTATTATAACAGCCATTATTCTTTCTGATAGTCTTTAATTAATACATGTTCTGGTTGTCCTGACCTAGACACCATGTACAGTATTATAACAGCCATTATTCTTTCTGATAGTCTTTAATAAATAAATGTTCTGGATGTCCTGACCTGGACACCATGTACAGTATTATAACAGCCATTATTCTTTCTGATAGTCTTTAATTAATAAATGTTCTGGTTGTCCTGACCTAGACACCATGTACAGTATTATAACAGCCCATTATTCTTTCTGATAGTCTTTAATAAGTCAATGTTCTGGTCATCCTGACCTGGACACCATGTACAGTATTATAACAGCCCATTATTCTTTCTGATAGTCTTTAATAAGTCAATGTTCTGGTCATCCTGACCTGGACACCATGTACAGTATTATAACAGCCATTATTCTTTCTGATAGTCTTTAATAAATAAATGTTCTGGTTGTCCTGACCTGGACACCATGTACAGTATTATAACAGCCATTATTCTTTCTGATAGTCTTTAATTAATAAATGTTCTGGTTGTCCTGACCTAGACACCATGTACAGTATTATAACAGCCCATTATTCTTTCTGATAGTCTTTAATTAATACATGTTCTGGTTGTCCTGACCTGGACACCATGTACAGTATTATAACAGCCCATTATTCTGTATGATAGTCTTTAATAAATAGGTGTTCTGGATGTCCTGACCTGGACACCATGTACAGTATTATAACAGCCATTATTCTTTATGATAGTCTTTAATTAATAAATGTTCTGGTCATCCTGACCTGGACACCATGTACAGTATTATAACAGCCCATTATTCTCTCTGATAGTCTTTAATAAATAGGTGTTCTGGATGTCCTGACCTGGACACCATGTACAGTATTATAACAGCCATTATTCTCTCTGATAGTCTTTAATAAATAAATGTTCTGGTCATCCTGACCTGGACACCATGTACAGTATTATAACAGCCATTATTCTCTCTGATAGTCTTTAATTAATAAATGTTCTGGTCATCCTGACCTGGACACCATGTACAGTACTATAACAGCCCATTATTCTTTCTGATAGTCTTTAATAAGTCAATGTTCTGGTCATCCTGACCTGGACACCATGTACAGTATTATAACAGCCATTATTCTTTCTGATAGTCTTTAATAAGTCAATGTTCTGGTCATCCTGACCTGGACACCATGTACAGTATTATAACAGCCATTATTCTTTCTGATAGTCTTTAATAAGTCAATGTTCTGGTCATCCTGACCTGGACACCATGTACAGTATTATAACAGCCATTATTCTTTCTGATAGTCTTTAATAAGTCAATGTTCTGGTCGTCCTGACCTGGACACCATGTACAGTATTATAACAGCCATTATTCTTTCTGATAGTCTTTAATTAATAAATGTTCTGGTCATCCTGACCTGGACACCATGTACAGTATTATAACAGCCATTATTCTTTATGATAGTCTTTAATTAATAAATGTTCTGGTCATCCTGACCTGGACACCATGTACAGTATTATAACAGCCATTATTCTCTCTGATAGTCTTTAATAAGTCAATGTTCTGGTCATCCTGACCTGGACACCATGTACAGTATTATAACAGCCATTATTCTTTCTGATAGTCTTTAATAAGTCAATGTTCTGGTCATCCTGACCTGGACACCATGTACAGTATTATAACAGCCATTATTCTTTCTGATAGTCTTTAATTAATAAATGTTCTGGTTATCCTGACCTGGACACCATGTACAGTATTATAACAGCCATTATTCTTTCTGATAGTCTTTAATTAATAAATGTTCTGGTTGTCCTGACCTGGACACCATGTACAGTATTATAACAGCCATTATTCTTTCTGATAGTCTTTAATTAATAAATGTTCTGGTTGTCCTGACCTGGACACCATGTACAGTATTATAACAGCCATTATTCTTTCTGATAGTCTTTAATTAATAAATGTTCTGGTTGTCCTGACCTAGACACCATGTACAGTATTATAACAGCCATTATTCTTTCCGATAGTCTTTAATAAATAAATGTTCTGGTTGTCCTGACCTAGACACCATGTACAGTATTATAACAGCCATTATTCTTTCTGATAGTCTTTAATTAATAAATGTTCTGGTTGTCCTGACCTAGACACCATGTACAGTATTATAACAGCCATTATTCTTTCTGATAGTCTTTAATTAATAAATGTTCTGGTTGTCCTGACCTGGACACCATGTACAGTATTATAACAGCCATTATTCTTTCTGATAGTCTTTAATTAATAAATGTTCTGGTTGTCCTGACCTGGACACCATGTACAGTATTATAACAGCCATTATTCTTTCTGATAGTCTTTAATTAATAAATGTTCTGGTTGTCCTGACCTAGACACCATGTACAGTATTATAACAGCCCATTATTCTTTCTGATAGTCTTTAATAAGTCAATGTTCTGGTTGTCCTGACCTGGACACCATGTACAGTATTATAACAGCCGATTATTCTTTCTGATAGTCTTTAATTAATAAATGTTCTGGTTGTCCTGACCTAGACACCATGTACAGTATTATAACAGCCATTATTCTTTCTGATAGTCTTTAATTAATAAATGTTCTGGTTGTCCTGACCTAGACACCATGTACAGTATTATAACAGCCCATTATTCTCTCTGATAGTCTTTAATTAATAAATGTTCTGGTTGTCCTGACCTGGAGAACATGTACAGTATTATAACAGCCATTATTCTTTCTGATAGTCTTTAATAAATAAATGTTCTGGTCATCCTGACCTGGACACCATGTACAGTATTATAACAGCCCATTATTCTCTCTGATAGTCTTTAATAAATACATGTTCTGGTTGTCCTGACCTGGACAACATGTACAGTATTATAACAGCCCATTATTCTTTCTGATAGTCTTTAATTAATAAATGTTCTGGTTGTCCTGACCTAGACACCATGTACAGTATTATAACAGCCCATTATTCTTTCTGATAGTCTTTAATAAATAAATGTTCTGGTTGTCCTGACCTGGACAGCATGTAAATCAAATCAAATCAAATCAAATGTATTTATATAGCCCTTCATACATCAGCTGATATCTCAAAGTGCTGTACAGAAACCCAGCCTAAAACCCCAAACAGCAAGCAATGCAGGTGTAGAAGCACGGTGGCTAGGAAAAACTCCCTAGAAAGGCCAAAACCTAGGAAGAAACCTAGAGAGGAACCAGGCTATGTGGGGTGGCCAGTCCTCTTCTGGCTGTGCCGGGTGGAGATCATAACAGAACATGGCCAAGATGTTCAAATGTTCATACGTGACAAGCATGGTCCAATAATAATAAGGCAGAACAGTTGAAACTGGAGCAGCGGCACGGCCAGGTGGACTGGGGACAGCAAGGAGTCATCATGTCAGGTAGTCCTGGGCACGGTCTTAGGGCTCAGGTCCTCCAAGAGAGAGAAAGAAAGAGAGAAAGAGAGAATTAGAGAGAGCACACTTAAATTCACACAGGACACCAAATAGGACAGGAGAAGTACTCCAGATATAACAAACTGACCCTAGCCCCCCGACACATAAACTACTGCAGCATAAATACTGGAGGCTGAGACAGGAGGGGTCAGGAGACACTGTGGCTCCATCCGAGGACACCCCCGGACAGGCTCAAACAGGAAGGATATAACCCCACCCACTTTCCCAAAGCACAGCCCTCACACCACTAGAGGGATATCTCCAACCACCAACTTACCATCCTGAGACAAGGCCGAGTATAGCCCACAAAGATCTCCGCAACGGCACAACCCAAGGGGGTGCGCCAACCCAGACAGGAAGATCACATCAGTGACTCAACCCACTCAAGTGACGCACCCCTCCTAGGGACGGTATGAAAGAGCCCCAGTTAGCCAGTGACTCAGCCCCTGTAATAGGGTTAGAGGCAGAGAATCCCAGTGGAAAGAGAGGAACCGGCCAGGCAGAGACAACAAGGGCGGTTTGTTGCTCCAGAGCCTTTCTGTTCACCTTCCCACTCCTGGGCCAGACTACACTCAATCATATGACCCACTGAAGAGATGAGTCTTCAGTAAAGACTTAAAGGTTGAGACCGAGTTTGCGTCTCTTACATGGATAGACAGACCATTCCATAAAAATGGAGCTCTATAGGAGAAAGCCCTGCCTCCATCTGTTTGCTTAGAAATTCTAGGGACAGTTAGGAGGCCTGCGTCTTGTGACCGTAGCATACGTGTAGGTATGTACGGCAGGACCAAATCAGAGAGATAGGTAGGAGCAAGCCCATGTAATGCTTTCTAGGTTAGCAGTAAAACCTTGAAATGAGCCCTTGCCTTGACAGGAAGCCAGTGTAGGGAGGCTAGCACTGGAGTAATATGATCACATTTTTTGGTTCTAGTCAGGATTCTAGCAGCCGTATTTAGCACTAACTGAAGTTTATTTAGTGCTTTATCCGGGTAGCCGGAAAGTAGAGCATTGCAGTAGTCTAACCTAGAAGTGACAAAAGCATGGATTAATTTTTCTGCATCACTTTTGGACAGAAAGTTTTGGATTTTTGCAATGTTACGTAGATGGAAAAAAGCTGTCCTTGAAATGGTCTTGATATGTTCCTCAAAAGAGAGATCAGGGTCCAGAGTAACACCAAGGTCCTTCACAGTTTTATTTGAGACGACTGTACAACCATTAAGATTAATTGTCAGATTCAACAGAAGATCTCTTTGTTTCTTGGGACCTAGAACAAGCATCTCTGTTTTGTCCGAGTTTAAAAGTAGAAAGTTTGCAGCCAATATGTACAGTATTATAACAGCCCATTATCCATTGTGATAGTCTTTAATAAGTCAATGTTCTGGTCATCCTGACCTGGACACCATGTACAGTACTATAACAGCCCATTATTCTTTCTGATAGTCTTTAATAAGTCAATGCTCTGGTCATCCTGACCTGGACACCATGTACAGTATTATAACAGCCATTATTCTTTCTGATAGTCTTTAATAAGTCAATGTTCTGGTCATCCTGACCTGGACAACATGTACAGTATTATAACAGCCATTATTCTTTCTGATAGTCTTTAATAAGTCAATGTTCTGGTCGTCCTGACCTGGACACCATGTACAGTATTATAACAGCCATTATTCTTTCTGATAGTCTTTAATAAGTCAATGTTCTGGTTGTCCTGACCTGGACAGCATGTACAGTATTATAACAGCCCATTATTCTTTCTGATAGTCATTAATAAATACATTTTCTGGTCATCCTGACCTAGATACCATGTACAGTATTATAACAGCCCATTATTCTTTCTGATAGTCTTTAATAAGTCAATGTTCTGGTCATCCTGACCTGGACAACATGTACAGTATTATAACAGCCCATTATTCTGTATGATAGTCTTTAATAAATATATGTTCTGGTCATTCTGACCTAGACACCATGTACAGTATTATAACAGCCCATTATTCTCTCTGATAGTCTTTAATAAATAAATGTTCTGGTCATCCTGACCTAGACACCATGTACAGTATTATAACAGCCCATTATTCTGTATGATAGTCTTTAATAAGTCAATGTTCTGGTCATCCTGACCTGGACACCATGTACAGTATTATAACAGCCCATTATTCTGTATGATAGTTTTTAATAAATAAATGTTCTGGTCATCCTGACCTGGACACCATGTACAGTATTATAACAGCCCATTATTCTCTCTGATAGTCTTTAATAAATAAATGTTCTGGTTGTCCTGACCTGGACACCATGTACAGTATTATAACAGCCATTATTCTTTCTGATAGTCTTTAATAAGTCAATGTTCTGGTTGTCCTGACCTGGACACCATGTACAGTATTATAATAGCCCATTATGGACTATTAGCAGGACAATATACCTTTACCAACACCTCTCTGTATTTTGATACTTTGTGGATGGGGGCTCCTGAGAGGAAATGGGCTCCCGCAGTGCAAAATGCATTGCTACAGATGCAGGTTCGATACCCGTGCCGGACGCCATCGAGAGACCCATGATGCGGCTTTGGTTTTAATTTAGAATCCAGTCCTCTATATGTAATTATTGGCGGAGAGTCACGGCATATTTTTCGATAGACTGCAGGCCTGCCGTAGTCGACATGAGTCTCACTAGTGTTGAGTAATTTGCTGTTAAATGTGGTGTAGGTATTATTTATTTAAAGAGCATAGTGAAGTTAGAAGCAATAGGATTTGAAGCAATAGCCTACGTCTATTTTATCACCGTTTCGTGCTGCTCTGAGACAAGCATAGGGACTGGTCTTGATAAATCAATAAGATTTATATTTTCACTGGTATTTGGGTATTGGTTAGACGACAATTATACAATTAGGGTGTAGAAATGTTATGCTCTTGACTCAAAACTATACACGTCAATGATTGCGCTTAACAAAGAGCTGCAGTTAGTTTCAGAATAGGTGGCAAGGAATAAGTTAGTCCTAAATATTTCTAAAAGTCAAGGCATTGTATTTTGGACAAATCATTCAGTAAACCCTAAACCTCAACTAAATCTTGTAATAAATAATGTGTGAATTGAGCAAGTTGAGGAGACTAAAGTGCTTGGAGTAACCCTGGACTGTAAACTGTCATGGTCAAAACATATTGATACTGTCACGTTGTATACTCCCCCTCTGGCCTCTAGGTCACCAGACTGCTGATTATTACGCTCACCAGCGCTTATTGACGCTCACCTGGACTCCATCACCTCCTTGATGACCTACCCCATTTATGTCACACCCTTCAGTTCCCTCCCCCAAGCGTTATTGTTTCTGTTTCATGTCTGTGCACTGTTCGTGTTTATTGTTAAGTTCATGTTCGTTTATTTATTAAATGTATTCACTCCCTGAACTTGCTTCCCGACTCTCAACGTACATCATTACAGATACAACAGTAGCTAAGATGGGGAGAAGTCTGTCCATAATAAAGGGCTGCTCTACCTTCTTAACAGTACTGTCAACAAGGCAGGGCCTACAGGCCCTAGTTTCTACCTTCTTAACAGCACTGTCAACAAGGCAGGTCCTACAGGCCCTAGTTTGTACCTTCTTAACAGCACTGTCAACAAGGCAGGTCCTACAGGCCCTAGTTTCTACCTTCTTAACAGCACTGTCAACAAGGCAGGTCCTACAGGCCCTAGTTTCTACCTTCTTAACAGCACTGTCAACAAGGCAGGTCCTACAGGCCCTAGTTTCTACCTTCTTAACAGCACTGTCAACAAGGTAGGTCCTACAGGCCCTAGTTTCTACCTTCTTACCAGCACTGTCAACAAGGCAGGTCCTACAGGCCCTAGTTTCTACCTTCTTAACAGCATTGTCAACAAGGCAGGTCCTACAGGCCCTAGTTTCTACCTTCTTACCAGCACTGTCAACAAGGCAGGTCCTACAGGCCCTAGTTTCTACCTTCTTAACAGCACTGTCAACAAGGCAGGTCCTACAGGCTCTCTAGATTTGTCGCACCTGAACTACTGTTCAGTCGTGTGGTCACGTGCCAAGAAGAGGGACTTAGTCAAATTGCAATTGGCTCACAACAGGGCAGCACAGCTGGCCCTTGGATGTACACAGAGAGCTAATATTAATAATATGCATGTCAATCTCTCCTGGCTCAAAGTGGAGGAGAGATCGACTTCATCACTACTTGTGAGATGTATTGACGTGCTGAATGCACAGAGCTGTCTGTTTAAACAACAAGCACACAGCTCAGACACCCATGCGTACCCCACAAAATATGCCACCAGAGGTCTCTTCACAATCCCCAAGTCCTGAACAGTCTATGGGAGGCGCACAGTACTTCTGTACACAGAGCCATGACTACATGGAATTCTATTACACATCGGGTAAGTGATGCAAGCAGTATAATCAGATCAAAAAAACAGGTACAAATTATTGTCACACCCTGTACAGTTTCACCTGTCGTTGTACTTGTCACCACCCCCTTCCAGGTGTAGCCCATCTACCCCATTATTCCCTGTGTATTTATACCTGTGTTCTCTGTTTGTCTGTTGCCAGTTTGTTTTGTTTGTGAAACTTACCAGCGTTTGTTCCCCTGCTCTTGCCTGTTTCTTGCTCCTGTTTTCTAGTCCTTCCCAGTTTTGACCGTTCTGCCCGCCCTGACCCTGAGACTGCCTAAAGTCCTGTACCTTACCCCACCTTACTGGATCATTGACCCCTCCCTGCCCTGACCCTGAGACTGCCTGCCGTTCTGGACCCTTTGTAGCCTGTCTTGATTATTGACCCCTCCCTGCCCTGACCCTAAGACTGCCTGCCGTTCTGGACCCTTTGTAGCCTGTCTTGATTATTGATCCCTCGCTGCCCTGACCCTGAGACTGCCTGCCGTTCTGGACGGACCCTTTGTAGCCTGTCTTGATTATTGACCCCTCCCTGCCCTGACACTGAGACTGCCTGTCGTTCTGGACCCTTTGTAGCCTGTCTTGATTATTGACCCCTCCCTGCCCTGACCCCGAGACTGCCTGTCGTTCTGGACCCTTTGTATCCTGTCTTGATTATTGACCCCTCCCTGCACTGACCCTGAGACTGCCTGTCGTTCTGGACCCTTTGTAGCCTGTCTTGATTATTGACCCCTCCCTGCCCTGACCATGAGACTGCCTGCCGTTCTGGACCCTTTGTAGCCTGTCTTGATTATTGACCCCTCCCTGCCCTGACCCTGAGACTGCCTGTCGTTCTGGACCCTTTGTAGCCTGTCTTGATTATTGACCCCTCCCTGCCCTGACCCTGAGACTGCCTGTCGTTCTGGACCCTTTGTAGCCTGTCTTGATTATTGACCCCTCCCTGCCCTGACCCTGAGACTGCCTGCCGTTCTGGACCCTTTGTAGCCTGTCTTGATTATTGACCCCTCCCTGCCCTGACCCCGAGACTGCCTGCCATTCTGGACCCTTTGTAGCCTGTCTTGATTATTGACCCCTCCCTGCCCTGACCCTGAGACTGCCTACCGTTCTGGACCCTTTGTACCCTGTCTTGATTATTGACCCCTCCCTGCCCTGACCCTGAGATGCCTGCCGTTATGGACCCTTTGTACCCTGTCTTGATTATTGACCCCTCCCTGCCCTGACCCTGAGACTGCCTGCCGTTCTGGACCCTTTGTATCCTGTCTTGATTATTGACCCCTCCCTGCCCTGACCCTGAGCCTACCTGCCGTTCTGGACCGTTTGTACCCTGTCTTGATTATTGACCCCTCCCTGCCCTGACCCTGAGCCTACCTGCCGTTCTGGACCCTTTGTAGCCTGTCTTGATTATTGACCCCTCCCTGCCCTGACCCTGAGATGCCTGCCGTTCTGGACCCTTTGTACCCTGTCTTGATTATTGACCCCTCCCTGCCCTGACCCTGAGACTGCCTACCGTTCTGGACCCTTTGTACCCTGTCTTGATTATTGACCCCTCCCTGCCCTGACCCTGAGACTACCTGCCGTTCTGGACCCTTTGTAGCCTATCTTGATTATTGACCCCTCCCTGCCCTGACCCTGAGCCTACCTGCCGTTCTGGACCCTTTGTAGCCTATCTTGATTATTGACCCCTCCCTGCCCTGACCCTGAGCCTACCTGCCGTTCTGGACCCTTTGTAGCCTGTCTTGATTATTGACCCCTCCCTGCCCTGACCCTGAGATGCCTGCCGTTCTGGACCCTTTGTAGCCTGTCTTGATTATTGACCCCTCCCTGCCCTGACCCTGAGACTGCCTGCCGTTCTGGACCCTTTGTAGCCTGTCTTGATTATTGACCCCTCCCTGCCCTGACCCTGAGACTGCCTGCCGTTCTGGACCCTTTGTAGCCTGTCTTGATTATTGACCCCTCCCTGCCCTGACCCTGAGATGCCTGCCGTTCTGGACCCTTTGTAGCCTGTCTTGATTATTGACCCCTCCCTGCCCTGACCCTGAGACTGCCTGCCGTTCTGGACCCTTTGTATCCTGTCTTGATTATTGACCCCTCCCTGCCCTGACCCTGAGATGCCTGCCGTTCTGGACCGTTTGTAGCCTGTCTTGATCATTGACCCCTCCCTGCCCTGACCCTGAGCCTAGCTGCCGTTCCGGACCGTTTGTAGCCTGTCTTGATTATTGACCCCTCCCTGCCTTTGACCTGTTGTTTGCCTGCCCCTGTATTAGAAATAAACATGAATTTCTTCGACACTGTCTGCATCTGGGTCTTACCTGAAATGTGATATCTTATGGAACAGCGGGGACTTGTGAAGTAACACAAACATAAGTACAGACACATGCACACACACACATGATAACATACGCACTATACACACATGTACATTGAAAAAGACATACCACTGAGCAAATATATTTTTATATTTTTCATTTATTTTGTCAAAATGCCGTTTTGTATTGCACATGTACCTCCCCCCTCCCAATCCTATTTCGGTTGGATCTTTGAAAGATGACACTGTAACTTGTGCTTAATTAACTTACTTTTTGTTTTTCAATTTAAATCTCATGGTCGCTGCTGCAGGTCAAAATAATCCGTGTTAAAAACAAAACAGTCACCAGTAACATTAGCTTATTTGGTTGAACACAAAATGTACTCTGGGTGTACAAAACAATAAGAACACCTACTCTTCCATGACATAGACTGACCAGGTGAATCCAGGTGAAAGCTATGATCCTTAATGTTTTCATTTGTTAAATTCACTTCAAAACAGTGTCGATGAAGGGAAGGAGACAGGTTAAATAGTATTTTTAGTCTTGAGACAATTGAGACATGGACCGGGTATGAGTGTCATTCAGAGGGTGAATTTTGCGTTATTTGAAACATTTGATCTCAAATCTAAAATGTTGGAGTATAGAGACAAAACATTTTTTATTGCTTCACTGTCCAAATAAATATGGAAGGGAGTGTATATGAGTTGAACACTAGGGTGTTGTGATTTTACTTTCATTAATATTTACTTTCATGACTGTTATTTATTTAATACACAAACTCGATTAAATGAATCACGTAACAATTAACTCATTAGGATTTGAGGCACCACGGAAGAAGTTGTTTAAATCGTTACCATCTCACAAATTAAACTCTATCAGGTCTTTACCCAAACATCCATAAAACAGTCAACATATTAATCATAACCTCTTATCATAACATTAATCTGAACAATTGTACCCGTCTTGGATCTGCAAAAAAACCCAGCCTTGCTCATGAGTCAGTACTACAGAAATTGGTTTAATCATGTATTAGCTAACTAAATAATAACACAGAATAAACATACACACTTTGTCTCATGTAAAGGTCCCCAGTGGACTGACAAAATATGACAACTTATTACACAGAGATGGAGAGGGGGGAAGAGACAGAGATAGAGAAAAATTGACAATTATTGTGGATACATTCTATAACTATTCTTCCATTAATGCTATACTTTCCACACAAACCGCCGCCCATTTGGAGAAAGAAATCATGAATGCATTTACGTGTGATATGCCTTCTTTCATTGTTTATCTCTGTCAGAACCCAGCCTTCTCGGACAGGGGTTTGGTTATCCTTCTCTCGGACTTCTCTAAGGCTCTGACTGTCCACAAGAGGTCACAATGTCTTTCTTCTTGTCCGAGGCTTCAATGACTTGTCATGTAATCTGAAGCATAATTAAAAGGTGGTGTTCCCTTCCACTCATTCTGGAAGATTGGTCCTCTGAAGACAGGCTAATCAGCCCTATTAATGATCCCCAGTGAGGTGATGAGAGAGAGCCGCGTAGTAGATGATGGTCTGAAGAGAGTAATAGGATGGTCCTACTTGAATTCACTTAGATACCGTAGTTAGGACAGCTGTACCAGTGATCGTCTGAGGTGAGCTTCTCGCCTCTTCCTCCTCGTGTTGGTATTCAGGATTCGGACCACGATGGACATGAGCTGCAGCTCTTCATCTCTCTGGTATAAAGGAAGGTGAGTTTATTTATTCACCTCGTGAACCTCGTCAAAGTTTTCAACCATTTTTAACTTGTAGCTAAGGCCTCAGATTTCCTGGTCTAAAGATTGATTTATCATCCAAGCCTTTATGCACTCTTGGTCATAAGGGGCGTTCTGTCATGCTGACAAGCTCTCTGACCTCACTCGGGGTGTGGTTATGTAATATGCAAAGGATATCAAAAACTATTATCTATTTTGAAAACTAAAATCACATTCCTGTCTTAACACAAATACCTTCATCACTTTTCATATTATATGCTCAACGCATCAGATGAAACCTCATACCTTTAATGGCCATACTTTCCAAGTTACAGTATTTCCTCCAAAATATTTTTTTATGACATCACAAAATATTCAACCATATGGCATTAGTTTCCATATCCCCTCCATTATCCACTTTTTGGACGTTTGAGTTTTGGGTAGGCAAAATCTCTGTGTGTGGGAGAAGATCTGGTTATTGTCAGCCATTGCCAAACTGATCTGACCCATTGTGATCCTCACAGGACAGTCATAACAAAAGGTATGACGTTTGCCCCATGGGGATGGTTTGAACTTCCTCTCTATTGGTGTGGGGGCCTCCGAGTCAGGAGGAAAATGAACCCAATAGCACCCATCCTAGCCAAGTCCTTCCCCATGGGGCAACAAGGCTACCCAACATCTATCCATCACACAACTAAGACACCTCTCAGCTCACTGAGGGGCGGACAGATAGAGACAGATGCTGTGCACATCTGACATAATGATGATGTCTTGTGAGGGGTTGTGTTCTTACTTCACTGAACAAAAGTATAAACGCAACATGTAAAGTGTTGGTCCTATGTTCCAACATCCCAGAAATGTTCCATACGCACAAAAAGCATATTTCTCTCAAATTGGGTGCAAAAATTGGATTACACCCGTTAGTGAGCATTTCTCCTTTGCCAAGATAATCCATCCACCTGACAGGTATTTCATATAAAGAAACTGATTAAACAGCATGATCACCACACAGCTGCACCTTCTGCTGGGGAAAATAAAAAGCCACTGTAAAATATGCAGTTGATACACAACACAATGCCACAATGTCAGCTGGGCTTGACAATCTGGACCCGCTATTTCTGAAACTATCTGCCGCCATTGTCGCAACCCCTATCACCAGCCTGTTCAACCTCTCTTTCATATCGTCTGAGATCCCCAAGGATTGGAAAGCTGCCGCAGTCATCCCCCTCTTCAAAGGGGGAGACACCCTGGACCCAAACTGCTATAGACCTATATCCATCCTGCCCTGCCTATCTAAGGTCTTCGAAAGCCAAGTCAACAAACAGGTCACTGACCATCTCGAATCCCACCGTGCCTTCTCCGCTGTGCAATCTGGTTTCCGAGCCGGTCACGGGTGCACCTCAGCCACACTCAAGGTACTAAATGATATCATAACCGCCATCGATAAAAGACAGTACTGTGCAGCCGTCTTCATCGACCTCGCCAAGGCTTTCGACTCTGTCAATCACCAAATTCTTATCGGCAGACTCAACAGCCTCGGTTTTTCGGATGACTGCCTTGCCTGGTTCACCAATTACTTTGCAGACAGAGTTCAGTGTGTCAAATCAGAGGGCATGCTGTCCGGTCCTCTGGCAGTCTCTATGGGGGTGCCACAGGGTTCAATTCTCGGGCCGACTCTTTTCTCTGTATATATCAATGATGTTGCTCTTGCTGCGGGCGATTCCCTGATCCACCTCTACGCAGACGACACCATTCTATATACTTTCGGCCCGTCATTGGACACTGTGCTATCAAACCTCCAAACGAGCTTCAATGCCATACAGCACTCCTTCCGTGGCCTCCAACTGCTCTTAAACGCGAGTAAAACCAAATGCATGCTTTTCAACCGATCGCTGCCTGCACCTGCATGCCCGACTAGCATCACCACCCTGGATGGTTCCAACCTTGAATATGTGGACATCTATAAGTACCTAGGTGTCTGGCTAGACTGCAAACTCTCCTTCCAGACTCACATCAAACATCTCCAATCAAAAATCAAATCCAGAGTCGGCTTTCTATTCCGCAACAAAGCCTCCTTCACTCACGCTGCCAAGCTTACCCTAGTAAAACTGACTATCCTACCGATCCTCGACTTCGGCGATGTCATCTACAAAATGGCTTCCAACACTCTACTCAGCAAACTGGATGCAGTCTATCACAGTGCCATCCGTTTTGTCACTAAAGCACCTTATACCACCCACCACTGCGACTTGTATGCTCTAGTCGGCTGGCCCTCACTACATATTCGTCGCCAGACCCACTGGCTCCAGGTCATTTACAAGTCCATGCTAGGTAAAGCTCCGCCTTATCTCAATTCACTGGTCACGATGGCAACACCCATCCGTAGCACGCGCTCCAGCAGGTGTATCTCACTGATCATCCCTAAAGCCAACACCTCATTTGGCCGCCTTTCGTTCCAGTACTCTGCTGCCTGTGACTGGAACGAATTGCAAAAATCGCTGAAGTTGGAGACTTTTATCTCCCTCACCAACTTCAAACATCAGCTATCCGAGCAGCTAACCGATCGCTGCAGCTGTACATAGTCTATAGGTAAATAGCTCACCCTTTTTCACCTGCCTCATTCCCATACTGTTTTTATACTGTTTTTATTTATTTACTTTTCTGCTCTTTTGCACACCAATATCACCAATATCTCTACCTGTACATGCCCATCTGATCATTTATCACTCCAGTGTTAATCTGCAAAATTGTATTATTCGCCTACCTCCTCATGCCTTTTGCACACATTGTATATAGATTGCCCATTTTTTTCTACTGTGTTATTGACTTGCTAATTGTTTACTCCATGTGTAACTCTGTTGTCTGTTCACACTGCTATGCTTTATCTTGGCCAGGTCGCAGTTGCAAATGAGAACTTGTTCTCAACTAGCCTACCTGGTTAAATAAAGGTGAAATAAAAAAATAAAAATAAAAATGTCTCAAGTTTTGAGGGAGCATGCAATTGGCATACTGACTACAGGAATGTTGACCATAGCTTTTGCCAGATAATTGAATGTTAATTTCTCTACCATAAGCCACCTCCAACGTCGTTTTAGAGAATTTGGCAGTACGTCCAACCATCCTCACAACCGCAGACCACGTGTAACCACACCAGCCAAGGACCTCCACATCTGGTTTCTTCATCTGCGGGATCGTCTGACACCAGCCACCCGGACAGCTGATGAAACTGGGTTTGCACAACCAAAGAATTTCTGCACAAACTGTCAGAAACTGTCTCAGGGAAGCTTATCTGGGTGCTCGTCGTCATCACCAGGGTTTTGACCTGACTACAATTTGGCGTTGTAACAGACTTCAGTGGGCAAATGCTCAAGTTTAAGGGCCACTGGCACGATGGAGAAGCTCTTCACGGTTGAATCCCAGTTTCAACTGTACCGGGAAGATGGTAGACAGCATGAATGGCATCGTGTGGGCAAGCGGTTTGTTGTAGTCAACGTTGTGAACAGAATGCCCCATGGTGACGGTGGGGTAATGGTAGGGCAGGCATGAGCTACAGAAAACAAACACAATTGCATTTCATCGATGGCAATTTGAATGCACTGAGATGCAGTAACGAGATCCTGAGGCACATTGCCATACCATTCATCAGCCGCCATCATCTCATGTTTCAGAATTATAATGCATGGCCGGCCCCATGTCGCAATCATCTGAACACAATTGCTGGAAGCTGAAAATGTCCCAGTTTTTCCATGACCTGCGTAGTCACCAGACATGTCACCCATTGAGCATGTTTGGGAGGCTCTGGATCGCCATGTACGACAGCGTGTTCCAGTGTTCCAGTTCCCGCCAATATCCAGTAACTTCGCGTGGGACAACATTTTGAGTGGGACAAAATTCCACAGGCCACAATCAACAGCCTGATCAACTCTATGCAGAGGAGATGTGTTGTGACCAACAGATGCATATCAGTATTCCCAGTCATGTGAAATCCATAGATTAGGGTAATGAATTTATTTCAATTGACTGATTTCCTTATATGAACTGTAACTCCATTAAATATTTTTAATTGTTGCGTTTATATTTTTGTTCAGTGTATGTATGTGCAACCAGGCAGAGCAGAACACTCAGAACCAAAATAGTAAATTCTGCTTGACCACATGTATTTATTTTTCAGGGTAGTTACTCTGTTCGTTACTCCGATATAGGACCTATGTCATGCAAATTGGGGCAGAGAAACCATCACGCTGTCAATCGATCCGATTCTAAACCAACATATGTAAAGGAATAAGAGCTATATTTTGTGCTATTCTGTTTCATTTTGACACACACACACAACCCTGCCTAAATCCCACATATCTGTTTGCGGTGACCCACTTGAAGGACATGACTGTAATATGATAATCTGCATAATTGTTCCTGCTGCTGCGTTTGTCTGAAATCTCTCCTTCCAGTCCCCCTTTGAAGTCCTGATGGGAAGAGTATCTGGGGACTTGAAACAAGTATTTTGGTAACTTTATCAGAGACCTAATGGAAAACAGTTTGAGAGTAATATAGACAGACCATACTACACACTGCTTTGAGCCAGGAGTTTGAGTTCCCTGTGGAGTCTACTGAGTATATTTTAGCATCTGTTCAAGCGAGCAATATTGACAGGTTCACGTCATAGGTATGAAACAGGATATATTAAAAATCGTTTGAAGTGTGTGTACAAGCAATTTACGCTGTGTGTGTACAAACAAACTGGGCTGTGTGTGTACACTCAGGTTTAAAACCATTTGGGCTATGAGTATCAGTGTAGGCTGCGCAGAGGAGGAAGGTGAGGACCATCCTCCTCAGTGAATTTAATAAAAATACAAATAGTGAAACAAAAAAAAAAGTGTATATTTTTTGATGAAACTACTAAATATATTCACGTGATCACGTAACTAAATAACTGATTAAATGAAGGTCTGCAGTAGCCTCAACAACACTATCTTGGGTAGCACCATGGTGTAGCCGGAGGACAGTTACTTTCCATCCTCCTCTGGGTACATTAACTTCAATACCAAACTTAGGAGGCTCATGGTTCTCACCCCCCTTCCAAAGATTTACACAGTGATTATGACGACTTCCGGAGTGTGTCCTCCACCCTATCAGAGCTCTTGCAGCATGAACTGACATGTTGTCCACCCAATTAAAGGATCAGAGAATGAATCTGGTACTGAAAGCATTAGCTACAGCTAGAAAGCGCTGCAGTGCATAACATGTAGTTGACCCAAAGAGAGAGAAAGACAATAATTGAGCAATAAGGTGAGCTGAGGAGAGTGCGTAGATGCAAAAAGGAATTAAACAACGAGCAAATTGACGATGCTGTTAGTATGTGGTTGCTATGAAAGTGAACTGTGTGTGGTCAAGTATGAATTCACTCTGCCGATTATGTTGAAAATTGTTTCTTAAATGGAAGGAAACGGAACAAAACAGGGATAAACCTAACTGGATTTGTCCAGTAGAAACTGTCATTTTGATTAAGAAACTAAACGTTTTGCAATGATTGGACTAATGATTACACCTTAGATAAGCTAGATCACTGTCTGTCACCTTGATTACTCCAATTTGTCTCTCGACATGTGCACCTACGTTATAAACTTTCATTCATAGTCTGTTGAAGCAACCTCATTATGGTTATAGGGAAATGTGAGTATCATGTGGTAGCCTAAACCTGGGTAAATGGAGTATGTGTCATCCAATGTGCTGTAATAGAAATAAGGCCATGCTCATATAAAAAACATCTTCTCTAATCTTATACATCAATGACCACCACTGATGTGTATACACTTATGTTAAAAGCAGTTTGTGCTATGGGCTGTGTGTGTGTAGTTGGAACTGTGTATATAAGACGTTTGGGTTGTGTGTGTATCTGATGGCAGATTTTGGGTCTTGGCAGCAGGCAGGTGTGTGTAAAGCAGTCAGTCTGTTTTGGTGTGTCTGTGGGGGGGGGGGTTGTGGTTCCAGCCCTTAATTATGAAAACTAACAACCAGGGGGCATTTTGTATTATAATAGGATAACAACATAACACCCTCTGTTCTCCAGCACAGCATCAGATGGCAGAAAGAGACAGAGAGGAACGGATGACACTGGCAGAAGGAGAGAAAGAGTGAAGACACTGCCTCTCCGTCAGATGGCCGGAGGAGAGAGAGAGAGTGAGGGATGACACTGGCAGAAGGAGAGAAAGAGTGAAGACACTGCCTCTCCGTCAGATGGCCGGAGGAGAGAGAGAGTGAGGGATGACACTGACAGGAGAAGAGAAAGAGTGAAGACACTGCCTCTGTCAGATGGCCGGAGGAGAGAGAGAGTGAGGGATGACACTGGCAGAAGGAGAGAAAGAGTGAAGACACTGCCTCTCCGTCAGATGGCCGGAGGAGAGAGAGTGAGGGATGACACTGGCAGAAGGAGAGAAAGAGTGAAGACACTGCCTCTCTGTCAGATGGCCGGAGGAGAGAGAGTGAGGGATGACACTGGCAGAAGGAGAGAAAGAGTGAAGACACTGCCTCTCTGTCAGATGGCCGGAGGAGAGAGAGAGTGAGGGATGACACTGGCAGAAGGAGAGAAAGAGTGAAGACACTGACTCTCCGTCAGATGGCCAGAGGAGAGAGAGAGAGTGAAGACACTGCCTCTCCGTCAGATGGCCGGAGGAGAGAGAGAGTGAAGACACTGCCTCTCCGTCAGATGGCCGGAGGAGAGAGAGAGTGAGGGATGACACTGGCAGAAGGAGAGAAAGAGTGAAGACACTGCCTCTCCGTCAGATGGCCGGAGGAGAGAGAGTGAGGGATGACACTGGCAGAAGGAGAGAAAGAGTGAAGACACTGCCTCTCTGTCAGATGGCCGGAGGAGAGAGAGAGTGAGGGATGACACTGGCAGAAGGAGAGAAAGAGTGAAGACACTGCCTCTCCCTCAGATGGTCGGAGGAGAGAGAGAGTGAGGGATGACACTGGCAGAAGGAGAGAAAGAGTGAAGACACTGCCTCTCCGTCCCATGGCCGGAGGAGAGAGAGAGTGAGGGATGACACTGACAGAAGGAGAGAAAGAGTGAAGACACTGCCTCTCCGTCAGATGGCCGGAGGAGAGAGAGAGTGAGGGATGACACTGACAGGAGAGGGAAGAATGGATGACAGAAGTAAAGAGGAGAGAAACGAGGCGATGGTAGAGATTCCAAAACCTTTTGCAAGTGAGAACCTGTTCCATCCAATCTCACGCAAGGCTTGCTTTTATTTAGTTTTATTTTATTTAAACCTACTTTTAATATGCAGTAACAGCCCATGTGGGAATCAAAACCACAACTTGGATTGCAACCCAACTGCAATCAGACCAGTAGCGCCTAATAATACAAATGATATTAGTGTGAACGAGGGATACAAAGTGCTGTATTTTGAAAGCAGGTGCTTCCACACAGATGCGGTTCCTGACTTAATTAAGCAATTAAGATCATCATGTTCTGGGTCATGTATAATAATATCCAAGTGGCCATTATTTTTGGCTACCATGGCTAGAAGAAGAGATCTCAGTGACTTTGAAAGAGGGGTCTCAAAGGAGCATAGAGGGTTTAAAGGGTGTGTGTGTGCGTGCGTGTCAGTCACAAGATCTCAACCCAATTGAACACTTATCTGAGATTCTAGAGCGGTGCCTGAGACAGCGTTTTCCACCACCATCAACAAAACACCAAATTTCGGAATTTCTCGTGGAAGAATGGTGTCGCATCCCTCCAATAGAGTTCACACACTTGTGGAATCTATGCCAAGTCGCATTGAAGCTGTTCTGGTAGCTCGTGGTGGCGCAACACTCTATTAAGAGACTTTATGTTGGTGTTTCCTTTATTTTTGCAGGTGCCTGTATATCTTTCAGAGCTTTGATAAGCTTTATAAGGGCCATTAAATAAAAAATTGTAGATGGGACAATCAAGTTCGAATTCTACGAACCAGGCTTTCCTCAGTGTCCTACCACAGTGGAAAGGTTTTGGTGAGGGTCTTATAAAGGGTGAGAGCCCATTCACCCATGTACTCACCCATGCTGGCATTGGCTGGCCTGCCTAGGCACATGATGCAGCTCCACTGAGGCAGGCTATACAGAAGTAGCTATATCCCCCCCAGGTTCACTAGCCGTAAAAATGGCTATGAAATATGCCAACAATTCACGAGTACAGTACTCACCTCGAGGGCGGCGAGCAAGTGTGTATTGGAAGTGACGTTTTATGGTTAGTGAACTTCGCTCAGGGCAGGGAAAATGTTAATACGTGCTACACTGTTCTGTATAGGATATGGTTCAGAGAAAGGGGAGACCATGAGCACATTCTGTCTTTAGTTTTTTCACTGACAAACAGATTTTGGATTCCCAAAGCAGGCAACGTAGCAAATTATTTGAGCCATTTTCAGTCAATAATATCTTATTTTTTTACATGGCTTGTATTTATGTCACAGTTCTGCGAGAAATCCCCTAGGATCCGCTTAGAACAAAAGTAACTGCCTTGTAATAACATAACACGTACATAGTAACTGTATTTAACCAATTTAAAAAAAGAAAAATCAATATCCTTTCCTTCCTAATACCCTTCCTAAGACCCAGAGTTTTTCCCGGTCAGTTCACATGGTCATGGAAAAATATGGTCAGCTCACATGATGGGTCTGTCCTGACCCTAGTCCTATCAACATGTTTGGCTTGTGTTGTGTTGTGGTCTGGCCAGCCCTGATCAGACTGATCTGTGTGTGTCTCTAATTACTTAAGCCTGGCCTTGGCCGCTGCTACACTGCACTATATGTTTACCACCCAGCTCTCGCTCTCGCTGTGTAGATTGCCTCATTAATCCCTGGTTAATGTAATCTGTGAAGTCAGCAGCAGCAGCTATCAGTGGGTTAATCCAACATCCCATAGTATCCTATAGGCCATTAGCTAATCTTACCTTCCACTGATCATATATTATGCTACATTACTGGGACATGATACATGATACATGACTGTATTGCTGGGAGCATTGGTAATACATTTAATTGTATTGAGGGCATCCTCTATCTTGTTGTACTGCTAATATATTTAACACTTGTTTGGTGGAGTGCTTTCCAGTAATCTACTAACTCTAGCTCATACCCTGATATCAAATCAAATTGTATTTGTCACATGCACCGAATACAACAAGTGTAGAAATTACAGTGACATGCTTACTTACAAGCTCTTAACCAACAATGCAGTTAAGAAAAATAAGTTTTAAGTAAAAAAATTGAAGAAAAATAAAACAATTAAACAGCAGCAGTAAAATAACAATAGCGAGGCTATATACAGGG
Source organism: Oncorhynchus keta (assembly GCF_023373465.1). Classification (NCBI taxonomy): domain Eukaryota; kingdom Metazoa; phylum Chordata; class Actinopteri; order Salmoniformes; family Salmonidae; genus Oncorhynchus; species Oncorhynchus keta. Next base: position 39,448,408 of record NC_068435.1, on the reverse strand, counting down.
GGTACCAGTACAGAGTCAATGTGTGGGGGCACCAGTTAGTCGAGGTAATTGAGGTAATATCTACATGTAGGTAGAGTTAACGTGACAATGCATAGATAATAATCAGAGTAGCAGCAGAGTAAAGGGGGGGGGGGCAATGCAAATAGTCTGGGTAGCCCTTTGAAACTTAAATCAGTTTTACCTCATTTCTATCAACATCTTAAATGTGAAACAAGAGGGAAAAGAACTCTGGACCACCTATCCTCCACACACGGAGATGCATACAAAGCTCGCCCTCCATTTGCCAAATCTGACCATAATTCTATCCTCCTGATTCCTGCTGACAAGCAAAAATTAAAGCAGGAAGCACCAGTGACTAGATCAATAAAAAAGTGATCAGATGAAGCAGATGTTAAGACACAGGACGGTTTTGCCAGCACAGACTGGAATATGTTCCAGGATTCCTGCAATGGCACTGAATAGTACACCACAGCTGTCATTGGCTTCATCAATAAGTGTATCGATGACGTCGTCCCCACAGTGACCGTTCGTACATACCCCAACCAGAAACCATGGATTACAGGATGCGTCTTCACTGAGCTAAAGGCTAGAGCTGCCGCTTTCAAGGAGCGGGACTCTAACCCAGAGCTCATAAGAGATCTCGCTTAGCTTAGCTGTTCAGGAGTCTTACGGCTTGGGGTAGAAGCTGTTAAGAAGCCTTTTGGACATAGACTTGGCGCTCCAGAACCTCTTGCCGTGCGGTAGCAGACAGAACAGTCTATGACTACGGTGGCTGGAGTCTTTGACAATTTTGCGGGCTTTCATCTGGCATTGCCTGATATAGAGGTCATAGATGGCAGGAAGCTTGGCCCCAGTGATGTACTGGGCCGTAGTCACTACCCTCTGTAGTGCCTTGCGGTCGGAGGCCGAACAGTTGCCATACCAGGCAGTGATGCAATCAGTCAGGATGGTGCAGCTGTAGAACCTTTTAAGGATATGAGGACCCATGCCAAATCTTTTCAGTCTCCTGAGGGGGAATAGTCATTGTCATGTCCTCTTTACGACTGTCTTAGTGTGTTTGGACTGCGATAATTTGTTGGTGATGTGGACACCAAGGAATTTAAAACTCTCAACCTGCTGTACTACAGCCCCGTCGATGAGAATAGGGGCGTGCTCAGTCCTCCTTTTCCTGTAATCCACAATCATCTCCTTTGTCTTGATCACGTTGAGGGAGAGGTTGAAGTCCTGGTACCACACGGTCAGGTCTCTGACCTCCCTATAGGCTGTCTCTTCGTTGTCTGGGATCAGGCCAAACACTGTTGTGTTATCGGCAAACTTGATGATGTTGTTGGAGTCGTGCCTGGCCATGCAGTCATGAGTGAACAGGGAGTATAGGACGGGACTGAGCACACACCTCTGTTGTGGCCCACGTGTTGAGGATCAGCGTGGCGGACGTGTTGTTACCTACCCTTACCACCTGGGGGCGGCCCATCAGGAGGTCCAGGCTCCAGTTGCAGAGGGAGCTGTTTAGTCCCAGGGTCCTTAGAAAAGTGATGAGCTTTGAGGGCGCTATGGTGTTGAATGCTGAGCTGGAGTCAACGAATAGCATTCTCACATAGGTGATCATTTTGTCCAGGTGTCCAAGGGCAGTGTTGAGTGCAATAGAGATTGCATCATCTGTGGATCTGTTGGGTCGGTATGCAAGTTGGAGTGGGTCTAGGTTTTCTGGGATAATGGTGTTGATGTGAGCCATGACCAGCCTTTCAAAGCACTTCTGCTATGGGTCAGTAGTCATTTAGGCAGGTTACCTTAGTACTCTTAGGCACAAGGACTATGGTGGTCTGCTTGAAACATGCTGGTATTACAGACTCAGTCAGGTAGAGGTTGAAAATGTCTGTGAAGACACTTGCCAGTTGGTCAGCGCATGCTCGGAATACACGTCCTGGTAATCCGTCTGGCCCTGCGGCCTTGTGAATACTGATCTTTTTAAAGGTCTTCCTCACATCTGTTACTGAGAACATGACCACACAGTGATCCGGAACATCTGATGCTCTCATGTATGTTTCAGTGTTAATTGCCTCGAAGCGAGCATAGAAGTAATTTAGCTCGCCTGGTAGTCACTAGGCTGCTCGCGGCTGTGCTTCCCTTTATAGTCTGTAATAGTTTGCAAGCCCTGCCACATCCGACGAGCATAGAGCTGGTGTAGTACGATTCAATCTTAGTCCTGTATTGATGCTTTGCCTGTTTGATGGGTTGTAGGACGGCATAGCGGTATTTCTTATAAGCTTCCAGTTTAGAGTTCCACTCCTTAAATGCGGCAGCGCCTTTAGCTCAGTGTGGATGTTGCCTGTAATCCATGGCTCCTGGTTGGGGGATGCACGTATGGTCATTGTGGAGACAACATCATCAATGCACTTATTAATGAAGCCAGTGACTGTGGTGTACTCCTCAATGCCATCGGAAGAATCCCAAAACAGAGTAGGGGTGGCGGGTGGAGGGGGTGCTCAGTCTGGCATACAGTCGCTGCGCTCTTGAAGGAAACGTGTAGAAGACAAGTCATCTTTTAATCACCCCTCCATCTCCTCCGCTTCTTACTCTCTCCATTCTATGTTAACATTGGTCCCATCCCCCCTACAGCACCTCTTAAGCTTTTCTGTAGACCCATCAAACTCACCAACAACTTTATTGAATCTTTTTCCTTTTATTCTCTCTCGACGATTCCTGGATTTAAATGCACAATTATAGTAGCTACCTTTTTTTCCTCTTCTGTCCTCCTCCCCTTCACCACCTTTCTTTCTCCCGTTCCTTTCTGTCTTTCTTAGCCCAAAGGTTACAGCTAAATGTGCATCATTCATTGAAAAACAAAAGGTGTGACATTATTGAGATATCATGGCGCCATTGTGCAAGACCCTTTGATGAGAGCTGAAAACCTCAATAGGCATTTTTTTTTTTTTTACCTTTATTTAACCAGGCAAGTCAGTTGAGAACACATTCTTATTTTCAATGACGGCCTGTTCAGGGGCAGAACGACAGATTTGTACCTTGTCAGCTCAGGGGTTTGAACTCACAACCTTCCGGTTACTAGTCCAACGCCTGGTTAGAACCCTCTCTGTGGCAGCTGACAAGTTCTCTGCATCATCCTCCTGTAATGAAAAATAACAACGTTGGTGTTGTACTCCAACACATTATGAAACATCTGTGGAGTATCAGGAGTACTTACAACTGCATGAAGGTCTGTTATGGCAGAAGGCTCCAGACAGATTACACCGTCAGTATCTGGCAGAAGATGACAATTAGACAGTTCAATTATAACTTCACCCAGAAAAGGCACTTTTCCACCTAATTTGAATGTTGTTTTTACAACAGTGTGCAGGCCACATCACAATTTTTCTAATATACAACTCGGAGTCACCTTAAAATAGATTATGATGTCTGAGGGCAACTAAGAATCTGAAAAACAGCAGTCAATTACAAAATAATTGTACCGCTACAAGAAAATCAGTGTGCTAAGTTGTGTCTAAGATGGATGGCATCACTGACGTAACACTGGCAAAAAGGATGAATGGACACTACCGTTCAAATGTTCGGGGTCACTTAGAAATGTCCTTGTTTAAAAGAAAAGCACATTTGTTATCCATTAAAATAACATCAAATTCATCAGAAATACAGTGTAGACATTGTTGATGTTGTAAATGACTATTGTAGCTGGAAACAGCAGATTTCTTTATGGAATATCTACATAGGCTATTATCAGCAACCATCACTCCTGTGTTTCAATGGCACGTTGTGTTAGCTAATCCAAGTTTCGGCTAATTGATCATTAGAAAACCCTTTTGCAATTATGTTATCACAGCTGAAAACTGTTGTGCTATTTAACCTCTCTGGGATATTCGGGACGGTAGCGTCCCACCTCAACAACAGCCAATGAAAGTGCAAAATTTCTCAAACATACAAGTATTTTACACCATTTTAAAGATTAACCTGTTGTAAATCCAGCCACAGTGTCCAATTTCAAAAAGGCTTTACGACGAAAGCACACCAAACGAGTATGTTAGGTCAGTACCAAGTCACAGAAAAACACAGCCATTTTTTCCAGCCAAAGAGAGGAGTCACAAAAAGCAGAAATAGAGATAAAATTAATCACTATCTTTTGATGATCTTCATCAGATGACACTCATAGGACTTCATGTTACACAATACATGTGTGTTTTGCTCAATAAAGTTCATATTTATATCCAAAAGTCTCAGTTTACATTGGCGCATTACGTTCAGTAGTTCCAAAACAACCGGTGATTTTGCAGAGAGCCACATCAATTTACAGAAATACTCATAATAAACATTGCTAAAAGATACAAGTGTTAGACATGGCATTTTAGATCCATTTCTCCTTAATGCAACCGCTGTGTCAGATTTCAAAAAAGCTTTACCGAAAAAGCACACCATGCAATAATCTGAGTACGGTGCTCAGACAACAAAACGAGCCATACAGAAATAGCATTATAAATATTCACTTTCCTTTGATGATCTTCATCAGAATGCACTCCCAGGAATCCCAGTTCCACAATAAATGTTTGATTTGTTCGATAAAGTCCATAATTTATGTCCAAATACCTCCTTTTTGTTTGCGTGTTTAGCCCAGTAATCCAAATTCATGAGGCTCGAGCAGACGAAAAGTCAAAAAGTTCCGTTACAGTCCATAGAAACATGTCAAACGATGTATAGAATCAATCTTTAGAATGTTTTTATCATAAATCTTCATTAATGTTTCAACCGGAGAATTCCTTTTTCTGTAGAAATGCAATTGAATGCAAGTTAACTCTCACGTGAGCACGCGTGGTCAGCTCATGGCACTCTGGCAGACCTCTGACTCATTCAGCTCCCATTCCCCCCTCCTTCACAGTAGAAGCATCAAACATGGTTCTAAAGACTATTGACAGCTAGTCAATAGCTAGTCAATAGTATATACAGTGACCCCATAGAAACTGTATATTCGATAGGCAATGAGTTGAAGAACTACAAACCTCAGATTTCCCACTTCCTGGTTGGATTTCTTTCTCAGGTTTTGGCCTGCCATATGAGTTCTGTTATACTCACAGACATCATTCAAACAGTTTTAGAAACTTCAGAGTGTTTTCTATCCACATTGTCTAATGCTATGCTTATATTGGCAACTGGGCCTGAGTAGCAGGCAGTTTACTCTGGGCACCTTATTAATCCAAGCTACTCAATACTGCCCCCCAGTCCCAAAGAATTTAAAGAAGCAAAAAAACTGGCCTTCTTTAAACTAGTTGAGTATCTGAAGCATCAGCATTTGTGGGTTCAATTACAGGCTCTCAATGGCCAGAAACAAAGACCTTTCTTCTGAAACTCGTCAGTCCATTCTTGTTCTGAGAAATACAGGCTATTCCATACGAGAAATTGTCAAGAATCTGCAGATCTCGTTCAAAGCTGTGTACTATTCCCTTCACAGAACAGCGCAAACTGGTTCTAACCAGAATAGGAGTGGGAGGCCCCGGTGCACAATTGATCAAGAGGACAAGTACATTAGTGTCTAGTTTGAGAAACCGATGCCTCACAAGTCCACAACTGCCAGCTTCATTAAATAGTACCCGCAAAACACCAGTCTCAACGTCAACAGTGAAGAGGAGACACCGGGATGCTGGCCTTCTAGGCAGAGTGGCAAAGAAAAAGCCATATTTCAGACGAGCCAATAAAAAGAAAATATTAAGATGGTCAAAAGAACAGACACTGGACAGAGTAACTCTGCCTAGATTTTTATATTGCATCTTCAGTTGCTGCCAAGGACGTTTTGTGCCTGTTGGGTTGCACCTACATAAATATTAAACACACGAAAGCACACTCACTATATAAATGTTTAAAAAGTGATATAGTCAAGATAAGTTCTCAATTAATACTCACGCATTGACTCGGTCAACAATTTTCTGCCACGCCAGCTCACGTTCTTTTGCTGATGCTACAGTATTGTATTTATTCTTAAATATATACTCATTACATTTACATTTAAGTCATTTAGCAGACGCTCTTATCCAGAGCGACTTACAAATTGGTGCATTCACCTTATGACATCCAGTAGAACAGTCACTTTACAATAGTGCATCTAAATCTTAAAGGGGGGGGGGTGAGAAGGATTACTTATCCTCTCCTAGGTATTCCTTAAAGAGGTGGGGTTTCAGGTGTCTCCGGAAGGTGGTGATTGACTCCGCTGTCCTGGCGTCGTGAGGGAGTTTGTTCCACCATTGGGGGGCCAGAGCAGCGAACAGTTTTGACTGGGCTGAGCGGGAACTGTACTTCCTCAGTGGTAGGGAGGCGAGCAGGCCAGAGGTGGATGAACGCAGTGCCCTTGTTTGGGTGTAGGGCCTGATCAGAGCCTGGAGGTACTGAGGTGCCGTTCCCCTCACAGCTCCGTAGGCAAGCACCATGGTATTGTAGCGGATGCGAGCTTCAACTGGAAGCCAGTGGAGAGAGCGGAGGAGCGGGGTGACGTGAGAGAACTTGGGAAGGTTGAACACCAGACGGGCTGCGGCGTTCTGGATGAGTTGTAGGGATTTAATGGCACAGGCAGGGAGCCCAGCCAACAGCGAGTTGCAGTAATCCAGACGGGAGATGACAAGTGCCTGGATTAGGACCTGCGCCGCTTCCTGTGTGAGTCAGGGTCGTACTCTGCGGATGTTGTAGAGCATGAACCTACAGGAACGGGCCACCGCCTTGATGTTAGTTGAGAACGACAGGGTGTTGTCCAGGATCACGCCAAGGTTCTTAGCGCTCTGGGAGGAGGACACAATGGAGTTGTCAACCGTGATGGCGAGATCATGGAACGGGCAGTCCTTCCCCGGCAGGAAGAGCAACTCCGTCTTGCCGAGGTTCAGCTTGAGGTGGTGATCCGTCATCCACACTGATATGTCTGCCAGACATGCAGAGATGCGATTCGCCACCTGGTCATCAGAAGGGGGAAAGGAGAAGATTAATTGTGTGTCGTCTGCATAGCAATGATAGGAGAGACCATGTGAGGTTATGACAGAGCCAAGTGACTTGGTGTATAGCGAGAATAGGAGAGGGCCTAGAACAGAGCCCTGGGGGACACCAGTGGTGAGAGCGCGTGGTGAGGAGACAGATTCTCGCCACGCCACCTGGTAGGAGCGACCTGTCAGGTAGGACGCAATCCAAGCGTGGGCCGCGCCGGAGATGCCCAACTCGGAGAGGGTGGAGAGGAGGATCTGATGGTTCACAGTATCGAAGGCAGCCGATAGGTCTAGAAGGATGAGAGCAGAGGAGAGAGTTAGTTAGCTTTAGCAGTGCGGAGCGCCTCCGTGATATAGAGAAGAGCAGTCTCAGTTGAATGACTAGTCTTGAAACCTGACTGATTTGGATCAAGAAGGTCATTCAGAGAGAGATAGCGGGAGAGCTGGCCAAGGACGGCACGTTCAAGAGTTTTGGAGAGAAAAGAAAGAAGGGATACTGGTCTGTAGTTGTTGACATCGGAGGGATCGAGTGTAGGTTTTTTCAGAAGGGGTGCAACTCTTGCTCTCTTGAAGACGGAAGGGACGTAGCCAGCGGTCAGGGATGAGTTGATGAGCGAGGTGAGGTAAGGGAGAAGGTCTCCGGAAATGGTCTGGAGAAGAGAGGAGGGGATAGGGTCAAGCGGGCAGGTTGTTGGGCGGCCGGCCGTCACAAGATGCGAGATTTCATCTGGAGAGAGAGGGGAGAAAGAGGTCAGAGCACAGGGTAGGGCAGTGTGAGCAGAACCAGCGGTGCCGTTTGACTTAGCAAACGAGGATCGGATGTCGTCGACCTTCTTTTCAAAATGGTTGACGAAGTCATCTGCAGAGAGGGAGGAGGGAGGGGGAGGGGGAGGAGGATTCAGGAGGGAGGAGAAGGTGGCAAAGAGCTTCCTAGGGTTAGAGGCAGATGCTTGGAATTTAGAGTGGTAGAAAATGGCTTTAGCAGCAGAGACAGAGGAGGAAAATGTAGAGAGGAGGGAGTGAAAGGATGCCAGGTCCGCAGGGAGGCGAGTTTTCCTCCATTTCCGCTCGGCTGCCCGGAGCCGAGCGTTAATTAATATTTCTAACTCCACTGGGGAGAAGTAGGAGGTTCGAGTCCTTTTTTTCTCCTGTTGCCATGATGAATCATGTTATCTGCGTTCCATTGATGAGGGCGTTTTATGTCCTCATGCACGTGCTTTACTCAGGGTTACCTATTCACCTATTCTGAAAATTAAAACTCTGAGATTGACAGCTAGTTACCCCAGAGTTCAGGTTTAAACTCAGAGTTTGTTAAACCTGCTTTCTGAAACAGAGCCCTGCTGTCTTCGTAATCAGTGGCTGTATTGGAGGGGGGTGGTTTCTCCTCTCCTAGGCAATCAGCAATTAGTGTCACACCTTGATCTGTTTTACCTGTCTTTGTGGTTGTCTCCACCTCCTCCAGGTGTCACCCGTCTTCCCCATTATTCCCAGGGTAGTTATTCCTGTGTTCTCTGTTTGTCTGTTGCCAGTTTGTCTTGTTAAGCATACAAGTGTGTTTTCCAAGTTCCTGGTTTTCCTAGTCCTCCCGGTTTTGACTTCTTGCCTGCAATGACACTAAGCCCGCCTGCCTGACCATTCAGCCTGCCGTGACCTCGAGCCTGCCTGTCACCCTGTACCGTTTTGACTCTGACCTGGTTTATGAACATTTGCCTGTCCTCAACCCGCCTCTTGCCTGACGCTTTTTGTTCAATAAATATCAGACTCTAACCATCTGCATCCTGTGTCTGCATCTTGGTCTCGCTCTGTGCCGTTATAATTAGTACCGGGAGGTGTGCTCTACACCTCCCCAGAGCAATTAATGTTAGTACTTCGGTCTCACCGAAAAATTAAGACCGAAGCAGAAATGAAGATGGTTCTGCCAAATTGCTCTGCGGAGTGAAGAGAGGACTGCTCCACACCACTCTCTCACTTGAGTATCTTACCTATTTTTTTTCAGAATATCTCTGCTCGGTTGTAGCTTTGGCAACTATGTGTGGGTATTCTAACCCAGTTTGCTCTGCTCCCTGTGGGCTGTACAGAAACTCCCCACCCCTTGGCTGCAACCCTTCTAATTTAGTGTACCCTGCCTGCACAACTCATGTGCCTAGTTATATAAAAATGTGGAAGTCAGCGTTTGGAACTGCCGATCTGCAGTCAAGAATGCTGAGTTCATCTCAGCCTATGCTGACGATTTTGGCCCTGGTGGAGACATGGATCACCCCAGAGCACACTGCTGCTCTCTCCATCTGACTACGTTTTCTCTTACAGTCCGAAGAGACATGGTCATCGCGGGTGGCACAGGGCTACGCATTTCTCCTGAATGGAGATTATCTACTTACTCCCTCACTAACCTGTCAATCTCTACATTTGAATTCCATGCTGTCACAATTTTTTCCACAAGCTTAACATTGTCATATATCGCCCACCAGGTGCCCTTAGAGTTCCTCAATGAGATTGACACCTTGAGAAGCTAATTTCCTGACAACTGCGCAACACTTTTCGTACTTGGCGACTTCAACCTCCCGATGTCTACCTTAGATTAATATCTTTCCCCTACTTGCCTCTTTTGACCTCGCTCTTTTCCAGTCTCCTCCCACTCACAAGGCAGGAAATAAGACCTCATCTTTACCTGAGGCTGTTCACCTACTAATCTCACTGCTCACTGTTTTGTTTCCTTTTCTGTATCCCTCTCCTCCAACCATAGCCACTCAGCCCCTTCCCAGATGTGCAACCTATCTTTGCTCTCTCGCTCCCACTACTCGCTTCTCTTCTATCCTATCATCTCACCTTTCTGATAAATACTTCTCACTCATGTCTCCTGATTCTGCGTCTTCGACCCTACTCTCTTCCAATTCTGCATCATATAACTTGCACTGTCCCCTTTCCTCACAGCCAGCTCGGCCCTCCCATCCTTCTCCGTGGCTAAGTGACTCATTGCACACTTACAGAACAGGGCTGCATGCTGCAGAGTGAAAATGGAGGAAAACTAAACTTCGGGAGGGCCTATCATCCTTTCACTCCATCCTCCTTATCTTCCTATGTATCAGCTGTTAAAGCCACTTTCTATCAGTCAAAATGTCAAGCTTCTGCCTCTAATGCTAAGACACGTTTAATCCTCCACCCCCTCATGCCTCCTTCTCTGCGGACGACTTTGTCAACCACTTTGACAAGAACATTGATCCCATCTGCTCCTCATTCACTCAGCCTATTGAGTCCACTAGTCCCATTCACACAGATCTACCCTATACCTTGACCTCCTTATCACCCCTCTTCAGATGAAATCCTGCACCTAGTGAGGTCCAGCTGTCCGATAACCCGCTCGCTCAACCCCATCCCCTCCTCCCTTCTCCAGTCAATCTCTGGAGACCTTCTCCCATTCCGCACAACTCATCCCTGACCACTGGCTGCGTCCCCTTGGACTTCTCCCCAAGAACCCAACACTCGACCCCTCTGACGTCAAACTGCATACCTTTCTTTTCTCCCCAAGTCTCAACTGAGACTGGTCTTCTCTGTGTCTCGAAGACTCTCTGCATTGCAAAAGCTGACTCTCTCCTTTGTTCTCATCCTCCTAGATTCATCTGCTGCCTTCGACATCGTCAGGGCTGGGCGTCTCAGGCTCTGCACACTCTTGGATTGCATCCTACCTGGCAGGCTGCTCCTACCAGATGACATGGGGAGGATCTGTGTCTGCACCACATACTCTCACTACTGGTGGAACCCCAGGGGTCTGTTCTAGGCCCTCTTCTCTCTATACACCAAGCCACTCGGCTCCATCATATGCTGACATGGTCTCTCCTATCATTGCTATATGAATGACACTCCCAGGTGGCGACACTCATATCTGCTTGCCTGGCAGATTGGATGTTAGCCCACCACCTGAAGCTCTTCCTCCCGGGGAAGACCTGCCTGCTCCAAGACCTCCCCATCACGGTTGACTACTCCACGGTGTCCACTTCCGAGAGTGCAAAGAACGTTGGCGTGACCCTGGGCAACGCTGTTGTTCTCTGCCAACATCAAAGCAGTGACTCATTTTGCAGGTCATGCTCTACAACATCTGTAGAATACGGCCCTACCTCACACAGGAAGCGGCGCAGGTCCTAATCCAGGCACTTCTCCTCTCCCGTCTGGACATCTGCAACTCTCTGTTGGCTGTTCTCCCTGCTTGGGCCATCAAACCCCTGCAACTTATTCAGAATGCTGCAGCCCACCTGGTGTTCAACCTTCCCAAGTCACCCCAAGTCATCCCACTGGCTTCCTGACAAAGCTCCCATGCACTAGAACACCATGGTTATTTGCCTATTGAGTAGCACCTCCCTACATTCAGGCTGAACTCAAAACCCTACACCCCAACCCGAGCAATCCATTCTCCCACCTCTGGTCACTTGGCCCTATCAAGTTTTTCATGAACAAACACACACTTCACTTTTTGAACCTTACTAGCACCAACTTTGTTGATAGCTATTTTATTGAGGAAAAATGTACTTACTGTGATTTGCAAACATTTCTAAATATGTTTTAATTTCTCATTATGGGCCACTGTGTGTGGATGAGTGAGGGGGGGGGGGTAAATTTATCTAATCCATTTTGAGTTCAAGCTGTAACACAACGAAATGTGGAATAAATCAAGGGGTATGAATATTTTCTAGTGGCACTATATGTATATTGCTACTGTGATATGAAAACTGCTACATTATTTTTATTTAACTAAAGTCTCAGAATTAGCTCTGGGAGCTAACGAATAAAAAATAATTTGGTGGGTGGTCAGAACGTGACACCTTTAGTGACGATTACAGATTTGAGGCGCTTTGGTTATGTCTGTATCAGATTTGCACATCTCAAATTTTTTCTTGCAGATTTTTTCAAATATAGCCAGATTTGTTCAAATATAACCTTCTGGCAGGTTTTCCCATCTCAGCCAAGGAACTGTACATTTAATCTTTCCGAAGGTACAGTATATTTGTCCTGTTTTGTTGTTGTTTGTTTTTTCCTTTATTTAACCAGGCAAGTCAGTTGAGAACAAATTCTTATTTACAATGACGGCCTAGGAACAGTGGGTTAACTGCCTTGCTCAGGGGCAAAACAACAGATTTTTTTTGACCTTGTCAGCTCTGGGATTCAATCTAGCAACCTTTTGTTTACTGGTCCAAAGCTCTAACCACTAGGCTACCTGCCATCCTTGTTTCACACATGTACAAGTGAAAATTGGTAATGTGTTTCTTTTGCGTATCCTAACTCCCCATGAGACACCTTGCCGTCTCTGGGATTCGAACTTGCGACTTCCCAGTTACTGGCCCAACACTCTAACCGCTAGGCTGCCTGTCGCCCTCTACCTGTCGCCCTCTACCTGTCTTCAGGTTTCAGGTAACGTTATTCTTCACACAAGCAAAGTTCTCAAAACCACCAATGCTACGCTAACATCAAAAACTCTCAACTTGACAATACACGAGTCACAAACTCAAAAGTTACATCTCATACAGAACCCAGGAGGACTAGCAAAGCCTTAGGACATCGGTGGACCAGGTTCCACACTTCCACTAACAGAAAACCAGAAGCCTCGGAGGAACTAACAAATCAAATGGCTTCACTAGGTTATTCTGGAAGTTTGGGAGCAAATCTGCTTCTCTGCCTCTTTTCACGTGCCGCGGCGTATAAAGTGGACTCGCCAGCCCCCGCACATGTATGCGTTTGACCCCTGCTTAATGCTCTTCCAAAGCTCTTCCACAGCCGCAACAAATGTTCGCCGAACATGGGCTCTGAACGCTCCTTTAAAATGGTGTTGTGGTGCATTCCACAACAGCATCCCACATGACTCTGCGATTGACCCTGTTCGTTTGTGCAGAATCAGTGCCAGTCAGCCGGTGAACACATGGAGCAGCCATGGAGAACCACTCAGGACCCCTCATCAGGCAATTACATGCCTGAGCCGACGCACACATCCATGGGCAGACCAGGCAGGGCCCTTTGTCCATCATCAAGTTCAGTCTCATTGCTGAAGTGGAGGGAGAGAGTTAAACATACAATATATGGTACTGAAATAACTACATGAAACGTTCAAAAAAGGTAATTGGCTAACTTTTGAGTGAACTGACAAAGAGGATATGCAGGACAAAATGTTAAGACTGAGACTGGAGAATCAGGAGAGAGAAAGGTCTCAACTTTGCTGCATATTTTAAATGGTAGAACACATAGTATGAGATCTAAGAATAACCAACCATTAAGTTTCAGAAACAAGGATAGCAATAAATTAGGCTCCCGTTACTAGTATTCTAAACCAACATGTACCCTATCACCAACTGCACTGGGGAGGGAGGGAGGGCAGGCGTGGGAGGGAAGGAGAGAGGAGAGATTTAATTGAGTAGGCTTGGAGGCTTAGGAATGAGTTCTCTCTTTCTCTCTCACTCTCCACTGAGTCTGACAGTACCAGACGGAGTGTGTGTGTTTTTTGTGTGTGTGTGTGTGTGTGTGTTTATGTTTCCGCGCCTGTGTGTGTGGTGGAGGAACAGCACTCTGCTCCCGAGGCATACAGTATAAAGGGGAAGGAGGCCAGTCTAATTTGATGTTTTGTTTTCCACACAGAGAGCAATTATTTCCCTTCTATTTGTTTGGCCTCATATCCTACACTGACTCTGCTAGGAATACAGTCCAGTAGACACAATCATCTCCAACTTACAACTACTGGTAATGAAGGCCCAAAAAGATTGAAACCTGACACTTAGAATAAGGTAAATAAAGCAACAAAAAAGTGATTATTTGTTTACTTGTGTACCTTTTTATTGAACGAAGATGTACGAGGTAAGTGACAGCTCTTCTTCAACAGACTTTCTCAGAACCCTACACTACTGTTTCACTGATTTCAGCTCTCGTAAAAGCCTGGGTTTTCTGCACTTTAACACTTGAATCTTATTACCTAAAAAGGATCCATTGAAAGTGTGGGTTCACAGCTCCAATCCAGATGTGTTGGTCATTACTGAGACGTGGTTCAGAAAGAGTGTTTTGAACACTGATGTTAACCTTTCTGCTTATAACCTTTTTCGGCAAGACGGATGTTCCAAAGGTGGTGGAGTGCCAATCTTTGCCAAGGATCACTTTCAGTGCTCTGTTGTCTCCACCAAATCTGTCCCCAAACAATTTTATTTGCTGGTTTTAAGCATTAAACTTTCAAATAGCTCTTTGTTGACTGTTGCTGGGTGTTATCGTCCACCATCAGCACTGGCCTGCACCCTACCTGCCCTAAGCTCTCCCCTGGCCCCTTACACTAAGTCTGAATTTGTCCTGAGAGGTGACCTAAACTGGGACATGCTTAAACCACTTAGCCAAGTCCTAAAGCAATGGGACTCCCTAAATCTTTCTCAGATTATTACCAACACCACAAGGTATGACTCCAAACACCCAGAAATGGCTACTCGTCTTGATGTTATCCTCACAAATAATCCTGATAGGTATCAGGTCTGGTGTTTTCTGTAATGACCTTAGTGATCACTGTTTTACAGCCTGTGTTCGTAATGGCTGCTCAGTGAACCGATTTGTCATTATGTCCTGATTTGTCATATACGCTTGCTAAAAAACTTTAATGAGCAAGCATTCCTTCATGACCTGGCCCCTGTAAATTGGTATAGAATCAGCTTGATCCTCTCGGTCGAAGACGCTTGGACCTTCTTTGTTGATATTATCAGTGGTATTGTTAACAAATACTCCCCATAAACCGGTCCGGACCCTGGTTCGACTGTGATCTTACTCCACCTCAAGAATTCCATTTGCCAAATGGCGCGGGACACACGCATACTCAGGCTGACTGGCTCTTGTTCAGGCAAATGAGAAATAAGTGTGCTCAGGCTATCGGAAAGGCCAAAGTTAGTTACTTTAAGGAGCAGTTCTCTCACAGGATCTAAACCCAAGAAGTTCTGGAAAACGGATAAAGACCTGGAGAATAAACCCTCCTCCTCACAGCTGCCCATGTCCCTTAATGATGATGATGTGGTTGTTACTGACAAGGAGCACATGTCTGAGCTTTTTAATAACCACTTCATCAGGATTCCTATTTGACTCAGCCATGCCTCCTTGCCCGTCCAACATTTCCTCATCTCCCACCCCTTCTAATGCGATTAGCCCTGAAGCTCCTCCCTCTTTTTCCCCTGTCCCGCTACAAAGTTTCTCCCTGCAGGCAGTCACTGAGTCTGAGGTGCTAAAGGAGCTCCTTAAACTTGACCCCCAAAAAACATCTGGGTAAGATGGTTTAGAGCCTTTCTTCTTTAAAATAGGGTACACACTTTTCTTTTTCACCATAAGAGGTTTTAAGGTTTCAGCCTCTATCATCGCCAAGCCTTTCTCTGAGCTTTTTAACCTGTCTCTCCTCTCTGTGGAAGTTCTTAGAAGGCAGCCATGGTGTGTCCTTTATTTAAAGGGGGAGGTGAAGATGATCCTAACTGTTAGAGGCCAATTTCTATTTTGCCCTGTTTATCAAAAGTGTTGGAAACTTGTCAATAATCAACTGACTGGCTTTCTTGATGTCTATAGTATTCTCTCTGGTATGCAGTCTGGTTCTCGCTCAGGTTATGGTTGTGTCACTGCAACCTTAAAGATCCTAAATGATGGCCTGGTTTGCTAACTACCTCAAACAGTGCAGTGTATAAAGTCATGTTGAGTTGCTACCATGTTGTCATGTGGTGTTGCTGCCATGCTACTGTATGTTATTGTCTTAGGTCTCTCTTTATGTAGTGTCTCCACAGGAGTCCTTTTGCCTTTTGGTAGGCTGTCATTGTAAATAAGAATTTGTTCTTGACTGACTTGCCTAGTTAAATAAAATAAAAGCCAGTGTCGTCTATGAGAAGAGATTATTTCCCAATCTGACACTGCACCTTTGTAGGCTTATAGGCCATGCACTAAGGTCTGATTATAGGTACCTACCCAGTACCCTAGAGCCTCCTTCATTACTGCCTCATCACGCCAACAGTTCACAGAACTGGGCTGGGCTAAAGCTGTCTGATAACCCCTGTGATTTACTATTCCAGGCCTCTCTTTAACATATTAAACTGCTATGTCTGACCCAGGACGCATGTGAACCGCTATCAGCCTCACCAACAAACCCACAATCAAGGCTCTTTTTTTTAGGCGTGGCTGGCTGAAAGGCAGGCGAGACGGGATTCCCGCTCCCCCACCATGGTGACTTGCCAAGGGAGGTATTTTATAATAATAATTTTCTAGTCTCACAGGGATGACACAGGGGTGTCAATACTGAGTCACAGTGTTCTCCTGTTCCTGACAACCGGGATGTCTGGAGTTAATGGCCAGAGGAACGCTCCTGGTAACAGGTGTGACGTGCTTCTGCATAGTGATGCACAATCAGTTGATGAGTAATGAGTGTGATTACTTAACTCTCTTTCTGTCCTCTCTCTTTCTCTTCTCTCACACACAACTCACACACTCTTGTTCAATTTCCACTGACTCTTGTTTTTCAAAATATGTGTGTATACAGCAGGTTTCATGTTTTCAGTCTCTCTGTCCCTCTCTGGCCAAAGGAAACTGGCGAGGAAGACTATGGCTGCCATGTTTCCCTCTTCCTCTTCAAACATGGTTCACTAAAGCCCTCTCTAAAGAGCCCTGAGCTGGTACTGCACTGTGCACATTCCAGTAACACTTCAATAACTTACATAACCCCTGATCATCCTCTCTTCACTCAGACTGGAGGGAGATGCATTGCCTCCAATTGGAGACTCCGTCTCTGTTTGTCTTTTGTTTGCACAAATCATATTCATTTAGAGGGATGGGATGGTAATGCTAATCATAACGTTAAAGGTGGTGATGTGTCCACAGGTAGAACATCAGTTAAAGGTGGTGAGGTGTCCACAGGTAGAACATCAGTTAAAGGTGGGTGAGTTGTCCACAGGTAGAACAACAGTTAGAGGTGGTGAGGTGTCCACAGGTAGAACATCAGTTAAAGGTGGGTGAGGTGTCCACAGGTAGAACATCAGTTAAAGGTGGTGAGGTGTCCACAGGTAGAACATCAGTTAAAGGTGGGTGAGGTGTCCACAGGTAGAACATCAGTTAAAGGTGGGTGAGGTGTCCACAGGTAGAACATCAGTTAAAGGTGGTGAGGTGTCCACAGGTAGAACATCAGTTAAAGGTGGTGAGGTGCCCACAAGTAGAACATCAGTTAAAGGTGGGTGAGGTGTCCACAGGTAGAACATCAGTTAAAGGTGGGTGAGGTGTCCACAGGTAGAACATCAGTTAAAGGTGGTGAGGTGTCCACAGGTAGAACATCAGTTAAAGGTGGGTGAGGTGTCCACAGGTAGAACATCAGTTAAAGGTGGTGAGGTGTCCACAGGTAGAACATCAGTTAAAGGTGGTGAGGTGCCCACAAGTAGAACATCAGTTAAAGGTGGGTGAGGTGTCCACAGGTAGAACATCAGTTAAAGGTGGGTGAGGTGTCCACAGGTAGAACATCAGTTAAAGGTGGGTGAGTTGTCCACAGGTAGAACAACAGTTAGAGGTGGTGAGGTGTCCACAGGTAGAACATCAGTTAAAGGTGGGTGAGGTGTCCACAGGTAGAACATCAGTTAAAGGTGGTGAGGTGCCCACAAGTAGAACATCAGTTAAAGGTGGGTGAGGTGTCCACAGGTAGAACATCAGTTAAAGGTGGTGAGGTGTCCACAGGTAGAACATCAGTTAAAGGTAGAACATCAGTTAAAGGTGGTGAGGTGTCCACAGGTAGAACATCAGGTAAAGGTGGTGAGGTGTCCACAGGTAGAACATCAGTTAAAGGTGCTGAGATGCCCACAGGTAGAACATCAGTTAAAGGTGGTGAGG
Source organism: Oncorhynchus keta (assembly GCF_023373465.1). Taxonomy (NCBI): domain Eukaryota; kingdom Metazoa; phylum Chordata; class Actinopteri; order Salmoniformes; family Salmonidae; genus Oncorhynchus; species Oncorhynchus keta. Next base: position 39,430,607 of record NC_068435.1, on the reverse strand, counting down.
TGTCCACAGGTAGAACATCAGTTGAAGGTGGTGAGGTGCCCAAAAGTAGAACATCAGTTAAAGGTGGGTGAGGTGTCCACAGTTAGAACATCCGTTAAAGGTAGTGAGGTGTCCACAGGTAGAACATCAGTTAAAGGTGGGTGAGGTGTCCACAGGTAGAACATCAGTTAAAGGTGGGTGAGTTGTCCACAGGTAGAACATCAGTTAAAGGTGGGTGAGTTGTCCACAGGTAGAACAACAGTTAGAGGTGGTGAGGTGTCCACAGGTAGAACAACAGTTAGAGGTGGTGAGGTGTCCACAGGTAGAACATCAGTTAAAGGTAGAACATCAGTTAAAGGTGGTGAGGTGCCCAAAAGTAGAACATCAGTTAAAGGTGGGTGAGGTGTCCACAGGTAGAACATCAGTTAAAGGTGGGTGAGGTGTCCACAGGTAGAACATCAGTTAAAAGTGGTTAGGTGTCCACAGCTAGAACATCAGGTAAAGGTTGGTGAGGTGTCCACAGGTAGAACATCAGGTAAAGGTGGTGAGGTGTCCACAGGTAGAACATCAGTTAAAGGTGCTGAGATGCCTACAGGTAGAACATCAGTTGAAGGTGGTGAGGTGCCCAAAAGTAGAACATCAGTTAAAGTTGGGTGAGGTGTCCACAGTTAGAACATCCGTTAAAGGTGGTGAGGTGTCCACAGGTAGAACATCAGTTTAAGGTGGTGAGTTTCCCACAGGTAGAACATCAGTTAAAGGTGGTGAGGTGCCCACAAGTAGAACATCAGTTAAAGGTGGGTGAGGTGTCCACAGCTAGAACATCAGGTAAAGGTTGGTGAGGTGTCCACAGGTAGAACATCCGTTAAAGGTGGTGAGTTGTCCACAGGTAGAACATCAGTTAAAGGTGGGTGAGTTGTCCACAGGTAGAACATCCGTTAAAGGTGGTGAGTTGTCCACAGGTAGAACATCCGTTAAAGTTGGTGAGTTGTCCACAGGTAGAACAACAGTTAGAGGTGGTGAGTTGTCCACAGTTAGAACATCCGTTAAAGGTGGTGAGGTGCCCATAGGTAGAACATCAGTTAAAGGTGGTGAGGTGTCCACAGGTAGAACATCAGTTAAAGGTAGAACATCAGTTAAAGGTGGTGAGGTGTCCACAGGTAGAACATCAGTTAAAGGTGGTGAGGTGTCCACAGGTAGAACATCAGTTAAAGGTGGTGAGGTGCCCACAAGTTGAACATCAGTTAAAGGTGGGTGAGGTGTCCACAGGTAGAACATCAGTTAAAGGTGGGTGAGGTGTCCACAGGTAGAACATCAGTTAAAAGTGGTGAGGAGTCCACAGGTAGAACATCAGGTAAAGGTTGGTGAGGTGTTGTAATGAATTTCCTCCTCTTCTTCCGAAGAGGAGAGGCGAAACGGATCAGAGGACCAATACGCGGCGTGGTAATTGTCCATGGTTCTTTTTAATGCGTTAAGGTACACATGAACAACTGACTACAAAAAACAAGAAATGTGAAAACTCAAAACAGTCCTATCTGGTGCAAAGACAGAGACAGGAACAATCACCCACAAACACACAGTGAAACCCAGGCTACCTAAGTATGATTCTCAATCAGAGACAACTAATGACACCTGCCTCTGATTGAGAACCATACTAGGCCGAAACATAGAAATTCCCAAAACCTAGAAAAACAAACATAGACTGCCCACCCAACTCACGCCCTGACCATACTAACTAAATACAAAACACAGGAAATAAAGGTCAGAACGTGACAGGTGTCCACAGGTAGAACATCAGTTAAAGGTGGTGAGGTGTCCACAGGTAGAACATCAGGTAAAGGTGGGTGAGGTGTCCACAGGTAGAACATCAGTTTAAGGTGGTGAGTTTCCCACAGGTAGAACATCAGTTAAAGGTAGAACATCAGTTAAAGGTGGTGAGGTGCCCACAAGTAGAACATCAGTTAAAGGTGGGTGAGGTGCCCACAAGTAGAACATCAGTTAAAGGTGGGTGAGGTGTCCACAGGTAGAACATCCGTTAAAGGTGGTGAGGTGTCCACAGGTAGAACATCAGTTTAAGGTGGTGAGTTTCCCACAGGTAGAACATCAGTTAAAGGTGGTGAGGTGCCCACAAGTAGAACATCAGTTAAAGGTGGGTGAGGTGTCCACAGCTAGAACATCAGGTAAAGGTTGGTGAGGTGTCCACAGGTAGAACATCAGTTTAAGGTGGTGAGTTTCCCACAGGTAGAACATCAGTTAAAGGTGGTGAGGTGCCCACAAGTAGAACATCAGTTAAAGGTGGGTGAGGTGTCCACAGGTAGAATATCAGTTAAAGGTGGTGAGGTGGCCACAGGTAGAACATCAGTTAAAGGTAGGTGATTTTACTTGGTTGAACAACATAACAAATATTAACTACTGTACTGCATTTGTACTAGCAGGAAATAAAGACTTCATAACACTGGGGAGGTGATAGGTCAATCAGAAAATATGGTAGCATGTTGTGTCTGACTGCTCTTCCATCTCGTGTGTCAGCGGGGTGGTCAGGATCGTTCACTGGTTGAGTAGGACATTGTTCTCCTCTAATTTTGGCAATGTTATGGAGAAATACACATGCCCTTTCTGGGGTGACCCTGAGCCTACGAACTCACTGTAACCGAGCCTTGAGCATCCCAATGGACATCTCTACACTGGCTCGTGTCCTGCAGTGAGCCAAGTTATAACGTTGCTGCAGGCTGGGCTCAGGATCAGGGTAAGGGGTCAGCAAATAGGGCTGGCAGGGGTACCGTTTGTCACTGAGCAGGTAACAATTGAACTTGCCTATGATAAGGAGGAGACAAAATATTGATTATAATAGGATATAGCTATATATGAAACTCACCATGGGCAAATCTAGCGCTCAGTGTACACTCATGAAAAATTGCGAGTCATGCACAGACCCAGGCCACTTTGCTTCCACGTTGCTGATGCGGGCTGCATCACATATGATCATCACAGTGCAGAACAGTAATTAGCTGTATTGTGAAGTATCTTTCATTTGGAATGCTAAGGCTACTATTTAAGTGTACCTGCACATTAATGCTGTGGAAAGACTTCTTATTCATATAGCTCCTTCAGTAAATGAAGGAGATTATGATAGGAGTGTCGTCTATGCATCCAATCACACCTGGAAACCCTACAATATATCAAATTAACTAATTTGTGCAAAAAGCACAAATAGAGATAAAATTAATAACTAACCTTTTATGATCTTCATCAGATGACAGTCATAGGACTTCATGTTACACAATACATGTATGTTTTGTTCGATAAAGTGCATATTTATATCAAAAAATCTAATTTTACATTGGCGTGTTACGTTCAGTAGTTCTAAAACTATAAGTCGTGGCTCGACGACTCATTGCGAGCTCACAGAACAGGGCTCCGGGCAGCCGAGCGGAAATGGAGGAAAACTCGCCTCCCTGCGGACCTGGCATCCTTTCGTTCCCTCCTCTCTACATTTTCCTCCTCTGTCTCTGCTGCTAAAGCCACTTTCTACCACTCTAAATTCCAAGCATCTGCCTCTAACCCTAGGAAGCTCTTTGCCACCTTCTCCTCCCTCCTGAACCCTCCTCCCCCCCCCCTCCTCCCTCTCTGCAGATGACTTCGTCAACCATTTTGAAAAGAAGGTCGACGACATCCGATCCTCGTTTGCTAAGTCAAACGACACCGCTGGTTCTGCTCACACTGCCCTACCCTGTGCTCTGACCTCTTTCTCCCCTCTCTCTCTCAGATGAAATCTCGCGTCTTGTGACGGCCGGCCGCCCAACAACCTGCCCGCTCGACCCTATCCCCTCCTCTCTTCTCCAGACCATTTCCGGAGACCTTCTCCCTTACCTCACCTCGCTCATCAACTCATCCCTGACCGCTGGCTACGTCCCTTCCATCTTCAAGAGAGCGAGAGTTGCACCCCTTCTGAAAAAACCTACACTCGATCCCTCCGATGTCAACAACTACAGACCAGTATCCCTTCTTTCTTTTCTCTCCAAAACTCTTGAACGTGCCGTCCTTGGCCAGCTCTCCCGCTATCTCTCTCAGAATGACCTTCTTGATCCAAATCAGTCAGGTTTCAAGACTAGTCATTCAACTGAGACTGCTCTTCTCTGTATCACGGAGGTGCTCCGCACCGCTAAAGCTAACTCTCTCTCCTCTGCTCTCATCCTTCTAGACCTATCGGCTGCCTTCGATACTGTGAACCATCAGATCCTCCTCTCCACCCTCTCCGAGTTGGGCATCTCCGGCGCGGCCCACGCTTGGATTGCGTCCTACCTGACAGGTCGCTCCTACCAGGTGGCGTGGCGAGAATCTGTCTCCTCACCACGCGCTCTCACCACTGGTGTCCCCCAGGGCTCTGTTCTAGGCCCTCTCCTATTCTCGCTATAAACCAAGTCACTTGGCTCTGTCATAACCTCACATGGTCTCTCCTATCATCGCTATGCAGACGACACACAATTAATCTTCTCCTTTCCCCCTTCTGATGACCAGGTGGCGAATCGCATCTCTGCATGTCTGGCAGACATATCAGTGTGGATGACGGATCACCACCTCAAGCTGAACCTCGGCAAGACGGAGCTGCTCTTCCTCCCGGGGAAGGACTGCCCGTTCCATGATCTCGCCATCACGGTTGACAACTCCATTGTGTCCTCCTCCCAGAGCGCTAAGAACCTTGGCGTGATCCTGGACAACACCCTGTCGTTCTCAACTAACATCAAGGCGGTGGCCCGTTCCTGTAGGTTCATGCTCTACAACATCCGCAGAGTACGACCCTGCCTCACACAGGAAGCGGCGCAGGTCCTAATCCAGGCACTTGTCATCTCCCGTCTGGATTACTGCAACTCGCTGTTGGCTGGGCTCCCTGCCTGTGCCATTAAACCCCTACAACTCATCCAGAACGCCGCAGCCCGTCTGATGTTCAACCTTCCCAAGTTCTCTCACGTCACCCCGCTCCTCCGCTCTCTCCACTGGCTTCCAGTTGAAGCTCGCATCCGCTACAAGACCATGGTGCTTGCCTACGGAGCTGTGAGGGGAACGGCACCTCAGTACCTCCAGGCTCTGATCAGGCCCTACACCCAAACAAGGGCACTGCGTTCATCCACCTCTGGCCTGCTCGCCTCCCTACCACTGAGGAAGTACAGTTCCCGCTCAGCCCAGTCAAAACTGTTCGCTGCTCTGGCTCCCCAATGGTGGAACACACTCCCTCATGACGCCAGGACAGCGGAGTCAATCACCACCTTCCGGAGACACCTGAAACCCCACCTCTTTAAGGAATACCTAGGATAGGATAAAGTAATCCTTCTCACCCCCCCCCCCCTTAAAAGATTTAGATGCACTATTGTAAAGTGGCTGTTCCACTGGATGTCATAAGGTGAATGCACCAATTTGTAAGTCGCTCTGGATAAGAGCGTCTGCTAAATTACTTAAATGTAAATGTAAATGTAAAACATTTTGCAGAGAGCCACATCAATTTACAGAAATACATCGTAAATGTTGATGAAAATACAAGTGTTATACATGGATTTTTTTATTTTAATTGTATTTATTTTTATTTCACCTTTATTTAACCAGGTAGGCTAGTTGAGAACAAGTTCTCATTTGCAACTGCGACCTGGCCAAGATAAAGCATAGCAGTGTGAACAGACAATACAGAGTTACACATGGAGTAAACAATTAACAAGTCAATAACACAGTAGAAAAAAAGGGGGAGTCTATATACATTGTGTGCAAAAGGCATGAGGTAGGCAAATAATTACAATTTTGCAGATTAACACTGGAGTGATAAATGATCAGATGGTCATGTACAGGTAGAGATATTGGTGTGCAAAAGAGCAGAAAAGTAAATAAATAAAAACAGTATGGGGATGAGGTAGGTGAAAATGGGTGGGCTATTTACCAATAGACTATGTACAGCTGCAGCGATCGGTTAGCTGCTCAGATAGCAGATGTTTGAAGTTGGTGAGGGAGATAAAAGTCTCCAACTTCAGCGATTTTTGCAATTCGTTCCAGTCACAGGCAGCAGAGTACTGGAACGAAAGGCGGCCAAATGATGTGTTGGCTTTAGGGATGATCAGTGAGATACACCTGCTGGAGCGCGTGCTACGGATGGGTGTTGCCATCGTGACCAGTGAACTGAGATAAGGCGGAGCTTTACCTAGCATGGACTTTTACCTAGCATGGAATATGTAGCGAGGGCCAGCCGACTAGAGCAGCGAGGGCCAGCCGACTAGAGCATACAAGTCGCAGTGGTGGGTGGTATAAGGTGCTTTGGTGACAAAGCGGATGGCACTGTGATAAACTGCATCCAGTTTGCTGAGTAGAGCGTTGGAAGCAATTTTGTAGATGACAATGCCGAAGTCGAGGATCGGTAGGATAGTCAGTTTTACTAGGGTAAGTTTGGCGGCGTGAGTGAAGGAGGCTTTGTTGCGGAATAGAAAGCCGACTCTTGATTTGATTTTGATTTTCGAATTAGACATATACTTCTCCTTAATGCAACCGCTGTGTCAGATTTCAAAAAAACTTTACGGAAAAAGCACACCATGCAATAATCTGAGTACTGCTTTCAGACAACAAAGCAGCCAAAAAGATATCTGACATATTGTGTAGTCAACATTAGTCAGAAATAGCATTATTGTAACGATTCTCCTCCTCTTCTGAGGCAATTATAAATATTCACTTACCTTTGATGATCTTCATCAGAATGCACTCCCAGGAATCACAGTTCCACAATAAATGTTTGATCTATTTGATAAAGTTCATAATTTATGTCCAAATATGTTCTTTTGTTAGGGCGTTTGGTAAACAAATCCAAACGCGTGTGCATGTCCAGTAGGACAAAAAGTTCAAAAAGTTATATTACACGTCGTAGAAACATGTCGAACTAAGTATAGAATCAATCTTTAGGATGTTTTTATCATAAATCTTCATTCCGGAGAATTCTGGAGAATTCCTATGTCTGTAGAAAAGCAATGGAACGAGAGCTAACTCTCTCATGACCGCGCGTCACGAGCCTGTGACACTCTGCCAGACACCTGGCTCAATCAGCTCTCATTCTATCCCCCTTCATAGTAGAAGCCTCAAACAAAGTTCTAAAGACTGTTGACATCTATTGGAAGCCTTAAGAAGTGCATTATGACCCCATTTACACTGTATATTGGAATGGCAAAGAGTTGAAAAAATACAAACCTCAGATTTCCCACATCCTGGTTGGATTTTTCTTAGGTTTTTGCCTGCCATATGAGTTCTGTTATACTCACAGACATAATTCAAACAGTTTTAGAAACTTTCTATCCAATACTACTAATAATATGCATATATTATTCATCCAACCTACTCACTACTGCCCCCCTGTCACCAAGAAGTTCAAGTAGATTGCCATAGCTAGCAAAACGACAGTACATTCACTACTGTCTTCTTGGTAAGCAACACCGGTGTAGATTAGGCTTTGTGTTTTAGGTTATTGTCCGACAGAAAGGTGAATTCAACTCCCAGTGTCTGGTGGGAAGCCAACTGTAACACGTTTTCCTCCTAGAATTTTGCCTGTGCTTAGTTCCATTCCATGTCTTTTTATCCTGAAAATCTCCCCAGTTCTTAACGATTATAAACATACCAATAACCTGATTGAGTGGTACTTAGTAATGTTTTGTATTGGATTTGCCCCAAACATAACACATTGTATTCAGTCCAAAAACTTTTTTTTGCAGTGTTACTTTAGTGCCTTGTTGCATACAGGATACATGTTTTGTAATATTGTAATTTTTTTCACTGCCAATTAGGTTAGTATTGTGAAGTAACTACAATGTTGTTGATCCAGTCTCAGTTTTCTCCTATCACAGCCATTAAACTCTGTAACTGTTCTATAGTCACCATTGGGCCTCATGGTGAAATCCCTGAGTGGTTTCCTTCCTCTCCAGCAACGGAGTTAGGAAGGACGACTTTATCTTTGTAGTGACTGGGTGTATTAATACACCATCCAAAGTAATTAATAACTTCACCATGCTCAAAGGAATATTCAATGTCTGTTTTTTTTACCCATCTACCAATAGGGGCTCTTCTTTGCGAGTCATTGGGAAAACCTCCTTGGTCTATGTGGTTGAATCTGTGTTTGAAATTCACTGCTCGACTGAGGGACCTTACAATTATCTGTACGTGTGGGCTAAAGAGATGAGGTAGTCATCAGAAATCATGCTAAACACTATTATTGCACACAGAGTGAGTCCATGCAACTTTTGTGACTTATTAAAAACATTGTTACTTCTGAACTTAATTAGTCTTGCCATAACAAAGGGGTTGAATACTTACTGAATTTTAGCTTTTAATTTTTTACTCATTTGTAAAAATGTCGTAAAACATTCCACTTTGACATTATGGGGTATTGTGTGTAGCGCAGTGAAAACAAATCAAAATGTTGTCATGGAAAAAGTCAAGGGGTGAGAATACTTTCTGAAGGCACTGTACATGTACAATACACTTTTATTCCGTAAAGTGAACCCAATTAGAGTACAATATGTGTCCCATGTGGGACCCTCTAGTTCAGGGGTGTCCAACCCTGTTCCTGGAGAGCTACCCTTTTGTATGTTTTTGTTCCAACCCCAGTTGTAACTAACCTGGTTCAGCTGATCAACCAGCTTATTATTAGAATCAGATGTGCTAGATAACGGTTGGAGTGAAAACCTACAGGATGGTAGCTCTCCAGGAACAGTGTTGGAGAGCCCTGCTCTAGTTCAACAAACCCTGTGCTCCCACCAACTGAGCCATTACACCCCAGTGGGGTCACTCCTCTTCAGTGAAGGACAGGGTAACTGCATCCCCATCCTCTAAGTAGAGCCAGATAAGCCCTTACAGTGTTTGATGAATGGCTCTCCCTAGCCACCCCGTTGGATAGCAATGAACGCCCTGCTCGCCTCCTTAGATATAAACCCGCAGTGGGGGACATAATAAACCATAATAAACACAATTAATTTGCTGTGTTCATGAGTGGCTGGGCCTCTCTGTTGTAACCCCATACTGGATTAAAAAGGGTTTGTGTTTTTTAAGAGAAACAAGAGAGAAATACAAGGGGAAAGAGACCAGCTTTATTTTGTTGTTGAAAATAATCATTAATTTTTATTTCACCTTTATTTAACCAGGTAGGCTGGTTGAGAACAAGTTCTCATTTGCAACTGCGACCTGGCCAAGATAAAGCAAAGCAGTTTGACACATACAACAACAGAGTTACACATGGAGTAAACAAACATAAATCAATAATACAGTAGACAAATCTATACACAGCATGAGGAAACATTAAAAAACATCTCATGGAACGGCGGGAACTGTGAGAGGACACACAAACACACACACACAGACACACTTTACCACATTATTTAGTTTTTGTATTGTTTGTATACTTTTTTGTTGTATTGTTTGTTTATCGTTGTGTTTTACATTTGTGTGACTATCCTTGTCAGTGTTTTGTTACTTGTCATGTTTTATGTTTTTTTGTGGACCCCAGGAAGAGTAGCAAAAGCTAACGGAATCCTAAAATATATATATATATATATATATTGTAACGATCCTCTTCGTCTGATGAAAAGTAGTCAAGATCGGACCAAAACACAGCGTGGTAAGTGTCCATGTTAATATTTATTTTAACTCAGAACACTAAGACAAAATAACAAAAAGAGACCAACACGAAACAGTTCTGTCTGGTACAGAGACAGAAAACAACTCCCCACAAACAGGTGGGAACAGGCTACCTAAGTATGGTTCTCAATCAGAGACAACGATAGACAGCTGCCTCTGATTGGGAACCATACCAGGCCAACAACAGAAATACAAAACATGGAACAAAACATAGAACGCCCACCCCAAGTCACGCCCTGACCAAACCAAAATAGAGACATAAAAAAGGAATTAAGGTCAGGACGTGACATGCTTGCTGTAAACTCTGTACCGTGGCACCGGATCACCGCTGCTACCGATTGGATATAGTGGCTAACGCCACTGCCACGAACCTAGCACCAGTTAGACACGGCGCCCCGCTGCACCACCACGAATGGTCTGCCGACGAATACTCCATGCACTGTGCCTTCATCCGGCCTCCATCGGAGCAGACGCTACTAACTTTAAACGCTGTGTCACTAGCGTAGTGCGGCTCCCCTGTTCCATCTACTGCTGCCCCCTGGACACTATGATCACTTGGCTACATAGCTGATGCCTGCTGGACTGTCCATTAATCACGGTACTCCATTCTGTTTATTTATTTTTTATCTGTCGGCCCCAGCCGCGAACTCAGGCTCTGTATGTAGTTAATCCGACCCTCTCTGCCAAGTCAGCGCCATTTTACCTGCTGTTGTTGTGTTAGCTGATTAGCTGTTGTTGTCTCACCTGTTGTTTAGCTAGCTCTCCCAATCAACACCTGTGATTACTTTATGCCTCGCTGTATGTCTCTCTCAAATGTCAATATAACTTGTATACTGTTGTTCAGGTTAGTTATCATTGTTTTAGTTCCCCTCTTCATACCTCTGATACCTCCTTTGTCCCACCTCCCACACATGCGGTGACCTCACCCATTACAACCAGCATGTCCAGAGATACAACCTCTCTTATCATCACCCAGTGCCTGGGCTTACCTCCGCTGTACCCGCACCCCACCATACCCCTGTCTGCGCATTATGCCCTAAATATATTCTACCATGCCCAGAAATCTATGTTTGTTTTACTCACTGCTTTAGCACACTCTGCCAACCCTGATGTCCTTGCTGTGTCTGTATCCTGGCTTAGGAAGGCCAACAAAAATTCTGAGATTTCCAAACCCACCTATAAGTTTTTCCGTCAAGATAGAACTGCCAAAGGGGGATGAGTTGCAGTCTACTGCAGAGATAGCCTGCAAAGTCATGTCATACTTTCCAGGTCCATACCCAAACAGTTCGAACTTCTAATTTTAAAAATGAATCTCTCCAGAAATCAGTCTCTCACTGTTGCCGGCTGCTACCGACCCACCTCAGCTCCCAGCTGTGCCCTGGACACCATTTGTGAATTGATCGCCCCCCATCTAGCTACAGAGTTTGTTCTGTTAGGTGACCTAAACTGCGATATTCTTAACACCCCGGCAGTCCTATAATCTAAGCTAGATGCCCTCAATCTCACACAAATCATCAAGGAACCCACCAGGTACAACCCTAAATCTGTAAACAAGGGCACCCTCATAGACATTATCCTGACCAACTTGCCCTCCAAATACACCTCATCTGTCTTCAATCGAGATCTCAGCGATCACTGCCTCATTGCCTGTATCCGCTACGGGTCCGCAGTCAAATGACCACCCCTAATCACTGTCAAACGCTCCCTAAAACACTTCTGCGAGCAGGCCTTTCTAATCGACCTGGCCCGGGTATCCTGGAAGGATATTGACCTCAAACCGTCAGTTGAGGATGCCTGATCATTCTTTAAAAGTAACTTCCTCACCATCTTAGATAAGCATGCTCCGTTCAAAAAATGCAGAACTAAGAACAGATATAGCCCCTGGTTCACTCCAGACCTGACTGTCCTTGACCAGCACAAAAACATTCTGTGGCGGACTGCAATAGCATCGAATAGTCCCCGCGATATTCAACTGTTCAGGGAAGTCAGGAACAAATACATGCAGTCAATCAGGAAAGCAAAAGCCAGCTTTTTCAAGCAGAAATTTGCATCCTGTAGCTCTAACTCCAAAAGGTTCTGGGACACTGTAAAGTCCATGGAGAACAAGAGCACCCCCTCCCAGCAGCCCACTGCACTGAGGCTAGGTAACACGGTCACCACTGATAAATCCATGATAATCGAAAACTTCAACAAGCATTTCTCAACGGCTGACCATGCCTTCCTCCTAGCTACTCCAACCTCGGCCAACAGCTCTACCACCCCCGCAGCTACTCGCCCAAGCCTCCTCAGCTTCTCCTTTACCCAAATCCAGATAGCAGATGTTCTGAAAGAGCTGCAAAACCTGGACCCGTACAAATCAGCTGGGCTTGACAATCTGACCCTCTATTTCTGAAACTATCCGCAAGCCCTATCACCAGCCTGTTCAACCTCTCTTTCATATCGTCTGAGATCCCCAAGAACTGGAAAGCTGCCGCTTTCATCCTGCACTGCCTATCGAAGGTCTTCGAAAGCCAAGTCAACAAACAGATCACTGACCATCTCGAATCCCACCGTACCTTCTCAGCTGTGCAATCTGGTTTCCGAGCAGGTCACGGGTGCACCTCAGCCACACTAAAGGTACTAAACGATATCATAACCGCCATTGATAAAAGACAGTACTGTGCAGCCGTCTTCATCGACTTGGCCAAGTCTTTCGACTCCGTCAATCACCATATTCTTATCGGCAGACTCAGTAGCCTCGGTTTTTCTAATGACTGCCTTGCCTGGTTCTCCAACTACTTTGCAGACAGAGTTCAGTGTGTCAAATCGGAGGGCATGTTGTCCGGTCCTCTAGCAGTCTCTATGGGGGTGCCACAGGGTTCAATTCTTGGGCCGACTCTTTTCTCTGTATATATCAATGATGTTGCTCTTGCTGCGGGCGATTCCCTGATCCACCTCTACGCAGACGACACCATTCTGTATACTTCTGGCCCTTCCTTGGACACTGTGCTATCTAACCTCCAAACGAGCTTCAATGCCATACAAAACTCCTTCCGTGGCCTCCAACTGCTCTTAAACGCTAGTAAAACCAAATGAATGCTTTTCAACCATTCGCTGCCTGCACCCGCACGCCCGACTAGCATCACCACCCTGGATGGTTCCGACCTTGAATATGTGGACATCTATAAGTACCTAGGTGTCTGGCTAGACTGTAAACTCTCATTCCAGACTCATATCAAACATCTCCAATCCAAAATCAAATTTAGAATCGGCTTTCTATTTCGCAACAAAGCCTCCTTCACTCACGCCACCAAACTTACCCTAGTAAAACTGACTATCCTACCGATCCTCGACTTTGGCGATGTCATCTACAAAATGGCTTCCAATACTCAGCAAACTGGATGCAGTTTATCACAGTGCCATTCGCTTTGTTACTAAAGCACCTTATACCACCCACCACTGCGACCTGTCGGCTGGTTCCAGGTCATCTACAAGTCGGCTGGCCCTCGCTACATATTCGTCGCCAGACCCACTGGTTCCAGGTCATCTACAAGTTCATGCAAGATAAAGCTCCGCCTTATCTCAGTTCACTGGTCACGATGGCAACACCCACCCGTAGCACGCGCTCCAGCAGGCGTATCTCACTGATCATCCCTAAAGCCAACACCTCATTTGGCCGCCTTTCCTTCCAGTTCTCTGCTGCCTGTGACTGGAACGAATTGCAAAAATCATTGAAGTTGGAGACTTTTATCTCCCTCACCAACTTTAAACATCTGCTATCTGAGCAGCTAACCAATCGCTGCAGCTGTACATAGTCCATTTGTAAATAGCCCACCCAATTTGACTACCTCATCCCCATACTGTTTTTATTTACTTTTCTGCTCTTTTGCACACCAGTATCTCTACCTGCACATGACCATCTGATCATTTATCACTCCAGTGTTAATCTGCTAAATTGTAATTATTCGCCTGCCTCCTCATGCCTTTTGCACACAATGTATATAGACTTTTTCTTTTTTTTCTACTGTGTTATTGACTTGTTTATTGTTTACTCCATGTGTAACTCTGTGTTGCTGTCTGTTCACACTGCTATGCTTTATCTTGGCCAGGTCGCAGTTGTAAATGAGAACTTGTTCTCAACTAGCCTACCTAGTTAAATAAAGGTGAAATCAAATTTGAAAAAACAGTGAGGGAAAAAAGTATTTGATCCCCTGCTGATTTTGTACATTGCCCACTGACAAAGAAATTATCGGTCTATAATTTTAATGGTATGTTTATTTGAACAGTGAGAGACAGAATAACAACAAAATAATCCAGAAAAACTAATGTCAAATATGTTTTAAATTGATTTGCATTTTAATGAGGGAAATAAGTATTTGACCCACTCTCAAAAAGAAAGATTTCTGGCTCCCAGGTGTCTTTTATACAGGTACGACCTGAGATTAGGAGCACACTCTTAAAGGCAGTGCTCCTAATCTCAGTTTGTTACCTGTATAAAAGACACCTGTCCACAGAAGCAATCAATCAATCAGATTCCAAACTCCCCACCATGGCCAAGACCAAAGAGCTCTCCAAGGATGTCAGGGACAAGATTGTAGACCTACACAAGGCTGGAATGGGCTACAAGACCATCGCCAAGCAGCTTGGTGAGAGGGTGACAACAGTTGGTGCGATTATTTGCAAATGGAAGAAACACAAAAGAACAGTCATTCTTCCTCGGCCTGGGGCTCCATGCAAGATCTCACCTCGTGGAGTTGCAATGATCATGAGAACGGTGAGGAATCAGCCCAGAACTACACGGGAGGATCTTGTCAATGATCTAAAGGCAGCTGGGACCATAGTCACCAAGAAAACAATTGGTAACACACTACGCCGTGAAGGACTGAAATCCTGCCGCGCCCGCAAGGTCCCCCTGCTCAAGAAAGCACATATACATGCCCGTCTGAAGTTTGCCAATGAACATCTGAATGATTCAGAGGACAACTGGGTGAAAGTGTTGTGGTCAGATGAGACCAAAATGGAGCTCTTTGGCATCAACTCAACTCGCCGTGTTTGGAGGAGAAGGAATGCTGCCTATGACCCCAAGGACACCATCCCCACATCAAACATGGAGGTGGAAACATTATGCTTTGGGGGTGTTTTTCTGCTAAGGGGACAGGACAACTTCACCGCATCAAAGGGACGATGGACCTCCGTCCCTCAGCCAGGGCATTGAAAATGGGTCGTGGATGGGTATTCCAGCATGACAATGACCCAAAACACACGGCCAAGGCAACAAAGGAGTGGCTCAAGGAGAAGCACATTAACTTTTTATGGCTGCAGGGGCAGTATTAAGTAGCTTGGATGAAAATGTGCCCATTGTAAACAGCCAGCATCCTCAGTCTCAGTTGCTATTATATGCATATTAATATATGCATATTGCTTGAATTATGTCTGTGAGTATAACAGAACTCATATTGCAGGCAAAAACCTGAGAAATTCCACTTCCTGTTTGTATTTTTTCTGGGGGTGGCAGATTTTCAATCAAGCTCTCATTGAAATTACAGCGAGATATGGATGTGTTTTCACTTCCTACGCCTTCCACTAGATGTCAACAGTCAATAGAACTTTGTCTGATGACTCTAATGTGAAGGGAGGTCGAATAAGACCGGAAATAGTCACCACTGCCACGAGTTGACCATGCTACCACTATGCGTGTTCACAGGGGAAGGACCTGCATTCCACCGGTCATCTACAGTCATTCTAATTCTCCGGTTGGAATGTTATTCAAGATATATGTAAACAACATTCTAAAGATTTATTCAGTACATCGTTTGACATGTTTCGGCTGACTGTTATGGAACTTTTGGACATTTCGTCACGTTATAGTGGACGTGCTTTGTGACTTTGGAATTGTTTACCAAACGCGCTAATCAAAGTAGCTAATTGGACATAAATAATGGATATTTTCGAACAAATCAAGCATTTATTGTGGACCTGGGATTCCTAGGACTGCATTCTGATGAAGTTCATCAAAGTTAAGGAAACATTTATCATGTCTGGTTTCTGTTGACTCTAACATGGCGGCTAATTTGGCTACTGTTCTGAGCTCCGTCTCAGATTATTGCATGGGTTGCTTTTTCCGTAAATGTTTTTTGAAATCTGACACAGCAGTTGCATTAAGGAGAGGTATATCTATAATTCCACGTGTATAACTTGTATTATCATCTACATTTATGATGAGTATTTCTGTTGAAACGATGTGGCTATGCAAAATCACTTGTTGTTTTTGGAACTAGTGAATCTAATACGCCAATGTAAACTCCGATTTTTTTATATAAATATGAACTTTATCAAACAAACATGCATGTATTGTGTAACATGAAGTCCTATGAGTGTCATCTGATGAAGATAATTCAAGGTTAGGGATTAATTTTATATCTATTTCTGCTTTTTGTGAATGCTATATTTCGCTGGAAAATGGCTGTGCTTATTGTGGTTTGGTGGGAACATAACATAATCGTTTGTGGTGCTTTCGCTGGAAAGCCTATTTGAAATCGGACAATAAGATTAACTTTAAAATGATATAAAACACATGTATGTTTTAAGAATTGTAATTATGAGATTTCTGTGGTTTGAATTTGGCGCCCTCTATTTTCACTGGTAGTTGTCATATCGATCCCGTTAGCGGGATTGCAGCCATAACAAGTTAAGGTCATGAAGTGGCCTAGCCGGTCTCCAGACCTTAATCCCATAGAAAATCTGTGGGGGGAGCTGAAGATTCGAGTTGCCAAACGTCAGCCTCGAAACCTTAATGACTTGAAGAAGATCTGCAAAGAGGAGTGGGACAAAATCCCTCCTGTGATGTGTGCAAACCTGGTGGCCAACTACAAGAAACGTCTGACCTCTGTGATTGCCAACAAGGGTTTTTCCACCAAGTACTAAGTCATGTTTTGCAGAGGGGGTCAAAAACTTTTTCCCTCATTAAAATGCAAATCAATTTATAACATTTTTGACATGCATTTTCCTTTTTTGTTGTGGTTATTGTTGTTATTCTGTCTCTCACTGTTCAAATAAACCTACCATTAAAATTATAGACTAATCACTTCTTTGTCAGTGGGCAAACATACAAAATAAGCAGGGGATCAAATACTTTTTCCCTCACTGTGTATATATATATATATATAAAGGAACTAAGGTCAGGATCAGTTTAAAGTACAAGATTGTGACTTTCTTTGTTGAAGTTCATTATTTGTCATTTAAAACCTTGGTTATGTTCTCACTGAGCATGTCTTGAACTCAGTGGAAAAGTACCAAACTACCAATTATCAGGACCTCGATTAGTCATATCGGGTGTGTTCAGTTAGAGTTGGGCTGGAACAAAAACCTGCACACCTGTATCTCTCCAGGAACAAAGTTGGTAATCACTCGCCTGTATATCTGGCTGTGGCACTTTCCTCTGTTGCTCATGGCCTAGTAAGAGCAGATCTAGGATCAGATTACCCTACCCCAATCTTATCCTTAACCATTGGAGGGGTTGAAATCATATCTAATCCTGTATCATTGGGTATCTGTGGCAGTGGGGTTTCCCTGTGGGAAGTGTGCCGAAGGTGGAACCACGGCTGGCTTCCCCGGTCACCATCCTTGTCCCACGGGAGACCCCTCGAGCTGGCAGACACATTGGCCCATGTTACCTCCCTCCCTTCCTCTATCCAGCTGCTGCCAAATGTCTCCTCCTCTCCTCCACACGGGTGCCCTTTGAAGGGGAAGCGCTTCAGAATAATTTTGCACGCCCAATTTTTCCGTTTTTGATTTGTTAAAAAAGTTTGAAATATCCAATAAATGTCGTTCCACTTCATGATTGTGTCCCACTTGTTGTTGATTCTTCACAAAAAATACAGTTTTATATCTTTATGTTTGAAGCCTGAAATGTGGCAAAAGGTCGCAAAGTTCAAGGGGGCCGAATACTTTCGCAAGGCACTGTATATGTATACACACATATATATATATATGTACAGTGGGGAGAACAAGTATTTGATACACTGCCAATTTCACAGGTTTTCCTACTTACAAAGCATCTAGAGGTCCGGTTTTTTTCTTCTTAAGTAGGCAGGTCAGTTAAGAATAAATTCTTATTTTCAATGACGGCCTAGGAACAGTGGGTTAACTGCCTGTTCAGGGGGGGCAGAACGACAGATTTGTACCTTGTCAGCTCAGGGGTTTGAAGTTGCAACCTTCCGGTTACTAGTCTAACACTCTAACCACTAGGCTACCCTGCCACCCCTGTAATATAGGTACACTTCAACTGTGAGAGACGGAATCTAAAACAAAAATCCAGAAAATCACATTGTATGATTTTTAAGTAATTAATTTGCATTTTATTGCATGACATAAGTATTTGATCATCTACCAACCAGTAAGAATTCCGGCTCTCACAGACCTGTTAGTTTTTCTTTAAGAAGCCCTCCTGTTCTCCACTCATTACCTGTATTAACGGCACCTGTTTGAACTCGTTACCTGTATAAAAGACACCTGTCCACACACTAAATCAAACAGACTCCAACCTCTCCACAATGGCCAAGATCAGAGAGCTGTGTAAGGACATCAGGGTTAATTTGTAGACCTGCACGAGGCGGGGATGAGCTACAGGACAATAGGCAAGCAGCTTGGTGAGAAGGCAACAACTGTTGGTGCAATTATTAGAAAATGGAAGAAGTTCAAGTTGAAGGTCAATTACCCTCGGTCGAGGGCTCCATGCAAGATCTCACCTCGTGGGGCATCAATGATCATGAGGAAGGTGAGGGATCAGCCCAGAACTACACGGCAGGACCTGGTCAATGACCTGAAGAGAGCTGGGACCACAGTCTCAAAGAAAACCATTAGTAACACACTACACCGTCATGGATTAAAATCCTGCAGTGCACGCAAGGTCCCCCTGCTCAAGCCAGCGCATGTCCAGGCCCGTCTGAAGTTTGCCAATGACCATCTGGATGATCCAGAGGAGGAATGGGAGAAGGTCATGTGGTCTGATGAGACAAAAATAGAGCTTTTTGGTCTAAATTCCACTCGCCGTGTTTGGAGGGAGAAGAAGGATGAGTACAACCCCAAGAACACCGTCCCAACCGTGAAGCATGGAGGTGGAAACATCATTCTTTGGGGATGCTTTTCTGTAAAGGGGACAGGACAACTGCACCGTATCGAGGGGAGGATGGATGGGGCCATCTATCGCGAGATCTTGGTCAACAACCTCCTTCCCTCAGTAAGAGCATTGAAGATCGGTCGTGGCTGGGTCTTCCAGCATGAGAACGACCCGAAACACACAGCCAGGGCAACTAAGGAGTGGCTCTGTAAGAAGCATTTCACGGTCCTGGAGTGGCCTAGCCAGTCTCCAGACCTGAACCCAATAGAAAATCTTTGGAGGGAGCTGAAAGTCCTAATTGCCCAGCGACGGCCCCAAAACCTGAAGGATCTGGAGAAGGTCTGTATGGAGAAGTGGGCCAAAATCCCTGCTGCAGTGTGTGCAAACCTGGTCAATGTTTCTGTACCAAATATTAAGGTCTGCTTTTCTGATGTTCAAATACTTATGTCATACAATAAAATGCAAATTAATTACTTAAAAATCATAAAATGTGATTTTTCTGGATTTCTGTTTTAGATTCCGTCTCTCACAGTTGAAGTGTACCTATGATAAAAAATACAGACCTCTAAAATCGGCAGTGTATCAAATACTTGTTCTCCCCACTGTAAATGTGTGTGTGTGTGTGTGTATATATATATATATATATGTGGTTTTTATACATGTGTGTGTGTGTGTGTGTGTGTGTGTGTGTATATATGTATGTGTGTACATATGTACACTATATACAGTTGAAGTCGGAAGTTAACATACACCTTAGCCAAATACATTTGAACTCAGTTTTTCACAATTCCTGACATTTAAATCCTTGTAAACATTGCCTGTCTTAGGTCAGTTAAAATCACCACTTTATTTTAAGAATGTGAAATGTCAGAATAATAGTAGAGAGAATTATTTATATCAGCTTTTACTTCTTTCATCACATCCCCAGTGGGTCAGAAGTTTACTTGGGTCAAACATTTCGGTTAGCCTTCCACAAGCTTCCCACAATAAGTTGGTGTAACTGAGTCAGGTTTGTAGGCCTCCTTGCTCGCACACGCTTTTTCACTTCTGCCCACAAATCTTCAATAGGATTGAAGTCAGGGATTCGTGATGGCCACTCCAATACCTTGAATTTGTTGTCCTTAAGCCATTTTGCCACAACTTTGGAAGTATGCTTGGGGTCATTGTGCATTTGGAAGACCCATTCGCAACCAAGCTTTAACTTCCTGACTGATGTCTTGAGATGTTGCTTCAATATATCCACATAATTTTCCTCCCTCATGATGCCATCTATTTGGTGAAGTGCACCAGTCCCTCCTGCAGCAAAGCACCCCCACAACATGATGCTGCCACCCCCGTGCTCCACGGTTTGGATGGTGTTCTTCAGCTTGCAAGCCTCCCCCTTTGTCCTCCAAACATAACGATGGTCATTATGGCCAAAAACCAGAGGACATTTCTCCAAAAAAGTACGATCTTTGTCCCCATGTGCAGTTGCAAACCGTAGTCTGGATTTTTATGGCGGTTTTGGGGCAGTGGCTTCTTCCTTGCTAAGCGGCCTTTCATATTTTGACGATTATAGAACTCGTTTCACTGTTGATATAGATACTTTTGTACCTGTTTCCTCCAACATCTTCACAAGGTCCTTTGCTGTTGTTCTGGGATTGATTTGCACTTTTCACACCAAAGTGACAGAACGTGTCTCCTTCCTGAGCGGTATGATGGCTGCGTGGTCCCATGGTGTTTCTACTTGCGTACTATTGTTTGTACAGATGAACATGGTACCTTCAGGAGTTTGAAAATTGCTCCCAAGGATAAACCAGACTTGTGGAGGTCTACAAAAACATTCTGAGGTCTTGGCTGATTTCTTTTGATATTCCCTTGATTTCAAGCAAAGAGGCACTGAGTTTGAAGGTAGGCCTTGAAATACATCCACAGGTACACCTCCAATTGACTCAAATTATGTCAATCAGCCTATCAGAAGCTCCTAAAGCCATGACATAATTTTCGGGAATTCTCCAAGCTGTTTAAATGCACAGTCAACTTAATGTATGTAAACTTCTGACCTACTGGAATTGTGATACAGTGAATTATAAGTGGAATAATCTGTCTGTAAACAATTGTTTGTAAAAATGACTTGTGTCATGTACACAGTAGATTACTTAAACGACTTTCCAAAACGATTGTTTGTTAACAAGACATTTGTGGAGTGGTTGAAAAACGAGTTTTAATGACTCCAACCTGAGCATATGTAAACTTCCGACTTCAACTCTACATTATAACACCTACTCATTCAAGGATACCTACTCATTCATTTTCTTTATTTTTTACTATTTTCTACATTGTAGAATAATAGTGAAGACGTCAAAACTATGAAATAACACACATGGAATCATGTAGTTAACCAAAATGTGTTGAACCAAACAAAAATATATTGTGTTAAACCAATCAAAATAGCCACCTTTTGACTTGATGACAGCTTTGCACACTCTTGGCATTCTCTCAATGAGCTTCATCACCTGGAATGCATTTCAATTTAACAGGTGTGAATTCTTAAGTTAATTTGGGGAATTTCTTTCCTTCTTATTGTGTTTGAGCCAATCAGTTGTGTTGTGACAAGGTGGGAGGGGGGGTATACAAAAGCCCTATTTGGTAAAAGACCAAGTCCATATTATGGCAAGAACAGCTCAAATAAGCAAAGAGAAACGACAGTCCATCGATACTTTAAGACATGAAGATCAGTCATTACAAAAATGTCAAGAACTTTGAAAGTTTCTTCAAGTGCAGTCGCAAAACCATCAAGCGCTATGATGTAACTGGCTATTATGAGGACTGCCACAGGAATGGAAGACCCAGAGATACTTCTGCTGCAGAGAATAAGTTCATAAGAGTTACCAGCCTCCAGAAATTACAGCCCAAATTAATGCTTCACAGAGTTCAAGTAAGAGACACATCTCAAAATCAACTGTTCAGAAGAGACTACAGGAATCAGGCCTCCGTGGTCAAATTGCTTCAGGGAAACCACTACTAAAGGACACCAATAGGAAGAAGAGACTTGCTTGGGCCAAGAAACACGAGCAGTGGACATTAGACTGGTGGAAATCTGTCCATTGGTCTGGAGTCCAAATTGGAGATTTCTGGTTCCAACCGCGGTGTCTTTGTGAGATGATTAACAGATGATCTCCGCATGAGTATTTCCCACCATGAAGCATGGAAGAAGAGGTATTATGGTGTGGGGTTGCTTTGCTGGTGACACTCTCAGTGATTTATTTTGAATTCAAGGTACACTTTCCCAGCATGGCTACCACAGCATTCTGCAGCGATACGCCAAACCATCTGGATTGCCCTTAGTGGGACTATCATTTGTTTTTCAACAGGACAATGACCCAACACACCTCCAGGCTGTGTAAGGGCTGTTTTACCAAGAAAGAGAGAGACGGAGTGCTGCATCAGATGACCTGGCCTCCACAATCCCCTGACCTCAACCAAATTGAGATGGTTTTGGGATGAGTCGAACCACAGAGTGAAGGAAAAGCAGCCAACAAGTGCTCAGCATACGTGGGAACTCCTTCAAGACTGTTGGAAAAGCAAGGGAGGCCAAATGCTTGCTGGCTTCTCTTGCATTCAATGTTATGGGCGGCAACAATGTCAGCCTCATGCGAATTGAAGGAAAATATAAAACACAAAGAGAGAATCCGGGCCTCCCTTGGCATCCATAAATACATGCCACTGAGCTAATGTCTAATTACAAAGCACTAGCTACTGTCATCCTGGTAAACTAGTCTTGCTAAACAGGCTACCACAGCATAATGAAGCAATTGCTAAGCTGTGGCTAATGCACCTCTAACCAGCACAGTGACTTAATTACTAATTTTATGGAAGTTCTAGTGAGTGCTTGGTAAGTGTAAAAAAGTGTATTTAGTTCTTCAGGCTAGAGACCGTAGAGGAAGAGAGGAAGGGATGAAGGGAAAAGAGATAGAGAGACTGCACTGCTATCAAGGATGTCAGTCGTATCAGAAGCAGCAGTCACATTTTGCTTGCAGAAGAGGTTGATAGGTTTCACAGTAAACATGGAAAATGGTCTCATTATACTTCATAATAAGACAAGTTTTGTTCAAATGTTATTACATTGAGGATGTAGAACACACACACACACTCAGATCATGTTAATTTCTGCAGGTCTGAAAGGCAGTATAGTAGTGTAAGAAGACACACACACGCACAACACACACACCTAGAGGTGCTAGTGTATGTGTGAAAGTTGGTGTGTGTTAGCGGGCGGGATTGGGTGTATAAAGTGTGTGTCACTGCTACTGTCATTTTGAAAAGGAATTCAGTAATTAAAACAAACCTATTTTCCCCCTGCTGAGAGACAGCACCAAGAAAGAGGGAGCGAGAGAAAAGAGGGAGGGCGAGTTATTTTTTTATCAAAAAGAAAGGAAGGGGTTTAAATTTAGCTGTGTGTGTCTGGTTGCCACGAGGGGAGAATTTTCTAGCTAATACCGGAGATGCTAACTGGTTAGACAGCGAGGGAGCGCACACGCAAACCGTAGCTTCCTCCCACAGCACATGCAGCCCGCTGTTGTGGCCTCGAGGCAGCAAGGTTTCCAAATGGACTTCACATAGAAATGAACACAGAGGATCGCCACGGCTTTTCATCCCTGACCCAAAAGCTTTTAACGTTTCATTTAAACCCACAAAAACATAAACCTTAACCTGGTCCTTTGGTTTTCAGGGGGAATTATTTATTGTGGCTAAAACCCAGTGGGTCTTCTAACTCTCCATTTTGGGGACACAGACTGGTTCCCCACAGTTATACACTTCCTAAAACAAATGTTAATCTCTATTCTACTGTACAGTAGGTGATGTATGGAGGTAATTTTGTCAGACAATGGCAACAATGCATCACCCAAGAGTGTGCAGAGAATAGGATGAAATATATCAACAGTGGAAACTGCTGTGAGATCTGATTAAAGACGTGGTACATAAACGCAATCTCATGTATTACTGAGTCAGATCCTTTTCATTATGTTTACTCAAGTATTTCCCTCTGTTTCCTCTTTCAACATTGCAGCAGTCAGCGAAACGGATGAAATGACCATATCGACGGAGAGTGAACATTTCTGAACTTTCTGCTGCGTGCTGTTTTTGTTTGGAGAGGTGTCGCATCGTGACCTAGATATGCTACTTTGGATGCTTTGAAACTTTCGTCTCCATGGTAACTCCCAATGTGAGAGCGAGTGAGCGGTACGATGTGCTGCGTGCTGAATGCTGGAGGTTGTCTGCTGAGCCATCTGAGGTATACAGACGAGCACAACGAGCTAACTAACACCCCTGCCACATACTGCTGCCTGCCATAGAACACCCTATGTAAAAGATGGGTCATATGAAATGCACAGTCCACTCCTGATAAATGCAGTGGCTTGGGGCTATCATGAGAGCGTGCACTTATCATGCAAATATCCCAAGTAAGCAAAGTGAAAAGCGAAAATAATTTTGTGGATAATTGGAACTGGTGAACTGCATTTCAGTTTTGAAGAGATTGCAGAAGTTAACTGTACACAGTAAGATGATTCTATTCTGATTCTATACTGAGAACACCTTCCTAATATTGAGTTGCACCCCCTTTTGCCCTCAGAACAGCCTCAGTTCTTCTGGCATGTACTACAAGGTGTTGAAAGCTTTCCACAGGGATGCTGGCCCATGTAGACTCCAATGATTCCTACAGTTGTGTCAAGTTGCCTGGATGTCCTTTAGGTGGTGTACCATTTGTGATACACACAGGAAACTGTTGAGCGTGAAAAACCCACCACCATTGCAGTTCTTGTCACACTCAAACCAGTGTGCCTGGCAGCTATTACCATACCCCGTTCAAAGGCACTTAAATATTTTGTTTGCCCATTCAACCTTTGAATGACACGCATACACAATCCATGTTTCAGTTGTCTCAAGACTTAAAAATCCTTCTTCAACCAGTCTCCTCCCCTTCATCTACACTGATTGAAGTGGATTTAAATAGGTGTGACATCAATAAGGGATCATAGCTTTCACCTGGATTTGCCTGATCTGTCTATGTAATGCTAAGATGTGTTGTACACTCAGTGCATATATTGTATGTTTTTACTGCTTCTGCTGTAGCTAGCCTATCCCTTTCCTCTACCTGACCAAAGGGACAGATACACACATTTCTAAACACCCACCCTATATCTTTGTCGAATGCATAATAACGTAGACCCACACCTGGTGCTTGGGAGGCACACATGGAAGAGAGGAGAGAGGAGCCGTCTGTGATATATCATTCAGGTGTGAGGCTGGTGGCCAGAGAACGGGATGAGTGGGGGGTGTTGGTAGCCCCCCTCGACACACACGCACAAACACACACAGCCCTGGGCCCTTTATCTCTTTCTCACACTCTCTGTGAGATGGGCAGGGTGTACTGTGTCCAGGTTGAGGACTGGGGAATGTAGGACAAATAGTAACGGGTGGGCAAGGCTGCTAAAAACTACTGTAGGTATTTCTGTACCGGCTTCCAAACAAGCCAATTAGACTGTACCGTAGGTGTGTTGTCACTACATTATTGTTATGTTGTTATCAGCCTGCGCACAAACACAAAGGGCCGTGCACAGACCTTTCAGGGTGCAGGTGCTCAACATTTAAAAAACAGGTCACCCCCTCTCCCCGCTTGAAAAAAATGATGCTTTCATAATTCATATCTCAGAATTCATAACATACCAAATGCCTCTGTAGGGAAAATTGAGCGTAGGCCCATTTATTTCTACAAAAACACACTCACTCATCATCACAAATTGTAAGCAAGCTAGTTACAGTGCCTCCTAAAGACATGATGGGAAAAGAGGGTGGACTATCAGCTGATCAATGATGTTGATGATAGATGTACAGTACTCGTCAAAAGTTTGGACACACCTACTCATTCAACAGTTTTTCTTTATTTGACTATTTTCTACATTGTAGAATAATTGTGAAGACATCAAAACTATGAAATAACACATATGGAATCATGTAGTAACCTATTTTTTTAAACAAATCTAAATATATTTTACTTTTGAGACTCTTCAAAGTAGCCAACCTTTGCCCTGATAACAGCTGTGCACACTTTTGGCATTCTCTCAACCAGCTTCATGAGGTAGTCACCTGGAATTAATTTCAATTAACAGTTGTGCCTTGTTATTGAGCCCGTCAGTTGTGTTGTGACAAGGTAGGGGTGGTATACAGAAATATTGCCCTATTTGGTGAAAGACCAAGTCCATATTATTATTATATATTTTTTGGGACACACCTACTCATTCAAGTGTATATCACCACCAAAAGGTGCACTTTGGAGACTGGAAGGGTAAAGGGGCATGTGCTCAATACAGGTAGATGCCTATCTGTGCACAGGCCTGCACACACTCCCCATCTCTCTCCACAGTGCAAATTGTGGCTTAGCATTTGCACACTGGGCGCTTGAAGGCCCGAATGGGGGGAGATAAGGAAAGAGGGATGACACAGGGATAGTGGGATGAAGGACAAACAAAGCAGGCTGTTATCCATGCCCCTGGAAGGAAGAGTGGATCTACACCCCTCTCTCTCTCTCTGCAACGTTTACACATTCTCTACCTTCCACATGTCTTGTTGCAGGCTATGGGTGAGGTGAAACGGAAAAGAAGCAGTTGATTTAAAATTACAATTTGGAGCGAGGGGGTCTGCAGAGATAGAGGGAGCAGGAGGGTTTCAAAAACGGCCTCCCGAGTGGCACAGCGGTCTATGGCATTACTACAGCCTGGTGTTCGATCCCAGGCTGTGTCATTACCGGCTGTGACCGGGAGTCCCATAGGGCAGCGCACAATTGGCCCAGCGTCGTCTGGGTTAGGTTGAGGGTTTGGCCGGGGGCACTTGCAGGCTAACCTCGGTTGTCAGTTGGACGCTGTTTCCTCTGACATTGGTGCAGCTGGCTTCCAGGTTAAGCGAGTGGGTGTCAAGAAGCGTAGTTTTGATTCAGAGGATGCATGACTCCACCTTCACCTCTCGGGAGATGCAGTGATCATGAAATTGAGAAGAAAAAGGGGGTAACAATTAAGGAGAGAAGATATGATCCAAATAATATTTTACAACATCCTTCTCCTATTACTCTATGCCCCAGTGTTTATATGTGTGTGTGTGTGTGTGTGTGTGTGTGTGTGTGTGTGTGTGTGTGTGTGTGTGTGTGTGTGTGTGTGTGTGTGTGTGTGTGTGTGTGCATGATTGTATACAGTGCATTCGGAAAGTATTCAGACCCCTTCCCTTTTTCCACATTTTGTTATGTCACAGCCTTATTCTAAAATTGACAGTTTCCCTCATAAATCTACACACAATATCCCATAATGATGAAGCGAAAACAGGTCTTTAGAAATGTTTGCAAACGTATATTTTTTTTAGATACAGAAATTACTTATTTACATAAGTATTCAGACACTTTGCTATGAGAATGAAAATTGAGCTCAGGTGCATCCTGTTTCCATTGATCATGCTTGAGATGTTTCTACAACTTGATTGGAGTCCACCTGTGGTCATTTCAATTTATTGGACATGATTTGGAAAGACACACACTTGTGTTTATAAGGTCCCACAGTTGACAGCACATGTCAGAGCAAAAACCAAGCCATGAGATCGAAGGAATTGACCGTAGAGCTCCGAGACAGGATTGTGGCGAGGCACAGATCTGGGGAAGAGTACCAAAAAATGTCTGCAGCATTGAAGGTCCCAAAGAACACGGTGGCCTCCATCATTCTTAAGTGGAAGAAGTTTGGAGTCACCAAGACTCTTCCCGGCCAAATTGAGTAATCGGGGGAGAAAACCTGCTACAGAGTGCTCAGGACCTCAGACTGGGGTCCTCAGACAGGGCAATGACCCTAAGCACACAGCCAAGACAACGTCGGGACAAGTACGCAGCCTGTTGTCAAAAATGGATGGGGTTGGGATTTGGGCTAAATCAACTGATGCTGATGTAATTGTGTTTTCTGAAACCTGGCTCAGCAAGTCTGTTTTTGATAAGGATATTTGTATAAGTGGTTACAATGTTTATCGCACTGATCGGGTTCAGAAAGGTGGGGGTATTTGTCAAATATAAATTCCCTGTAAGTGTGGCAAGTACGGCAACTGCTCCACCCTCAACCGTAAGGCTCTCCAGAGGGTAGTGAGGTCTGCACAACGCATCACCGGGGGCAAACTACCTGCCCTCCAGGACACCTACACCACCCGATGTTACAGGAAGGCCATAAAGATCATCAAGGACATCAACCACCCGAACCACTGCCTGTTCACCCCGCTATCATCCAGAAGGCAAGGTCAGTACAGGTGCATCAAAGCTGGGACCGAGAGACTGAAAAACAGCTTCTATCTCAAGGCCATCAGACTGTTAAACAGCCACCACTAACATTGAGTGGCTGCTGCCAACACACTGTCATTGACACTGACCCAACTCCAGCCACTTTAATAATGGGAATTGATGGGAAATGATGTAAATATATCACTAGCCACTTTAAACAATGCTACCTTATATAATGTTACTTACCCTACATTATTCATCTCATATGCATACGTATATACTGTACTCTACATCATCGACTGCATCCTTATGTAATACATGTATCACTAGCCACTTTAACTATGCCACTTTGTTTACTTTGTCTACATACTCATCTCATATGTATATACTGTACTCGATACCATCTACTGTATGCTGCTCTGTACCATCACTCATTCATATATCCTTATGTACATATTCTTTATCCCCTTACACTGTGTATAAGACAGTAGTTTTGGAATTGTTAGTTAGATTACTTGTTGGTTATCACTGCATTGACGGAACTAGAAGCACAAGCATTTCGCTACACTCGCATTAACATCTGCTAACCATGTGTATGTGACAAATAAAATGTGATTTGATTTGATTTGAAAGTCTGAAACTATTTGGAACCAGTTGGAATTTCTTGCTTCGAATATTGAGGTTTCAAAGGGTCTCTCTATAACTGTGATCGGCGGTTATAGACCCTCCTCTGCTCTCGGGTGATGCATTTTCTTATTTGAAACACCTTATGTCTAAACTTCTTTACAGTGAAATGATCTTGATTGGTGATCTCAACTGGTGTTGGATAAAGCCGGTGTCTGATGACTTAAAAATGTTTTGTAACTCTATGAATCTTACCCAGTTGATTAACTCACCCACTCGCCCAAATCTTAATTGCCCAGATGAATCTACCCTGAATGATTTGATATTGACAAATGTTCCACATAAATATTCTGTGGTTACTGTTTTTTGTAATGATTTAAGTGACCATTGTGCTGTTGTTGCTGTTAGAAACACTAAGGTTCCTAAGACAAACCCAGGTTTTATTTGTAAGAGATATTTTAAGTGTTTTAATGAGCAGGCTTTCTTTCATGATTTGTTTTATTTTGACTGGAGCAAGATTGAGCTCATCCCTGATGTGGAAACTGCCTGTAAATTCTTTCGTGATGTTTTTTTCCAAATAGTAAACATGCCCGCGGGTTCAGAGTTAAAGGGCAGGATAATCCATGGTTTTCTTCTGAGCTGTCTTGTATTATTCACGACTGTAATCTAGCCTGGGCTAAAGCAAGGAAATCATGTTCTGATGCCGATTGGCTTATTTTTAGGCAGTTACGAAACAAGTGTTCTTTTCTTCTCAGGAAGGCCAAGTCTGAATATTTTATGTCTGTTACCACTGATAACCTGAATGACCCTAGAAAGTTCTGGAAGGCTATTAAGTCTATGTCTGGTAACAGTAATGTTAATGAATTACCGTCATGTGTTTTGAAGGACTCTGTTGCTGTATATGACAAAACTGAAATGCTGAATTGTTTCAATGAGCAATTTGTATCATCTGGTAGGCTGTTTGATTCAGTGTCCACTGTCTCTATACAACCCTGTGTGGATGAACCAGTGAGAGCTGGTCAAACTTTTAGCGTTTTGTCATTCTCAGTGCAGGTGGTACATAAAGCCCTGAAATCCTTAGATCAGAGAAAGCCTGCAGGTCCTGATCTTCTTGATCCCTGCTTTTTAAATCTGGCAGCTGATTTCATAGCTGAACCACGTACATATCTGTTCAATCTAACCCTGGATTGTAATGAAATTCTGAAAATCTGGAAATCAGCATTTGTCCTACCACTTTTAAAAGGGGGAGATCCAACTCTTTTAAATAATTATAGGCCAATCTCAAAGCTGTCACCCCTGGTGAAAATACTTGAATGCTTGCAATTGCATGGTTTGCTAACTATCTGTCTGATAGAACTCAGTGCACTCAATTTGATGGGTTTATGTCTGTTAAATTGTCTGTCTTTAATGGTGTGCCCCAAGGCTCTGTACTTGGTCCTCTCTTATTCACTATTTATATAAATGATTGAGACAAAAATGTCCAAAATGGACTTTATCCCGCTAACTGTTCCAAATGTCCGAACTGAATTTGGTAAAAGGGCTTTTATGTACTCTGCGACATCGTCTTGGAACGCCTGACAAAATACTTTTAAACTGGAAAATCTTGTCCCGATTGGTATTTTTAAATCACTGATGAATGATCTTGAGACTGATTCCCTGACCTGTCAATGGTTTTAATTTGCTGTTTTTTATTTTGTTATACTCTTGTGAATTCTATGGTTTTTACTAGATTACTCTTAGTTTTTTATGTTGTTGGTCTGTAATTTTTGTAATGACTTGGTCTCTGAATGTCCTTGAGTGGCCCAGCCAGAACCCGGACTTGAACCCGAACTAGCATCTCTGGAGAGACCTGAAAATAGCTGTAAAGCGATGCTCCCCATCCAAAATGACAGAGCTTGAGAGGATCTGCAGAGAAGAATGGGAGACACTCCCCAAATGCAGGTGTGTCAAGCTTTTACCGTCATACCCAAGAAGACTCGAGGCTGTAATCACTGCCAAAGGTGATTCAACAAAGATCTGAGTAAAGGATCTGATAACGTATTTTTAATACATTTGTGGAAAATTTGTTAAACCTGTTTTCGCTTTGTCATTATGGGGTATTGTGTGTAGATTGTTTAGGAAACAAAGCAATGTAATACATTTTAATATATGGCTGCGATGTAAAGAAATATGGACACACCTGTGTGGGTGTGTGTACATGCATGTGTGCTTCTGTGCATGTTTCCATCTGTGTGTGTGTGTTGTGTGTGCGTGTCTGTGTGTAAGCCGGCCCCCTGAAGCAGACCGTGAGCTGTGGACCGTCCAAGCCTGTTTTCCAGAGATAGCATTGGGCTGTTTTGTTGCTACCCACCAATCAGCCCCGCGCTCACACCGAGAGGAGGGAGAGACCTGGCACAGCCCCCCGACTACATGTACACACACACTCTCTCTGTTAGATACACACACTCACGCACACACACACACTCCTCCATCTTCTGCTCACTAAATCCTTTCCCACACACTACAGCTCCTCCATTAGTTTAGAACAGATTACACATGGATTTCAGGGTTAATCTCAATACGGTGGTAGAAAGTGGCTTCCTCTCCTTTTCTCGTTCACATCTGATCTCAGCCGAAGGAAAGATAAAGGAATTCCTGGTGGCCATCAAACATATTGGTTTACCTGTCCTGAATGATCAATGTGTCAAAGGTGAGAGAGAGATCCACATCCACTCTTCCCTCCAGAGTGACATCAGGGACTGTAACATACTCTGTTTCACGGAATCATGGCTCTCTCCA
This sequence comes from Oncorhynchus keta, assembly GCF_023373465.1. Classification (NCBI taxonomy): domain Eukaryota; kingdom Metazoa; phylum Chordata; class Actinopteri; order Salmoniformes; family Salmonidae; genus Oncorhynchus; species Oncorhynchus keta. The sequence goes on along the minus strand of NC_068435.1, from coordinate 39,399,204 downwards.
GATATACTGTCATCGTCCATACAGTCAGCTGTGTTCTCAGTACATCGTGCAGATAGGAATAAAGAACTCTATGTGTATGTTTCATGATAACATGATAACTAGTCATGGTGTGATTGTGGTAACGTCCAGAAACTGAAGTCCTTTTGTTCACCAGACCTAGAATATCTCACAATCAAATGCCGACCGTATTACCTCCCAAGATAATTCTCTTCGGTTATGGTGACAGCCGTCTATATTGCCACTCAAGCCGATACTATGACGGCCGTCAAGGAACTACACTGGACTTTGTGAAAACTGGAAACCACATATCCTGAGGCTGCATTTATTATAGCATGGGATTTGAACAAAGCAAATTTGAGTAAAACTCTACCAAAGTTCTATCAACACATTGCCCATAGTTCTCGCGCTGCAAAAACTCTCAACAGTTCTGGGATGGCTGCAAGGCCATCTCCCACCCTCCCTTTGGAAAATCAATTCACGACTCCATTTAGCTCCTCCCTTCCTATAGGCAGAAACTCAAACAGGAAGTACCTGTGCTAAGGTCTATTCAATGCTGGTCTGACCAATTGGAATCCATGCTTCAAGATTATGTTGATCACGTGGACTGGGATATGTTCCGGGTTTTAACGTATACACTGACACAGTGACTGAGTTCATCAGGAAGTGTATAGGGGATGTTGTTCCAACTATGACTATTAAAACCTACCCAAAACAAAAACCGTGGATAGATGGCAGCATTTGAGCAAAACTTCCCTATGTAAGAAAATCAAACAGGCAAAACGCCAGTACAGAGACAAAGTGGAGTCGCAATTCAATGACTCAGACACGAGACGTATGTAGCAGGGTCTACAAACAGTCACGGATTACAAAGGGAAAACCAGTCACATCTTGCTCCCAAAGAAGCTGAACACCTTCTTCACCCGCTTTGATGATAAAACAGTGACACCGACGCGGCCCGCTCCCAAGGACTGGATGGTTCTCCGTGGCCAACGTGAGAAAGACATTTAATAAGGCTGCCGGCCCAGACGGCATTCCTAGCAGTATCCTTATAGCATGCGCAGACCAGCTGGCTGGAGTGTTTACAGACATTCAATCTCTCCCTATCCCAGCCTGCTGTCCCAACTTGCTTCAAGATGTCCACCATTGCTCCTGTACCCAAGAAATCAAAGGTAACTGAACTAAATGACTATATCCCCATAGCACTAACTTCTGTCATCATGAAGTGATTTCAGAGGTTAGTTAAGAATCATATAAAAAAAATATATATATATATATATCACCTCTACCTTACCTGACACCCTAGACCTACTTCAATTTGTTTACTGCCACTATAGATCCACAGATGATGCAATCGCCATCACACTGCTCACTGCCTTATCCCATCTGGACAAGAGGAATACCTACGTCGGAATGCTGTTCATTGACTACAGCTCTGCCTTTGACACCATAGTAACCTCCAAGCTCATCATCAAGCTCGGGACCCTGGGTCTCAACCCGCCCTGTGCAATTGGGTCCTGGAATTCCTGACGGGCCGCCCCCAGGTGGTGAAGGTAGGAAACAACACCTCCACTTCGCTGATCCTCAACACAGGGTTCCCACACTCCTGTACTCCCTAATAACCCATGACTGCGTGGCCACGCACGCATCCAACTTAATCATACAATTTTCAGATGACACACCAGTAGTAAGCCTGGTTAGCAACAATGACAAGAGCCTCCAGGGAGGAGGTGAGGGCCCTGGCGGAGTGGTGCCAGGAAAATAACCTCTCCCTCAATGTCAACAAAATTAAGGAACTGATCATGGACTTTGGGAGAGGGAGCACTTCCGTATCAACATCGACAGGACTGCAGTGGAGAAGGTGAAAAGCTTAAAATTCCTCGACATGTCTATAACAATCTGGAATGGTCCACCCACACAGACAGTGTGGTGAAGAAGGCGCAACAGCACCTCTTCAACCTCAGGAGGCTGAAGAAATTCAGCTTGGCCTCTAAGACCCTCACAAACTTATACAGATGCACAATAGAGCGCGTCCTGTTGGGCTGTATCACAGCCTGGTAAGGCAACTGCACTGGGCACAATTGCAGGGCTCTCCACTGGGTGAGCTGTCTGCCCAACGAATCACCGGGGGCACACTGCCTGCCCTCCATGACACCTACATCTCACCATGTCACAGGAAGGCCAAAAAGATCATCAAGGACTTCAACTACCCGAGCCACGGCCTGTTCACCCGCTATCATCCAGAAGGCGAGATCAGTACAGGTGCATCAAAGCTGGGACCGAGAGACTGAAAAACAGCTTCTATCTTAAGGCCATCAGACTGTTAAATAGCCATCACTAGCCATTTACCACCCGGTTAATCAACCCTGCATCTTAGAGGCTGCAGCCCTATGTACATAGACACAGAATCACTGGTCAATTTAATAATTGAACACTAGTCACTTTAATAATGTGTACATACTGTTTTACTTATTTCATATGTATATACTGCATTCTATTTTAATGTATTTTAGTCAATGCTAATCCGACATTGCTCATCCTAATATTTAAATATTTCTTAATTCCATTTTTTTACTTTTACTTTTAGATTTGTGTGCATTTGTAACGAATCTCTTCATCGTCTGAGGAGGAGTAGGAAGGATTGGACCAATATGCAGCGTGGTAAGTGTCCATGTTAATCTATTAGACTGAACGCACACAAAACAAAATAACAAAGTGAAAGGAAGAAACGAAACAGTTCTGTCAGGTGAATACACAAAACAGAAAACAACTACCCACAACCCATAGTGGGAAAACAGGCTGCCTAAGTATGGTTCTCAATCAGAGACAACGATTGACAGCTGCCTCTGATTGGGAACCATACCAGGCCAAAAGCAGAAATACAAAATATAGAACAAACATAGAATGCCCACCCCAACTCACGCCCTGACTAACCTAAAACAGAGACATAAAAAAGGAATTAAGGTGTGACAGCATTTTTGTGAATTTTTAGATATTAATTCACTGTTGGGGCTAGGAACACAAATATTTAGCTGTACCCTCAATAACATCTGCTAAGTATGTGTATGTATCAGGACTCAGGGCAAGACCCAGATGCAGACAATTCGAATCATAGATTTTTATTTACAAAACAGGGCGCAGGTAAACGACAAGTCAAGGGCAAGCAGAGGTCAGTAATCCAGGGCAGTGTCAGTGAGGTACAGAACGGCAGGCAGGCTCAGGGTCAGGGCAGGTAGAATGGTCAAAACAAAACAAAAAACTAGAGCCCAGGAAACACAGGATCACGCTGGTAAGACTTGACTGGACAAGATGAACTGCCAACAGACAAACAGAGAACGCAGGTATAAATACACAGGCTCTCTTCCAGGTACGGCGGCAGACGAACATCTGGGCTGAGGGTATGCTGACTTCTTCCTCTTGCTCAGAGAAGAGCAGGGGCTGATATCCCATGGAACACACGAAAGGTAAGGGACCAGTGGCTGAGCAAGGAAGGGTGTTTCCGGAGTATTCCACCCACATGAGTTGCTAGCTCCGGGTGGTGTGGTTGATGGAGACGAGGCAACAAAGAGTCGTCTCCAGGTCCTGATTAGCTCGCTTCGACTGGCCGTTGGACTGGGGTTGGAATCCGGGGGACAGGCTGGCCCACAACCCACGGGGGTGCAGAATGCCTTCCAGAGCCGGGACGAGAACTGAGGACCGTGATCGGAGACCATTTCCACCGGAAGTCCATGGTTTCGGAAGACGTGCTGCACCATGAGCTGGGCCGTCTCATTGGCTGAGGGTAACATGGGAAGTGGAATAAAATGGACGGCTTTGGAAAACCTGTCCACCACCGTAAGGATAGTGGTGTTCCCATCTGATGGGGGTAGACCGGTAACAAAGTCCAGGGATATATATGAGACCAGGGGCGGTGAGGCCAGTCGGAGCTTGCCGCAGAGTCTTATTCTGAGCAAACACAGTGCAGGCGGTAACAAATTCGGAGATGTCAGGACCCATGGTGGGCCACCAAAAGCGTTGTCGTACAAAGGCCAGGGTCTGACTGGAGCCAGTATGACAGATGTCCTAACCTACTTGCCAAAACTATAGTTCATTAATTAAGAAGAAATTTGTGGAGTGGTTGAAAAATAAGTTTTATTGACTCTATCCTTTTATTTTTTTATCTTTATTTAACTAGGCAAGTCAGTTAAGAACTAATTCTTATTTTCAATGACAGCCTAGGAACAGTGGGTTAACTGCCTGTTCAGGGGTAGAACGACAGATTTGTACCTTGTCAGCTCAGGGATTTGAACTTGCAACCTTTCGGTTACTAGTCCAACACTCTAACCACTAGGCTACACTGCCACCCTACGTGTATGTAAACTACTGACTTCAACTGTAAGTGTATTTTTTTGTACCTTTATTTAACTAGGCAAGTCAGTTAAGAACACATTTTTATTTACAATGATGGCCTACCCCAGCCAACCCTCCCCTAACCCAGAAGTTGCTGGGCCAATTGTGCGCCGCCCTATGGGACTCCCGATGATAGACGGTTGTGATACAGCCCGGGATCAATCCAGGGTCTGTAGTGACTCATCTAGCACTGCGATGCAGTGTATTAGACCGCTGCACCCTTGGGAGACCGTAAGTAATCCATAACTTACAAAACTCAGTTTAAGATGAGACTGACTTTATGACCAGAATTATCTTATTTACACTTTGTAGCCAATTTTGACTATAAAATGACTGTTTTTGACTCAAATCTATTCCACATAGGCTGTTTAAAGCCAGACAAAGGGGCAGTTGACCTTTAATATATTTTCTGCAAAGTAGAGAGGAAATGGGCAGGTTATGTGCAGGTAATGGGGAGACTGAATTTAAACTGTCCCATTATGGTGTGACAGCTGGAGTAACTAAAGCCACTGAATTATTAAGAGGTAGAAAAGCCATCACCTGAACCTGTGGGGGGACGACATTGCCTGAGCCATGGGGGGAATCAAAGAAACAAGGGAGGTAAGAAGAAGGAGATATGTGGTGTAACAAGGGGGATCAAATGAGTTGGTTTCCTAGTTAACACTTTGCTCCAGCTAGTTGCCCTGTAGATACCTCATCTAGGATCATGTTACAATCCTCAAATCCTAACCTTTTACTGGGGAAGTAATATTGATCTTGAATCTGTTTATAAGGGCAACTTCATCCTATACTGACTAGAACAGTTTGGGTGTGGAGGACTAATTCCCAGGGCCTAATGAGTCTAAACCAGAAGCATTGGTTTAATTTGTGTCCCAAATGGCACCCTATTCCCTATTACTTTTGACCAAAGCCCTGGTCAAAAATAGTGCCGTTTGGGATGGAGGCTTAGATAATGGTTCAAATGTATATTCTGTGAATGGGGTTACCCCTGTCAGTCTGATTTAACCTCTGTGTGTGTTAAGTACGTAGGCTCGGTTATTTGACCCAGATTCAGAGGAAAACGCTCTGGCAAGCTTGTTTCATTGTTCATTTGAAATGAGTAACACAAAAATCACACATTTAGGCCATATTCTCTCATGTTCACAGCCATGTTTAACTGTCAGTATCTATGCATGGAATTATGTTTGATCCGTTTTGTTTTTAGACCACCATGATAAAACATTGAAGGAATGTTTGAAGGAAACATTGGAGTGCATTTTTACAAATGGCTTGAGGAAGAAAAAAAACACAGGTCTTCCTCTCTTCCTTCCTTCCCCCCTCTCTCTCTCTCTTGCAGTGCATGCTGGGAGTTTTTTGGAGTTTGAGTGCTTGGTGTGGAGGGCTCTGTCCTACCTTATTTTCTTGATTATATCCTTGGTGTTTTCTTTCTGTTTTCCTTTTCTATGGTAGAGGGTTGATGCACTGTTTGTTTTAACAGTCTCCTCTCGCTCGGAGGAGACGCTGTCGTTACGGCATGGATTCTGGTGTATTTCTGAGAATGGAGTTAAGGTGGAGGAGGTTCTGCTCGTGGTCAGTGATCAGTGAACATGTAGGAGCTAAATGTATACATTCTGCTTCCAGAATGAACAAAGCTGTGGTTGTGTTCATGAAAAGAGCAAATTTGGTGGGTTCATTGCTATTCATTGCTAAACCTTCGACCAGGGTGGTAGTTGCAAATTTGCCTCCATTTATTACTGATGATCAAATCAGGAAAGATCTGAGTCATTTTGGTAAGTTTGCTTGAGGGTTTCGTGTACTATCGGCAGGTTTTCAGGCAGATGTCATTGGACATGTTGTTTCGTTCCGGAGGCAATGAGACACAGGCAACAGAGGCTGGGCCTAGTCATTCCAGGGATGGTGGTGTAGATGAGGCTGGGCCAAGTCATGCTACGGAAGGTGGTTTAGATGAGGCTGGGCCTAGTCAGGCTACAGATGGTGGTGTAGATGAGGCTGGGCCTAGTCAGGCTATGGAGGGTGGTGTAGATGAGGCTGGGCCTAGTCAGGCTACAGATGGGGGTGTAGATGAGGCTGGGCCTAGTCAGGCTACAGATGGTGTGTGTAGATGAGGCTGGGCCTAGTCAGGCTACAGATGGTGGTGTAGATGAGGCTGGGTCTAGTCAGGCTACAGATGGTGGTGTAGATGAGGCTGGGCCTAGTCAGGCTACAGATGGTGGTGTAGATGAGGCTGGGCCTAGTCAGGCTACAGATGGTGGTGTAGATGAGGCTGGGTCTAGTCATGCTACAGATGGTGGTGTAGATGAGGCTGGGCCTAGTCAGGCTACAGATGGTGGCGTAAGATGAGGCTGGGCCTAGTCGGGCTACAGATGGTGGTGTAGATGAGGCTGGGCCGAGTCATGCTACAGATGGTGGTTTAGATGAGGCTGAGCCTAGTCAGGTTACAGATGGTAGTGTAGATGAGGATGGGCCTAGTCAGGCTACAGATGGTGCTGTAGATGAGGCTAGGTCTAGTCATGATACAGATGGTAGTGTAGATGAGGTTGGGCCTAGTCAGGCTACAGATGGTAGTGTAGATGAGGCTGGGTGGATGATCTTTTTGGCCTTCCTGGGAGTCAGGAAGAACTGAGAGGGGCTGTCACAGGCCGTGGTGTCAAGACTGGCCAGGTGGGGGTAGCTTCTCGCCCAAGTGTCGTATAGAGGGAGGGTGCTGATAATCAACAGCCTTGTGTCATCTTCCCTGTGGCATAAACTGGCTGTCCCCCAGCCTGTTCGCTGACCTGCAACACAAGCCTGTGGACTTTTTCTGGTCGGTCCATCACTGGCTGAGGGTGGCAGTGTTGTACATGTCTGTCCACGAAGGAGGACAGGGCCTGATGGAACTGGAGAGCAGGGTGGCTGCTTTCCAACTAAAGGTGGTGCAGACACTGCTGTACCAAACTGATGCCGGCTGGAGGGAACCAGCATGAGCACTGCTGAGGAGAGCTTGCGGATTAGGTTTGGACCTGCAGCTGTTCCTCATGAAGCTGGAGGCTGAGTACAGCAGGTCTCTCAGACTTTTACTCTGCGGTGCTGAGGGCCTGGCAGCTGCTAAGGCACACACAAGAAGGGGGTGTGGAGCCTGGGCTGTGGGTGTGGGAGGAGCCTATCTTCCACAACCCAGCCATCCCTTTGAGATCGGTTCAGTCAGCCACCCTGCAGAGGCGACTGATGGCAGTGGGCTTACTACGGCTGGGTGACCTGCGACTGTTGGGAGAGGAAGGGTGGAAAACCCTGGAAGTCCTGGCACAACATACAGAAATACCATCTCTTAGGCTGCTGGAGAGATTCCTGGTGGAGGTCCAAGAGGCACTGTCTGAGCCGGGAAGGGGTTGTTTGAGTGGCCAAGGGGGGAGGGACCACCAATGTTTCCGCCACTGCAGGTGACTGCAGAGACATGGGGACTGGCAAGGGGGTCTGGAGGACTTGGTAGATTTTAACACTCCGAGCCTGGCGGAGTTTAAGGGGGTAAAGCCCTCTACAACCTCTGCATTAAGGTGCATTAAGGTGAGGAACATTAGGAGCCTAACAGGAGTGAAGGCACATCAGTGGCAGGAGTATGGAGGGGGATCTACAAACCCCCAGTACCAAAGAGGTCAGAGGACCGTCTGTACAGCTGGGGGAGATGGGTTGGATATACAGTTGTAGAAGTGGTGAGGTTTTGGTTATTGCTGTGTTTTTGTATCGTGGTGTAGAGAGCAAGGTGAGTATGGTACATGAAGTAGGATAGATTATTTGGTGTTTTGTTTTAAGGGGTGAGTTGGTGGGGTTTAAATGAAATGAGAATGTTTCATAAGAAAGTCAACGTCTCTCTAGATAGATAGATAGATACATGCACACACAGTAGAGTGTTAATAATTCATGTGTATCCTGCCCGCTGGTGGAAATGGATCATGTGAGAATCATTTCCTCTATTCTTCTCTCCTCTCATCGTCTTTTCTCACCTTTACTGTTGTTCTCTTCACTTCTTCTCCTCTTCTTCCCCAGTGCCCTGCTCTCTGCACAGATGTACCTATTGTTAAGTTCATGTTTTAAGTAGCCCTATACTTCTCTATTTACAGTGCCCTCTGGTATAGGTGCGCATGAGTAGAAGTTACCGTCGAACTGGGCCTGAGTGTGATGGCCGCAATGTACTCTGCTAATACTTTAAAGTAAACGTTGTTAACTGGAACCTAGTCATTGTTTCATTTGCCAGAAATGAGCTATCATTAGTAGCAGAGGATGCAATGTACGTATGGGGGCAGAGGATGCAAGCAGGTACGGGGGCATTATCGCTCGGAGAGCGAAAGATACAGCACTGGAAATATCCATGGAGGATTTGAACAAGGACGACGGTATGGGAACTTTGGACTATGTGTTTCTAAAAGAAGAGAAATGCCATGCCTACAAGGCATATTCAAACTTATTCAAACAGTACTACGAGAACCATTTTGGAGTGGCAATAGCAGTCTACATCATTGATTTCGAACAGAGGTACAATCGGATGCAGTGCTAGCTATCAAGACGCTAGATACTGTCTGTCTGGATGGAAGGGAGAAACAGTTGGCTTTGACTGCTTGTACTGTGCTGACTTTTGTGTCGGTGAAGAAGGCACTACAAAAGACAGCTGTCATGCTAATAACAGATCTACTATTGTACATCCCAATAACAGACATACCAGACATACCAATAGAATACTACACTTTGCAAAGAAGAGGCAGCAACAAGTCACGTTTTCAAGACAACCAGACGAGGGTGCCTGGCACAAATCCACTGGACCTGTATGGAAGGAGATCAAAATGCGCTATATGTCAAAGAACTTACCATTGGGTTAAAGACTGCCCTTTACTTAGATTTCCGTCTTAGTTCTTGTAGAGAGATGGAACAGTGTAACATTAATTTGCTTCTGGTACTGAGATCTTAATAGTTGAATCCTTAGGATCTCCTGTGATTGATATTGCATGTACACGCACGGTATGGTGAAAAAGGGTTTGATAACTACAGTATGTCAGTAAAAAAAATCTGAAATATGTACAAAATATGAGGGTCACACCAAAGCAACCAAGCTTTTACATTTGGAGATCGGAGAGTTGTTCACTCTACCAAGAGATTCAAGATGCTAGCAAAGGCTGGTCAGACTAAGTGTCACATTGAAGCAGAGGATGTCCCTGTAGATTTTCCCTTACCATTGTGCAAGGATTCCCTCAAGAAGGCAGGGGCTGTACTGGACATAAAAAAAATGACAAGGCAGGGATGTTTAAACAACCAGCGACCCTTAACTTACTACCTGTCACGCCTTGGTCATTGTATTTTGTGTTTTCGTTATATTATTTGGTCAGGCCAGGGTGTGACATGGGTTTATGTTATTGTATTTTCGTATTGGGGTTTGTAGTATTTGGGATCGCGGCTGATTAGGGGTGTTGTTAGGCTTGGCTGCCTGAGGCGGTTCTCATTCAGAGTCAGGTGATTCTCGTTGTCTCTGATTGGGAACCGTATTTAGGTAGCCTGAGTTTCGCTTTGTATTTCGTGGGTGATTGTTCCTGTCTCTGTGTAGTTTCACCAGATAGGCTGTAATTAGGTTTCACGTTCCGTTTGTTGTTTTGTATTTTGTATCGTTATTTCATGTGTCACTTCTCCTATTAAAGTCATGAGTAACCACTACGCTGCATTTCGGTCCGACTCTCATTCTACAAACGAAGAACGCCGTTACACTACCTCAGGTCCCTATTGTGTAAACATTTTGAATACCTGTACCCCATTATAAACATCCCAACAGTAAACTCACATAGAGTCCATGTAAAAAATATATTCTGACAGTCACAAAGAACATGACTCGAGAGTAAAAACACATTCTCCACAAACCGTTTGGACATGCTATAGTTGACCAACTTCAGAAATGACTGAGCAGTTCTAGGAATAATGATGATGAGAAGTACTAGACTACCAATTAGTTGACTCAGTGTCTACAGTGGAAAGGACTCGGAGTCGTCATTGGCCAAGATGGTGTGGTGATATTTGTGAGGCACGGAATCACCATTGTCCGGGTACATCACTCAAGATTGCGGAAAGTAAATGATCAACAAGCGGAGAATCAGCCTCCTACTGAAAAGGACAGTGAAATAGACAAACCTTCCAGATGTCTCATCCACTGTTTTACACTGCTCAAAAAAATAAAGGGAACACTTAAACAACACAATGTAACTCCAAGTCAATCACACTTCTGTGAAATCAAACTGTCCACTTAGGAAGCAACACTAGGATAGGATAAGTAATCCTTCTCACCCCCCCCCCCCTTTAAGATTTAGATGCACTATTGTAAAGTGTCTATTCTACTGGATGTCATAAGGTGAATGCACCAATTTGTAAGTCGCTCTGGATAAGAGCGTCTGCTAAATGACTTAAATGTAAATGTAAACACTGATTGACAATTGACAATACATTTCACAGTGCAAATGGAATAGACAACAGGTGTAAATGATAGGCAATTTGCAAGACACCCCCAATAAAGGTCCTTCTGTGGCTCAGTTGGTAGAGCATGGCGCTTGTAACGCCAGGGTAGTGGGTTCGATTCCCGGGACCACCCATAAGTAGAATGTATGCACACATGACTGTAAGTCGCTTTGGATAAAAGCGTCAGCTAAATGGCATATATTATTATTATTTATTATTAAAGGAGTGGTTCTGCAGGGGGTGACCACAGACCACTTCTCAGTTCCTATGCTTCCTGGCTGATGTTTTGGTCACTTTTGAATGCTGGCGGTGCTTTCACTCTAGTGGTAGCATGAGACGGAGTCTACAACCCACACAAGTGGCTCAGGTAGTGCAGCTCATACAGGATGGAACATCAATGCGAGCTGTGGCAAGAAGGTTTGCTGTGTCTGTCAGCGTAGTGTCCAGAGCATGGAGGCGCTACCAGGAGACAGGCTAGTACATCAGGAGACGTGGAGGAGGCCGTAGGAGGTCAACAATCAGGCAGCAGGACCGCTACCTCCGCCTTTGTGCAAGGAGGAGCAGGAGGAGCACTGCCAGAGCCCTGCAAAATGACCTCCAGCAGGCCACAAATGTGCATGTGTCTGCTCAAACGGTCTGAAACAGACTCCATGAGGGTGGTATGAGGCCCTGTGCTCTTCACAGATGAAAGCAGGTTCACACTGAGCACATGACAGAGTCTGGAGACGCCGTGGAGAACGTTCTGCTGTCTGCAACATCCTCCAGTATGACTGGTTTGGCGGTGGGTCAGTAATGGTGTGGGGTGGCATTTCTTTGGGGGGCCACACAGCCCTCCACGTGCTCGCCAGAGGTAGCCTGACTGCCATTAGGTACCGAGATGAGATCCTCAGACCCCTTGTGAGACCATATGCTGGTGTGGTTGGCCCTGGGTTCCTCCTAATGCAAGACAATGCTAGACCTCATGTGGCTGGGGTGTGTCAGCAGTTCCTGCAAGAGGAAGGCATTGATGCTATGGACTGGCCCGCCCGTTCCCCAGACCTGAATCCAATTGAGCACATCTGGGACATCATGTCTCGCTCCATCCACCAACAGACTGTCCAGGAGTTGGCGGATGCTTTAGTCCAGGTCTGGGAGGTGATCCCTCAGGAGACCATCCGCCACCTCATCAGGAGCATGCCCAGGCATTGTAGGGGGGTCATACAGGCACGTGGAGGCCACACACACTACTGAGCCTCATTTTGACTTGTTTTAAGGATATTACATCAAAGTTGGATCAGCCTGTAGTGTGGTTTTCCACTTTAATTTTGAGTGTGACTCCAAATCCAGACCTCCATGGGTTGATAAATTTGAATTCCATTGATAATTTTTGTGTGATTTTGTGGTCAGCACATGTAAAGAAAAAAGTATTTAATAAGAATATTTCATTCATTCAGATCTAGGATGTGTTATTTTAGTGTTCCCTTTATTTTTTTGAGCAGTGTATATATATATATACACACACACTGAAACTGACATGATGGCTGCCGGTTTATTGGCTCTTAACCAAATGTGCTGTTTTGTTTGTTTTTTCACATTGTTTGTAACTCATTTTGACCGAAAAGAGCATCAGCGATTACTCCCCTTGAATTGGATAAATTTTCTTTAATGAGTTGGAAGAGAGGGATTTACTCCAGACAACCCGTTTTTTGCAGGAGAAAGAGACTGAGATTTTGCAGAAGGAGATTGGGGTGCCTTGTTAGGATCAGGTGACAAGTGGCTAATCTGCCTTTGCCATCCGTAAAGGCAACATCTGTACAGCCACACTAAGCTCGGGATCGAACCCAGAATCTCTGGTGGCACAGCTAGCACTGAGACACAGTGCCTTAGACCACTGCACCATCCGGGAGGCCCTGTTAGACAACAAAGGGAAGCACAGCCGAGAGCTGCCCAGTGACACGAGCCTACCAGAAGAGATAAATAACTTCTATGCTCGCTTCGAGGCAAGTAATACTGAAACATGCATGAGAGCATCAGCTATTCCGGACGACTGTATGATCACGTTCTCTGCAGCCGATTTAAGTAAGACCTTTTTAAACAGGTAAACATTCACAAGGCCGCAGGGCCAGACGGATTACCAGGACGTGTACTGCAAGCATGCGCTGACCAACTGGCAAGTGTCTTCACTGACATTTTCAACCTCTCCCTGTCTGAGTCTGTAATACCAACATGTTTCAGGCAGACCACCATAGTCCCTCTGCCCAAGAACATTAAGGTAACCTGCCTAAATGACTACCGACCCATAGCACTCACGTCTGAGCCATGAAGTGATTTGAAACTCTGGTCATGGATCACATCAACACCTTTATCCCAGAAATCCTAGACCCACTCCAATTTGCAAACCACCCAAACAGATCCACAGATGATGCAATCTCCACACTGCCCTTTCCCACCTGGACAAAATGAACACCTATGTGAGAATGTTAGTCACTGACTACAGCTCAGTGTTCAACACCATAGTGCCCTCAAAGCTCATCTCTAAGCTAAGGACCCTGGGACTAAACACCTCCCTCTGCAACTGGATCCTGGACTTCCTGATGGGCCACTCCCAGGTGGTAAGGGTAGGGAACTTCACTCAACTCTATGCAAACTGGAAACTATATACCCAGAGGCTGCATTTATCGGAGCTGAGGATTTTAACAAAGCAAATTTGAGATCAATGCTACCTAAATTTTATCAGCATATTGATTGCACAACACGTAGGCCTAATACTCTCGACCACTGCTACTCTAACTTCCGCGATGCATACAAAGCCCTCCCCCGCCCTCCCTTCGGCAAATCTGACCACGGAGCCATCTCGTGCCGGCTTATAGGCAGAAACTCAAACAGGATGTACCAGTGATGAGAACCATTCATTGCTGGACTCACCAATCAGAAGCCACGCTGCAAGGTTGTTTTCATCACGCGGACTGCAACAAACACTCAAAAATGGACAGTATAATCTCAATCTCTTCATTAAGACTCAAACATGGACACTCTTACTGACAGTTGTGGCTGCTTTGCGTGATGTATGGTTGTGTCTACCTTCTTGCCCTTTGTGCTGTTGTCTGTACCAAATCATGTTTGTACCATGTTTTGTGCTGCTGTGTGCGTATGGTCTAGCAGATGCATCACTCTACTGGTAAAACAAAGTCAAGGCAACAATGCTGAGTACAGGAGGAAAAATGTCAAGTGGAACCTGCCGTCTTCTACTGATCAAGACTGAAATGTGGCTGGATTACTACTACTGTGATTTCACACCTTCAAGGCGTTCCCTACTTGATGCTGTCAAGTCAGCCAAGTCTGTCATCTTGAGATTAACAGCATCAAGGAATTTGAGGCTCAGAAAATTCTGCGGATTCTGTGGTCAGCGACAAAGGAACAGTTGGTCGACTATCTGACTAAAAAGGAACGTCCTCTGTTTCACTCCTAAAGGCACTCAGTAATGAAAAGTGGCAGCTTGAGTAAAAAACTTTGTCACGTGACATTGCCGTATGGCAGGTAGCCTAGTGGTTAGAGCGTTGGGCCAGTAACCGAAAGGTTGCTGGATTGAATCCCCGAGCCGACAAGGTAAAAATCTGCAGTTCTGCCCCTGAACAAGGCAGTTAACCCATTGTTCCCCGGTAGGCCATCATTGTAAATAAGAATGTGTTCTCAACTGACTTGCCTAGTTAAATAAAAGTTACATCCACAAAAGGAAATGGTGGACTTAAATTATTATTTGACATTTTATTTAATTCTGCGTTGATGTTGTCATTGGATATTTCATTGTTTTACTTTCTGTGGGAGATCGTTAAGTTCAAGTATTAAGTAGTCCTAGACTTGTGTAATTACTCCCTCTGATATTAGTGCATCTGTCATTACTGTCACTGTTGGACCAGGCCTGGGTGTGATGGATGCTATGTACCGGGCTGATACTGCAAAGTATATTTTGTTCAACTGGAACTTTAGTCAGTGTGTAATTCTGGAGTTAACACCTATCAATTACTTTCTTGCAGGTGAGCTCTGTAGAGGCTCCTCTGATCTTCAAGCCCTGCCATACCATAACCTACACTACACCGCGTTGCATTGTCATGTTTTATCTTCGCACATGAGCAAAGTTGGAGCTTGTGTCACTGAACTGCTTTGCCATCCCATACGGGACATGACACTAAAATGTATGTATTTATACTGTAAGTTGCATCCACACACATGAACACAGTGTAGGGTCATGAATAGGGCAAAACAGCATCTGCTAGGACTGTACATCACCCATTCTGCAGAATGTATTCAATTCTCTACTGACGTTTGGATAACCTTCTCTCCCTCTTGTTCCCTATTGTCCCACTGTATACTGTGTAGACTGAACTTCACACAAACACTTCAATGTGTTTGTGGACATGCGCGTGTTTGCGTTTGTGTGTGTGTGCTTGCATTTTTGCGTTGGTGTTTAATGCGTGTGCATTTGTGTCATGCGTGCACGCATATGCATTTCTGTTTGTGTGTATGTGTCGTGGTGCTAAAGGCTCCATGTTCTACAACAGACCACAAGTGACTTAACTCTCACTTTCTTACATTATGCCTTCAAGACTGTTTTTATCCACAGTGGCTTTGAACCGATCGTTATATTGGGATTCATTTTGTATGATTCCCTAATTTATTGTATTTTTTTTAGGTGAAAAAACCTTTGATTAAAATTACTTAAAGGCTGGTAATTTTGGCATCATTGGTGCTCCATCAAGTCGTAATTTTATTGTTTACCTAATCATCCACCATTGTAATATTAGACCCCACAGTTTAAGCTTCTCTGGGCAGTCTGTACACAACTCCATTAACACGACACCCAGTACCCAGCACCCCTCCCTGTGGTACAGTTTTCATCTCTCATGTCTCCTTTTGGCTGGAGACAAAAATTAGACCCACTTTTAAGACAAGCAAGATATGCACATACACTATACTATACTGTATATCAAAAGAAGTTTGTGGACACCCCTTCAAATGAGTGGATTTGGCTATTACAGCCACACCTGTTGCTGACACGTGTATAGAATCGAGCACACCGCCATGCAATCTCCATAAAACAAACATTGGCAGTGGAATGGCCTCACTGAAGAACTTTCAACGTGGCATTGTCATAGGATGCCACCTTTCCAACAAGTCAGTTTGTGACATTATTACCCTGCTAGAGCTGCCCCGGTCAACTGTAAGTGCTGTTATTGGGAAGTGGACACGGATTAGGAGCAACAACAGCTCAGCTGTGAAGTGGTAGGCCACACAAGCTCACAGAACGGGACCGCCGAGTGCTGAAGTGTGTAGCACGTAAAAAGAGTCTGTAGTCAGTTGCAACGCTCACTACCGATTTCCAAATTGCCTCTGGAAGCAACGTCAGCTCAAGAACTGTTCGTCGGGAGCTTCATGAAATGGGTTTCCATGGCCGAGCAGCCGCACACAAGCCTAAGAGCACTTTGCGCAGTGCCAAGCGATGGCTGGAGTGGTGTAAAGCTCGCTACCATTGGACTCTGGAGCAGTGGAGTTGCGTTCTCTGGAGTGCTGAATCACGCTTCACCATCTGGCAGTCCGACGGACGAATCTGGGTTTGGCGGATGTCGGGAGAACGCCACCTGCCCGAATGCATGGTGCCAACTGTAAAGTTTGGTGTAGGAGGAATAATGGTCTGGGTCTGTTTTTCATGGTTCAGTTCCAGTGAAGGGAAATCTTAACGCCTTTCATACAATGACATTCTAGACGATTACGTGCTTCCAACGTTGTGGCAATAGTCTGGGAAAGGCCCTTTCCTGTTTCAGCCCCCGTGCACAAAGCAAGTTCCCTACAGAAATGGTTTGTCAAGATCAGTGTGGAATAAGTTGACTGGCCTGCACAGAGCCCTGATCTAAACCTCATCGAACACCTTTAGAATGAATTGGAGAGCCGCATGCGTGCTAAATGTGCCACACATCACTATTGCTCTTGTAGCTGAATGGAAGCAAGACCCCATAGCATGTTCCAACGGCGTGTGGAAAGCCTTCCCAGAAGAGTGGAGGCTGTTTGAGCAGCAAAGGGGGGACCAACTCTATATTGATGCCCATGATTTTGGAATGAGATGTTTGACGAGTAGGTGTCCACATACTTTGTCATGTACTGTACTTTTACTCTCTCTGACACAGACACAGATTGAAACACACACAGCCAACTCTATCATCTAGCGTCCCAGCCTTCAAACCTCCTGATATTTGTATAAGAAACATCATATCTGATGAAGCTATGGGTTTCTGCTGCAGCTTAAATATAGAACACAGAGCCATGCAGGGATATAGGGAGCGACGGCTGACTGGGGGCCCCATTAATAACGTAGAAATCATTTATTTTTAATTCTCTGCTAAAATGTAATTACCGTCTATTTTTAATACCTGAAAAAAGGTCAATAATTTCTCAGCAGGCAGGCTCCTGTGTGTGGGGCTGCATTTGAATGATTTGGTTACAAAAATATATATATTTATGGAAGTGTTAGAATGCAGTGTAAAAAAAAAAGACAAACTGCAATTTACTGTAGTGTGGAAGTTTTGATAATTGGATGAAGTACTATCACAGATGGTTAGGCAGGCATATAATGTTGATGGCAGATACAGTACCTATTGGGTGTAACCCTACTATTGTTGTGCAGCTAGGATCTTGTGCCTCAACACTCAATACTGCTCAATAGTGTTAGTGTTCAAAACACTCGGTAGACCTCATTGTGAAAGAAACATTTGAACCCTCTGGAGATTAAGCCTTGGTGGGTGGGGGGGGGGGTCATACCAAAGATCATTTGGCTATTTGATTTTAGGATCCCTTTAGGTATAACAAAAAATATAGATATTTGAAGAAACATTTGGCCTTACTGCTATTAGCCAATTGAAATGCATTAAATAACAGACTCATACATACAGTAGTAAATATATCAAAGGGAAGTTGGTTTTGAAGTGTATGTCCAATATCTGAGAGAGATAAGAAAGATCAGGATGTATTTATTTGTTTTTATCTATATTTAACACCTTTTTGGCACTTAAATACTTCCATATACCGTGCCTTTGAAAAGTATTCAGACCCCTTGACATTGTTAGGTTACAGCCTTATTCTAAAATTGATTAAATCGTTTTTTTCTTCATCAATCTACTCAAAATATTGCATAATGACAAAGAAAGAACAGAAATCACATTTACATAACAATTCAGACCCTTTACTCAGTAATTTCTTGAAGCACCTTTGGCAGCGATTACGGCTTCGAATCTTCTTGAGTATGACACTACAAGCATGGCACACCTGTATTTGGGGACTATTTCCCATTCTCTGCAGATCCTCTCAAGCTCTGTCAGGTTGGATGGGGAGTATTGCTGTACAG
Organism: Oncorhynchus keta; assembly: GCF_023373465.1. NCBI lineage: Eukaryota > Metazoa > Chordata > Actinopteri > Salmoniformes > Salmonidae > Oncorhynchus > Oncorhynchus keta. The sequence goes on along the minus strand of NC_068435.1, from coordinate 39,380,984 downwards.
CTATGTTCAGGTCTCTCCAGAGATGTTAGATCAGGTTCAAGTCTGGGCTCTGGCTGGGCCCCTCAAGGACATTCAGAGACTTGTCCCGAAGCCACTCCTGTATTGTCTTGGCTGTGTGCTTAGGGTCGTTCCTTCAACCTCATGGATTGTTTTTTTCTCTGACTCTGGGGGACCTTATATAGACAGGTGTGTGCCTTTCCAAATCATGTCCAATCAATTGAATTTACCACAGGTGGACTCCAATCAAGTTGTAGAAACATCTCAAGCATGATCAATGGAAACGGGATGCACCTGAGCACAATTTCGAGTCGGTAGCAAAGGGTTTGAATACTTATGTAAATAAGGGATTTTCTGTTTTTATGTTTAATACGTTTGCAAAAAAAATGTTTTTCGCTTTGTCATTATGGGGTATTGTGTGTAGATTGCTGAGCATTTTAATTTATTTAATACATTTTAGAATAAGGCTGTAAAATAACCAAATGTGGAAAAAGTCGAGGTCTTTCCGAATGCACTGTACACATCCATACATTTTTTAAAACTGATATCGTGTTGTGTGACTTGTGGGCTTCCGAGAGCAAAACTGGTATGTTTGTGAGAGTCTTACATAGATGTGTCATATTAGTATTTAGTCCAAACTGTTGGGGATGCTGCAGACAGAAGTTGGCAGACAGGCGAAACCAACTTTAGTTATATTAGCCAAACCGTTCGTACACTACAGAAGCTTGCGTGAGAAGACTGATCTCCTGGTCTGACAAAAAACATTTGTAGCTCTGCGACCTTCCACCACAGATGCGGAAGGCAGATATCGGCGGATGTAGTGGATTGAGATGCAGCCCATGCAAAAAAAACTCTAAAATAGACAGATTTTGATGGGGATTTTTTTATTATGCTGTCTGTGCCCCGGACATCGACTCCAGGGTGTTTTAACAACCTTTCAGTGCCTATACACAAAGTGTACACACACACACTAGAAAACTGGATGTATCAGTGTCAGACAGATGTATGTAGTTTTACCCCCCACTCTGTTTGGCTGGTCTGGGTGTTATTGGGTTTCCAGGGTGATGGAGCGGGGAGGTAAGCTGCAGCATTGTGAACAGGATAGTTCAAGAGACTGGCCCCCAGCTGGTTATGCAACTGTAAGTGGCAGGGGGTTCAATATTGATAACGGATGCTTTAACCTTGGCTGGGTACCAGGCTATCAGCAAGGCTGCAGGGAGGATGAGGATCATGGGATAGTGTGTGTGGGGGGGGTGTAGTGTGTTTTGTAAAAAATAAATAATACAAAAACTGAGATAAGAATTATATTTTTTACTAGTACAATTGCTCAGTTAAATACATTTAGTCTAATAAGTAAAAAATAAAAAAAATCTGAAGATATGGGTCCAAATGAATGGCATCCCTGTTTTGAATACTCTGGCACCCTCCCCTTGCGACCATATTGGCACTGAGCCTTTTTCTAAATGTTTTATGAGATTGGAGAATACATTGGGAGGGATTTCAGATCTAATCATTTTAGACCATTCCAGATCCTTGATATCCTTCGTCTGCGCTTGTGGACTGCCCTTTTCAATTCAAATCACAGGTTTTCACTGGGGTTCAAGTCCGCTGACTGACGTAGATTTTTGTGGCCAATTAACCATTGATTTTGGGATTTTCATGTGTGCTTGTGGTTATAGTCTTGCTGGAAGATCCACAACCAGCAAAGAAGATATTGCAACCAGGTTTTTGTCTGCAATATCCTGGTACTGGGGAAAGTTAATGATGCCATTAACCTTAAAACCTCTTTGGGATAGGGGGCAGCATTTTCACTTATGGATAAATAGCGTGCCCAATTTCAACTTCCTGCTACTCATCAAGATTATAAGATATGCATATTATTAGTAGATTTGAATAGAAAACACTCAAGTTTCTAAAACTACTTGAATCATGTCTGTGAGTATAACAGAACTTATGTAGCAGGCAAAACCCAGAGGACAAACCATTCAGATTTCTTTTATTTTTTGAGGTCACTGTCTATTCAATGAGTTCTCATTGGGAAACGGCACATGTTTGCAGTTCCTACCACTTCCACTGGATGTCACCAGTCTTTGGAATTTGGTTGAGGTTATTCCTTTGTGCAATGAAGAAGTACAGCCATCTTGGAACAGGGTAACGTTATGTGTACTGTTTGAGATTTGCGCCAGACTTGAAAAGTAGCATTAGTTTGTATTGAAAACAGACAGACCCGTCTTCAATTTGATCGATTTTTAACGTTTAAAAGTACCTAAAGTTGTATTACAAAAGTAGTTTGAAATGTTGTGGCAAAGTTTACAGGTAACTTTTGAGATATTTTGTAGTGATGTTGCGCAAATTGGAAGTTGTTTTTTTCTGGATCAAACGCGCCAAATACATTTACATTTTGGATACATATCGACGGAATTAATCGAACAAAAGGACCATTTGTGATGTTTATGGGACATATTGGAGTGCCAACAAAAGAAGCTCATCAAAGGGAAGGCATGATTTCTATTTTATTTCTGCATTTTGTGTGGTGCCTGCAGGGTTGAAATATGCTATTCTCTCTTTGTTAACTGTTGTGCTATCATCAGATAAAATAGCTTGTTATGCTTTCGCCGAAAAGCCTTTTTGAAATCTGACATGTTGGCTGGATTCACAAAGAGTGTATTTTTAATTTGGTATCTTACATGTGTGAATTAATGAAAGTTTGAATTTTATAGTATTTTATTTGAATCTGGCACTCTGCATTTTCCCTGGCAATTGGCCAAGTGGGACATTTGCATCCCCCCTATCCCAGAGAGGTTTTAACAAAGGCCCCAGAACCAGAGGAAGCAAAATAGACACATAACATCAAAGATATTTTACAGTAAGTATTAAGTACTTTTCTGCATCGTTCTTTTGACTCCAACCCCACCACTGGTGTGCGAGGCCAAAGAGCTCTATGTCCTCCAACCTTAGCACCGGTTCTAAACCAAATGCCAGTAGCCCTTTCCTGTAGATAAATGACCTAGTGGCCTCATTGCTGGAATAGTATTCATATTTTTAATAATTTCATAAATAATCCAATGTTTCTATGTCAAAAGTGTTGTTATATTTCAGTCTTCTATGATGTGTGTGTATGTACTGTAAAGTGCAATATAGGGATGCAAACTACAAATTGAATACATTTCAACTCTGTCTGACACGGTACAGCCCACAATCATGTTTGTGAGGTGTATACTTTTATTTGAAAATAGATTTGCTTAAGACTACCAAGAAACACTGTGTGACCCTGATTTAGCCCACTGCAGTCAAATTAAGCAAACTCCAGGTATTCACATTTGTTGCATGACATGAAAATAATACCCCTTTGACCATGCACACCAGTGGTGGGTTATAATAATTTTGGAGGTGACAGTATGCATGTGTCGGGACTTGACTTTCATTCATGTGAATGTTATTTATCTGATCAACCTAAATATGTTTAATTGTTACCCGATTTTAAATTAATCATGTAACAATGAACTCATTAGGATCTGGGGCACCACGAGAGCGGTTCTTTACAGAGTTATCATCTCCCTAATTAAACTCTAAACGTCTTTCCCTATTCAACTTATTAATCATAACCTCATATCATTCTGAACAGTCGTAACCTCCTTGCATCTGCGAAATCCAGAGCCTTACTTTTGAGTCAGCACAAATAGGTTTAATCATTTATTTACTAGCTAACTAAATGGTGACCCAGGATAAACATACACACTTAATACATTATAAACAGGTCCCTAGAGGACTGACAGCAATATGGCTGCTTGTTACAAAAGACATGGAGGGCGAGTTAGAGAGAGGGACAGAGACACTTAGTGTTGGTACATTTAGAAACACTCTCAGTTATAGCACTCCTATACTTTACAAACAAACTGCCACCCGCTTGGAGTAAGAAATCATGAATGTATTTATGTGAAAATCCTTGGTTTCCCTCGGTGGACATGGCCTTCTTGGAAAGGGGGTTGGGCCTTTTCGCAGAATGCTTGTAAGGCTCTGTTTGTGGGGGTTTCTCTGTTGTTCCCCTAACCAGTCGTCCAGTATCCGGTGACTTGGAAGTTTATTCTCCTTCCATTCACTCTGGAAGATGCTTCTTTGAAGATAGGCTAGCCAGCCATGTCGATGGTTCCCCAGTGGGGTGATGAGAGTAGCATTCTACAGTGGTTTGAGAAGAGTAGTAGAATGGTTCCACTTTAATTCACTTTTCTAGATACTTTACTTAGGACAGCTAACCAGCCGTACCAGTGATTGTCCAGGAGGTGACTTTATCGTCTCTACCTCGTGCTGCGATTCCTAGTTCAAACCACTTTAAACGTGAGCTGCAGCTCTACGTCTCTTTAGTCTAATATGTTAATCCTTAACCAATAATTGGATACAGATCATTCAAAAGGAGTGGTTCCGTCAGGCTGGCACTCTCTGACCTCACTGAAAGTGGCGGTGACGACTTATTGTGGACAGTTATAGAAACAATTTCCTCCTACAGTTTCTAAAATCACATCTCTCTCTTAACAAAAATACTTTCATCGTTGTTCATGTAGCATGCACAACGCAGAGGATGGAAACTTCGTACATGTAGTGTGTGTGCTTTTCAAGTTACAGTATTTCCTTTAACATTTTTAATATGTCACAAAATAACACTCAAAACGACATTAGTGTTCTTTTAGGTCGCATCTGACCATTCCCCATGTTCTATGTTAGAAATATTTTTCCAGTAGTTGCTTTTGAAAGTGTTAGTTTCGGCAGGAAAGTATTTTTAAAACAAAGCACAGTCCTTGTGTGAATTTGGAGAGGGATGTCTGAATGTTCTGTCCTTGATTTACAGGGCGGTGAGAGGGGCTCTGGTTGAAGTTATTTATTGCAAAGCTGATCTGACCAATTTGGATCCTCATAGGACAGTCATGAACATACTGTACGCACGCCAGCCCGTGCACGGGTGCGTGTGTACATGTGTCAGTTTTCGTGCTATATGCATGTGTATGTTCAAAGTGACAGACCATTTGAGTAGCACCAGTGTTTGTGCTGACCCTAGCCTGCTCTGCTGTCCAATCCCATCTGTGGTCCTGTATGGCTCAGCTGGTAGAGCATTGTGCTTGCAAAGCCAGGATTGTGGCTTCAATTCCCAGGGCCACCTTTATGTAAAAATGTATCCACATGTGACTGTGAGTTGCTTTGGATAAAAACGTCTGCTAAATAGCTATTATTATTATATTATTTGTAGATGTTGAGTCTGTAGAAACAGTAGGTAGCGTCAGTGGGGTGAGAGAGATTCTAGTTTTAGGCTAATTATCTCTGGACCTTTGTTTTGTCAAGGCCGTAGGAGGACATCATATGGGGACAGGATAATCGTTCACATGTAAACAGATACACAAAAACATACACACACACACTTTCATTGACCCACACAAACACACTTTCTCTCTTACAGAGAGACATGCACGCATATACAATGGTTGATGGTAATGTGTTCTGATAGCCTTTCAGTCAGTACTCTCGGTACAACGCAACAACTTCGACTGAAGAACTAAAATCCTGCCTGACAAGGCCAATGAAATCTGCACCTTGATGGAAGCTTTGCCTTCCACAGGTGACAAGCCTAAGGCTCGGATTCATTCCTTCAATTCAGTGCCGCTACTAAAAACTGGAACAAGAGTCTTACTAACATTGGAAACAACATTGGGTGTGGATACGGTGGGAACATGTGAATCTAAGCAAGTGCAATGTGACTTTTTCCACATTTTGTTGTCAAAGCATGAATTTAAAATCGATTAAATTGAGAATTGTTTTCATTGGCCTACACAACACCCCATAATGTCAAAGTGGAATTCAAATCAAATCAAATCAATATATAATATATTATATAGCCCTTCGTACATCAGCTGATATCTCAAAGTGCTGTACAGAAACCCAGCCTAAAACCCCAAACAGCAAGCAATGCAGGTGTAGAAGCACGGTGGCTAGGAATTATGTTCTTAGAAATGTTTTCAAATGAAAAGCTGAAATGTCTTGAGTCAATAAGTATTCAACACCTTTGTTATGGCAAGCTTAAATAAGTTCAAGAATAAAAATGTGCTTAATTGTGACTACTGGGCAGTATTTTCATTTTTGGAAAAAAAAGGTTCCCGTAATAAACGGGATATTTTGTCAGGACAAGATGCTAGAATATGCATATATTTGACAGCTTAGGATAGAAAACACTCTAAAGTTTCCAAAACTGTAAAAAATATTGTCTGTGAGTATAACAGAACTGATGTTACAGGCGAAAGCCTGAGAAAAATCCAATCCCAGAAGTGCCTCATGTTTTGAAAGCGCTGCGTTCCACTGCGTCCCTATTGAGCAGTGAATGGGCTATCAACCAGATTACTCTTTCTCAGTATTCACGAAGGTGTCTTCAGCATTGTGACGTAGTTTTACGCATTTATGTTGAAGAATACCCGTAGGCGGCTGGCTACATTGCACAAGTGGTCACCTGATGCTCCCAGAGAGATTCTCACGTAAAATACAGAGGTAGCCATTACTCCAATCGGTCCTACTGAAAAACTAATTGTCAAGATGGATATATTATCTAATAGATATTTGAAAAACACCTTGAGGATTGATTATAAACAACTTTTGCCATGTTTCTGTAGATATTATGGAGCTAATTTGGAATATTTTTCGCAATTTTTCGTGACTGCAATTTCCGGGCGATTTCTCAGCCAAAGGTGAAGAACTATTTTGCCTACAAAAATAATATTTTGGGAAAAAAGGAACATTTGCTATCTAACTGGGAGTCTCATGAGTGAAAACATCCAAAGCTCATCAAAGGTAAACAATTTAATTTGATTGCTATTTTGATTTCCGTGACCAAGTTACCTGCTGCTAGCTGGACAAAATGCTATGCTAGGCTATCGATAAACTTACACAAATGCTTGTCTAGCTTTGGCTGTAAAGCATATTTTGAAAATCTGAGATGACAGGGTGATTAACAAAAGGCTAAGCTGTGTCAGTTGTGATTTTCATGAATAGGAATATTTTCTAGGAATATTTATGTCCGTTGCGTTATGCTAATTAGTGTCAGTCGATGATTACGCTCCCTCATGCGTGATGGGGAGTCACTAGAGGTTTTAACAAGTTACAAAATACGTTGCATGGATTCATTCTGTGTGCAATAATAGTGTTTAACATCATTTTTGAATGACAACTTCATCAATATACCCAACACATACAATTATCTTTAAGGTCCTTTAGTCAAGCAGTGCATTTCAAAGACAGATTCAACCACAAAGACCAGGAAGGTTTTTCAATGCCTCACAAAGAAGGGCACCTATTGGAAGATGGGTCAAAATGTAAAAGGAGACATTGAATATTCCTTTGAGCATGAAGTTACTATTACACCTTGGATGGTGTATCAAAACACCCAGTCACTACAGAGACACAGGAGTCCTTCCCAACTCAGTTACCGGAGAGGAAGGACACCGCTCAGGGATTTTCACAATGGTGATTTTAAAACAGTTACTTTAATAGCTGTGACGGGAGAAAACTGAGGATGGATCAACAACATTGTAGTTACTCTATAATACTAATAATAATACCTAATTGACAGAGTGAAAAGAAGGAAGAATGTACAGAATAAAACATATTCCAAAACATGCATCCTGCATGGCACTAAAGCAATACTGCAAAAAATGTGGCAAAGCAATTCACTTTTTGTCTTGAATACTAAGTGTCATGTTTGTGGCAAATCCAATACAACACATTACTGAGTACCATTCTCCATATTTTCAAGCATATTTGTCACACCCTGATCTGTTTCACCTGTCTTTGTGCTTGTCTCCACCCCCCTCCAGGTGTGGCCCATGTTCCCCATTATCTCCAATGTATTTATACCTGTGTTCTCGATTTCTGTTGCCAGTTTTTGTTTCACCAGCGTTTTTTCCCTTGCTCCTGTCAATCTCTTGTTCTTGTTCCTGTTTCTAGTTTCCCCGGTTTTGACCATTCTGCCTGACTCTGAGCCTGCCTGTCGTTCTCTACCTTGTCAGACCACCCTGGATTACTGACCTCTGCCTGCCCTGACCCTGAGCCTGCCTGCCGTTCTGTACCTTTCGGACTCTATTCTGGATTTCTGAACTCTGCCTGCCCTTGACTTGTCATTTGCCTACCCCTTGTTTTTGTAATAAACTATTGTTACTTCGAAACAGACTGCATCTGGGTCTTCTCCTGGGCCTTGATAGTACAAACTTGCAATGAAGGACCCAGCAGACTCAGATCAGCTCCAAAAAGCCGTCTCCTCCCAAGGCGCCACAAGGATTTGCTTCATGGTCTTATGGAAGGGTTCCAGACATTGGCCGAACTCCATGACTGCGCATTGAACACATTGCTGGAGCAATTCCCCGGGTTGTCTGTCAGGCAGCCTACCACAACAGTAACCTCCCAGCGACCCGGCTGTTAGCAGCGCGGCCTCCCCGGTTTCCCGAGAAACCCACTTATCTCCTCTTGAATGCTTTGCTGGAGAGTCGTGCACCTGTTGTGCGTTTCTCATGCAGTATTCTCTCGTCAACGATTTGCAGTCCTCCTCCTTTGGACAGCTTGAAGATAGCTTACCTTATCACACTGATATCCGGGAGGGCTCTCGCCTGGGCTAAGGCCGTGTGGGAACAACAGTCAGCCGTATAATTCAGTCTGGAGGAGAGGCTGCCTGGAAGTTGCTTCGGCAAGACTCCTGCAGTGTGGCAGACTGTACGGTGGATTTCTGCACGTTGGCAGATGAGAGTGCCTGGAACCCGGAATCGCTGTTCGACACATACCTGCACAGATTTTCGAAGGAAGTTAAGGATGAGCTAGCAGCCCGGGAACTACCAACGGATCTCGACTCGCTCATTGCCTTGACAATCTGTATCAACAGGCGGCTACGGAAATGTAGGAAGGAGAGGAGGTCCGATTCCAATCGCCCGCCAAAGGATTCCACCTCGCCTCCGAGGCATCCCAGAAGTCCCCGACGTCTCCGTAGCCGAGAGGACCCAAGACTACCAGAGTTCCCCCGAGAGTCTCCGAAGTCTGCCAATTCACCACTTCCCGAGCCAATGCAACTAGGCAGAGCTAGGCTGTCCCTATCTGAACATCTACACTGGCTTCACACAAAAAGTTGTATGTGTTGTGGGACTACTGGTAATTTCATGCCCTCCTGTCCACTAAAAGACTAGTTTCACCGAGTACTCTTTTAGGCCATACGGAGAACGTTTCCTCTCCCCTTACTTGCACCCCTTTCCAGTGGACCGGTTTTCCAAAGCCGCACACTTCATTCCTCTTCCCAAGCTACCCTCCGCCAAAGAGACGGCCCAGCTCGTGATGCAGCAGGTCTTCCGGATCCATGAACTCCCATTGGACATGGTCTCTGACCGGGTCCTCAGTTCTCTCCCCAGTTCAGTCGGAGCGAGCCAGCCAAGACCTGGAGATGACTCATCACTGCCTGGTCTCCGCCAACCCCACCAGCAACTAGTGTGGGTCGAATATGCCCGCAACACCCTTCCTTGCTCTGCCACGCGTCTCTCACCCTCTCACCCACGCGTCTCTCTCACCCTGTTCCCTAGGTTATCAGCCCCCGCAAGAGGAAGAGGTCGACATACCTTCGGCCCAGATGTTTGTCCGCTGCTGTCGTTGTACCTGGAAGAAAGCCCGGTCTGCCCTTCTCAAGACCACCTCCAGGTATCGACGACAAACGGAACGCCACCGGACCCTGGCTCCCTGGTGTCGTCTCGGGCAGAAGGTATGGCTGTCCACTTGGGATCTACCCCTCCAGGTGTAGTCCCGCAAACTTTCCCCCCTGGTTTATCAGCCCTTTTCCCATCTCCAAGATCATTAGCCCCTCTGCTGTTCATCTTCTGTTGCCCCGTACCCTCCGTATACATCCCACTATTCATGTGTCTAGAATGAAACCTATGTCTCACAGCCCTTTATCTGCTGTTTCCTGTTGACCATTCTGCCTGCCCTGATCCTGAGCCTGCCAGCCGTTCTGTACCTTTTGGATTCTGATCTTTTGGATTACCGACATCTGCCTGCCCTTGAATTGTCATTTTGCCTGCCCCCTGTTCTAGTAATAAACTTGTGTTACTTCGACACTGTCTGCTTCTGGGTTGTCCCTAAAAAGTGATAATAACAGTGGGGTTGAATATTGACTTTTATTCATTTGTAAATATTAAAACAAAAACATTATTCCACTGACATTATGGGGTATTGTGTGTAGGCCAGTGACACAATATCTCTATTTAATCTCATTTAAATTCAGGCTGTAACAAAATGTGGAAAAAGTCATGGGGTGTGAGTAGGCACTGTATGTACAGTACATATAACTAGGAAAAAGTGACAGATTTGTATTTGTTTTTCCTGGGGTCCAGCAAAATTAAAGCAGTTTTTTTAATACAATTTTTTCAAACATTACAAAACATTCACAGATTTCACAACACACTGTGTGACCTCAGGCCCCTACTCCACCAATACCACATATCTACAGTACTAAATCCATGTGTATGAGTATCGTGTGTATGTTATTGTGTGTGTGTATGCATGTGTCTGTGCCTATATTTGTGTTGCTTCACAGTCCCCACTGTTCAATAAGGTATATTTTTTATCTGTATCTTAAACCTAATTTTACTGCTTGCATCAGTTACTTGATGTGGAATAGAGTTCCATGTAGTCATGGCTCTATGTAGTACTGTGCACCTCCCATAGTCTGTTCTGGACTTGGGGACTGTGAAGAGACCTTGTGGCATGTCTTGTGGGGCTTGCATGGGTGTCCGAGCTGTGAGCCAATAGTTCAAACAGAGAGCTCAGTGGATTCAACATGTCAATACCTCTCACAAATACAAGTAGTGATGATGTCAATCTCTCCTCCACCTCGAGCCAGGAGAGATTGACGTTAATATTATGCATGTTAGCTCTGTGTACATCCAAAGACCAGCCGTGCTGCCCTTTTCTGAGCCAATTGCAATTTCCCTTTTTGTGGCACCTGACCACACAACTGAAGAGTGGTCCAGGTGTGACAACAGCCTTGTGCTGTTAAGAAAGTAGAGCAACACTTTATTATAGACATACTTCTCCCCATCTTAGCTACTCTTGTATCAATATGTTTTTGACCATGACAGTTTTACAATCCAGGGTTACTCCAAGCAGTTTAGTCATCTCAACTTGCTCAATATCCACATTATTTATTACAACATTTATTTGGGGTTTAGTGTTAAGTGAATGATTTGTCCCAAATACAATGCTTTGACTTTTAGAAATATTTAGGACTAACTTATTCCTTGCCACCCACTCTAAAACTAACTGCAGCTCTTTGTTAAGTTTTGCAGTCATTTCAGTTGCTGTAGTAGCAGACATGTATAGTGCTGAGTCATCCTCATAAATACTTTACTCAAAGCCAGTGTCATGACATTAGTAAAGATTGAAAAAAGTAAGGGGCGTGGACAGCTGCCCTGGGGAATTCCTGATTCTACCTGGATTATGTTGGAGAGACTTCCATTAATAAAGACACCATCTGTGTTATGTTAAACAGGTAACTCTTTATCCATAATATAACAGGGGGTGTAAAGCCATAACACAAGTTTTTCAGCAGCAGACTATGATAACGTAAAAAGCCGTACTGAAGTCTTACAAAACATTCCCCACAATTATTTTATCATCAATTTCACTCAGCCAATCATCAGTCATTTGTGAATGTGTTGTGCTTAATTGAATGTCAAAATGGGTTTTTGGGCAGAAATGTCTTCGAACATGTGAACTTTCATGTGCCTTAATAACAAATGTGTATGCCATCTGTAAATACGAATAAAACATTTAAATTACCAGCCTGGTTGGTTAAGCCACAGAAAAAGTTAGCAACCTTCCCGCTATCCATGATTGGCTGAGATCATGAGTGGGCTGGACATGCCAATAGGTGAGTTTGGATTGGTATGCCATACAGCACACTTCTGTCTATTTGAGCTGGTCAGTATGTGTAGGTAATCCTGTCTTACGTGACTTTTTTTCCAACGTATCGCATTGTAAAACTTAGCCAAAGACTCCCCTATGCAAGTATCCATTTCAATAGAATATCACTGAAACAATTGTTTCAGAGGACTCTCGTCTGTGTGCCAGAGCGCAGAATATCTGATGAATTTACAAACGCTAAACACCGGTTGAATATGATCTGGTGTCAGTAAACGTTGGCAAAAAAAAGCGTCATTAAATTGTTGACAGGAGGACAGTTACAGTCACCAACGCTCTGGATAACATGAAAACAGACTAACCAGCTCTGCTAGGGTGAGTAAAATGGTCAGAGTTTGGGTGGAGGCTAAAGCTTAAGATGATTCTGATGGCATTGCACATTGTGACCCAGAGTAACTTGACACAACGGGCCAATCTGTACAAACTAAACGGAAACGACACAGGACGTCTTATTTAATTAAAGGGGTTGCAGTCTGCCGTGAAGCCTTCATCCATGTATACTAGTAAGAGTCTAGATACAGTTTCAGATATTATATGTTTTTAATTTTTTAAGTTATTTTCATTACAAGTTCAAGCTTACTGTTAGCTAACGTTAGCTAGCTGATGTTAGATGGCTGGCTCACTAGCTAGCATTACATTTATGATCTCTGTGTAGTAATGCTATCTCAGAACGTATGACTTCATAACACATTCATCAAGCATGCTATCATCCTTCTGTAGCTCAGTTGGTAGAGCATGGCGCTTGTAACGCCAGGGTAGTGGGTTCGATTCCCGGGACCACCCATACGTAGAATGTATGCACACATGACTGTAAGTCGCTTTGGATAAAAGCGTCCGCTAAATGGCATATATTATTATTATTATAATGCCATTTCGCATTGCTTGTTATAGCCTAATGTTAACTAGCTAAAATTGAACCTATTTGGTTAACTTTAGCTAGCTATGATAATCACTTTGTATTGCTAGTACTCTATGGGTTGGGATAATGGTTCATTGTTTAGCTTGCGAACTAGCTACATGTCTAAACAAGAGAACCCAAGTTAAATATTACTGTAAGCTAGTTAGCTGACGTTAGATGGCTGGCTCGCTAGCTAACATTACATTTATGATCTGTGTGTAGTAATGTTATCTCAGAATGCCATTTCGCATTGCTAGTTATAGCTTAATGTAACCTATTTGGTTAACTTTAGCTATGACAATATGATGAATGAGCCATCATTCAATGAATGATGGAGCTGAGTTTGCTATTTTTACCAAAATGTCATTTAAGGTGCTCCAATTATTATTTTTCTATCATTGTTTATTATTTATCTTTGTTTCATAGTATAGTTTCTTCTTCCTTTTATTCATTTTAGTCACATGATTTCTCAATTTGCAATACGTTTGCCAATCAGTTGTGCAGCAAGATTTATTTGGCATTCCTTTTCGCTCATCCCTCTCAAGCATACCATTTTTCAATTCCTCATCAATCCACAGGAAATATATACCCAGAAAATATACCTCTCTGTTGATACAACATACATTACCAAGCATTTCATACATGTTATCCAGATACTGACTGTTAGCACTTGGTGGTGTATAGCAGCTTCCCACCAGAATGGGCTTTAGGTGAGGCAGTAGACATATTACTTCAACAGTATTTAACATGAGATCATCTCTACTCTTTACGGGAATATGGTTCAACATACATATAAACAGCAACACCTCCACCATTGGCATTTCTATCTTTTCTGTAAATGTTATAACCTTGTATTGCTACCACTGTATCATCAAAGGTATTATCCAAGTGAGTTTCAGAGATTGTCCAAATATGAATGTCATCTGTTACTAGCAGAATTATTGATTTCATGAACCTTGTTACTTAAGCTACATATGTTAACGTGGGCTATTTTTAGCACTTTTCTTCTGGGATGCTTACTTGTTTTCGTTGCTTTACTGGGAAGCTTAGCAGAAGTAGTTATGCTCATGTCATTTATGTTAGTGCAGGGTGAGCTGCACACAGTGGACTTCCTCCTAGGGCACACGGCATCAGTGCTACAGTATAAATCTGGTTCATAGGCACATGATCACTGCATACAATAGCTGTAGGATCAGCAGAGGCATTCCGGGCAGTTAGAGAGACATACTTTTGGTTACTTACATTGTGTCTACCAATGTCCCTGGTGTAATTTACTTTTGCTGAAGCATTATGACAACTCCGCGTTACAATGGTAGGGATTAGCTGAACTGGGCTTGGGTCATTGATAAGTCAACACAGCCTTATAACGCGGTGAAAGGATCCAGGAACCCAAATTATTTGGGTGGATCCCGTCCTTATAAAATGTGTTTTGTTTCCAAAGGGTATCAAAATTGTGAACAAAAGTTATACCCATTGAGCTGAAATAATCACGAGCCAGTTGTGAAGAGAGGAAATCCTGCTAAAGTGTTCAATGCCATGATTCAGAGAGGGCACAGGGCCAGATATGATGGGTATTTTGTTAGTGTTTAGCAGAGTCGATCAGCTTTAAAATCCAGTTTCAACTGTTCAGAGCTGCCCTTCGTAACGTTGTACATTTGGGAGCAACTTTGCAAATGTCATTTACTCAAGCTGAAGGGATAGGACATTGTTTTTGCACCAGAAACGGTCTCATTTCTTACCATGGAGCTGCCCAAATTCACAGCTGGTGAGGACGAGGAAATCCGCCCACTCCCACACTTCACAGGATTCTGAGAACCCTTTATGTCAAGGCTCAGTAGAAGAGCCAGAAGCAGACAGTTTCGAAGTAACAAAAGTTTATTACAAAAACAGGGGGGCAGGCAAACGACCGGTCAAGGGCAGGCAGAGGTCAGTAGTCCAGAGCAGAGTCCAAAAGGTACAGAAATGCATGTCCAGGGTGTTGTGACAAGGTACAGAACGACAGGCAGGCTCAGGCTCAGGGCAGGCGGAGGCCAGTAATCCAGGGTGGTCTGACAAGGTACAGAACAAGAGGCAGGCTCAGGGTCAGGGCAGGCAGAATGGTCAGTAATCCAGGAAAACTAGAAACAGGAACTAGAGACAGAAAGGAGCACAGGAATAAACGCTGGTAGGCTCAATGAAACAAAACAAACTGACAACAGAAATAGAGAACACAGGTATAAATATACTGGGGATAATAAGGCAGATGGGTGACACCTGGAGGGGGGTGGAGACAAGCACAAAGACAGGTAAAACAGATCATGGTGTGACACTTTATGGACAGGCGAGGAGCAGAATAACTAGAGCTGTTGCTCCCGGTGCCTGGTGCAGGCTTCTAACAAGACAGATGGAGAAGCCCCGCTCGTTCCAGAGCAGTGATGGGAGGTTGTCAACGTCAACTTCGAAATCGTAGTAGTAGGCACTGCGGCCGCAGACACCGCATCGAAGGTGCAGGAAAATCAGACTCCAGGATGGCGAAACTATTCGTTGTTTGTATCCTCTACAGTCCTCTCATTGGGAGTGTAGACTGCTACACTCCCCTATCTGATGGGGGAGCTCCGGGCAACACCGACCAGTCAGATAACGACAAACGACAAGGCAGTGATGCATCCAACAAGCGCGAATGTCGTCAAGCTACCGGCATAGAACATTTAAACATTCCACTTTTGCTTAAAACAATTATTTACCCCTATTTTCATGGTATCCAATTGGTAGTTACAGTCTTGTCCCATTGCTGCTCTCACGTACGGACTCAGGAGAGGCGAAGGTCGAGAGCCGTGTAACCTCCGAAACAGAACCCAGCCAACCTCCCTCCTGCTTGACACAATGCCCACTTAACCCGGAAGCCAGCCGCACCAAGGTGTTGGAGGAAACACTGTACACCTGGCGACGGTGTCAGTGTGCCCGGCCAGCCACAGGAGTCACTAGTGCACGATGGGACAAGAACATCCCTGCCGGCCAAACCCTCCCCTAACCCGGATCGATTGTGCGCCGCTCCAAGGGTCTCCCAATCGAGGCCAGCTGCTGATACAAGCGTATCTTGAGTGAACCCGGGATATCCGGTTATGTGATCAGCTTTTTGTCTGTTTTGCTATTCCAGCTCGCCCACTCTCTAAGCATCATCTCTCCCACTGGATTTGTTGAAGTTTCAGGCTTATTCCAAAATTGATGAGGACAAACATGTATTTAATCAATCTATACACAATACCCAATTATGAAAAAAACAACAGGTTTTTAGAAATGTTTACACAAAAAAAGTATTCAGACCCTTTGCTGTGAGACTCGAAACTGTGCTCAGGTGCACCCTGTTTCCATTGATCATCCTTGAGATGTTTCTACAACTTGATTGGAGTCCAGCTGTGGTAAATTCAATTGATTGGACATGATTTGGAAAGGCACACACCTGTCTATATAAGGTCCCACAGTTGACAGTGCATGTCAGAGCAAAAAAACAAGCCAAAAGGTCGAGGAAATTGACCGTAGAGCTCTGAGACAGGATTGTGTAAAATAATAGATCTGAGGAAGGGTCCCAAAACATTTCTGCAGCATTGAAGGACTCCAAGAACAAAGTGGCCTCCATCATTCTTAAATGGAAGAAGTTTGGAACCACTGGGACTCTTCCTAGAGCTGGCAGCCCAGCCAAATTGAGCAATAAGGCGAGAAGGGCCTTGGTCAGGGAGGTGACCAAGAATGTGATGGTCACTCTGACAGAACTCCAGAGTTCCTCTGTGGAGATGGTTGTCCTTCTGGAAGGTTCTCCCATCTCTGCAGCACTCCACCAATCAGGTCTTTATGGTAGAATGACCAGACGGAAGCCATTCCTCAGTAAAAGTCACATGTCATCTCACTTGGAGTTTGCCAAAAGGCACCTAATGGACACTCAGACCATTGAGAAACAAGATTCTCTGGTCTGATGATACCAAAATTGAACTCTTTGGCCTGAATGCCAAGCATCACGTCTGGAGGAAACCTGGCACCATCCCTACGGTGAAGCATGGTGGTGGCAGTATCATGCTGTGGGGATGTTTTTCCGCAGCGGGACTGGGAGACTAGTCAGGATTAAGGGAAACAGGAACAGGAACGGAGCAAATTACACAGAGATCCTTGATGAAAACCTGCTCCACAGCGCTCAGGACCTCAGACCGGGGAGAAGGTTCACCTTCCAACAGGACAATGACCCTAAGCACACTGCCAATACAATGCAGTAGTGGCTTCGGGACAAGACTCTGAATGTCCTTAAGTGGCCCTGCCAGAGCCCAGACTTGAACCGGATCAAACATCTCTGGAGAGACCTGACAATAGCTGTACAGCAAGGCTCCCCATCCAACCTGACAGAGCTTGTGAGGATCTGCAGAGAAGAATGGGAGAAACTCCCCAAATACAGGTGTGCCAACTTGTAGCGTCATACCCAAGAAGACTCGAGGCTGTAATCACAGCCAAAGTACTGAGCAAAGGGTCTGAATATTTACGTAAATGTGATATTTCAGTTTTTTTATTTTAATACATTTGAAAACATTTCTAAAAACCTGTTTTTGCTTTGTCATTATTGGCTATTGTGTGTAGATTGAGGATTTATTTTGTTTATCAATTTTAGACTAAGGCTGTAACGTAACAAAATGTGTAAAAAGTCAAAGGGTCTGAATACTTTCCCAATGCTCTGTAGCAGAAAGTGGCAAGGGTTACCAAGTGGTGTATGCTCCCACTCCACCAGAGGTCTGGCAGCGTTTTGGCCGTTATATAAAAGGGGTTGACTGTAGGGGATATTTGTGCTGTGGCAAGTTGGGCATCACCACACACTTTAGTGAGGTTTTATTGCCTGGTTGTCACTGCTCCCAATGTAGCCCACAGTGTGATTACAGCTGGTACAGGAGAGGGTTATTAAGCAGCGTGTAGTGTACCCAATAACCCGACTACCGCATCTTGTGAGGTGGAGGACTGTGTGGTCTACCACGGGCCGTTTCATTTTATATCCATTGAGGTCGACTTGGGGCGTGATTTCCCCATGGTTGTGTTCTACAGAGAGTACTGACTGAAAGGGAACGTAACGTTATGACTATAACTACTGTTCCTTGAAGTAGGGAAACGAGGTTCAACACCTCTTTGGCCCACGCCGATCGGTTCTGGGCACGGTGAAGAGGGGTACTGGGTTGAAGGAATGAATCGGAGCCTGAGGCTTATCACCTGTGTAAGGCGGGGCTTCCAGCGAGGCGTGGATTTCATTGGCTCTTGTCAGGTGTGATTTTAGTTCTTCAGTCAAAGTTGTGTGAGTGTGACTCTCCATAGTTGTGTTGTTCCTTGTTTCCCATCCTTCAGAGAACAGTAGTTATAGTCATAACGTTACGTTTTCCCATGCATGCCAATAGTTTCAGTGGTAAACAATCAATAGAAACAATGTGACAGGGTTCAAACACACACACACTCACAAAGTGCAACAAAGTGGTCAGTAGTGATTGGTGGTCATGCCCATCCAACTTAGTACTGAACATCAAAGTTGAACATGTATCAGGCTATGAACACACACACATTGCCCACAACACAACAAAGGTTGATGGTAAATGTGTGTCCATTCAGTCCAGAGACTGCAACAGAAAAGACTATAACCAGGAGTGTGTGAGTAGTGAGAATGGAGAGGCTTGTTTTGTTATTGTCTGTAGCATTACAGAGTGATACTACTCTGGGGTAGACTACAAGCAGATTCAAATACATATCGAAGTTTAGCTTTCTTAATGAACCAGAAAAGACAGTTATTTCTGTTGTTTTATCAAAGTTAGCTGACTAACTAAATGCACCTGGGGAGTATACTGCATAGCAGGATCAATGAGTTAGCCAGCTAACTTTGATAAACAACCATAAACAACTATTGATGTTCTGCTTAATTAAGAAACCTCAACTTAGATATATGGTTTTGGTTGTTGAGTCAATTATACCGTGCCCATTTCAAGCCTATGTTTCTAAAAAATGAAAAGATATCTTAGAATATTTTGTCAAGTTAGCTGGATAACTCGTTGATCATGCTTTGAAGTATACCCCTATGGTAAACAACAATTTGGGATTACGCCTTACTTGGCCCCTCCATTAGGCAGATCTGATATGACTGGCTAGGTGTCAGCTATGTTGTCGAATCCTTGCTTTTACCTGTCTGACAGTGTTAGATGATGTTAGACCTCAAGGGAGGATTATTCAAGTATTCCCTCTGGGCCAACTGTGTGTGGGGCACCTTGTTAGTATGAATGGCCTGGGGCCTAGAACAGTGTTTACATTCATACACCTTGTAGCTCAGGTTATGATAGGGACTTTGATAGCTGATAGATTGGTGTAATATTCCAGAGGGCCCTTGTTCCAATAGAATCCCCAGAAAATCTCAACTTGCACCGTGTTACCCACCGTGTTGGCCACCGTGTTGGCCACCGTGTTGCCCACCGTGTTGCCCACCGTGTTGCCCACCGTGTTGCCCACCGTGTTGGCCACCGTGTTGCCCACCGTGTTGCCCACCGTGTTGCCCACCGTGTTGCCCACCGTGTTGCCCACCGTGTTGGCCACCGTGTTGCCCACCGTGTTGCCCACCGTGTTGCTCACCGTGTTGCCCACCGTGTTGGCCACCGTGTTGCTCACCGTGTTACCCACCGTGTTACCCACCGTGTTGCCCACCGTGTTGCTCACCGTGTTGCCCACCGTGTTGCCCACCGTGTTGGCCACCGTGTTGCTCACCGTGTTGCCCACCGTGTTGCCCACCGTGTTGCCCACCGTGTTGCCCACCGTGTTGCCCACCGTGTTGCTCACCGTGTTGGCCACCGTGTTGCCCACCGTGTTGCCCACCGTGTTGCTCACCGTGTTACCCACCGTGTTGCTCACCGTATTGCCCACCGTGTTGCCCACCATGTTACCCACCGTGTTACCCACCGTGTTGCTCACCGTGTTACCCACCGTGTTGCTCACCGTATTGCCCACCGTGTTGCCCACCATGTTACCCACCGTATTGCCCACCGTGTTACCCACCGTGTTGGCCACCGTGTTGCCCACCGTGTTGCCCACCGTGTTGCCCACCGTGTTGCTCACCGTGTTGCCCACCGTGTTGCCCACCGTGTTACCCACCGTGTTGCTCACCGTGTTGCCCACCGTGTTGCCCACCGTGTTGCCCACCGTGTTGCCCACCGTGTTACCCACCGTGTTGCCCACCGTGTTGCCCACCGTGTTGCCCACCGTGTTGCCCACCGTGTTGCCCACCGTGTTACCCACCGTGTTGGCCACCGTGTTGCCCACCGTGTTGGCCACCGTGTTGCCCACCATGTTACCCACCGTATTGCCCACCGTGTTACCCACCGTGTTGCCCACCGTGTTACCCACCGTGTTGGCCACCGTGTTGCTCACCGTGTTGCCCACCGTGTTGCCCACCGTGTTGCTCACCGTGTTGCCCACCGTGTTGCCCACCGTGTTGGCCACCGTGTTGCTCACCGTGTTGCCCACCGTGTTGCCCACCGTGTTACCCACCGTATTGCCCACCGTGTTACCCACCGTGTTGCCCACCGTGTTGCCCACCGTGTTGCCCACCGTGTTGCTCACCGTGTTACCCACCGTGTTGCCCACCGTGTTGCTCACCGTGTTGCCCACCGTGTTGCCCACCGTGTTACCCACCGTGTTGGCCACCGTGTTGCCGTGCACTACATTTGACCAGAACCATCTGGTCATCAGGTATACAGTAGCCTATAGTTGTGTCATCAAAGACTATGAGCTATAGCTTGGAGATCTACTGTAATCCATTGGCCGTTCATCAACTTCATGTCCAACAATGTGGTTGTAATCCAAAGCCAAACCAGCTGTCATTACGTATTAACTGCCATGTGTTAATGTTTTTACTCTGTGATGATGGAGAGATCTTGGAAAATGAATACCATTGGACCACATTTGACATGTTCTTTCACCATTTATTTGTTCACCAAATACAGTGAAAATGGCATCATAATATTCAATGACTCATTCTTAGAATGTCATGACACTGTTGCTTTTTTTGCTTCGTAAAACAATGTTTCATTAATGGAAATATTAAGGTTTCATGCACAACAAACCATATTGAGTTTCCTTAGAAGAATGGTGCAAGATAAACGAAATAAAAAAACAACTTTGATGTCCAAAATCTGTCAAAATCCAACGTTATTTGAGGATCCTCGTAAACAGTGCAATATACAAAAAAAAATGGCTATTTTCTAACAAATTCATCAACAAAGCTCAAGTCACAGGATACAATTTCTCAATAATAGGTTAACATTGATGTGTGCAAAACCCCAAACACATTCAGTTAGTCTTTAAAAAATGATATTGAATGAGAAAAGTCAAAACCCAAATCTCTTCGATTCTCCGTTAGGCCTATATGGTCTCAATCTGCATATCCTTTCTATAGTACACACAATTGTGTTGATGAATTGTAAGATGGTAGACTAGCACATTTCTCAATAACAATTGTTTAGATATAAAAATACAAATATGAATTTAGTTAAAAAGAAGCGTGCCAGGGTAAGAGTGGTGGCACCTGTGTTGGCACCAGAGCGAAAGTTCATGCAAATAGATGGAGAAAATAGAATGATTTTTTAATTATAGAAGACAAAAAAACACAAATAATTGCAAAATATAAATAAATAAAACATTTCCCCATCAATTTCATGACTATTTTTCCAAACATAATTTGCCGATCTCGCCTCCTTCGATATTTGGAGTGTGTAAAAAGTGAAACAGCTATGTATTGGTGTCGGTAGGTTTCATGAAGGCGCCGACCTGCATCGTTAACCGTGGGGGGTAATGAAACACTATGTATCATTTTAATTCATTTGAACCTGGGGACTATATGCATTACTAGCTTATTCTTTACAGATGGAGCCTAGATGAATACAGGCCTAGGAAAGGAAATATTAACATTGCACCATCCTTGGTTGTGTGTGTGTGTGTGTGTGTGTGTGTGTGTGTGTGTGTGTGTGTGTGTGTGTGTGTGTGTGTGTGTGTGTGTGTGTGTGTGTGTGTGTGTGTGTGTGTGTGTGTGTGTGTGTGTGTGTGTTTATATATATATATTGTTTTGTACATACAATGGGTCTATACTAGTTACTGGACAGTGTTTGTTTGGTCAGTATTTAAAAGCTTTTAGCAGCAATCGGAATGCATTCTCTACGTTCGACCAGTGCTGAAAAGGACAGCTCCCTTGAATGCGATGTCGCCGATTTGTTATCAACAATGCCAAGCGTGTAAGGGGACTATGGTCTTCGAGCTTAGGAAGGCTATTGTATACAACTACAGAAATAGAGCTTGAAATGAGATTCAGCCACCACTTGTAGTTTTGTGTTGCTTACGGCGCTTTTGGAAGATGGTTGTGAAGTAATGGCAAGTTCATCCATCAGAGCCAGGGTCCGCCATCTCAACATCACGCCGCGCAGCACAAGTTAAAATGGCTTTTCGTTTGGAGAATTGCCAGCAACCCCATGATAAATCTGTCTTTTCTGGTGTCTTCCTCTGCTTTCTCGTCCAATCTTCACATACTTCTTTCCATTCCTTTCCTTTCCTTCCCCTTGTCTTCGCTTCGTGCCATCGTTTCTCCTACAATCCTCGAACATGCACAACCGACAGGTGCTTTAAATCGCTGATCAAAATAAAAAGTTTGCAAGGCGTCGTTCACCTTTAAACACCAGGTGACGACTTGTCTGCCATCCCCTTTAGGACGTCGTCTATTCGGTCATCTTCGATGACCACTGCGGAGGGAAGAAGAAATTATTTTGTTTATTACTGACATAGCATATAACTGTTTCATAAAAAATGTTTTAAAAATGTTTTACAGACACCAAATCAAGTCATGGATGGGGACTGGTGCAACACAAAGGAATACATGTTGTTGTGTCAAACCTCTGACCTTGGTCCTGAAATACTGCAAACAATGCCTTGTCCATAATGGCACATAGCCACGCATGCAATGAGGACAACTTTGTTATTTAAAAAAGACAGTGCATATCTAATGAATAAATATAGTAACCTATAGCTACTGAAATACATTTTGATAGCACATCAGTAGTCTATTGTTCTCATGCATCACTTTCAACTGGGCTCAGCTGCTGACCTTTGTTATATCAACAAATGTTTGCCTCATAATTTAGAGGTCAGATGCATATCTGTGTTTTATCTTTTTGTTTTATAACAAGTAGGCTAGGTAACTGTAGCACAGGTTCGAGTTAAAGTTCACACAAGCATGGCCAAGCCAAGACTTTGTTTTTGATGACCAAAACAAAACCTATATTCAACAATCCATTCCAATAAGCAGCTCTTACCTCTCTTGGCTCTGCCGATCTGTCCCAGCTTTGGGGGTCTTTTCGCTTGCGACGCCCCGAAGAACGAATTGGTGTCCTGTAGCCCGCAGCTAAAGGATATCTGACTGGCCTCCGTGTCCCCATAGCCGCTCATTTTCCCCTCGCTATAAGGCAGCACCTCGGACATTATGGCACGGCTGAGATGGACGGATGAAAGCGGTGAAAAAAAAAACGTTTTGAAGTCGGCGGCTTTAATCGATATAGCCCAGAAATCCTTGTCTTGATACTTGCACTTGTCGAGCTTTTCGGTGGAAATCCGTTTGGAAAATCACTCGATTACTTCGTAGTGCGTAGCCAGTCTGCGAAGGATGAAGGTGAAGAGTCCTGGTTGAGGTGTCGTGGTGCGGGGTGGTAGCAGGCTGCTGTATCGCTGGTAGAAAGGAGAGCAGAGGAGCGGTCTGTTCGCATGTGTCGCTAGATGAAGTCTGATGAGGAAAGTGGGAGATCCCGGGATCATAAAGGAAACCCAGAAAGAACGGCGAAGTTATCCATCTGCGTGTGTGTGTGTGCTGGGGGACTCCGAATGCTGGAGGAGTAGGCTAAGGGTGACATCAACAGGCGAAATATATAATTTGTACTGTGGAGGTAACATAAATGTAGGCTATCAATTCATGACCACGGAGCAAGAGCTACTGGAGCAACTGTGAGGTAAACCTTTTATTTGGGGAGTAATCTTTTCTATGCTGAACAAATTTCTAGCCTAAATAAGTTATTACAATGTGATGATATTTACGCATATGCTATGCCTAAGTAGGCTAATTATATTTAATCTGAGCATTATGAATATAACCTACTCGTGCATTTGCGCGTATTGCTAGTTATTGGGAGTCTCCTTTTTTTTGTTTACCTATTACGCTTGACATTGTAATGTGTTTCTCTCCTCGTATTCAGTATATTTCCTTCCTGTAAACCAGCCTCCTTGGTGGCTCTTGCTTGACATTGGCTCTGGTGACACCGGGTTCTCACAGGAAATCATGACCTGCTCCTTTGAGAGTCTGTATGCGCACAGAAGTCGGAAGTGCCTTACTCACGCACGTCTTTTCCCGTAGCTACAAAGCAAAATCACACAGCAGCAGCGGGTGAACGAGGATCACAAATGCCACTTTTAAGCAAATTCTCCCGTTGATGGGATAGTTACACTGTAGGCTTCATGGATAATTTACTAATTCATCGCTGACATGTTATTTTAGAATGCAGGGGGTAGGCATACCTCTTTTCCAGAGGTTAAAAGCAGTCCATTATACAATTGTATGCCTTTAACAAAGCCTATTTCTATACAGTGATGAAGTATCAACTAATAACATTATGGCCTAGTTATTTGATAGAGGGGTGTTTGAAAACATGCAGTTCAATATCGATGTAGGCATATGGTTTTTGCAGGATGCTCCCTTGTTAGGCGAGGGAGGGTGGTCTCCAAACGCACAAGATAAATCAACTACAGCACGATGGACAGTACCCGCGCACATTTGCGTCTTTCGCGATTTCTGCTATGTTTTGTTTTGAACATAATATAACCGAGGTAAAGTTGGTTTTATATTCAACATTCAACAGACATTCGCCAAATAATATAAAATACATTTAATTCCCTTATCCACATTAACCTTTTGAATTGCATAACAACTTGAAATACATCAAAATCATGAACATTATATTTAATAAAGGCCCTTAGTCTGTTTTTTCCGAGCAATTGCATAGCCTATAGAAATGTGTGCAACATGAGCTCATGTGTTCTCGTGAAGTGTTTGATTAGATTTTCAATTACATTTGCATTTGCAGCTGTATAACTTTTTGGGGATCTGGGGACCCATGCCAAATATTTTCAGTTTACATCTTGGGCACTGTTCAAAAGCATCTTTCTCTTTACAAGATATTTGCGATGCGGCATCTTGCTACTTCTCATACGTTTTACTGACTGGATGTCACTGCACCTTCTTTGGCGCATACTGTCCTCTGTGTTGGAGCCTCTGAGGGATGATACTGTTGGGACTACCCTGGCTTCGGAGAGCATGTCAGCGTTATGGGAGTTGGCCACATCCCATCGTGAGACATCGAAACGAATATTAGGTTATTTTCATATGATAATATTGAGATGTCTCACCACATTTTCCTGCTTGCAGAGCACAAGGAAGAGAGACATGCTTTGGATTGACCAGAGGCCAGGACAGGCGTTGTGCAATTGGTCCTTCCTCTACTGATCTGCCTCCCAGCAAATCCCATTGTGAGAAATATCATTCATATTATCAGAGCTTAGTGTTGATAGTGTACATATGTCGATGTGTCAATTATAAATTATATATTTTCCTGTATATTCTCTATATTTTGTTTATTGTTGCAGCACAATTTCAAAGTAAAATTCCTGTACTTGCAAATATACTTTACATTTACATTACATTTAAGTCATTTAGCAGACGCTCTTATCCAGAGCGACTTACAAATTGGTGCATTCACGTTATGACATCCAGTGGAACAGCCACTTTACTTGGCAAATAAAGGTGATTAGTTCTCCAAATGTCCCATAACTCATATCAGGAGCTCTGACCTGATGTTCCCTGCAGGTTAAACTTGCCATAGTTCAATAATTGTAATATTTCAGGGGAAAATGTAATTATTATTATTGTATTATATGAACAGCAATATCATAAAAGTGGAAGATCTAATTGAAACAGATGCAAGTAGGCCCCCTGGTGGCCACTTTACTAATCACATGTATCATGGAAGAATGTGCATTGGTTTGAAACTGGTTTGGTGAGGGATCACTCTTGTAAGTTCAGCGTGTACTGCAAACCTGAAGAAATTCCTGTCTTTAGCATCATGACATGTTGAGGTTTAAGTTACCCCCAAGCGCCACAGCTGTTATTCTGCCAGGGGAGCTCATGAAGGATTCCCTCAGACTGCCCCCTTCCCCCCAGGAAGATTTACGACACCTAATCCCCCACCTGCTCCTCACTCACTCACCCCTCACCCAACCCACGCATGCCAGTTAGTTTCTTAACTTTTCCATTTCCGTAGTGCCCCAAAACTCTGTAGGTGGCTTTCTATCTATTCCTCCCCTGTGCTTGTTAGAGATGACAGAAGTAGCAGGATAGTTGACTCAAGACAGCAAACTTTTCAGAGTACATTGGTGTTCCTGGAAAAAGAGCAGTGTCTCACAGGGGGGTTACTGTCGGTTTGAGCAGGTTAAACCTTTGCATAAAACATTCTATACTTTTTTGACAATATTCAACATTGGGTTATCACAAATTCAGTGTGATCAGATGATTTATACAGTCAATGAGAAATTAGTGCCCTTTGCATCCCTTTGATATTTTAAAGTACAAATATAGAATTTTTAAAGCCTGTTATAAATTAATTGCCCTTTAATATTTTAGACCACATGGAGAATTCAATACATCTTTCAATATGGAACATTTAGAAGTAATTTCAGAGTGTAAATACCAGGTGAGCTGGTACTACTCTGTTTTCTTTGCACCTTTTCTGGTATTTTGTGCTGGAAAACGGAGTGGGTCAAGCATAAAACACCAACCCTGTTACCCATAGATAGGCTAGAAATGTTCTCAAACTCAGATTCAATTGCCCCCCTCCCTGTTGGAAACAAGCCTCAACCCCGTCAAAGCACTTTGACAGGAATCTTTATAACAAAAATCAAATTGGTGGAACGACCGACCCCCTCCTTACACCAGGAGTGAAAATAAGGCACAAAGCAAGCAATAGTACTTCAAACGTAAACACTATCCATATGCACACTTTAATTATGAGAGAACTGCATTCCCAGTATCTATACTGAACAAAAATATAAACTTAACATGTTAAGTGTTTCTCCCATGTTGCATGAGCTGAAATAAAAGCTCAGAGAAATGATCCATATGCACAAAAAGCTTATTTCTCTCTCAAATGCACAAATTTGCTTTACATCCCTGTTAAGATAATTTGTCCTTGTCAAGTTAATCCATTAACTGACAGGTGTGGCATATCAAGAAGCTAAGCATGATGATTACACAGATGCACCTTGTGCCGGGCACAATAAAAGGCCACTAATATATGCAGTTGTCACACAACAGATGTTTCAAGTTGAGGTAGGGCGTGCAATTGGCATTCTGACTTCAGGAATGCCCACCAGAGGTGTTGCCCCGAGAATTGAATGGTCATCTTTCTCCCATAAGCCACCTCCAATGTAATTTTAGAGAATTTGACAGTGTTTCCAACCGGCCTCAACGACAGACCACGTGCCCAGGAGCTCCAAACCCAGCTTCTTCGTCTGGGGGTGTGCTGAGGAATATGTCTGTAATAAAGCCATTTTGTGTGTGTGGGGGGGGATAATTCTGATGGGCTGGCTCCCCAGTTGGTGGGGCTGGCTCCCAAGTGCATATGTCCAGGCCCACCCATGGCTGCGCCCCTGCACAGTCATGTGAAATCCATAGTTTAGGGCCTAATGAATTGATTTAAATTGACTGATTTCCATATGAACTGTAACGCAGTAAAAATCGGTGTATTTCTATTTTGTTCAGTATATAAACATGTATTTACTATTCAAAACCAAACTCAACAGCTGTTAGCTTTATAATACATATGCATTTTTAAGTGCTTCAAACCTCAAAGATTCACATTTTGTTAATACAGTAGCGGCACCTAGCCTGTTTGTGTTGAGAATGCCAACAAGCATTCAGGTGATTATTACAGTGTAATAAGTACAGTGATGGTTTGCCTGGTCTATCAAGAGTTGGTCTCTCTCTCTGACATTGTGAGGGGTTTAAGGACTAGTGTGTGCATGTCCTGCTCTGTCTTGCTAGCTTAGGCCTCTCCTCGGCTCTCCAAAGTTGTATTTTCAGGGTGACTGTTATCATTACAGTAGAGTTCGGTCCTTCTGGCTCTATGTGGAGAATCATATTCAAGGTTTTACAACCAGCCTAAATGTAAATTATAAAATGTCTCCATTCTATCACCTTGACCTTGTCTTTCTAGGAGTACAGGTAACAACACCCCAGGGGATACATACATAGACCAACCATGAGAACACACATCTGTTCTACTCCCAGGCTGGGCATCAGGCCTGGTAGAGGGGCACCACCCTCTTGATGGCCTGCCGGCATATGGGGCAGGTGGGCTGGGGCAAGGCCTGGTAGCAGCTGTAGCAGCAGCACACATGCCCACACTCCAGCAGCACACAGCTACGCGGCTGGGTCAGGCAGATCACACAGGCATTTCCCAAGGGTGCCTGCTCCCCAGACCCCTCTTGTGTATCACCAGCCGTAGACCCTTCCCCCGTCCCACCAGCACCCAACCTCTCAAACTCCCTCCTCAGCCGTTCCTGGTCCCAGCGGACCCTCAGGCTGCGGTAGTAGCGGTGGCCCAACCAGAAGAGGATGGCTGACCCGGCCAGGGCGAACACAGAGGCCAGGACCTGCCAGACCACCGCTTGGCCCTCCTGCTCCAGCCGCAGGGACTCAAAGTCTGCCGTGGTGAGGAAGTACTCAGAGCCGTCAGTGGGCGGGCGGAGCTTCAGCACCCGGTCGGTGTCCAGGATGAGCTCACCTACACCTGTCAGAGTAGCGCCAACCTAGAAATACAGAAAGACTAATTGGATTATGGAGCAACACACTCTCACTATTTAGGGGCAATAGTAACCTCCCTCACCCTAAACACAATAAAACATTTTGGAATCTTATTGTGGAATTCTGGGAATGAATACACTGTTTTATCATAAGTAATCTATCAGTGATATTGCTACATAAAAAAAAATGTACTCAAACCTCACCTTGAGCATCTCCTCAGTCTCCAGCTGGCCTTTGGGCTTCTCTCCACTGAGGTACTGCCCGATGATGTCGGTAAAACCATAGGTGGCCTGGTGGAACTTCTCATGGATGATTTCCATCTCTAGACCCGAGGCCTCCAGGGGACACAGCACCCTCACGTTGGCCTGGTCCGACCCGACCAGGCTGAAGGGCACCGCGTTCACCCTCTGGTGCAGCACACGCTCACTGTCCGTCCTACACAGGAAGGGGGGGGGGGTATACATCAAGTGGTTTAATTTCTAAATTGTAAAACGGATCTGAAAATCACTTCAAATACCGTTGCATCATATGAAACATTTAAATCCAAAATACTGGAGTACAGAGCCAAACGTGCACATGTTAACTTCACTGCTAGTGTGTATTTGATGTCAGACGGTCTATCATTCAAAGTGGTAATACAGATGATACTAGTCTTTCACATTACATTTGGAGTGTCAATCAGGAGTGTTTCTACCAAGTGCGAGACAGGCTATTCCACACCAGCTTGTGTTCCCTCAGCATGAGTTTCTGCACCACCCCCACAGTGCCTTCCTGGAACTGACTCGTCAAAGGCTCCCCCAGAGGCTGCACTGCCCCTACACACACACACACACACAATGGATAGAGACATTAATTATACTAAGACCTGCCCAATCACACCAATAAGTGAGAGAACAGAGTCTAGTCAATATCATAATACAATGATCTTAGTGATACACTCAAATGTTTCTCATTGACACAGATAACCAACCATATGCCTACCTTCAATGACAACATACTGCATACACTTTCCCGGTGTCACGTTCAAAAGGTCTGCCAGTTTCCCATCCAAAGTCAATTGTGGTGCATCCTGAAACATCAAGCAAATACCGTCATTTCTGTTTAAAAAATCCCCATGTCTGAAAATTAGTTTTGTACTTGATTTACAATGTGTAAAGACCACGGCCTAGACTCAATTCATGTTGCGGAAAATCCGCAGAACAGCGCAATTTAAATTTAAAAGGTCATTTCCATTTGAGACGACATATGGAGCATGCAGTCACTGAATGTGGGAACGTTGCCTTAAATTTCAATCGCTCTATAATGTGGATCTTCAGCAATACGGATTGAATCTAGGCCGTAGTCTGAAGGAATAGATACAGGGCGGACTACTAACATTACGGATTGAATCTAGGCCGTAGTCTGAAGGAATAGATACAGGGCAGACTACTAACATTACAGATTGAATCTAGGCCGTAGTCTGAAGGAATAGATACAGGGCAGACTACTAACATTACGGATTGAATCTAGGCCGTAGTCTGAAGGAATAGATACAGGGCAGACTACTAACATTACAGATTGAATCTAGGCCGTAGTCTGAAGGAATAGATACAGGGCAGACTACTAACATTGAGCTTGTCCACCATTTTCCTCTTTTTCCTGTAGACGTAGTAGAAGAAACCAGATATAGCCAAGCTGGTGCCTAGACACAGCCCTTCCACCATCCTCACTGGAAACTCCTCCATCCCCCCCCAACACACACTCCACACCGTCTCTTCTCACCCCCCTGGTAACAGGCCTACAGTTCAGAAACAGACAGACAAACAAGTTATATGAAGGATGTTCTTCAGCATGAAAGCAAGGGGGCCATGCGTCACTCAGACAAGCTACAATTAAATCTTCTGCTGCACGATTCTCTTTGAAATGTCAGTGACATGCTTGAAAATGTCTATAATTTTATTTTGACAGCACAGTGTCAGAGAACGCTGGTTGCTATTGATTTTCAGCACTTGGACAGTAAACTGGATTAAGCTACTCAGAATGCAAAGATGCAACAAAAATATGTTGGGTATTCACATCTGATTGGGTTAGGTTATACTACGTTATAATCTAAGAAAATACATTTCAAATATACCATAATCCTATACTATAGTATTCCACAGATAATTATGACTATTTGCATATTCAGTGCCTTCACTCACAAGCACAACAAAGTTGGACATGCGTTTCATTTCATTGATGACTTACAATCTGTGTAGGTGGCATTATAGCTACCTTTTTGAATGGGGTACCTACATCAGTCTTTCTAGAGGATGTCATATGATAAAGGCGCTTGGGTTCAAATACCATTTATTGACTTTCAGGTGGTTGACACGGTCTTTACATTCCTTGGCTAACTAGAACTGGTTTAGCTAGATAATAACCAATTAACGCCTATTGATGAAGGTATTTTCTTCCAATGGGACTTTCGTAAAGAACACCAATGGTCGGTCTGAATGTGAGCACGGATCACTTACGGTTTTTCATATGAGCGAGAAATACTTTTCTAAAAACAAAAGGTTAAATGAATACACACCTTCATAGGGTTAGTGTTCCCATACAGCCATATCTCTATGTTACTGCGGAAGACAGACGGAAAACAGTGGCAACCACCTCTGCTGATTAGACATCTAGCACGCGCCAAACACCTGTGTTTGAAAGACTAATTGAAGAAGGCCACCAGAAATGTGTTGTAACTAGGGTTGCACATTTTGGGGAATATTCAGGAGGTGGAAACTTTCCGTGGGGATTAACGGGAATATATGCAAATTAATATTAATACCATTTAAATGTAGATGGTTTTTGAATTGGATATATTTACCATATCATATGGAGACAAAAACAAACCTTTTACCTTATAAGTGGACATAATTGCAAATGATTAAATCCTTCCAAATGAAAAAATAATATTATTTTTACAAATTGAACTTTAATTAAATGAGTTGACTCTTCACATGGGATGATTTCACTCAACAACAAAAGGGAATATCGAATGATCCATCGCATCTCCCCAAAACGTTCTCAACATCTGTAAAATGATAGTCTAGAAAATAAAGCTTTGATTGTCTTCCTCTCCGGCCTCCATGTCCCTGGACCTCAATGTCCACCTCTTGAACATCAGACTGAGGCCTCATCTTCACTGTCACTTCCCAACCGTGTTGAGGATGGCTCGTTGTCGATAAGGTGTCTGATTCATCATTTTCACCTTGAATAGGAGTAGAGGGACTTTTGTCAGAGGTTGCTTGTTGTGAGCGCTGAGGGAACTTTATGTACTTGGCCAGATTATGCATCTTTGTTGCATTCTTCACATATGATTTGGCACAGTATTTGCAAATGTACACAGCTTTTTCTTCTACATTAGCTGCAGTGAAATGTCTCCACACAGACAGTGCCCGTGGCATTTTCCTGTAAAGATTAGAAATAAATAATACAATTCCATGTACAGATAAATATTTAAGCAGTTAGATTAAAACATGTATCTTACAAAGGAGTTGTTTTAAAGTGAAACATGTATGGAAACAGGTGAATTAACACTCCTCAGTTAGCAGGCTCAAGCAACCTAAAACCCACATGGTACCAAAAACTAACTAGCAGAAACTGTTAACAAGTTACAAATCATTTAAACACACTTTGCCGTAGGCTACTATTTACTAGTTAACAAAAAAAACATGCATGACATAAAATATATTCACCCCACCCAATATTGTAATCAAAACTTACCAGAAATCATGTAGTCCTAGGCTCAGACAGTGTAATTGTTTGGGCTCAATAGCATCTCATTAGTGTGCAAAATCTTGAGAATCAGCTGTACATGTGATGGAAGAATGCACTGTGCATGCAGAGGGTTGCAATTCCATTGAATTGGGGATAGTTTAAACAAAATATGCAATAACACCTAGAATTGCCTTGTGTATCCCACAAAAAAAGGTTCACTGTTCTAAGTTATCTTTTTTGATTAATATAAACTGAATTCCCCAAATTCCAGGGCTTAACTTCCCATGGAAAATGTTTCCCGACCCTTTGCAGCCTTAGTCGTAACTGAAAAATACTGTCGGCTGCAACTGTGATGAAGCCAGTTAAAACAGTGTAGTGTGTATATTTTGCACTTGCGAAATTATTTTGATGTGATACGAAAGGGCTTTATGTTTCTAGAAACGTTATGCAATAGAGAAATGGATTCACATTTAGAAATTGAGTATTTG
This sequence comes from Oncorhynchus keta, assembly GCF_023373465.1. Taxonomy (NCBI): domain Eukaryota; kingdom Metazoa; phylum Chordata; class Actinopteri; order Salmoniformes; family Salmonidae; genus Oncorhynchus; species Oncorhynchus keta. The sequence goes on along the minus strand of NC_068435.1, from coordinate 39,347,968 downwards.
GCTGTCACAGCCAGTCTCTCTCTGAAAATAACATAAGGACCTTGGACGGTAGGCTCGCCTACACTACTTTAGAGTACATTCCTGGGCTAGCTTGATCAAATCAAACGTTATTTGTCACATATTTCATAAAAAAGTATGTAGATTAACAGTGAAATGCTTCCTTATGGGCCCTTCCCAACAACGCAGAGAAAAGAGATAAATAATAACACAAGGAATAAATAGACAATGGGTAACAATAACATGGCTATATACACGGGGTACCAGCACCAAGTCAATGTGCAGGGGTACGAGGTAATAACATGGCTATATACACGGGGTACCAGCACCAAGTCAATGTGCAGGGGTACGAGGTAATAACATGGCTATATACACGGGGTACCAGCACCAAGTCAATGTGCAGGGGTACGAGGTAATAACATGGCTATATACACGGGGTACCAGCACCAAGTCAATGTGCAGGGGTACGAGGTAATAACATGGCTATATACACGGGGTACCAGCACCAAGTCAATGTGCAGGGGTACGAGATAATAACATGGCTATATACACGGGGTACCAGCACCAAGTCAATGTGCAGGGGTACGAGGTAATAACATGGCTATATACACGGGGTACCAGCACCAAGTCAATGTGCAGGGGTACGAGGTAATAACATGGCTATATACACGGGGTACCAGCACCAAGTCAATGTGCAGGGGTACGAGGTAATTGAGGTAGACATAGTATATCACAAGTGAGTACACCCCTCACATTTTTGTAAATATTTGAGTATATCTTTTCATGTGACAACACTGAAGAAATTACACTTTGCTACAATGTAAAGTAGTGAGTGTACAGCTTGTATAACAGTGTAAATTAGCTGTCCCCTCAAAATAACTCAACACACAGCCATTAATGTCTAAACCGCTGGCAACAAAAGTGAGTATGGCTACCACAGCATTCTGCAGCGATACGTCATCCCATCCCATCTGGTTTGCACTTAGTGGAACTATCATTTGTTTTTCAACAGGACAATGACCCAAAACACACCTCCAGTCTGTGTATGGACTATTTTACCAAGGAGAGTGATAGACTGCTGCATCAGATGACCTGGCCTCCACAATCACCCGACCTCAACCCAATTGAGATGGTTTGGGATGAGTTGGACAGCAGAGTGAGGGAAAAGAAGCCAACAAGTGCTCAGCATATGTGGGAACTCCTTCAAGACCGTTAGAAAAGCATTCCTCATGAAGCTAGTTGTCAAGTGTGTGTGAAACTGTCATCAAGGCAAAGGTTGGCTACTTTGAAGAACCTCCAAATATATTTTGATTAACACCGTTGGTTACTACATGATTCCAAATGTGTCATTTCATAGTTTTAATGTCTTCACTGTTATTCTACAAATGTAGAAAATTGTACAAATAAAGAAAAACCCTTGAAGGTGTGACTTTTGACTGGTACTGTATATTATCCAATTCTTCCAGTTGATAGGACAGACTCCAATGGAGCTCGTCCAGTTAGTTCTCTAGTGATTGTAAGCTCGTTTGCCTCTCTTGCGCCGTCCCTTCCTTTTTGAGTCCGGGTGATTCGAGCCTGGTCCAGACTCTTTGATTAATAAATATTCATCTACATCGAGGATAGTGATTGCTGTTCCCGATGTCCAGAAGCGGTTTCAGTCATTGGTAACGATGGCGGAAATATTATGTACAAAAAAAGTAGCATTAATCGGTCAGGAGCCCGTAAAATGGCAGCTAGCCACTGCAGCGCCATCTCCCCCCCATTGCACAACCATTCAAGCCAGTTCTAAGATGTAGCCGGCCCAGAACTACATTTAACAAAATATCACGTTCAACATTGACATTATGCCATCTCAGATACCTTCTTCGATAAACATCCAAGTTGTTGGCCCACAGAGTGGATCTAAACAATAATTACAGTTGGTTAGCTAGCAAGCATATGTTTTGTTAGCGAATTGAAATATTTTGCTAGCTGGAAGACCTGCCATTGACCTCTAAAATATCGTCTTAAATGTCCGCAAAGGTCAGACCATAACATGACAACAGTATTTGTGCACTCTTTTGCAACAGCCAAAGGGTCAAATCTGACTTAATCGATCAGTATTGTACATTTTTACCTTTCAAAAACACTAGTTGTCTTCGCAAGAAGAATTGCCCTTTTTGTTTTGATCACATGACATGTTCTCCTTCCTGGAAACTACGCATCTTCGGGTGAAGCCAATGGCCCTGTTCCCTGGGTATTTCACTTAAAAATGCACTGTAAAGAAATTGCTCCGCCTTCCTGGACACAGAAATTCGAATCCTTTGTCTAATTTCAGTTTGTGACCAAACAAGCAAGTATTATACCATTTAAACCGCTGAGAAACATATTTTCCATAAAAAATATTGTATTTTCAGCTGTTTGAAGCTGGTGTATAAAAACAAAAGTAAAATACGCAAAAACTAAATTTAAGGGAAGTTTAGAAATAGCGCACAGAGAGCACATCTGCCGCGTCTTTGGCTTGCTTTCAGTGAGAATGAAAGATCAATAACAAACATTTTTCTTGGTGGCATCTTTATTGACCAATGGAATGGTGTAAAATATACAAACTCTTCCCACCCGGGACACCGGGTCATGCAAAACGAACTCCCCAACGACTGGTTGACGCTATACTGAATCATGTGACGGGGTACTAATGTACTGTTGCTGCTGCGCCACGTAGCTAGCGTAAGCCGAAATGGCAGGAGGTGTGAAGAAAAAATCATCACCTGGTCCACTGTCTCGAGTGTGGGCGACACTTCGAAAACTATGGCAGGAGAAACATTTGATATTATTCCAGGCGGAGTACACAATACTGGTCGCCTCTGTTCTGTGGTTCCTGGAGATCGGAATAAACATATGGGTCATACAAAAAGTAGCATGTAAGTAGCTAGCGGTTTAGCTTGAGCATGCGGCTAGCCTTAAAAGGATACTTCGAGATTTTGGCAATGAGGTCCTTAACATTGAGGGCCTTTATCTACTTCCCCAGAGTCAGATGAACTCATAGATACCAGTTGTATGTATATGTCCAGTATGAAGGAAGGTTGTGGTAGTTTCGCGAGCCAATGTTAACTGACCTTAGCACAACGACTGCAAGTCTATGGTATCTACTAGCATGCCTAATATTCAACTCTTTAACCCTTATTATTCTTATGGTTTTCAGTCGTTAACTTCGCCACGTTTGGCTGTACTACAATTCCGAAGCTGTGTTTTAACGTTTAGAAACATCAACAATCATTTGCGAACCCGTTTTTGTAATCTATGCCCCTTATCTTTCATATCGGCAATAAACTCTTAAAAAATATACACTTACTGCAGCAGTCCTGCGCTGATCCATAAGCTGTGTGTGCCTCCAGTTGGCGAACTACAGTACACTTTCTCCCTACTCAGTTACAGTTACACTGGCGTTCAGAGCATGCTAGTGTAAGGTGTGAAATGGAGAGCTAGTTAGCGTTTCAAACGTCACTCGCTCTGAGACTTGGAGTAGTGGTTCCCCTTGCTCTGCAAGGGCCACGGCTTTTGTGGCGTGATGCGTAACGATGCTTTGAGGGTTGTCTGTGTGCAGAGGGTCCCTGGTTCGAGCCCAGGTAGGGGCGAGGAGATGGACGGAAGCTATACTGTTACACTAATTAGGACAGGTAATTTCCATCTGTCTTGCGTAAACGGGCGATGTAACATGGAAATATGGCTGTGTGAGAACACTAACCCAAACTCTGTCGTGTTATAATTTAACCTTTTTTTTTTTAAGTATATTTGTCGCTGATATGAAGATAGCAACGTTCCTTGTTTCCAAAGCCGTACCGCAAGTGATGCGTGTTAACCTTAAGAACGCGCATACGGGCCATTAATGTTCCCCCGACCAGAATATACATGCTTCTTCTGGCAACAACACTTAAACTTGCCACAGCTATTGAGAGCTACATATTTCGTCCATACTAGGCAACATCACAAGGGACCGTGACCACGTCTGTAAATTCACTTTGACAGTTGGCACTACAGAGGCTAACCCATTCATAGACTCGCCTAACTGCTTTGGCCCCTATTGACTGTAGTATCTTCTGCTGGAGGACTTTTGTTAAGATCCCAGACACTCGTTCTGACGTTAAAATACATCGCTTGCGGTATGGTTTGGTAACATATCTGTTAAATTACTGCACACCTTTGCTTTATATAGTTATGGTTTGTTTTCCCACATGGACATATCTCCATGTTACAGCGCTTATTACAGATGACACCAGTGCTATGTAGCGTGCTCAACACCTAAGTGTAACTGTGGAGGAAGTGTAGTTCATTGGCTCGAGGTAAACAGCGGTATGGAACTGTGCAAACCTGCTACAGTAAGTTACATCTCTTTTTATTCTAAATATTCTTTATTGCTGAAATGAAAGATAAGTTCCATATGTTTGGAAAACCGTATCACAAGCAATTACTTATTATTTAGGTTTCTAAATGTTGAAACAGAGTGTCAGGATTGTAGTTCACATGGTCCCACCAGTGCTTATAGCTGAGAACCGTTGGTATAAAGTAGAATCCCTTGGGTTCTTGAGAGCAAGTAGGAAGGGTCAGAAGTAATTTAAGTAACTTGTTCTTGTAGATGCTTCATTCTCTCGATTCGGAAGAAAAGTCTATCTTATATAGGTGTCTGTGTTCAGCTGCAGGTGGTTCTCCAAAAAAGAGTATTCATTAAGATGGTAAAATCAATGTTTTTCACAGTGAAGCGTTCCATCGCCATTTTAGCTGCCAGACATCTTTCATTTCCCAACATCTTTGCAGGAACTAGTCATTTTTATGCACCATCGCCACTTGTAGAAGCAGATGATCGTGCATCACACAGTGCGACCAAAACAAAGATCTACACCCAGTCCAGGCATTTCTCACTCGATACAAAATGTTGATTTTACTACCTTTCAAAATATTCTCTGGTTTTTGGAGAACCACCTGTAACTCAACATAGACATTTATAAGATGCTTTTCTTCCGATTTGAGAACGAAGGAAGTATCAGCAAGAACAGGTAAATTGAAAAATAGCTTCCAACCCTTTCTACTAGCCAAGGTATAACCACATATGGGAAAATTCACATATCACCGTTTTTAATGTATAACTTCAGTTTCCCTTTCTTGTTTGATTTTTTTTTTCCTTTGGTAGTTGCTGCTGACCTGTTCTTACTGTCACCTGATTCTTTAGGTACCTTCATCCACATCATTTACCCCATTTGTTGAATGTATATGACAAGTTCATTGGTGAATGTCTTCTCCTGCAGACACAGAGATCGACTGGAAGGCGTATATGGATGAGGTAGAGGGAGTCATCAACGGCACCTACGACTACACCCAGCTCAAAGGAGACACAGGCCCTTTGGTGTAAGTTCCACTACCCTATACGTGGTACTCTACAAGTTAAGGAACCAGGTTCCAATACCAGTATTGGCAACCCCAGGGATGTATTCATTACATTTACATTTAAGTCATTTAGCAGACGCTCTTATCCAGAGCGACTTACAAATTGGTGCATTCACCTTAAGACATCCAGTGGAACAGCCACTTTACAATAGTGCATCTAAATATTTTAAGGGGGGTGAGAAGGATTACTTTATCCTATCCTAGGTTAGCCGGATTCCATTGCTAAACGTGTCTGTTGCAAAACCTTTTGCAACAGAAATGGTTTCCTGTTTTCTCTAGGAAGCAAACAAAACGAAGGGACCTACCTGAATTTGTACATACATTTGAATCTTCACCAGACCCATGACAAAGCCTTGCAATTTTCCCTGTGTGTGTCTGTGCGTGCCTGCAGTCTGACGTGTCTTGACGTGAACAAGATCACAGTCTTGAAACTGATTTCTGAACCTACCTTTCCAGGTACCCAGCAGGGTTTGTGTACATCTTCACAGCGTTGTATTACGTTACCAACCATGGGGTGAATATCCGCCTGGCCCAGTATTTGTTCGCTGTCTTCTACCTGCTCACTCTGCTACTCGTCTTCCGGATATACCACCGCACCAAGAAGGTGAGATGCAACACTTATTCCTTTGTACACTGTTTTCCAAGGTGACGTTGTTTCTCTTTGGTACTTAGCTAGTTGTCATTAGCCAAAATATATTTAGTTTTTATTGCAACTTGGAATTCACCACTTTATAATACTGTAATCTATTCCATGATTTAAAAAAAGGGCCATTTTGACTCTCCTCCTCTCCAGGTTCCTCCTTATGTGTTCTTCTTTGTGTGCTGTGCCTCCTACCGGATCCACTCCATCTTCGTCCTGCGTCTTTTCAACGACCCCGTGGCCATGATGATGTTGTTTGGGGCCGTCAATTTGTTCTTGGACGGCCGCTGGACTTTGGGCTGCGGGCTCTACAGGCAAGTGTAAACCCTGGTTCTGCACAGCTGGAGCCCAGCTCAGTTAAACTGAAATGATCAAACCGAAGTTGAACTTGGTTCAGTGTGCGGGCAAATATGGGACACCTTTCATGATAATAAAGCTCTAATTTAGATTGGCAGAACTGAGTTGCTGAACTCAACATCTAACTGTGGTAGCCCCTATCACATGGTCCGAATGACAACTTCCTCTACCTCTGCTGTGGACAGTTTAGCAGTGTCTGTGAAGATGAACGTGCTCCTGTTCGCACCGGGCCTTCTCTTCTTGCTGCTGTCTGAATTTGGCCTGATGAGGACCATACCCAAGCTTTCTCTCTGTGCTGCCATCCAGGTTTGGACCTCCTTCATCTGCTTCAACTGTTACGTTTAAGTTTTACTCACTGATGCCTCTTGTCCCCAGCGTTCCATCCACTTTTCACACTGTGTGGACAATTAGGATTTGCGTACTCTATTTCCATTCTGTTGATTGTCCATCTCTACTCCACCTCACCTCTCTCTCTCTCTCTCTCTCTCTCTCTCTCTCTCTCTCTCGCGCATCACAGTTGTTGCTGGGCCTACCCTTCCTGATGGAGAATCCAATTGGTTATATGACCCGGGCCTTTGACCTGGGTCGTCAGTTCATGTTCACATGGACAGTGAACTGGCGCTTCCTGCCGGAGTGGCTGTTCCTGAGTCGCTACTTCCACCTGGTGCTCCTGGCCGCCCACCTGCTAGCCCTGCTGCTATTTGCCCTGCGCCGCTGGAAGAGGTGAGGCTACTGGGGTTATCTCTAGCACCAGAGATGTTCATGGTCAGGCCAAAACTCTTGGCCCTAGTGGAGCCTAAAAGGAGATACAGCCTAAATTATATTTGTACACCAATGCTTTAGTCTGACCATCTCGGCTTTTTGTTGTTAACCAGGTGCGCGCTCTGTTGAATTAAACCAACACATGTTTCTCCTCAGGCCTGAAGAGAGCATCGTGGAACTGCTGAAGGAGCCAGGCAAGAGAGTCCTCCTTGCACAGAAACTCACCTCAGATCATATCCTTTCCTCAGTCTGTCTCTGGAGCCATGACTAGAAGCAGTACCGGTGTGTTGTTCTGTATCTCTAAACACACAGTTATCTAGTTCTTTTGGACTTGTTTAACCTTTATTTAATTAGGTCTGTCTCTATGGCCATAAAGTACCAGTGAATATCTTAAGAGCTGTAACTAAAGATGGCTATTAGTGGAGATTACATTTACATTTAAGTCATTTAGCAGACGCTCTTATCCAGAGCGACTTACAAATTGGTGCATTCACCTTATGACATCCAGTGGAACAGCCACTTTACAATAGTGCATCTAAATCTTTTAGGGGGGTGAGAAGGATTACTTATCCTAGAGATGGGTAGAGAACCCAATTACTTTGTGTATATATTTTTTCCATGTTTTTTTCACACCAAATACGAACATACAAACAACAACTGTGCCTGTTATATAGTTATTAGAACGTTTTCACACCAAATACGAACATACAAACAACAACTGTGCCTGTTATATAGTTATTAGAACGTTTTCACACCAAATACGAACATACAAACAACAACTGTGCCTGTTATATAGTTATTAGAACGTTTTCACACCAAATACAACATACAAACAACAACTGTTCCTGTTATATAGTTATTAGAACGTTTTCACACCAAATACGAACATACAAACAACAACTGTTCCTGTTATATAGTTATTAGAACGTTTTCACCAAATACGAACATACAAACAACAACTGTGCCTGTTATATAGTTATTAGAACGTTTTCACACCAAATACGAACATACAAACAACAACTGTGCCTGTTATATAGTTATTAGAACGTTTTCACACTGTACGCATACAAACAACAACTGTGCCAGTTATATAGTTATTAGAACGTTTCACACCAAATACAACATACAAACAACAACTGTGCCTGTTATATAGTTATTAGAACGTTTTCACACCAAATACAACATACAAACAACAACTGTGCCTGTTATATAGTTATTAGAACGTTTTCACACCAAATACGAACATACAAACAACAACTGTGCCAGTTATATAGTTATTAGAACGTTTTCACACCAAATACAACATACAAACAACAACTGTGCCTGTTATATAGTTATTAGAACGTTTTCACACCAAATACAACATACAAACAACAACTGTGCCAGTTATATAGTTATTAGAACGTTTTCACACCAAATACAACATACAAACAACAACTGTGCCTGTTATATAGTTATTAGAACGTTTTCACACCAAATACGAACATACAAACAACAACTGTGCCTGTTATATAGTTATTAGAACGTTTTCACACCAAATACGAACATACAAACAACAACTGTGCCTGTTATATAGTTATTAGAACGTTTTCACACCAAATACGAACATACAAACAACAACTGTGCCAGTTATATAGTTATTAGAACGTTTTCACACCAAATACAACATACAAACAACAACTGTGCCAGTTATATAGTTATTAGAACGTTTTCACACCAAATACGAACATACAAACAACAACTGTGCCTGTTATATAGTTATTAGAACGTTTTCACACCAAATACAACATACAAACAACAACTGTGCCAGTTATATAGTTATTAGAACGTTTTCACACCAAATACGAACATACAAACAACAACTGTGCCTGTTATATAGTTATTAGAACGTTTTCACACCAAATACGAACATACAAACAACAACTGTGCCAGTTATATAGTTATTAGAACGTTTTCACACCAAATACAACATACAAACAACAACTGTGCCAGTTATATAGTTATTAGAACGTTTTCACACCAAATACGAACATACAAACAACAACTGTGCCTGTTATACAGTTATTAGAACGTTTTCACACCCCTTCACTTTTTCAAGATTTTGTTGTTCCAAAGTGGGATTGAAAAGTATTTAATTGTAATTTTTTTGTCAATGATCTATACGCAATACTGTAATGTCAAAGTGGAAGAAAAGGGTATTAAGGAAAGTAAGACATTAATATATCTTCATTAGATAAGTTTTCAACTCCCTGAGTCGATACATGTTAGAATCACCTTTGGCAGTGATTACAGCTGTGTGTCTTTCTGGGTAAGTCTTTTTATGACTTTTGCACACCCGGCGCACAATTGGCCCAGTGTCGTCCGGGTTAGGGAAAGCTTTGACTGGCCCGGGATGTCCTTGCCCCATCGCGCTCGAGAGACTCATTGTGGCCCGTCCGGGCACCTGCAAGCTGACTTCAGTCGCCAGTTGTACAGTGTTTCCTCTGACACGTTGGTGCAGCTGGCTTCCGGGTTAAGCCGGCAGTGTATCAAGAAGCAGTGCGGCTTGGCAGGGTCGTGTTTCAAAGGACGCATGGCTCTCGACCTTCGCCTCTCCCGAGTCCGTAGGGGAGTTGCAGAGATGGGACAAGACTGTAATTGGATATCACGAAATTGGGGAGAAAAAGGGGTAGAAGGTCGAGAGCCATGCGTCCTCTGAAACACGACCCTGCTTCTTAATTAAAAAATATATAAAACAAGTTCATTCCTTTGCCACATTTCTTGCAGTATTACTTTCGTGCCTTATTGCAAACAGGGTGCATGTTTTGGAATATTCTGTACAGGCTTCCTTTTCACAGTATTGTGGAGAAACTACAATGTTGTTGATTCATCCTCAATTGTCTCCAGAGCCATTAAAGTCTGTTTTAAAATTACCATTGGCCTCATGGTGATATGCCTGAGCGGTTTCCGAGTTAGGAAGAACGTGTGTTTTTTATTTTTACCCATCTACCAATAGGTGCCCTTCCTTGCGAGTCATTGGAAAACCTCCCTGGTCTTTGTGGTTGAATATGTGCTTGAAATTCACTGCTCGACTAAGGGGACCTCAGAGAAAATTGTGTGTGTGGTGTACCGAGATGGGGTAGTCATTCAAAAGTCATGTTAGACACTTATTGCACTGTAATGTGACTTGTTAAGCACATTTTTACTCCTGAACTTATTTAGGCTTAACCAAGGGTTGAATACTTACCGACTCAAGACATTTCTGCTTTTCATTTTTTATTAATTTGCAAAAAATTCAATAATAATCCACTTTGACATTATGGGGTAGATCAGTGACCCAAAATCTCAACTTAATCCATTTTAAATTCAGGCTCTAACACAACAACATGGGGAATAAGTCAAAGGGTGTGAAGACTTTCTGAATGCCCTGTATAAGAGACCTTAACAGCCGATCACAGATGGTGCTGATCCTCTTCACGTCTAACTTCATCGGCATGTGCTTCAGCCGCTCGCTGCACTACCAGTTCTATGTCTGGTACTTCCACACCCTACCCTTCCTGCTCTGGAGTGGAGGGGTCAAGAAGCTGGCTCACCTACTCCGGTAAGGGGGGGGGGGGGCTTTTGGCCGTGATGTGTAGAAATAGGAAGGGTCCTAACTTCCGTCAATTAAGATTTGTGAAAATGTACATTCATGTAGTTTTCAGGCGTATGCAGGATTGGGAACATTTGCTAATCTTAGTCTACTATAAATTCTGAGCCTCGATGTGTCAAAAGGCCTGTTATCGTCACTCATTGTCCTCTCACGTTATGTCTTATCTGGTCTTTCTGTGGATAGGGTTTTGATCCTGGGTCTGGTGGAGCTGTCATGGAACACCTACCCGTCTACCATATACAGCTCAGCAGCCCTCCACCTGTGTCACCTCATCATGCTGCTCTCCTTGTGGTTCGCCCGGCCCCCAGCCCGCCAGGGAGAGAATGCCAAGAGCCAGTAAGATTAGCCCCTAGAGGACCCTCCCATCCACCCTAGGCTGGTTCTCACCCCTCGCCTCACCGTGTCTTGCCTATTTCCTCATGACGCACAGGGGGTTATTGAGGTGGAGTGGGGTCTGTCTTTAGACGCATCGGTTTGTTGCTACCCACCTCGCTGTAGCTCTGCTAGTGTATAGCGGTACATACAGGTGAGAGAAGGGACTGAGTGAGACTGCATGTGGGGGTGTATTACGATTTGGCAGTCGTGCAGGTTTGTGGCGTGGGAGGAAGCTGAAAACAATTAGGATTCTCAGGTTAAAGAATGAAATAATACAAATCTAAGAGTGGGAGTCTAGTGGTGTGGAGAAACGCTGAATGTTTTGCTGTGTCGTCTAGAACATCTTAAGGAAGGATCTCTTGCTTACAGTATGTTTTGTGTCAACTACCTTTTAGCCCGTGATTTTTCTTGTGGAGTATTATCTGGTCTTGTCGATAATCGAGTGAGAAACTCTTCGGTCCCCATGCTGGCAACCAGCTGTTCTGAACCTCTGATACTGGACCATTTGTTGTTGTAAAGATGGTTTCTATGTGCGTTTGTCTTAACTCCGTATCAGGGAATTTTTACTTTGCTACTACTTATTGACAAAGCTTTGAATTGAACTGTCCTCTGCAATAGATTCTAGTCCTCTAACTCAGTTGGTGGAGCGTGGCGCTTGCAACGCCAGGATAGTGAGTTTGATTCCAGGGACCACCCATACGTAAAAAAAAAAATGTTGCACGCTTGACTGTAAATTGTCTTGGTTAAAAGCTTCCGGTAGATGGCATATATTATTATATTAAATATTTCTGTTTGTCCTCAACTCCATACCTGGGAAGTTTTACTTTACTACTTATTAATGAACGCCTTAAATTGAACCGTTCTCTGCAATAAGCTTTTGGTGCCGCCCATTGGGCACAATAGGAATGACGTTGCCTAGCTAGCACAAGGCTTATCATAGGCAAATACGTAATAATATATGTAATTTCATATAAGAATATGACCATGCAGAACTAAACTGTTGACTGTCATGAATATCTGTCTATTGTTTTTATTTTCTAATAGTTTCTTTCAGAGGATGTGGATCAGTGTGTGCACTAGACTAAATAGATGAGGCCCATTTCCCGCACCCAGATTAAGCCTACGCCTGGACGAAACACTCACTAAGGTTATTTTAGTCCAAGAATAGGCTTAAATGGATAGTTCCACGTGACAACATATTCACGTAATTTTGCAGTACTTTCCTTTTAATCTTGAGTAGGAAACTGTCCCTTTTAAGTGTTAATGTTCTTTAATGAGCTGCCATAGGTGATATTTAGTGCTCATATTTGTTTGCTGATGATTGTGTGTTTTGATTTGCATGTCTGTTTTGTGTTACACACGAAGACAGAGATTGATTCCAAAGGTGTGTTTTATTCTGTTGATAAAGATGTGAAAATAAAAGGCGTATCTCTAAAGAAATTTGAATTAAATGTCATTCATTCACAAGCATACATTTGAGTAATTGAATTCTACACTAATGCAAGTTAGACAGACTACCCAGTTAATAGGCCATTCAGCTGAGAGAAAATAGAGCAGTGACTAAATCTACTAAATCAAAGTAATGTAAGCTTTACATGATCATATTGTAGTTTCATATGGTGTACTTAAAGGCCTCTTGGGTTCGTCAAGTAGAGTTTGCACCGTCAAGTCTCAATTTACCTAAGTCAATGGCTTTTAAATGATCTTGGCACTGGGGAAAATTCATATTAGCAACCAGAGGTGCAAATGCCATTTTTCAACTGAACCTGATTTTAAAAACAAATTATTCCAGGTAGGAGGCAACTGCACCAAAGTTCTAGTAGGAGAAAGCACTGGTAACTATCACATGTTGTCGTGACGGTAATAAGTCATCTCGCATATTGTGGTGGTTTTAACATGGTGGCTATGTGGTCACATGTTGTTGGGATTGTAGCAGAGCATGTTGAGCTGGATGTTCTCGTCCCAGTGGCGGAGCAGCATAAACAGTTGCCTGGCAGCCCCCTTCAGCCCGGCCAGGTCCACCCCCTCCGGCAGCTCCTGGCCCCGCAGCCAGAAATCCGCCTTGGCTGCCACCAGCTCCCACTCCATGAAAAACCCTGCACAGCGGTGCTCTAGCCAAGCCAGAGCCACTGCCGTGGCCCAGCTCGAGCCCTCCAGGTCCCCCAGAGCTAGCTGATCGCTCCCCTGGGGGTCTGGAGCTGCTGGATCCAACAGAGAACCCTCACAGACGTCAGTCTCTGAGCCGCGCCCGCTGTCTGCTTGGGTGGTCTGGGGGATAGGGCCACCTGTCGTGTCAGGAGAGCCTTCCTCGGAGCTAGGGGGGTCGGGGAGGGTCGTCAGGGGCTCTTGGCACCGGTCGGAGAAGTGTCTCCTGCAGAGTCGGGGGTCCAGGATTAGTGGAGGGTCGTCAGGGGTATGGGGGCCACCCAAGGGCTTGGTACCAGTAGAGGTGTGGTGATGGGGGAGACTAGGAGGCTTGGTAGTGGTGGTGTGGTGGAGGGGGGTACCAGTTGGGCGCGTGGTAGTGGTGGAGGAGGGGATTGTTGGGGCGTTGGGGGAGGTGCAGCGGAAGGGGGGCTGAAGCTGCTGCGGTGGAGGCTGTAGGGGGATGCCCTCTTCAGACGGTCCAGGGGGATCTGGATACAGTCAGAGTAGACCTCTGTCAGGAGGAAGGCCCCAGAGGCCAACTGGAGACGCACCTGTGGAGGAGATACCAGATACTAACTCTTAAATCGGGTATCCACCTCTAAATACTTCTTGTAGATTCATTATCGGTAGAGTACTTGAAGGGCATTTCCACCACTTTTCATATTCATTATATCCAGGACCATACCATGGCCTACATATGTATAATTGACACACGTGTTTTGTAGTACAAATACCAAATTAGAAAGTGCAATTTTGTTCTCATCAAAAGTAAAAACATTAAACGGTGATTTTGAAACGCAGATCGCAGAGAACAGGAAAATGCTCTCCCCCTGTCTAGAAACTCGGTGCAGGTTTTGCAAATCATTATTTATCCTTCTCAAGGATGTCACAGAGTGGGACTTTTTAGGAGCTTTTCTTTTTATTCACAGAACACGTCTTCAGACTTTCCCCACGTTGTTACGATACAGCCTTATTATAATTGATTAAATCGTTTCGCCCTCTCATCTACACACAATACCCCTTAATGACAACGCAAAACCAGGTTTTTATCAATTTCTGCAAAATTATTTTTAAAAATTAAAAAACTTAACACATTTCCATAAGTATTCAGACTCTTTACTCAGTACTTTGTTGAAGCACCTTTGGCAGGGAATACAGCATCGAGTCTTCTTGGGTACGACACTACAAGCTTGGCACACCTGTATTTGGGGAGTTTCTCCCATTCTTCTCTGCAGATCCTCTCAAGCTCTGTCAGGTTGGATGGGGAGCGTTGCTGCACAGCTATTTTCAGGTCTCTCCAGAGATGTTTGGTCGGGTTCAAGTCCGGGCTCTTGCTGGACAACTCGAGGAGATTCAGAGACTTGTTCCGATGCCACTTCTGTGTTGTCTTGGCTGTGTGCTTGGAGTCGTTGTCCTGTTGGAAGGTGAACCTTCACCCCAGTATGAGGTCCTGAGTGCTCTGGAGCAGGTTTTCATCAAGGATCTCCACGCACGCCTCCAACTCAATCATCAAGTTTGCAGATGATACAACAGAAGTAGGCTTGATTACCAACAACGACGAGACGGCCTACAGGGAGGAGGTGAGGGCTCTCGGAGTGTGGTGTCAGGAAAACAACCTCTCACTCAACAAAACAAAGGAGATGATCGTGGACTTCAGGAAACAGCAGAGGGAGCACCCCCCTATCGACATCGATGGGACAGCAGTGAAGGTGGAAAGTTTTAAGTTCCTCGGCGTACACATCACAGACAGACTGAAATGGTCCACCCACACAGACAGTGTGGTGAAGAAGGCACAACAGCGCCTCTTCAACCTCAAGAGGCTGAAGAAATTTGGCTTGTCACCCAAAACCCTGACCAACCTTTACAGATGCACGATCGAGAGCATCCTATCGGGCTGTATCATAGCCTGGTACAGCAACTGCACCGCCCTCAACCGCAAGGCTCTCCAGAGGGTGGTGCGGTCTGCACAACGCATCACCGGGAGCAAACTACCTGCCCTCCACGACACCTACACCACCCGATGTCACAGGAAGGCCAAAAAGATAATCAAGGACAACAACCACCCGAGCCACTGCCTGTTCACACCACTACCATCCAGAAGGCGAGGTGTGATCCACCTGTACACTGTACAGGTGCATCAAAGATGGGACCGAGAGATTGAAAAACAGCTTGGAACTGCATTAGAGCTGTCAAATCCACATGTAGCTCCTGGGATTATACCTAAAGTGGACATTGCCATTGGCTGCATGGAGTCAATCTCATGTAAACTTGTTTACAAGTTCAAAAACTGCAACGTGAGATGTAATTTACACCTCAAATAGAATGATAGAAATCCTCATTATTTTTCCATTTCAGTGTCATTATTTCTATACAGTCTATACTTTCTCCTTCTGAACTTCTAACACGAGTGGGACAGGTGTGGCTTTGTGACAATGACCGCAAGAGCAGCTGCTCACCGATCTGACGGCTCCAATGCAGTTCCGACCACCACTATGCGGGTGTCTGCTATCGTCGGTTAACGCTTGATCTGATTGAATCGAGGCCTAAGACCTTTCAGGCACAGACCGTATGATGTGGCAAGAGGACAGTGGTCTCACCAGAGGGAGGTAGTCTGGGGACTCCGTGTCTGTGCGTTTCTCTGCCTCAGCAGACAGACAGTGGCCCTTCAGAGGGGCCTGCTTCCCAGAGGAGTTAGATGACCTTAGTCTGCCCAGAGGGAATCTGGAGCCAAAGAACCTCTCCACAGACTTGCTCTCCACTGAGCGTTGGGAGCGGGTGGAGGAGGTGCCGGACACGGCTGAGGGACTGGCAGGGTAGGGATTTCCCCCTGCACCTGAGAGAGAGGCACACAGGTGTGATCAACAGTAGTGAATGGCTTTATTACCACAGGTTGTAAGAGGGGTTATAGTGAAACCAATCGTGAACTCGGATATTGAGTAATCGAGTGGATCGAAGTGTTCGGTTATAGATTCAGCCAATGTAATAGCACTTACTGCTGTCCCAAGACTTCAGGCTGCATGGGGAGGCAGGAGTATCATCCCTGTCTGGGAAACAACCAAATAACATGTCTACTATAAGACCTGGAGTTCATTATTGTATGGAAATGTGTTACCCAGGTAGCTTAAATGTCTGTAATGTCTATTTAAAAAAAATATATATATAATTGTTTGTAATGTCTTTTTAGTTCTGTATCGGAACCCAGGTAGACTAGCTGACATCATGGTATTGACATATACATACTATTTGACCTCTGCAGGTTTACTAATGACTAGGATTATTGCGTTGTAGGTTTACCTGTGGAGTTGCAGGTGTCCTCAAATTCCTCACTGTCTCTGCTGGAGGGGCGTCGGCCCAGTCCCACAGAGTAGGCCCTCTGTCTGCGACTGCCTGCCTGGGAGCTCCGTCTGTTCCCCAAACGCAACCCTACACATGACGGGATACCAGTCATCACACACCACTGCTATCCAAACCATACTCCTCGGAGCCTGGATCCTGCCTCTCTTTCTTCCTAGGTTCCTGCCTTGTAGAGAGTTTTTCCCATCCACTGTGCTTCTACATCTGCATTGCCTGCTCTTTGGGGTTTTAGGCTGGGTATCTGTAAAACACTTCGTGACAACTGCTGATGTAAGAAGGGCTGTATAAAATACATTTAGTTGTTTGAAATTTGATCGATACCGTTTCACAGACTTCAGTTACCATACATATTGTCAAATTAGGCCATGTGTTTTCAGGTTTGCTGTGACTGTGGAACTGTCTGAAGTGTTACCGGTGTTTCTCACTTCCACAGTGTCTGATGGACCCTTGCTGGTGTTGGCGTCAGTGGCAGTAAAGGCTGTGTACGTACAGATGATGTTACAGCTCTTACTGGTCTGGATGGCTTTCATACGGTACCGCTTAGCAGGCCCTGCAAAACAAGTATACGGCATACTATCAATCATACACTTAGAGACAGGTATACTACAAAGCAGGATCAGCCATCTAACTTTGATAAGCAACAAGAAATAACTATAGATTTTCTTGTTCATTATAAAAGCGAGACTTAGATACAGTCAGGTCTAAAGATAGGCAAAAAGACTACAAAATAAATAATAAAAATACTGAGCTATATTGGCAGCCCAATTCTGATATTTTCCCCAAATATTGTGGAAAGAGCTGATCTTTATTTAAGTCAGTTAAGAACAAATTATTTTTTTCAATGTCGGCCTAGGAACAGTGGGTTAACTGCCTTGTTCGGGAGCAGAACGGCAGATTTTTACCTTGTCAGCTCAGGGATTCGATCTTGCAACCTTTCGGTTACTAGTCCAACGCTCTAACCACAAGGCTACCTGCCTGTGGCAAGTGACCTAGTGGTAAAAGATCAGAATTCAACTGCCTGTGTAAACGCAGCCATTGCGTGCTCAAATAATAGGAAAATGATATTATTTTATACTACTACAATTGCTCAGAGAAAGAGATTTTGTACTTTTGTTCTCTCAAAAAGATAGGGGTCAAAATGATTGGCTGTTTTCAAGACCATTGAAATAGTGCTGCATCCCTCCGACAGAGTTCCAGACACTCCCAGTTGTGCTGAAGCTGTTCTGGCTCCTGGTGCCAAATTCCCTGCTTCAGACACATTGTGTTGGTGTTTCCTTTATTCTGGCAGTTACATGTACCTTACTATTTGTGTTATTTATTTTACACAGTCTTTTTTGCTCATCTTTATCAAGTGTGCCAATAACCTGATTCTGCGTTTTCGTTTGTTGATTCAATTACACCATATCCATTACAAGCTTATGTTTCAAAGAAATTAAGTTACATCAGAATATTTAGGCAAGTTAGCTGGCTAACTCTTTGATCCTGCTTTGTAGTATACCCCTTTGTACTCAACTAATCAAGGCTGAAACAAAACCCTGTACACCCTGTGACCTCCTCAATCCCAAAATGGAGGAACACTGGTGGAAACCCTCACCGTGCTCGATGTCACTCTCCTTCTCCGCCATCTTCTCAAAGTCCCTGATTGCAGAGCGAGCTGTCAGCTGGTGGATAATTTCCTCCCAGAGGTCTCCCCCTCCTCCCCCTTCTCCTCCTCCCCCAGATGTCCCTCCTGTCCCTTGGTCCTCAGGGGCCCAGAGTTGTGTCAGGTCCACGGTGACCTCCCAGGAAACAGGCCTGCTTCCTAGGAGGCCGTGGATGAGGGAGCGGCACTGGGCAGGGGGCGTGGGGGGGTCGTCCGGGGGAGCGGCGGTAAACAGGTACTCCGGGTCAGTGAAGCTGTCCCAGTCCAGAGGAGAGACAGGGAACAGCAGGCCGTCTTGGGGGAGAGAAAGAGGGGTAGAAGGAGAGGGTTAGTGGATGGATGGAAAATAGAGAGAAAGAGAGTGCGAGGGAGTTTAGTTTCAGACATCAGTCTAGAGGTGAGTTAACCTACTGGAGTCAGTGAGGCTCCTGCGGGACAGCCCTCTGGGTGTAGGCTGGTTCTCCCCATCGCTCTCCTCTAGCCTCCCCCCCACCGCCTGATCAAAGGAGACTCTCTCTAGTGCCCTCCGCAGGCGGTGCATGTCCAGCTCACCCTGGGGGGAGGAGAAACTCCTTGCAGACATGGCTGAACGGGCCAATGCCCTCTGTCTCCTTCGAGATTCCTCCCCTCCACACATACGCCCTGCCTGGATTGTGACAAGGGAAAACGAGTACACTGGGTTAAAAAATATTTACAGCAGTGTCGTCTAATGACTACAGTATTGAGGTGGTTCAGTCCTACCTTTTCTGACACGGAATCTGTATTCTCTGAGGAGGGGGGCTGTTGCCATGGCGACTCGCCCCAGCGGGACAGGGTGCTTCTCTGTTCGGGTGGAGCCATCTTCTCGAGGCCCTGCGGCAGGGAGCCTGTGTCCAGGCACGGGATGGGGAGCAGATCAGTGGGGTAAGGGCCTCCCATAGAGTCGGAGGTGGAGGGGGTGTGGGTGTAGGGCAGCCCCCTCTCACTGCTCAGAGAGCAGCGGGTCAGAACATACTGCTCCTGGATGTAAGAACTCTCCTGGATCCTACCACGAACATCACTGGACCATTCCACCTCTCCACCTGTGGATGAGATATCAGAGGACAGCTTGGAACACAGCTATAATCATTGTGCTTCAGGTGTAATATGCACAAAGCCAAAGGAACTTTACAGGTATTGGATTGAGGGAACTGAGTGACCGTGTCATTTCTTGAGTGTCAGTATTTCACCTGTACTAGTCCCAGTGTCGGTGTCTTTGGCACAGGAGAACTCTGAGGAGATTTCCCGGGAGATTTCCCTCAGCGCCTCCTCTAGGTCTGCACCTTCTGATGATGTAACCAGAGGGAGGAGCTCAGACACGGAGGGAGGGGAAAGCTCGTCGTTGGATTGGCCGAACACAGAGCCCACCGAGCCCCGAGACAAGCCTTTATAGCCCCGACCACGCCCCTACAGAACACACAAGGCGAGAGAAGGGACTGAGTTTACTTTTGTATTCTGCACAGTTTACATGCTGTCCACAAGACAGGACACTTGAAAGCCTTTCCAGAGTGGATAGTTGGACACTCACCTCAGTCTTCTTGCCTCTGAAGCTAGACACATCGTACAGGGTACAGTAGCCAATCAGGCTATTCCCCGGGTAAAGCGGAGGGATCTCATTGGGTGACAGGAGAGCCTCCATGTTATCAGGCAGGTACCAGTCTATACGTACATCTGTGAGGACTGGCTCAAAGGCCTTCTTCAGGGACTTTATCAGCTGAGGGATCAGTTAAACATTAGGGGTTAACGGTTGATTCAAATATGTTTTAATTTATAGGTTGAGGAGGGAAGCGATAATCTTTGAATGTTAGAGTAGACTGTTTTTCCCCAGTAGCCTACTACAGTATTTCCCCAAAGTGAAATGATTGAAATAGTTTTACTTTCCCCACTAGGGGACAGTGATGTCGCTTCTCACCTTGGGCTGCAGCCTCTCCTCATCACCCAAGAACTCTGTGGTTCCACCTGTCACCTTGGCAACGCCCTGTAGGAGCCTCCTGCAGGCTCTGGGGCCCAGGCCAAGACCAAAGCACCTGGGATAATAATACAGTTTTTCTCAATTGCTAAAACACTAAAACCCATTGGCTGAACAAAGTTCTCAGTTGCCTGGACTCATTTAGCTAATTATGCAGTCTGTTGTCAATACCTTAAACCATTTCACATGATAAAACACAATTTGCAAATCTCACTTAGACTTTTCAGCAAAACTCTATAAACACATTCTCATTCTCAAAACACATTCTGCACTCTAATGCACATGTCATCCATACTGGTAAACACAAGTGGCAACAGTCAAATACAAATAGAGAACATATGTCATTGATTCAACACAACCACTCAAAATTGATTTAACCTGTTTCAAATGATGCGACACAACCAATATAAGCCAGTTCAGAGAGCAAACAGGTTGTTGAAGGTGGGAAGGAGAAGGTCTGAGAATGGATACTGTAGTACAGTGCATTGTAGGCTGTATACTGTAGAATGGATGAATTGTGCTTTCCATTCATTAACAGTACTGTCTGCCCAATAGATTTTGACTGGTTGCAGGTTCATATCAACAAAGAACAAGAATTACAGTATCACCGAGACAAATGACAAGTTTGTGAGATGCAGGCTACAGTACTGTAAAAATAGGGGTACAGGGAGGAGGAAGAACAAAAAACAAAATTGCAAAGAGCAAAGCAGAGGAGTCATTTCTGATCAATTTTGAGCTAAAACTGTTCTGAGGCGAATATTTAATTTTGTAAGAGGAGTCAGGGGTTATGTAAATAGTGCTTGAAGATGAGGTTTTGTGTTTAATATTTTCAGGAAATGGAGCAAGGTTTCAGAAATTGTGTTTTAGCAATTGAGAAAAACTGTAAAATACCTCTTATTCAGTTGAGAGAGAGAGAGAGAGAGAGAGAGAGAGAGAGAGAGTGAGAGAGAGAGGGGGAATCTATCTACTGTCGCAAATTTAGACAGATTTATTAGTTAGGGACTTTAAAACCAGGAGATGTATGATTGACTTACTGTGTCCTTCGTATCTAAACCTGAGTTATTAGCTACACACAGCAGTGTTGAACACAACACTGAGAGGAATCAAATGGCATTTCACTAATTGAATGGCTGAAAGGGCCACAGGCCAGACTCATTGAAAAAGCCAAGTGACAGACAGTGTGTTGCTCTGCTCTGAATTCAGCTACGTCTGTCTGTCAGGCCAGACTCATTGAAAAAGCCAAGTGACAGACAGTGTGTTGCTCTGCTCTGAATTCAGCTACGTCTGTCTGTCAGGCCAGACTCATTGAAAAAGCCAAGTGACAGACAGTGTGTTGCTCTGCTCTGAATTCAGCTACGTCTGTCTGTCAGGCCAGACTCATTGAAAAAGCCAAGTGACAGACAGTGTGTTGCTCTGCTCTGACAGCTACGTCTGTCTGTCAGGCCAGACTCATTGAAAAAGCCAAGTGACAGACAGTGTGTTGCTCTGCTCTGAATTCAGCTACGTCTGTCTGTCAGGCCAGACTCATTGAAAAAGCCAAGTGACAGACAGTGTGTTGCTCTGCTCTGAATTCAGCTACGTCTGTCTGTCAGGCCAGACTCATTGAAAAAGCCAAGTGACAGACAGTGTGTTGCTCTGCTCTGAATTCAGCTACGTCTGTCTGTCAGGCCAGACTCATTGAAAAAGCCAAGTGACAGACAGTGTGTTGCTCTGCTCTGAATTCAGCTACGTCTGTCTGTCAGGGCAGACTCATTAAAAAGCCAAAAAATTCAGCCAAGTGACAGACAGTGTGTTGCTCTGCTCTGAATTCAGCTACGTCTGTCTGTCAGGGCAGACTCATTGAAAAAGCCAAGTGACAGACAGTGTGTTGCTCTGCTCTGAATTCAAAGGGCAGACTCATTGAAAAAGCCAAGTGACAGACAGTGTGTTGCTCTGCTCTGAATTCAGCTACGTCTGTCTGTCAGGGCAGACTCATTGAAAAAGCCAAGTGACAGACAGTGTGTTGCTCTGCTCTGAATTCAGCTACGTCTGTCTGTCAGGGCAGACTCATTGAAAAAGCCAAGTGACAGACAGTGTGTTGCTCTGCTCTGAATTCAGCTACGTCTGTCTGTCAGGGCAGACTCATTGAAAAAGCCAAGTGACAGACAGTGTGTTGCTCTGCTCTGAATTCAGCTACGTCTGTCTGTCAGGGCAGACTCATTGAAAAAGCCAAGTGACAGACAGTGTGTTGCTCTGCTCTGAATTCAGCTACGTCTGTCTGTCAGGCCAGACTCATTGAAAAAGCCAAGTGACAGACAGTGTGTTGCTCTGCTCTGAATTCAGCTACGTCTGTCTGTCAGGCCAGACTCATTGAAAAAGCCAAGTGACAGACAGTGTGTTGCTCTGCTCTGAATTCAGCTACGTCTGTCTGTCAGGCCAGACTCATTGAAAAAGCCAAGTGACAGACAGTGTGTTGCTCTGCTCTGAATTCAGCTACGTCTGTCTGTCAGGCCAGACTCATTGAAAAAGCCAAGTGACAGACAGTGTGTTGCTCTGCTCTGAATTCAGCTACGTCTGTCTGTCAGGCCAGACTCATTGAAAAAGCCAAGTGACAGACAGTGTGTTGCTCTGCTCTGAATTCAGCTACGTCTGTCTGTCAGGCCAGACTCATTGAAAAAGCCAAGTGACAGACAGTGTGTTGCTCTGCTCTGAATTCAGCTACGTCTGTCTGTCAGGCCAGACTCATTGAAAAAGCCAAGTGACAGACAGTGTGTTGCTCTGCTCTGAATTCAGCTACGTCTGTCTGTCAGGCCAGACTCATTGAAAAAGCCAAGTGACAGACAGTGTGTTGCTCTGCTCTGAATTCAGCTACGTCTGTCTGTCAGGCCAGACTCATTGAAAAAGCCAAGTGACAGACAGTGTGTTGCTCTGCTCTGAATTCAGCTACGTCTGTCTGTCAGGCCAGACTCATTGAAAAAGCCAAGTGACAGACAGTGTGTTGCTCTGCTCTGAATTCAGCTACGTCTGTCTGTCAGGGCAGACTCATTGAAAAAGCCAAGTGACAGACAGTGTGTTGCTCTGCTCTGAATTCAGCTACGTCTGTCTGTCAGGCCAGACTCATTGAAAAAGCCAAGTGACAGACAGTGTGTTGCTCTGCTCTGAATTCAGCTACGTCTGTCTGTCAGGCCAGACTCATTGAAAAAGCCAAGTGACAGACAGTGTGTTGCTCTGCTCTGAATTCAGCTACGTCTGTCTGTCAGGCCAGACTCATTGAAAAAGCCAAGTGACAGACAGTGTGTTGCTCTGCTCTGAATTCAGCTGTGTTGCTCTGCTCTGACGTCTGTCTGTCAGGGCAGACTCATTGAAAAAGCCAAGTGACAGACAGTGTGTTGCTCTGCTCTGAATTCAGCTACGTCTGTCTGTCAGGGCAGACTCATTGAAAAAGCCAAGACAGACAGTGTGTTGCTCTGCTCTGAATTCAGCTACGTCTGTCTGTCAGGGCAGACTCATTGAAAAAGCCAAGTGACAGACAGTGTGTTGCTCTGCTCTGAATTCAGCTACGTCTGTCTGTCAGGCCAGACTCATTGAAAAAGCCAAGTGACAGACAGTGTGTTGCTCTGCTCTGAATTCAGCTACGTCTGTCTGTCAGGCCAGACTCATTGAAAAAGCCAAGTGACAGACAGTGTGTTGCTCTGCTCTGAATTCAGCTACGTCTGTCTGTCAGGCAGACTCATTGAAAAAGCCAAGTGACAGACAGTGTGTTGCTCTGCTCTGAATTCAGCTACGTCTGTCTGTCAGGGCAGACTCATTGAAAAAGCCAAGTGACAGACAGTGTGTTGCTCTGCTCTGAATTCAGCTACGTCTGTCTGTCAGGGCAGACTCATTGAAAAAGCCAAGTGACAGACAGTGTGTTGCTCTGCTCTGAATTCAGCTACGTCTGTCTGTCAGGGCAGACTCATTGAAAAAGCCAAGTGACAGACAGTGTGTTGCTCTGCTCTGAATTCAGCTACGTCTGTCTGTCAGGCCAGACTCATTGAAAAAGCCAAGTGACAGACAGTGTGTTGCTCTGCTCTGAATTCAGCTACGTCTGTCTGTCAGGCCAGACTCATTGAAAAAGCCAAGTGACAGACAGTGTGTTGCTCTGCTCTGAATTCAGCTACGTCTGTCTGTCAGGGCAGACTCATTGAAAAAGCCAAGTGACAGACAGTGTGTTGCTCTGCTCTGAATTCAGCTACGTCTGTCTGTCAGGCCAGACTCATTGAAAAAGCCAAGTGACAGACAGTGTGTTGCTCTGCTCTGAATTCAGCTACGTCTGTCTGTCAGGCCAGACTCATTGAAAAAGCCAAGTGACAGACAGTGTGTTGCTCTGCTCTGAATTCAGCTACGTCTGTCTGTCAGGCCAGACTCATTGAAAAAGCCAAGTGACAGACAGTGTGTTGCTCTGCTCTGAATTCAGCTACGTCTGTCTGTCAGGCCAGACTCATTGAAAAAGCCAAGTGACAGACAGTGTGTTGCTCTGCTCTGAATTCAGCTACGTCTGTCTGTCAGGGCAGACTCATTGAAAAAGCCAAGTGACAGACAGTGTGTTGCTCTGCTCTGAATTCAGCTACGTCTGTCTGTCAGGGCAGACTCATTGAAAAAGCCAAGTGACAGACAGTGTGTTGCTCTGCTCTGAATTCAGCTACGTCTGTCTGTCAGGCCAGACTCATTGAAAAAGCCAAGTGACAGACAGTGTGTTGCTCTGCTCTGAATTCAGCTACGTCTGTCTGTCAGGCCAGACTCATTGAAAAAGCCAAGTGACAGACAGTGTGTTGCTCTGCTCTGAATTCAGCTACGTCTGTCTGTCAGGCCAGACTCATTGAAAAAGCCATGTGACAGACAGTGTGTTGCTCTGCTCTGAATTCAGCTACGTCTGTCTGTCAGGGCAGACTCATTGAAAAAGCCAAGTGACAGACAGTGTGTTGCTCTGCTCTGAATTCAGCTACGTCTGTCTGTCAGGCCAGACTCATTGAAAAAGCCAAGTGACAGACAGTGTGTTGCTCTGCTCTGAATTCAGCTACGTCTGTCTGTCAGGCCAGACTCATTGAAAAAGCCAAGTGACAGACAGTGTGTTGCTCTGCTCTGAATTCAGCTACGTCTGTCTGTCAGGGCAGACTCATTGAAAAAGCCAAGTGACAGACAGTGTGTTGCTCTGCTCTGAATTCAGCTACGTCTGTCTGTCAGGCCAGACTCATTGAAAAAGCCAAGTGACAGACAGTGTGTTGCTCTGCTCTGAATTCAGCTACGTCTGTCTGTCAGGCCAGACTCATTGAAAAAGCCAAGTGACAGACAGTGTGTTGCTCTGCTCTGAATTCAGCTACGTCTGTCTGTCAGGGCAGACTCATTGAAAAAGCCAAGTGACAGACAGTGTGTTGCTCTGCTCTGAATTCAGCTACGTCTGTCTGTCAGGCCAGACTCATTGAAAAAGCCAAGTGACAGACAGTGTGTTGCTCTGCTCTGAATTCAGCTACGTCTGTCTGTCAGGGCAGACTCATTGAAAAAGCCAAGTGACAGACAGTGTGTTGCTCTGCTCTGAATTCAGCTACGTCTGTCTGTCAGGGCAGACTCATTGAAAAAGCCAAGTGACAGACAGTGTGTTGCTCTGCTCTGAATTCAGCTACGTCTGTCTGTCAGGGCAGACTCATTGAAAAAGCCAAGTGACAGACAGTGTGTTGCTCTGCTCTGAATTCAGCTACGTCTGTCTGTCAGGCCAGACTCATTGAAAAAGCCAAGTGACAGACAGTGTGTTGCTCTGCTCTGAATTCAGCTACGTCTGTCTGTCAGGCCAGACTCATTGAAAAAGCCAAGTGACAGACAGTGTGTTGCTCTGCTCTGAATTCAGCTACGTCTGTCTGTCAGGGCAGACTCATTGAAAAAGCCAAGTGACAGACAGTGTGTTGCTCTGCTCTGAATTCAGCTACGTCTGTCTGTCAGGCCAGACTCATTGAAAAAGCCAAGTGACAGACAGTGTGTTGCTCTGCTCTGAATTCAGCTACGTCTGTCTGTCAGGCCAGACTCATTGAAAAAGCCAAGTGACAGACAGTGTGTTGCTCTGCTCTGAATTCAGCTACGTCTGTCTGTCAGGCAGACTCATTGAAAAAGCCAAGTGACAGACAGTGTGTTGCTCTGCTCTGAATTCAGCTACGTCTGTCTGTCAGGCCAGACTCATTGAAAAAGCCAAGTGACAGACAGTGTGTTGCTCTGCTCTGAATTCAGCTACGTCTGTCTGTCAGGGCAGACTCATTGAAAAAGCCAAGTGACAGACAGTGTGTTGCTCTGCTCTGAATTCAGCTACGTCTGTCTGTCAGGCAGACTCATTGAAAAAGCCAAGTGACAGACAGTGTGTTGCTCTGCTCTGAATTCAGCTACGTCTGTCTGTCAGGGCAGACTCATTGAAAAAGCCAAGTGACAGACAGTGTGTTGCTCTGCTCTGAATTCAGCTACGTCTGTCTGTCAGGCCAGACTCATTGAAAAAGCCAAGTGACAGACAGTGTGTTGCTCTGCTCTGAATTCAGCTACGTCTGTCTGTCAGGCCAGACTCATTGAAAAAGCCAGAGTGACATGTGTTGCTCTGCTCTGAAAAAGCAAGTGACAAAGCCAAGTCCAGCTACGTCTGTCTGTCAGGCCAGACTCATTGAAAAAGACAGACAGTGTGTTGCTCTGCTCTGAATTCAGCTACGTCTGTCTGTCAGGCCAGACTCATTGAAAAAGCCAAGTGACAGACAGTGTGTTGCTCTGCTCTGCATTCAGCTACGTCTGTCTGTCAGGGCAGACTCATTGAAAAAGCCAAGTGACAGACAGTGTGTTGCTCTGCTCTGAATTCAGCTACGTCTGTCTGTCAGGCCAGACTCATTGAAAAAGCCAAGTGACAGACAGTGTGTTGCTCTGCTCTGAATTCAGCTACGTCTGTCTGTCAGGGCAGACTCATTGAAAAAGCCAAGTGACAGACAGTGTGTTGCTCTGCTCTGAATTCAGCTACGTCTGTCTGTCAGGGCAGACTCATTGAAAAAGCCAAGTGACAGACAGTGTGTTGCTCTGCTCTGAATTCAGCTACGTCTGTCTGTCAGGGCAGACTCATTGAAAAAGCCAAGTGACAGACAGTGTGTTGCTCTGCTCTGAATTCAGCTACGTCTGTCTGTCAGGCCAGACTCATTGAAAAAGCCAAGTGACAGACAGTGTGTTGCTCTGCTCTGAATTCAGCTACGTCTGTCTGTCAGGGCAGACTCATTGAAAAAGCCAAGTGACAGACAGTGTGTTGCTCTGCTCTGAATTCAGCTACGTCTGTCTGTCAGGCCAGACTCATTGAAAAAGCCAAGTGACAGACAGTGTGTTGCTCTGCTCTGAATTCAGCTACGTCTGTCTGTCAGGCCAGACTCATTGAAAAAGCCAAGTGACAGACAGTGTGTTGCTCTGCTCTGAATTCAGCTACGTCTGTCTGTCAGGCCAGACTCATTGTCCCACATGAATATCAATACACACACACACACACACACACACACACACACACGTGGGCTAGGGTTAGAGGTTGGAATCACATTTGTGATTTGACCGCTCCCTACGTACCTCCATCATCTTCTCTAACATAACCAGTGTGCTGTCGGGGATAGCTGGGCTAACAGTAGAATACTAATGAAGGATAAATGGAGTTATTGTTGCACAATGCCCAGGGAGCTGGAAAGGGGGGGGGGGCAGACTAGACCAGAGTGGTGTGGCAGTAACTGCAGAGGGAAGCAATTAGTGGGATTAATGGGTGTGGCTTATATCTGATACTTCATACTGCATCAGCCACTCTCTTTCTAACTCTCTCTTTTTCTTGCTCTCTCTCCTTCCAAACACACAGACTTACACCGACGCACGTTATTACCACAATATTCAGGGTTGAACCTACAGTATCACTTTTGATCACTACGGTAGGTTTTAAACGCTAACTGATCCCATTCCTACTCATTCTACCAGCCGCCGTCAGACAATACCTGGCAGCACAAGTGTTCCTGCGGACCAGCTCCAGCACCTTGCCCACACTGCTGACGCTGCCGTCTGTGATGATGAACACCTGGCGGGGGCAGGAGCGCTGCACAGGCTGCTGATACACCCAGGACAGCGCCCCCAGCAGGTTGGTTTCCCGCATGTCAGCCCTCATCTTGTGGATGTACTCACAGGACTGTGCCAAGGTCACCTGGGGAGAGGGGAGCAGAGCGGAGAGTAAGGGATAGGGGAGGGGAGCGGCGAGTAAGGGAGAGGGGAGCAGAGCGGAGAGTAAGGGATAGGGGAGGGGAGGGGAGCGGAGCGGAGAGTAAGGGATAGGGGAGCAGAGCGGAGAGTAAGGGATAGGGGAGGGGAGCGGAGAGTAAGGGAGAGGGGAGCAGAGCGGAGAGTAAGGGATAGGGGAGGGGAGGGGAGCGGAGCGGAGAGTAAGGGATAGGGGAGGGGAGCGGAGAGTAAGGGATAGGGGAGCAGAGCGGAGAGTAAGGGATAGGGGAGGGGAGCGGAGAGTAAGGGATAGGGGAGGGGAGCGGAGAGTAAGGAATAGGGGAGCAGAGCGGAGAGTAAGGGATAGGGGGGGAGCGGAGAGTAAGGGATAGGGGAGGGGAGCGGAGAGTAGGGATAGGGGAGCAGAGCGGAGAGTAAGGGATAGGGAGGGAGCGGAGAGTAAGGGATAGGGGAGCAGAGCGGAGAGTAAGGGAGAGGGGAGCAGAGCGGAGAGTAAGGGATAGGGGAGGGGAGGGGAGCGGAGCGGAGAGTAAGGGATAGGGGAGGGGAGCGGAGAGTAGGGATAGGGGAGCAGAGCGGAGTAAGGGATAGGGGGGAGCGGAGAGTAAGGGATAGGGGAGGGAGCGGAGAGTAAGGGATAGGGGAGGGGAGCGGAGAGTAAGGGATAGGGGAGGGGAGCGGAGAGTAAGGGATAGGGAGGGGAGCGGAGAGTAAGGGATAGGGGAGGGGAGCGGAGAGTAAGGGATAGGGGAGCAGAGCGGAGAGTAAGGGATAGGGGAGGGGAGCGGAGAGTAAGGGATAGGGGAGGGGAGCGGAGGTAAGGGATAGGGGGAGCAGAGCGGAGAGTAAGGGATAGGGGAGGGAGCGGAGAGTAAGGGATAGGGGAGCAGAGCGGAGAGTAAGGGATAGGGAGGGGAGCGGAGAGTAAGGGATAGGGGAGCAGAGCGGAGAGTAAGGGATAGGGGAGGGGAGCGGAGAGTAAGGGATAGGGGAGCAGAGCGGAGAGTAAGGGAGAGGGAGCAGAGCGGCGAGTAAGGGATAGGGGAGCAGAGCGGAGAGAGTAAGGGATAGGGGAGGGGAGCGGAGAGTAAGGGATAGGGAGCAGAGCGGAGAGTAAGGGATAGGGGAGGAGCGGAGAGTAAGGGATAGGGGAGCAGAGCGGAGAGTAAGGGATAGGGGAGCAGAGCGGAGAGTAAGGGAGAGGGGAGCAGAGCGGCGAGTAAGGGATAGGGGAGGGGAGCAGAGCGGAGAGTAAGGGATAGGGGAGGGGAGGGGAGGGACAGATAGGATTACAGCCTATTGGTACATATTGATGGACACATTTGATAAGCAGTGTATGATCACCAAACTATTCTTCTAATTAATTTAATCAATGAGGGGGCATAAAAACTTAAGGGTAGCATACATCTACTGTACACTATATAATTGACAGAGGGATAGTATGATATGCATCAGATTGGGCGAGGAGAAACGAGGGGCACTTACGAGTTTCAATAAATCTCTTGTTATCTGTCTGGTAGAACGGGGTAAATACCTTCCTATTGTTTGATATGTAAACGTTGGAAGAGCTCAATTGATTTGAATTGGAATAAATCAAACAGACATAATCCTATATTTCTATTGACGTTAGAATGTAATCAAGCCCTGTCCAACCTGTAAGGGAATAGAAACGTAACAAAGCCCATAGTAGACCATCATTGAACAACATTAACAGTGTTGGTCACCCAACGTCAGCACCTGCACCTGCCTAAACCCAAATCACAAAGGGGACACAAACACCCATGGCAATCTGTGATTAATTAAACCAGACAGAGAGAGAGAGGGAGAGAGAACAGGTTAGGTGGCTATTGCTCATCCTCGTTTTTCTCATTGTAATATGCATGAAAGGTCACCATATGTTGTTTAGCTGCTGTTTGTCCTTGCACAGCCCTGGTCTGGCTAAAACCTGATACTCAGCTGCTAGGGCAACCCTGGTGTGAGCTGACCTGGACTCTGAATGAGGTGGAACAGAGAGGGGGACAGGACAGAAGGTCCACAAGTGATTTATTTTTCAAGTTCATCAAGGTCCTGCTGAGAACACCTTGTCTGACTGAGCATGTTAAGCTCTTCACTTTAACATGGTTTGTAGATCTTCATTACATGTAAGGTTGGATGGAAGCTCATGGTTGCTCGGCAAATGGAGACCCATTGTCAAGGTGACACAGTATACTTCACATTCATTTGGCGATTGAGCCCTGCAGATTTCTCTTAATGCATATATATGGATCTACAATGGATCAGCATAACAGATTGTGGGGAATATCAGTCAATAATAGATTACTTCTTTGAGGAGTGAAAGCATCTGACAAACTTTGACTTTTTAGGGTGAACTATTCATTTGAGCTCTGACGTAGTACTTACATCTGTGCAGAGCTTGCTGGTGGTGAACAGGGCTTTGATGGTGGTGCCGAAGCCTATGATGTTGAGCATGGTGCCTGGAGGAAGACTCTTCAGAGCTACCACCATTGGTTCCTTGGGACAGGAAGTAGACATTGGTTTAGTATACCATCTATTGCACCTTGCCTATGTCGCTCGGCCATCGCTCATCCATATATTCATATGTACATATTCTCATTCACCCCTTTTAGATTTGTGTGTATTAGGTAGTTTTTGGGGAACTGTTAGATTACTTCTTAGATATTACTGCACTGTCGGAACCAGAAGCTTGGCACAGCTTGGAAAATTCCAGAAAATGATGTCATGGCTTTAGACTTTTCTGATAGGCTAATTGACATCATTTGAGTCAACTGGAGGTGTACCTGTGGATGTATTTCAAGGCCTACCTTCAAACTCAGTGCCTCTTTGCTTGACATGGGAATATCAAAAGAAATCAGCCAAGACCTCATTAAAAGAAATGTAGACCTCCACAACTCTGGTTCATCCTTGGGAGCAATTTCCAAACGCCTGAAGGTACCACGTTCATCTGTACAAACAATAGTACGCAAGTATAAACACCTAGGGACCACACAGCCGTCATACCGCTCAGGAAGGAGACGCGTTCTGTCTCCTAGAGATGAACGTACTTTGGTGAGAAAAGTGCAAATCAATCACAGAACAACAGCAAAGGACCATGGAGGAAACAGGTACAAAAGTATCTATATCGACAGTAAAACGAGTCCTATATCGACATAACCAGAAAGGCCGGTCAGCAAGGAAGCCACTGCTCCAAAACCGCCATAAAAAAGCCAGACTACGGTTTGCAACTGCACATGGGGGAAAAGATCGTAGGCTTGCAAGGGGGAGGCTTGCAACCCGAAGAACACCATCCCAACAGTTAAACACGGGGGTGGCAGCATCATGTTGTGGGGTTGCTTTGCTGCAAGAGGGACTGGTGCACTTCACAAAATAGATGGCATCATGAGGGAGGAAAATGATGTGGATATATTGATACAACATCTCAAGACATCAGTCAGGAATTTACAGCTTGGTCGCAATTGGGTCTTCCAAATGGACAATGACCCCAAGCATACTTCCAATGTTGTGGCAAAATGGCTTAAGGACAACAAAGTCAAGGTATTGGAGTGGCCATCACAAAGCCCTAACCTTAATCGTAAAGAAAATTTGTGGGCAGAAGCGTGTGCGAGCAAGGAGGCCTTACAAACCTGACTCAGTTACACCAGCTCTGTCAGGAAGAATGGTTCAAAATTCACCCAACATATTGCGGGAAGCTTGTGGAAGGCTACCCGAATCGTTTAACCCAAGTTGAACAATTTAAAGACAATGCTACCAAATACTAATTGAGTGTATGTAAACTTCTGACCCACTGGGAATGTGATGAAAGAAATTAAAGCTTAAATAAGTAATTTTCTCTACTATTATTCTGACATTTCACATTCTTAAAACAAATTGGTGATTCTAACTGACCTGAGAAAGGGCATTTTTACTAGGATTAAATGTCAGGAACTGTGAAAAACGGAGTTTAATTAAATGTATTTGGCTACGATGTATGTAAACCTCCGACTTCACCTGTATTTTTATCCCTTCCTCTTCACTATGTGTTTTCTCCATCATCACCTTGATGCGGTGGATGTTGATGCCGCTCATGCTGCCGCTGCGGTCTATGAGGAAGAGCAGTTCCCTGGTGGCACGGTGCAGCTCTGGAGGCTCAGACAGCAGGTCAGGACAGAAGTTGAGCATCAGGACCGGGCTGCTCAGGATGTCCTTGTGGTACCGCTTTCTCACAAACTCCAACTGTGCAGGAGGATTGATTGATAGAATTTATTAGACAATAAAAAAAACATTATACAGCCAGAATATACTGTGTGTTCGTCCAAATAATGTATAGATGTATTATAAGGACATGAAAGGCTATTTGCTGGGTACTGGGTTGGGTCAATAGTTTAAAGGAAATATAATGAAGCCACACACTGTTGTTTGCGCCCACTGCTTGTTTCGCTTTCAGTCCAGCTCACCTTCTTCTCTGGTTCCAGCTCTTTGCGAGCACAGCGAATGAAGTCGCGGCGGGAACAGATCTGCTGCTCGTATTGGCTGAAGGTGAGCCGACCCCTCTCCAGGATGACCAATGGGCTGTGAGGCTCTGGAGTAGAGAGTTTGGGGACAGAACTCATGATCAGTGAGATAAGGAAGGAGGCCATCAGAGACTATTGTGACACACGCACACACACACACGCACACATGCACAACCACACAGACAGACACTCTCTCTCACCGCTGAGGTGCAGTATGATCTCTATCTGTCTGTCATAGGGGTGTTCCTGTGCCAGCGTGATGTAGGTGGAGGAAGCACTCTGGGCGCTGGGGTCTGCATCTGCCCTGAGTGCATGGGTAGGGCTTTCCAGACCTGGAGAAAGGGACAAGAGAAGCCCAGTTCAACAACAACACTTAGGTGAAGGGGATAGGGTTAGGGGCCAGCTAGAGGAAGGGGCTGGGGAAAGGGTACGCTCCCTCTCAGACAGGCCGGAGTGATTCCACTCCCATACAGGCCCTCCTAGTGCCCAATCTGATTGAGTAGCCTAATTTCCCCCCCACCTAATATCTTGACTGCTGCACAGTGCAGTTACAGTAGCCTGGCCCTGTTCCAAACACACCCACCACCTCCTTCATTCCTCAGCTCCCTTACTCTGTCCCCGTCCCTGGGCTGCCTCACTCTGAGCTCATTGTCCCGCCTCCCCAGACACATTTCATATATCACTATGGGAGTGCCAGGGCCAATTGTATCTGTCACTATATCATTACAGGAGACAGGCTAAAGATAGAAAGAGCTGTTTCTCCCACCCACTCAAGTGTTTGCTGTACTCAAAGAACTCTGCGTCACCAAACCAGGAGGAGATAGCGATGATATTGTAGTGATCCTCGCTATATGAGCCAAGTGGCACGATGCCTAGGGTGTTTGCCTTTCACACCAGTGACCCGCGTTTGCTTTCCTGCCCTTCCGTTTGCTACACTGGTGTCAAAAGTGGGATGGTGGCGGTAAGGCCATCGGAATTGCACGGCCCAAAAGTGTGAGGGGGCGAAGCACGGGGATGTGCTTTTCTGTTCTAAGGGGGCAGTGTATTAAGCCTATATGAACCAAGTTACAATTACCACCAAATGGGTTAACCCTATTTGCATGATGCGTAGGCCTTTCAGGCCAGTGACCCTGGTTCACTTCCCTGCCCTGCTGTTTGCTACAATAGCAAAGCTACTTCGTGGGAAAGAGGTATGTTGACATCAATGGGACTTCCTGGGTAAATAAATGTGGGGCGATAGATGGGTATATAATATGGGTATACCAGCCAGCAGGCATGCCCCTCGGACCAGCAGCTGGAAGTTGAGCTCATAGGGTGCCAGGTTGGTGGCAGGGCTGGTGAAGATGGCATGGGCACACTGTTGCTCCGAACCCAAAACCCTCTCCTGTTTCCCTGAGGTGGCTCCAAAACAACTGGTGGGTCTGGGGGGGGGGATATTAAGCACCAGAGTTTGAATTACACATGACCTTTTGGTTGTTTTTTCAGCACTTGTGGGAATGAATTTTATTGACATCAAACTACCAAACATTTAGATAATTTTCAAGGGGGATGGAAATACCCTGTTTCATCTGATTTCGCCCCATTTTCGCTTTTGCTTGTAGTCACCCGCCCTGTGGCGATGGGAGTGAATACTGTGGGGTAGACCAGGCGGATCGCACCACTCTTCAAGGTGGGGAGTTCCACGGTCGTACTTATGATGACAGATACTATGTCCATCGAGCCAATGACCCCTGTGCCTACGACGAAGGTGGTTCGCTCCAAGTCTTCATCTAGGATGAGATGGCCTAAAAGACAGAGATTCAGATAAAAATGGTCAGTGCATGGTTCCATGGATTGAATAGAATCCTAACATTCACTTCAAGTCGATACATTTTTTTTACACTAAGTGAAAGCCATTTCACGAAGAGGCAAGACGACAAATCCTTTTAGCTTCAGTCCTCTGCCCCATCTTACAAGATTATACCATTATGTTAAATGAATCAAGTGAATGAGGTAAAGGGCATTTCTATTCTGGTAGAGATTCTTTACTCTTCTAAAGTTCTAAGCATCTAAATGTATAGCCTACAAAGTGATTTATAAAGAGAGTTCCAGGATTCATAATAGGAATGCATGCCTGGGTGTTGTGATACGTTCAGAGATAGGTAGGAGGTCTCTCTGAACGAGAGGAAGACTAATGGCATGTCTCCCGGTGGGCGGTCTCACTAAATGGATTAGCTTGAGACTCTTCAATAAAAGCCTAACTGATTTCTTTTAGCGGCTGGTTTGGATGAGCAGGGTATTAGGTACAATTTTACATTTCTGTCGTTTAGCAGACACTCTTATCCAGAGCCACTTACAGTTAGTGCCTTCATCTTACAATACAGTAGATAGGTGAAACAACCACATGTCACAGTCTTAGTTAGTTCCCTCAGTAAAGAAGTTATCAGCAAAGTTAGTGCTAGTTGAAAAGACAAGTGCAAGGTCTTTTTAGGGGCGGGGGGTAAGACAGCTTTATTATGCTGATAGATGCTGAATATGCTGAAGAGTTAGAGTTTCAGACACTTTCAGAAGATTGGCAGGGACTCTGCTGTCCTAACAGGGACCCTGCTGTCCTAACAGAGACTCTGCTGTCCTAACAGGGACTCTGCTGTCCTAACAGGGACTCTGCTGTCCTAGCATCAAAAATGTTTACTGTCACACACCAGATAGGTGCAGTGAAATGTGTTGTTTTACAGGGTCAGCCATAGTAGTACGGCGCCCCTGGAGCAAATTAGGGTCAAGTGCCTTGCTTAAGGGCACATCTACCGATGTTTCACCTTGTCGCCTCTGTATTCAAACCAGCGGCCTTTCTTTTATTATCCCAACACCCAAGCGCTACCTGCCGCCCAAAACTATCAATAAAACAATCACATAGAATGGCAGCTGAGGGAGAGTTGGGAGGCAGAGGGGAAGCAACGGGGTGAGGAACAGGAATGAGACTGATGTGGTATTTGAAAACTCCCAATCAGGTCAGACACACAGAGGAGACCTGGTGTGCCTTAGTCCCTGGTGTGCCTGAGTCCCTGGTGTGCCTTAGTCCCTGGTGTGCCTTAGTCCCTGGTGTGCCTTAGTCCCTGGTGTGCTTGAGTCCCTGGTGTGCCTTAGTCCCTGGTGTGCCTTAGTCCCTGGTGTGCCTTAGTCCCTGGTGTGTTTGAGTCCCTGGTGTGCCTTAGTCCCTGGTGTGCCTTAGTCCCTGGTGTGCCTTAGTCCCTGGTGTGCCTTAGTCCCTGGTGTGCTTGAGTCCCTGGTGTGCCTTAGCCCCTGGTGTGCCTGAGTCCCTGGTGTGACTTAGTCCCTGGTGTGCCTGAGTCCCTGTTGTGCCTTAGTCCCTGGTGTGCCTTAGTCCCTGGTGTGCCTGAGTCCCTGGTGTGCCCGAGTCCCTGGTGTTTCTTAGTCCCTGGTGTGCCTTAGTCCCTGGTGTGCCTTAGTCCCTGGTGTGCCTGAGTTCCTGTGTTGTCTCTCTACTGATTAAAGATTACTTCGTGAAAGTTAGAGAAAGGAAAACATGAAATAGGACCAAACAGAATCTGTGGGCAGTGGTGAAAAGTACATAAGTAAAAATACTTTAAAGTACTACTTAAGTACTTTTATGGGATAGCTGTACTTTACTTTTATATTTTTGACAACTTTTACTTTTAGTCCACTACATTGCTAAAGAAAATAATGTACTTTTTACTCCTTACATTTCAATGATACCCAAAAGTACTAACTACATTTTGAATGCTTAGCAGGATAGGAAAATGGTCTAATTCACTCACTTATCAAGAGAACATCCCCAGTCATCTATACTGACTCTGATCTGGCAGATTCACTAAACACAAATGCTTTGCTTGTAAATGATGTGTTGTAGTGTGCCCCTGGCTATCCATAAATCAAAAAACTCAAGAAAATTGTTCTGTCTGGTTTGCTTAATATGAGGAATTTGAAATGATTTATACTTTTACTTTGATACTTAAGGATATTTTAGCGATTACATTTCCTTTTGACATTTAAAACCAAATACTTTTACTAAAGTATTTTATTGGGTGATTTTCACTTTCACTTGAGTTGTTATCTTTTATGGTATCTTTACTTTTACTCAAGTATGACAAATAGGTACTTTTTCCACCACTGTCTGTGGGTTATGCCCTAAGCTTTTAGAAATGAAAAATACCTTCTGATTCCCTCCTTCTATCCATCCAGCCCTATCTCTACCTCCCTCCTTCCATCCCTACCTTCCTTCCTTCCTTCCTCCTTCCCTCCCTCTCTCCATCCAGCCCTATCTCTACCTCCCTCCTTCCATCCCTACCTTCCTTCCTTCCTCCTTCCCTCCCTCTCTCCATCCAGCCCTATCTCTACCTCCCTCCTTCCATCCCCCTACCTTCCTTCCTTCCTCCTTCCCTCCCTCTCTCCATCCAGTCCTATCTCTACCTCCCTCCTTCAATCCCTACCTTCCTTCCTTCCTTCCTCCTTCCCTCCCTCTCTCCATCCAGCCCTATCTCTACCTCCCTCCTTCCATCCCTACCTTCCTTCCTTCCTCCTTCCCTCCCTCTCTCCATCCAGCCCTATCTCTACCTCCCTCCTTCCATCCCTACCTTCCTTCCTTCCTTCCTTCCTTCCTTCCTTCCTTCCTTCCTTCCTTCCTTCCTTCCTCCTTCCTCCCTCCCTCTCTCCATCCAGCCCTATCTCTACCTCCCTTCTTCCATCCATACCTTCCTTCCTTCCTCCTTCCCTCCCTCTCTCCATCCAGCCCTATCTCTACCTCCCTCCTTCCATCCATACCTTCCTTCCTTTCTCCTTCCCTCCCTCTCTCCATCCTTTCCCTCCATATATCCCTCCCTCCTTCCCTTCTGCTGTACATCTCTCCTTCCCCCCTTTGTTCACCGTTGGTACTCTGCATGTCCAGGCTGGATCCCCCGCAGCAGCCCCACTCCCATCTATCCCTCCCTCCTTCCCTTCTGCCGTACATCTCTCCTTCCCCCCTTTGTTCACCATTGGTACACTGTATGTCCAGGCTGGATCCCCCGCAGCAGCCCCACTCCCATCTATCCCTCCCTCCCTCCTTCCCCCCTTTGTTCACCGTTGGTACTCTGTATGTCCAGACTGGATCCCCCGCAGCAGCCCCACTCCCATCTATCCCTCCCTCCTTCCCCCCTTTGTTCACCGTTGGTACACTGTATGTCCAGGCTGGATCCCCCGCAGCAGCCCCACTCCCGTCCGTTGCCACATTGGCCGTCGAGCCCCGATCCTGGGCAGCAGTCCAGACAGCAATCCTCCAGCTTCCCCCGACTCTGGATCTG
Source organism: Oncorhynchus keta (assembly GCF_023373465.1). Taxonomy (NCBI): domain Eukaryota; kingdom Metazoa; phylum Chordata; class Actinopteri; order Salmoniformes; family Salmonidae; genus Oncorhynchus; species Oncorhynchus keta. Next base: position 39,309,623 of record NC_068435.1, on the reverse strand, counting down.
AACTCCCACCATGCGGCCGGCGATGACCGCCTCAAAGCCCACCACCACCTCCTTCTCCCCCAGCGGGTACACAAACACACCTTGGGGGAGAGGGATGAGGGGAAGGTGCAAGGGGCATTGAATGAAGGACAACAGACAGCAGTTGAAGAACTGCATTACAGAAAGACTATTACAGAAAGACAAGACCAAGACTAGATCTGGCTATAGATGTTGTGGCTTAATATGTGACTAACCGATTGCTAAGGCCCAAAATCCCACCTCCCCCCATGACATCAGTGTGTGACCTCACCCTCCACAGGTTCGGTGTCTGTGTTGGCGTAGGTGAGATGCGCGGTGATGCCCAGGGAGCAGCCGTTGGCACAGGACTTGATGCAGGAGGCCTTGAGGAGAAGCGGGGCCCACGTGGACCGGTTTCTCAGGCCAACCATCGTCTCTGGATTTGAGGAAGAGAGAAAATCCTTGAGTGTGTTTGCGTGTGTGTAAGATAGTGTGTGTGCGCACGTGTGTGTGCACACGCATTCAAATGGCCTCAGTGTCTAGCCTTATCAAGGGGAAGGATCAGAAGCACAGTATGGAAAGTTCCTCGACCAATTATGTGCTTCTAAATTAGGCTTTCTCTCAATTGATGGAAAGAACATTGGCCTCGAATCAGCTCTGATAATTATTTCAAAATGTCAGCTAAAGGTCCCCACATTTAATGAACCTTGCTGCAGGGCAATTGTGCCAGGTTGGTATCATAAAGAAAATGTAAATATGTACTGTTTTCACATGAATTACCTGTGTAACTGTGAGATATATTTATTTACAGAAGCCCCATCTTGCCTTGGGCTTCTACTCTGGCAACCGAGCTATCCCCTCTCTCCACCTGCATAGCAACCGGTTGCAGCAGTGTTTGAGGGTCAACTCAATCATTAACAGATTGGTCAACACTCCATGGGCTCCTGGGCAGCATCTCCTCAACAGCTACCTGATGCAAATCCATACTATACAGCTTCACAAGGCTTACCTGACCACAGAGGAGATAAGAGTGGGTGGGTGGTATGATGTATCTTTAGGTTGTGTTAGTGGCACAATACGGGGGCTCAGGTAAGAGATCAGGTAAGCTTGTTGGGTTCCTGGAACCTCTTAGAAACCCTACGAAACAGGTGCTCCTCAAAAGAATGTTAGTGTAAATAAGAGATCTAGTAACAAATAGAAACGATTCTCTCCTTGAAAAGACTTACATCTTGTTGTTTAGGACTTTAAACTCACAGGGACGTCCTTCCAGTATAACATCACCATGTTGCTTGCATCAGCAGCAAACACAACACAACATGAAATAGATGAATCAAACTAGGCAGCCATGTTCTTTACGAAAGAAACACAGCTGCTGCAATTAAGCCCAGCAGGTCAAAGAAGAACATAAAACACACTTCTTAGTGATTGACCTTTTTAGCACTCCTTGAATAAAACAACGTTCTGGGAATCTGGGCTATAACCTGCAGGTGTAATGGTTTCTAATGGTTTAGTGTTAGCGGACTCACAGCTCAGTGAGCAGCAAACTGCGGAGGGCAGACTGTGACTGTTTGCTTTGGTCTGGGTAATGGTCTCTACATCCACCTCTGACTAAGTAGATCAACAGCTTCCATCTGGCTACTGTGCTTTGGAGGGATGGAGGGGGAGCAGCAAATACATGTCTGTTTGGGAGAACGGGAGGGCAGAAATAAGCCAAACCAGCATTCAACCACAAACACGCGGTCAGAGTGAAACACACAGCAGGAAAGGTTACTTGTTAAATGTAAATGTCTAGATCTTACAATTAAAAGGTTTCGTCATCTTCCATAAAGTACTACTGAATAAATCTGTTTAACATACGTTTTGGCTGATATGAAAGGGCCCCGGTATGTAGATGGCAAACCCATACTGTGCCTTACCTATTTTCTCTCATAAAAAAATGTCCAAGGCAGATCTGATACAACAGGCTGCTTCTTCTGCTGTTTGGGTTCAGGGTTGTTCTCTATGAACGAAGTCACCTCTGACTTCACCCCTTCTGATTTAAACCTTTCCATACTTGTTTGCCCATGGAAGAACTGGTCAGAAAGTCAGGAGAAAGAGGGCCTCAAATATGACCAATTTTGCATATCCCACCCTACCATGAGAGATCAAAGTCTTCAACACTGAAAAATATAAAAGTTGAGTTAGATATGATTTACAAAATTCGGTCATTTTTGAACCTTTAACGTAAATGATCTGAAAACATTTTCACATATGTTGTATCTCAGACCCTATTTTACATCATATGAGGTATTTATGTTGTATCTCAGACCCTATTTTACATCATATGAGGTATTTATGTTGTATCTCAGACCCTATTTTACATCATATGAGGTATTTATGTTGTATCTCAGACCCTATTTTACATCATATGAGGTATTTATGTTGTATCTCAGACCCTATTTTACATCATATGAGGTATTTATGTTGTGCCCGTCATCAGTTGAGACACAGCATACTCTTGAATACAGGGTGGGTGTCATTTCAATCATAGAAGTAGAATTCATAGAATGGACATTTCCATTAAGACCACTACAATTTAGCTGGTACACCATGACATTTAAATTGAGTAGAAACTTTAACTTCCAATTACCAGATGACCGCCAGTCCACCCACCATCGAATGTCAACTTGAATAGAAATGTATGTTCTATTATCTATATTTCAGTAAAGGGAAAGGGGGATACCTAGTCAGTTGTACAACTGAAATCTGTCTTCTGCATTTAACCCAACCTTTATGAATCAGGTTTTTTCCCACCTTGCCATCTCGGGGATATGAACCAGTAACCTTTATGAATCAGGTTTTTTCCCACCTTGCCATCTCGGGGATACGAACCAGTAACCTTTATGAATCAGGTTTTTTCCCACCTTGCCATCTCGGGGATACGAACCAGTAACCTTTATGAATCAGGTTTTTTCCCACCTTGCCATCTCGGGGATACGAACCAGTAACCTTTATGAATCAGGTTTTTTCCCACCTTGCCATCTCGGGGATACGAACCAGTAACCTTTATGAATCAGGTTTTTTCCCACCTTGCCATCTCGGGGATACGAACCAGTAACCTTTATGAATCAGGTTTTTTCCCACCTTGCCATCTCGGGGATACGAACCAGTAACCTTTATGAATCAGTTTTTTTCCCACCTTGCCATCTCGGGGATACGAACCAGTAACCTTTATGAATCAGGTTTTTTCCCACCTTGCCATCTCGGGGATACGAACCAGTAACCTTTATGAATCAGGTTTTTTCCCACCTTGCCATCTCGGGGATACGAACCAGTAACCTTTATGAATCAGGTTTTTTCCCACCTTGCCATCTCGGGGATACGAACCAGTAACCTTTATGAATCAGTTTTTTTCCCACCTTGCCATCTCGGGGATACGAACCAGTAACCTTTATGAATCAGGTTTTTTCCCACCTTGCCATCTCGGGGATACGAACCAGTAACCTTTATGAATCAGGTTTTTTCCCACCTTGCCATCTCGGGGATACGAACCAGTAACCTTTATGAATCAGGTTTTTTCCCACCTTGCCATCTCTGGGATTCGAACCAGTAACCTTTATGAATCAGTTTTTTTTTCCCATCTCAGGGATTGCCCATCTCTCGGGGATACGAACCAGTAACCTTTATGAATCAGGTTTTTCCCACCTTGCCATCTGTTATGATACAAACCAGTAACCTTTATGAATCAGTTTTTTCCCACCTTGCCATCTCGGGGATACGAACCAGTAACCTTTATGAATCAGGTTTTTTCCCACCATGCCATCTCGGGGATACCTAACAGTCTAATTTAAATCAAAGAATCTTCCCATAACTCGTTCTCTGACATTCTCCAACCATAATTTAAAAAAAATGTGGGGGGTAGATCAGCTTTAATATTGCTGATTGATTGTAGCTTCCATCATATACATATACATACAGTGCCTTTGGAAAGTATTCAGACCCCTTCACTTTTTCCACATTTTGTTATGTTACAACCTTATTCTAAAATTGATTACATAGTTTAATAAGGGGACAACTCTACACACAATAACCCACAATGACAAAGCAAACACTGATTTTTAGAAATGTTTGCAAATGTATGAACATTTACATAAGTATTCAGATCCTTTACTCAGTCCTTTGTTGAAGCACCTTTGGGAGAGATTACAGCCGACTCTTCTTGGGTATGACGCTACAAGTTTGGCACACCTACAGTGAGGCAAAAAAGTATTTAGTCAGCCACCAATTGTGCAAGTTCTCCCACTTAAAAAGATGAGAGAGGCCTGTAATTTTATGACTATGACAGACAACTATGACAATTATGACGGACAAAATGAGGGAAAAAAATCCAGAAAATCACATTGTAGGATTTTAATGAATTTATTTGCAAATTATGGTGGAAAATAGGTATTTGGTCACCTACAAACAAGCAAGATTTCTGCCTCTCACAGACCTGTAACTTCTTCTTCAAGAGGCTCCTCTGTCCTCCACTCGTTACCTGTATTAATGGCACCTGTTTGAATTTGTTATCAGTATAAAAGACACCTGTCCACAACCTCAAACAGTCACACTCCAATCTCCACTATGGCCAAGACCAAAGAGCTGTCAAAGGACACCAGAAACAAAATTGTAGACCTGCACCAGGCTGGGAAGACTGAATCTGCAATAGGTAAGCAGCTTGGTTTGAAGAAATCAACTGTGGGAGCAATTATTAGGAAATGGAAGACATACAAGACCACTGATAATCTCCCTCGATCTGGGGCTCCACGCAAGATCTCACCCCGTGGGGTCAAAATGATCACAAGAACGGTGAGCAAAATCCCAGAACCACACGGGGGACCTAGTGAATGACCTACAGAGAGCTGAGACCAAAGTAACAAAGCCTACCATCCTTACAGAAAATGTTTGACCTCTGTCATTGCAAACAAAGGGTATATAACAAAGTATTGAGATAAACTTGTGTTATTGACCAAGTACTTATTTTCCACCATAATTTGCAAATTAATTAATAAAAAATCCTACAATGTGGTTTTCTGGATTTTTAAAACAATTTGGTCTGTCATGGTTGAAGTGTACCTATGATGAAAATTACAGGCCTCTCTCACCTTTTTAAGTGGGATAACTTGCACAATTGGTGGCTGACTAAATACTTTTTTGCCCCACTGTATATTAGGGTAGTTTCTTTCATTCTTCTCTGCAGATCCTCTCAAGAACTGTCAGGTTGGATGGGGAGCGTCACTGCACAGCTATTTTCAGGTCTCTCCAGAGATGTTCGATCGGTTTCAAGTCCAGGCTGTGGCTAGGCCACTCAAGGACAATCAGAGACTTGCCCCGAAGCCACTCTTGCGTTGTCTTGGCTGTGTGCTTAGGGTCGTGGTTCTGTTGGAAGGTGCACCTTTGTGCCAGACTGAGATCCTGAGCCCTCTGGAGCAGGTTTTCATCAAAGAACTCTCTGTACCTTTCTCAGTTTATCTTTCCCTCTATCCTGACTAGTCTCCCAGTCCCTACCGCTGAAAAACAGTGTGATGATGCCACCACCATGCTTCGCCGCAGGGATGGTGCCAGGTTTCCTCCAGATGTGAGACTTGGCATTCAGGACAAAGAGTTCTTGGTTTCATCAGACCAGAGAATCTAGTTTCTCATGGTCTGAGAGTCTTAAGGTGCCTTTTGATAAACTCCAAGAGGGCTGTCATGTGCCTTTTAGTGAGGAGTGGCTTCCGTCTGGCCACTATACCATAAAGGCTTGATTGGTGGAGTGATGAAGAGATGGTTGTCCTTCTGAAAGGCTCGACCATCTCCACAGATTGCTCAATTTGGCAGGGAGGCCAGCTCTAGTAAGAGTCTTGTTGGTTCCAAATTTCATTAATTTAAGAATGATGGAGGCCACTGTGTTCTTGGGGACCTTCAATGCTGCAGAAATGTTTTGGTACCCTTTCCCAGATCTGTGCCTCGACACAATCCTGTTTCGGAGCTCTATGGACAATTCCTTTGACCCGATGGACCTTATATAGCCAGGTGTGTGCCTTTCTAAATCATGCCCCAATAAATTGAATTTATCACAGGTAGACCCCAATCAAGTTGTAGAAACATCTCAAGGATGATCAATGGAAACAGGATGCACCTGAGCTCAATTTTGAGTTTCATAACAAAGGGTCTGAATACTTTTTTATATAAGGTATTTTTTTATTTATTCTAAAAACCTGTTTTCACTTTGTCAGTATGGGTTATTGTGTGTAGATTGATGAGGGGGAAAATGATTTACTTCATTTTAGAACAAGGCTGTAACGTAACAAAATGTGGAAAAAGTGAAGGGGTCTGAATACTTTCTGAATGCACTGTACGTACATATATATATATATACACATATATATTCCAGTGGGTCAGTAGTTTACATGCACTAAGTTGACTGTGCCTCTAAACAGCTTGGAAAAGTCCAGAAAATTATGTCATGGCTTTAGAAGCTTCTGATAGGCTAATGGACATCATTTGAGTCAATTGGAGGTGTACCTGTGGATGTATTTCAAGGCCTACCTTCAAGCTCAGTGCTTCTTTGCTTGACATCATGGGAAAATCATAAGAAATCAGCCAAGACCTCAGAAAAAAATTTGTCGACCTCCACAAGTCTGGTTCATCCTTGGGAGCAATTTCCAAACACTCGAAGGTACCACGTTCATCTGTACAAACAATAGTATGCAAATATAAACACCATGGGACTACGCAGCCATCATATCGCTCAGGAAGGAGACGCGTTCTGTCTCCTAGAGATGAACATACTTTGGTGCGAAAAGTGCAAATAAATCCCAGATTTAGCAAAGGACCTTGTGAAGATGTTGGAGGAAACAGGTACAAAAGTATCAATATCCACAGTAAAACAAGTCCTATATCGACATAACCTGAAAGGCCGGTCAGCAAGGAAGAAGCCACTGCTCCAAAACCACCATAAAAATCTAGACTACAGTTTGCAACTGCACAAAGGGACAAAGATCATACTTTTTGGAGAAATGTCCTCTGGTCTGCTGAGGCAAAAAAAGAACGGTTTGGCCATATATATATTGAAGCAACATATCAAGACATCAGTCAGGAAGTTAAAGCTGGGTTGCAAAATGGGTCTTCCAAATGGACAATGACCCCAAGCATACTTCCAAAGTTGTGGCAAATTGGCTTAAGGACAACAAAGTCAAGGTATTGGAGTGGCCATCACAAAGCACTGACCTCAATCCTATCGAAAATTTGTGGGCAGAACTGAAAAAGAGTGTGCGAGCAAGGAGGCCTACAAACCTGACTCAGTTACACCAGCTCTGTCAGGAAGAATGGGCAAAAATTTACCCAACTTATTGTGGGAAGCTTGTGGAAGGCTACCCAAATTGTTTGACCCAAGTTAAACCATTTAAAGACAATGCTACCAAATACTAATTGAGTGTATGTAAACTTCTGACCCACTGGCAAGGTGATGAAAGAAATAAAAGCTGAAATTAATCAGTCTCTCTGCTATTATTCTGGCATGTCACATTCTTAAAATAAAATGGTGATCCTAACTGACCTAAGACAGGGAATGTTTACTAGGATTAAATGTCAGGAATTGTGAAAAACGGAGTTGAAATGTATTTGGCTAAGGTGTATGTAAACTTCCGACTTCAACTGTACGTATATATACAGTACCAGTCAAAAGTTTGGACACACTTACTCATTCAAGGGTTTTTATTTATTTTTTACTATTTTCTACATTGTATAATAATAGTGAAGACATCAACACTCTGAAATAACACATATGGAATCATGTGGTAACAAATAGATCTTAGATTGTAGATTCTTCAAAGTAGCCACCCTTTTCCTTGATGACAGCTTTGCACACGCATGTTATTCTCTCAACCAGCTTCACCTGAAATGCTTTTCCAACAGTCTTGAAGGAGTTCCCACATATGCTGAGCACTTGTTGGCAGTATTTCCTTCACTCTGCGATCCGAATCATCCAAAACCATCTTCATTTGGTTGAGGTTGGGGGATTGTGGAGGCCAGGTCATCTGATGCAGCACTCCATCACTCTCCTTCTTTGTCAAATAGCCCTTGCACAGCCTGGAGGTGTGTTGGATCATTGTCCTGTTGAAAAACAAATGATAATCCCACTAAGAGCAAATCTGATGGGATGGCGTGTCTCTGCAGAATGCTGTGGTAGCCATGCTGGTTAAGTGTGCCTTGAATTCTGAATAAATCACTGACATTGTCACCAGAAAAGCAACCCCACACCATCACACCTTCTCCTCTGGGCTTCACGGTGGGAACCACATGCGGAGATCATCCGTTCACCTACTCTGCGTCTCACAAAGACACAGCAGTTGGAACCAAAAATCTCAAATTTGGACTTCCACCTGTCTTCCACAGATTTCCACCTGTATAATGTCCATTGCTCGTGTTTCTTGGACTAAGCAAGTCACTGCATCTTATTTGTGACTTTCGTAGTGGTTTCTTTGCAGCAATTTGAGCATGAAGGCGTGATTCACGCAGTCTCCTCTGAGCAGTTGGTGTTGAGATGTGTCTCTTACTTGAACTCTGTGAAGCATTTATTTGAGCTGCAATTTCTGAGGCTGGTAACTCTAATGAACGTATCCTCTGCAGCAGCGTTAGCTCTGGGTCTTCCTTTCCTGTGGCGATCCTCTTGAGAACCAGTTTCATCATAGCGCTTGATGGTTTTTGCGAATGCACTTGAAGAAACTTTCAAAGTTCTTGAAATGTTCCGCATTGACTGACCTTCATGTCTTAAAGTAATGATGGACTGTCATTTCTCTTTGCTTATTTGAGCTGTTCTTCCCATAATATGGACTTGGTCTTTCACCAAATAGGGCTATCTTCTGTAAACCACCCCTACCTTGTCACAACACAACTGATTGGCTCAAATGCATTAAGAAGGAAAGAAATTCCATAAATGAACTTTTACCAAGGCACACCTGTCAATTGAAATGCATTCAAGGTGACTACCTCATGAAGCTGGTTGAGAGAATGCCAAGAGTGTGGATCTTTTAAATATATATTTTACCACCCCTCCCCTAATTGGAGTAAACTAATGAACATCAACACTTCAGCTTATACTTTCAGTTTATACATTTTACGGACACAATCTCTTTTACAATAGTAATCTTTTATTTGTTTTTTCTCCTGTCCTTCTACCCTCCCATCTATTTCTGATGTCCTTCCTCTACCCTCTAACCCTCCCATCTATTACTGATGTCCTTCCTCTACCCTCTAACCCTCCCATCTATTTCTGATGTCCTTCCTCTACCCTCTAACCCTCCCATCTATTACTGATGTCCTTCCTCTACCCTCTAACCCTCCCATCTATTACTGATGCCCTTCCTCTACCCTCTAACCCTCCCATCTATTACTGATGTCCTTCCTCTACCCTCTAACCCTCCCATCTATTTCTGATGTCCTTCCTCTACCCTCTAACCCTCCCATCTATTACTGATGTCCTTCCTCTACCCTCTAACCCTCCCATCTATTACTGATGTCCTTCCTCTACCCTCTAACCCTCCCATCTATTTCTGATGTCCTTCCTCTACCCTCTAACCCTCCCATCTATTTCTGATGTCCCTCCTCTACCCTCTAACCCTCCCATCTATTACTGATGTCCTTCCTCTACCCTCTAACCCTCCCATCTATTACTGATGTCCTTCCTCTACCCTCTAACCCTCCCATCTATTTCTGATGTCCTTCCTCTACCCTCTAACCCTCCCATCTATTTCTGATGTCCTTCCTCTACCCTCTAACCCTCCCATCTATTACTGATGTCCTTCCTCTACCCTCTAACCCTCCCATCTATTACTGATGTCCTTCCTCTACCCTCTAACCCTCCCATCTATTTCTGATGTCCTTCCTCTACCCTCTAACCCTCCCATCTATTTCTGATGTCCCTCCTCTACCCTCTAACCCTCCCATCTATTTCTGATGTCCTTCCTCTACCCTATAACCCTCCCATCTATTACTGATGTCCTTCCTCTACCCTCTAACCCTCCCATATATTTCTGATGTCCTTCCTCTACCCTCTAACCCTCCCATCTATTTCTGATGTCCCTCCTCTACCCTCTAACCCTCCCATCTATTACTGATGTCCTTCCTCTACCCTCTAACCCTCCCATCTATTACTGATGTCCTTCCTCTACCCTCTAACCCTCCCATCTATTTCTGATGTCCTTCCTCTACCCTCTAACCCTCCCATCTATTTCTGATGTCCCTCCTCTACCCTCTAACCCTCCCATCTATTACTGATGTCCTTCCTCTAACCCTCCCATCTATTACTGATGTCCTTCCTCTACCCTCTAACCCTCCCATCTATTTCTGATGTCCTTCCTCTACCCTCTAACCCTCCCATCTATTTCTGATGTCCCTCCTCTACCCTCTAACCCTCCCATCTATTACTGATGTCCTTCCTCTACCCTCTAACCCTCCCATCTATTACTGATGTCCTTCCTCTACCCTCTAACCCTCCCATCTATTTCTGATGTCCTTCCTCTACCCTCTAACCCTCCCATCTATTTCTGATGTCCCTCCTCTACCCTATAACCCTCCCATCTATTTCTGATGTCCTTCCTCTACCCTATAACCCTCCCATCTATTTCTGATTTCCTTCCTCTACCCTCTAACCCTCCCATCTATTTCTGATGTCCTTCCTCTACCCTCTAACCCTCCCATCTATTTCTGATGTCCTTCCTCTACCCTCTAACCCTCCCATCTATTTCTGATGTCCTTCCTCTACCCTCTAACCCTCCCATCTATTTCTGATGTCCTTCCTCTACCCTCTAACCCTCCCATCTATTTCTGATTTCCTTCCTCTACCCTATAACCCTCCCATCTATTACTGAAGACCATCCAGTTTAATTTCTATTTGCCATATATTTTTAACTGTGCTCTTTCACAATAGTTCTGAACCTAAACAGCTTGTAACATTTTACATACACAGTATATTTGACATGAGTTATCTTGTTGTTATTTGTCCCACCCTTCAGCTCCACTCAACCCCTCTCATCTATCTCTTAACACCATCCATATTGGATTTCTATTTGCCATGTCTTTTTCATCTGTGCTGTGCGGTTTTACAACAGTTCTGAACCTTTCTATTCTCATGGTTTCTACATATTGTAAATTAAAGATAACATTTGTTGCTAAAAGTATTATTATATTATTGATTGACTGACAATGACTTTTCAAATCACCCAGTAGTGCTATCTGCAGAGTTAGCTTCGGGTAAATGTTGCAATTCTTCAGCCATTCCTGGACCTACAACCAAAAACAAGCTACTGTACATATCCAAGGATTCTGTCTCTGCAGCAAAAGCTGTAGGGCTGGGATTATTGTATCCCCCATATATATAACATTCAAATAGTTACAATAATTTTGTATAATAACTTACATTTAAAAATTCTAAGTTTAGAATCCGGCATTGTTTTGCGTGTATGTTCTACAATCATCTTTGTGTTACCAAATGAAAGTAAAAATTTACATTATATTCACATTTTAGTACATTTATCAGTGGTGTAAAGTATTTAAGTAAAAATAAGTACTTAAGTCGTTTTTGGGGGTACCTGTTCTTATTTTACTATTTACGTTTTTACCAACTTTTACTTTAACTTCACTACATTCCTAAAGAAAATTATGTACTTTTTAGTTGATACATTTCCCTGATCCCCAAGAGTACTTGTTACATTTTGACAGGAAAATTGTCCACTTCACACATTTATCAAGAGAACATCCCTGGTCGTCCCTACTGTCTCTGATCTGGCAGATTCACTATACAATAAATGCTTATTTGTAAATTATGTCAGAGTGTTGGAGTGGCCTCTTGCTATCCTTCAATTTAAAAAATAAAGAAAATTGTGCCGTCTGGTTTAATATAAGGAATTTGAAATGATTTATACTTTTAATACTTCAGTATATTTGAGCAATTCCATACACTTTTCATACTTAAGTATATTTAAAACCAAATACTTTTAGACTTTTACTCAAGTATTATTTCACTGGGTGACTTTCACTTTTACTTTAGTAATTTTCTATTAATTAAGGTATGTTTACTTTTACTCAAGTATGACAAGTGGGTACTGTTTCCACCACTGACATTTATCAGCCTTTACATGACACCTACATGTATTCAAAAGTATGCTGTGTCTGAAGACAGGCACAACACAAACACCTCAGATGATGTCAAACAGGGTCCTAACTACAACATATATGAACATCATTTTTTTGTTGAATTTATGCGTTTTTTATATTGACTGAAAGGTTTAAAAAATTACGCAATTTTATTTAAATACGTATTTTTCAATACATTTTTTAATAGTTTGACAATCCGGTTTGTAAGCTTTCAAATGATGTCAAATGCAATTATTTATATGTTTAGTTGATAAAGACATTGTTTTTTTTATTTAACTAGGCAGTTAAGAACAAATTCTTATTTACGATAGCCTACCCTGACACCCCAAAGTACTTGTTACATTCCAAATTCTTAGCAGGAGAGGAAAATCGTCCAAATCACACACTTTTCAAGAGAACATCCCTGGTCCTCCCTACTGCCTTTGATCTGAAGGACTCACTAAACACAAATGCTGCATTTGTAAAGTATTGTCTCAGTGTTGGAGTGTAACTCTGGCTATCCATAAATAAATAAAAATCAAGAAAATCAATTACATTTACTTTTGATACTTAAGTATACTTAAAAACAAATACTTTTAGACTTTTACTCAAGTAGTATTTTTAATGTACTGGACACTATTTAACACCACTGTATCACCTGAATGTTTTGGCATTTAGATGAAAAATAATCACTGTCTGACCACTTCTACAATGGGCAAACATGTATGGAAGGTTTCGTTCAAATCAAAAGGGGTGCAGTCAGAAAGTGGTTGAAATCATATGGAATGACAATGGGGGGGGACAACAACAACTTTGTTGTCCTTCGAATACTTTAAATTGAAGATCATTGTAAGCCTGCATAAGAATACTTAAGTGCATAAGCCCCTAACAAAACTCAGTGCAGACAGGCTATACATGACGCGGCATTGGGCTGCCCGTTATTTTTACTGTTGAAAGTGGCTGCAAGAGAAATACACAGCGAGTATAGCTCTACTGCAGGCTATTTGCGTTAATAAAACCCCTTTGATAAAATGCTAAATCAATACATTGCTATGCATTTACTTACCGATATTTCTGCTTCTCTGTGGTCACCGCGGTCCCGTTGTTTCACTCCGGGTCCTCTTGCTGGTCAGCATCACTCCATCCCACTTCTGTCTCCTTCTTCCGTTGTTAACCCCGCTCGGGTTTTTACCGTTAAAGGACGGACCCTGTTCTCCTCAGTGCCTATTTACCAACGCGCGCACGCGCAATACGGACGGTGCAGAGCGTGCGCGTGCGTTGACACACACACACACACACACACACACACACACACACACACACACACACACACACACACACACACACACACACACACGCACGCACACACTGTTGCTCATCTCTGATTGAATCGCTCCCTTTTACTGTAAGGAGAACTATAATGACTGACGAGGATTAATTGACAGGGAAGACATTATGTCAATAAATAATACTATTCTTATTCATTCAGAATAATGCTTATTCATTCAGTATTAGCGTATTATATGGATTACATTGTGGCTTTGAAGTTATACAGGTATAGTCCTCAGTAAATTGCGCAAAGATTAACATACTGTGTGTGTCTGTTACTGATCTAGAATCAATCCTACATATCCATCCCTACATGTCACCATTGTAAACCATACTGCCCCTGGACCAGTTGCTGTGGTGGACATAATTTGCTGTCTGTTCTGTGTCCAGGCAATTGGCTCTGACCATAGCCCATAACTCAAGATAATGGCTGATTGAGCCAGGAGAGAGCAGATCATCTGAGTCTGTCTGTCTGCCTCTCCTCAACAGGTCAGAGTCAGACACAGGGGGAGAATATTAATTTAATTTCCTTTATTTCTCATGTCCTCTCTCCTTGCCTCCTCAAATCCCATTAGATGAGAAGGTTAGAGGGAAGGGATCTTTGACCTTCTCATCCAATGGTTTTTGAGAGGGAGGCGAGCAGAGATTTGAGGAATCAATGAAATGCTATTCTCCCATGTACATTCGTAAATCAGTTGCAACACTGGCAAAGGGAAAGCAGTGGCTACATCACAGTCTAAACCGGCTCCCTCTTCTTTAACTGCACTTGCTACAGGTCTATTCGGTATGGAACATGCCTGCCTGGAACGTGCTCTCACTGACCTTTACTAAGTCTGGATAGTCTGAGTTACTGTGAAGGAACCATGGTAACAGGTACAGTATGTAGTTATATTGGCACTGGCAGGTGTTGCACCTGTGATTATTGTTATGATTGCAGTGATGTAACTTTGAGTATTAACCTAGCCTCGTGGCATTTCGTTCGATTTGGGACGTACATTTGTATCCCTCCATTTAGTGTCATATGTTACGTTACATTACGCTACCTTACGAATGGAATAGCGGCTGTAGATGAATGTGGTCAGGCTGTGAGTATAGATCATGTGTATAAGACATTATTCATCATTTAGTAACAGATAATAACACACAGACAACAGGTCACTTCGAAATATAGCACATTGAATCAAAGTTTATACACTAACTGATTAATGTGAGCAAAATACATATCATGGCTAAGATAATTGATTTTATCTTCTGTTTACATTGATTATAGATGTCTATCCCCATTGATTGGGTTTGTCTTGAAGGAAAAAATATTGATTGCAGAATTGAGGACAGCATGCTTGTACCTTGATAAAAACAAGACAAAGCCTTTTGACAAATAATCAGAAACAACGTATTTGTTCTTCCTGACTTTCCTCTACTTGTTGAATTCAAAGTCAGGTATTGCTGAGTTTTTCTCTCACTACCGACTGCAGCACGTGACAGACTGTTTTATGACCAACACGAGAGATCAAGTTCACCTTTATTTCATTTACTATAATTCAATTCCCCACACAAATATGCAGTATCATTCAATAACTCAGTTCCCTCCTATACACATAGCATACAACAACACAAATATTTGTTTGTTGAAAATAAAGGTTTATAAATCCATGTTAAGGTGAGGCTACTGGTCCATCTTCTTTGAAAGACTCTCAGCATCTCTCTTTCTGATGGAGGGCAACACACTGTACTTGTTGAGGGAGCTGCAGGATACTCGAGGTACAAGGAGGGGATGTGTAGACAAGGAGTATGACTGCATCCTATTTGTATTGGACTCCACCATATCTGTGGCTGCTTGATTATGACCGGGATAAACATGACTGCCTGGCCGCTCTATACTCTTTGCGTCCGCATGGACCTCCTGACTTTGAGTTAGTACTGGGTACCGATGTTGTCCCTGTCCTTGTGTGTCGTGTGTGTTCCAAGGTTGGTCCTCCTGACTTTGAGGTTGTGGTTGTACTGGGTATCGCTGCCGTCCCTTCGATGACTTGGGGCTGATTCTCTGACCTTTCACCTCTGGGTCGTCTTGGTCAAAGGAACTGCTACTCTTCCCTCTGTTCAGGTCATCCTGAGACACATAGGGGGTCTCATCCCCAGCTCCAGACCAGTTGACAGAGGCTATCTTCGATGCCTGGTTCATTCGAGGTTGACTCGGAGTCAGGTCATGTGGACGATGGGTTTCCACTTGAGATTGGTTCCTCTCTGCATCTGGTGTGGGATGGGCGGGTTGTTGTTGTCGTCGGCACCCCCTGGCGGACATGGGCCTACCTACAGGGGAGGCCATGACGCCTAGGTTCCTGAGTGGAGCAAAGCTGTCTCTCTGCTGGTCCCTCTGGTGATGCCTAGATGGCACCACAGCACCAGTAGCAGCTGCGATAGTAAAGGTATTCAAGTTTGCACAACACATGCCTTGTGGAGTCTGAGAGCGGTGCTGGCGCATTGACACTGACACTACCTCTGCATGTTGTTGGGTAACCACATTTACAGACGGGTCTGGGTCAGGTGGAGGATACCGTTGTCTGGCCTTGGCTGATTTGGGCCTCCTGGTCCGAGCCCTGCTGACTGCGTCCTCCAAGCTATCTCTGGGACCACGCTTCATGAGCTACAGATAGAGATAGTACTTAAGAGAGGAGACACGTGGTCAGGTTTATCACATGCTGCTCAAATAAAGCACTGATAAGATATCCATCACGAGCATCTAACGCCACACCGCATTCTCACACCATAGAGGTGTGGCTCAAAGCCTTAATGCAAACCTCTCTGTATGCATATGATATAAAACGGAGCATTTTTATTTCACTGCTCCAAAAATATGATGAAAGTGAATTGTTATTCAAATGTTGTGCATATCTCTATTCAAAACATGGACCATTATTGCTGTTGCATGTAATATTACAATAACAACAGAACTTCAAATACTGTGTAGAAAAGACTTCATGTGTCTGTGAATGGACCTATGCCTGTTAGTTCTTATGGGAATGAGCTGAGTACCCCGTCTGACTTGTAAGGGGCTTGGGCTAATGCACCTACATTTGTAAAGTTTGATTTAAAAAACTGGACACAATTGACATATGGGTACAGGACTCGTGTCCAGACATTCTGGTCTTCTCAGAAACATGGTTAAATGATTCTGTACATGACAAAGACATTGAAGTAAATGATTACAATGTGTTTAGATGTGACAGACTACAGAAAGGGGGAGGAGTGGCCATATACTTTATGTCAAATCACATAAATCACATTTCATTGCGGCCCAATCTTGAAATATTTATGTTCGCAAGAAATAAGTTAAGCCCCTGGTTGTAGATATGTCCATAAACCAGAATACACATTTATTTGTTGCTGGGATTTACCGATGACATGGCGGATGCTATTGGTGATAAATCAGAGTGTTTAACCCCTTTTTCTATTCTTGGTGTTGGTCATATTAGGGGATTTTGATCTGGATTGGATATCCCCGACCTCAGCTCAACGTAAGATTATATGCAATGACTTTAATCTGGCTCAATTGATGTCAAAACCCACATGACGTGGGTGTGAAAAACCCTGTTAACTCCTCATTGATCGATTTCATTCTTACTAATAACCCCCATAAATATTTGGCTGGTGTAGTATTTGCATATGATCTCAGTTGTCATTGTCCCATAGTATGTATTACAGATTTAAAACATCAAAATACTAATCCTTGTTTAATTAAGAAAAGACACTTTAAGAAGTTCTCCTCAAGGGTTTCTACGTGACAGACTCTACTCTGATTTAGCCACTGTCTCCTGTATTCCTGACCCTGAGTTGTATCTTCGTCAGGTCATCTCTACTCAGCCTCTACTCTGATTTAGCCACTGTCTCCTGTATTCCTGACCTTGAGTTGGCTCTAGAAAATGTATCCTCCATATTTATTCCTCTGGCAGGTAAACACACCTCTTTTAAACAATTCAGAGTCAAAGATAAATCTAACGCTTGGTTTTCTTCAGCGCTATCTGAGCTCATTCAGATGAGAAATCAGGCCTGGGCCAGAGCAAGGAAAAACAGACTCTGTAGAGGACTGGCAATCTCTCAGCCAAATGAAAAACAGATGTACTATCTCAATTAAGAAAGCGAAATCATTCAGGAAAACAGTCAATGCACTGAAGCGTACAAATTCCTCTTCTTCCCTGCCGAAGCAAGTTCTGTCTGATTCTGGCATCAAAACTGGGAATAAATGATGCTCTTAATCATCATTTTTATCTCAGCAGGCTTTTTATTTGAGAGAAACAGTGGTTTAATTGACCCTGGTCGGTCAGTCAATCGACTGCTCTTCCCTCTGCCAACCTCTAGCTGACTCTATGGTTAACCCGTTAACTTCTGCTGAATCTGTTTTCATTTCAACAATTTCCTGTCTGTGATGTGCTCGACTCCTTGCTTAAGATTGATGTAAAAAATCCACTGGGGCTGATATGCTTTATCCATTCCATCTCTGTCCCACTGATTGCTGAATCACTTACACCTATTTTTAGCCTGCCGATTATATCTGGTACTATCCCCAAGGTTTGGAATGTGGCCCACGTACTCCCCCTTCACAAAGGTGGTGACCCTTGCGACCTAAATAAGTATCGCCCTATTTCTAAACCAGCTAAAATATTTGAATCCTCGATTCAGATAAAAAAAATCCAATAAATGATCAGCTAAGATCATTCTTATCTTTGAAATCTATTCTAAATGTACATCAGTCAGGTTTTAGACCAGGTCATAGCACTATCTCTGCTGATAAAAAGCAACGTGCTGCCCTCTTCATTGACCTGTCAAAGGCTTTCAATACTGTTGATCACTCACTTCTAATTCAGAGGATTTCCTCAATTGGCCGAGACCAGGCTGCATGTAACTGGTTGAAACATTAGATATTTACTGATGGTGTTAAATGAGGTTTCCTGGATATTACGGCAGGTCTCCTGCGTGGGGCGATTCTGGGTCCTGTTTACATGAACAGTATCGACTCGTCTGTAAACAACTGTAACCTGCACGCCGATGATACTGTTTTGTATGCTATTGCCCTCATGGTTGACATCTATCTGAACTACAGCCTGCCTTTATCTTATTACAGAAAAACGTTACCCGAAATGAGTCCTGAATGCAGATAAAACAAGGTTTATGTTGTGTTCTAGAGCGTATAAATATTATTGATTTAGGCATATGTACTTTGGATGGTGTCCATATTGAACATGTTCCGCTTACAAATCTCTGGGAATCTGGACAGAGATGAAAAGCTGTCTCTTAAAAAGCATATTGATAAGTTCGTGACAATGGGCTTCTTCTATAGAAATTGGTCCTGCCTCTCGCTACATAGTAGATAGCAGATTATTCAGTCGACGTTCCAAGGCTATGGTGACATCATTTCCTGTACATGAACACAGCTGCCACTTCATTAAAGCCATTAGATGCAGTTGATCATGACACACTGTGGTTGATTATTTAACCTTTATCAAACTAGGCAAGTCAGTTAAGCACACGTTCTTATTTACAGTGGCGGCCTATTCTGGCAAAACCTGGACGACGCTGGGCTCATTGTGCGCCGCCCTATGGGACTCCCAATCACGGCTGGTTGTGATACAGCCTGGAATCAAGCCAGGGTCTGTAGTGACACCTCTAGCACTAAGATGCAGTGGCCTAGACTGCTGCGCCACGCTGGATATATTTTACATTAGAGATTCTTCAAAGTAGCCACTTTATGGGGGACAATTTCAGTACTCATCACTGTATTCTCCTGCAAAGAGTTGGTCGTCCCTCTAATGTCACGTAGCTTGATAAAATGCTTTTACAAAAGGTCCCACTGTACCTAACACATTTAGGGACAAGAGTGTGCAAAGCTGTCATCAAGGCAAAACGTGGCTACTTTAAAGAATCTCAAATATAAAATATACACTTTTTTTGGTTACTACACGATTCCATGTGTTATTTCATAGTTTTGATTTCTTCAAAAGAGACTGTTGATATTTTCACACTATGAGGTTGAAAGAACACTCTGAAATTGTGAAAATTATGATAATGCCCTTTTAGTGTAAGAGCTTTTTGAAAACAACTCCTGGAATTTCAGTTTGTTCGGGTTGATGGAGTTTTTGGCCCACAGCATGACATTACAGTATTCAATGACGAGCAAAAGTAGGCTCAGGCAAATAAATGATAAAAAATATATTTTGAGTTATTTTCATGAAATAAACACACACAGTTATTCATTATGCAATAGAGTTTTTAGGTGCAAACATTCGTCTAGTACAAATGAAGTAAATATGGGCCAAAAAGAAAGTATTCTTTGGGTCGTTTCATGAAACAACCACCTTCTGCCTCCCTATGATATTTAAAGTATAAAAAGTGCACAAATAGGCTATTGAATTTTAAAAGCTTGTTGTATTAAATGAAGTTCCCCCTTAATATAGACCACATGGACAATTTAATAAATCTGACTTTTAATAGGAATAAAGACTTGCCAAAGTGCCAATATTCTGCCTTTTGACATGTCTCTCTGTACATCTATGACTTCTAGGAAGATTTGAACCCACTTAACCCCAACATGTCTCTCTGTACCTCTATGACTTCTAGGAAGATTTGAACCCACTTAACCCCAACATGTCTCTCTCTACATCTATGACTTCTAGGAAGATTTGAACCCACTTAACCCCAACATGTCTCTCTCTACATCTATGACTTCTAGGAAGATTTGAACCCACTTAACCCCAACATGTCTCTCTCTACATCTATGACTTCTAGGAAGATTTGAACCCACTTAACCCCAACATGTCTCTCTGTACCTCTATGACTTCTAGGAAGATTTGAACCCACTTAACCCCAACATGTCTCTCTCTACATCTATGACTTCTAGGAAGATTTGAACCCACTTAACCCCAACATGTCTCTCTCTACATCTATGACTTCTAGGAAGATTTGAACCCACTTAACCCCAACATGTCTCTCTCTACATCTATGACTTCTAGGAAGATTTGAACCCACTTAACCCCAACATGTCTACACGTTTTGCCTGTCCTAGTCATTTTGTCCCTCATTGCCAACCCTGTTATGTGAACTGAACTCGCGTGACAATTTTCTAGTGTTTTGTGGTGGAAAACTGAGCGTGGCGAGCATAACACATCCACCCTGTTACCCATAGATAGACAATACCTTTTCTTTGTATCCAGTTAACCCTCCCTGTTGCACATTCCCCTGTCACAAGGGGATTTTTGTCTGATTTAAGATGAAGTCGTCAACCATGTTACTTTATTTGGCAATTACTATAGTATTTTTCTTCTTTTTTTTTACCTCGAGACGGAAAAGTCTTGTTTTATTAAGTTGAACATGTGCTCTTTATGACAAAATATGGGCAAATAACACATTGGCAGTCAATCAAGAAAGTCTGATTTCAAGGCCATCTTGGGGGGCCTGTAAGAGCTTTAGATGTCAGCATCCAGCCGGAAGGCGTTGTCCGTGGTGCCAGACATCACGCCCATTCTCTGGTACTCCCCTACACGCTTCTCAAAGAAGTTAGTTTTGCCTTCCAGTGAGATGTTCTCCATCAAGACCAAAAATGTCAAAGTTGGTCAACAAGTAGTTATTGCCCTTGCTAGAAGCATGTGTTTCAGACATAAGGAAGTGGATGGCTGCAAACTTTCTACTTTTAAACTTGGACAAAACAGAGATGTTTGTTCTAGGTCCCAAGAAACAAAGAGATCTTCTGTTGAATCTGACAATTAATCTTAATGGTTGAACAGTCGTCTAAAATAAAACTGTGAAAGACCTCGGCGTTACTCTGGACCCTTATCTCTCTTTTGAAGAACATATCAAGACCATTTCAAGGACAGCTTTTTTCCATCTACGTAACATTGCAGAAATCAGAAACTTTCTGTCCAAAAATGATGCAGAAAAATGAATCCATGCTTCACTTCTAGGTTAGACTACTGCAATGCTCTACTTACCGGCTACCCGGATAAAGCACTAAATAAACTTCAGTTAGTGCTAAATACGGCTGCTAGAATCCTGACTAGAACCAAAAAATTTTATCATATTACTCCAGTGCTAGCCTCTCTACACTGGCTTCCTGTCAAAGCAAGGGCTGATTTCAAGGTTTTACTGCTAACCTACAAAGCATTACATGGGCTTGCTCCTACCTATCTCTCTGATTTGGTCCAGCCGTACATACCTACACGTACGCTACGGTCACAAGACAGAGGCCTCCTAATTGTCCCTAGAATTTCTAAGCAAACAGCTGGAGGCAGGGCTTTCTCCTATAGAGCTCCATTTTTATGAAACGGTCTGCTTACCCATGTCAGAGACGCAAACTCGGTCTCAACATTTAAGTCTTTACTGAAGACTCATCTCTTCAGTGGGTCATATGATTGAGTGTAGTCTGTCCCAGGAGCGGGAAGGTGAATGGAAAGGCTCTGGAGCAACGAACCGCCCTTGCTGTCTCTGCCTGGCCGGTTCCCCTCTTTCCACTGGGATTCTCTGCCTCTAACCCTATTACAGGGGCTGAGTCACTGGCTTACTGGGGCTCTCTCATGCCGTCCCTGGAAGGGGTGCGTCACCTGAGTGGGTTGATTCACTAATGTGGTCATCCTGTCTGGGTTGGCGCCCCCCCTTGGGTTGTGCCGTGGCGGAGATCTTTGTGGGCTATACTCAGCCTTGTCTCAGGATGGTAAGTTGGTGGTTGAAGATATCTCTCTAGTGGTATGGGGGCTGTGCTTTGGCAAAGTGGGTGGGGATATATCCTTCCTGTTTGGCCCTGTCTGGGGGTGTCCTCGGATGGGGCCACAGTGTCTCCTGTCCCCTCCTGTCTCAGCCTCCAGTATTTATGCTGCAGTAGTTTATGTGTCGGGAGGCTAGGGTCAGTTTGTTATATCTGGAGTACTTCTCCTGTCCTATTCGGTGTCCTGTGTGAATCTAAGTGTGCGTTCTCTAATTCTCTCCTTCTCTCTTTCTTTCTCTCTCTCGGAGGACCTGAGCCCTAGGACCATGCCCCAGGACTACCTGACATGATGACTCCTTGCTGTCCCCAGTCCACCTGACCGTGCTGCTGCTCCAGTTTAAACTGTTCTGCCTTATTATTATTCGACCATGCTGGTCATTTATGAACATTTGAACATCTTGGCCATGTTCTGTTATAATCTCCACCCGGCACAGCCAGAAGAGGACTGGCCACCCCACATAGCCTGGTTCCTCTCTAGGTTTCTTCCTAGGTTTTGGCCTTTCTAGGGAGTTTTTAGCCACCGTGCTTCTACGCCTGCATTGCTTGCTGTTTGGGGTTTTAGGCTGGGTTTCTGTACAGCACTTTGAGATATCAGCTGATGTACGAAGGGCTATATAAATACATTTTATTTTATTTGATCCACCCTCTCAGACCTGGGTGTCTCAGGCTCTGCCTCCTCTCCACCTCTCAGACCTGGGAGTCTCAGGCTCTGCCTCCTCTCCACCTCTCAGGGCTGGGTGTCTCAGGCTCTGCCTTCTCTCCACCTCTCAGGGCTGGGCGTCTCAGGCTCTGCCTCCTCTCCACCTCTCAGGCCTGGGTGTCTCAGGCTCTGCCTCCTCTCCACCTCTCAGGGCTGGGTGTCTCAGGCTCTGCCTCCTCTCCACCTCTCAGGGCTGGGTGTCTCAGGCTCTGCCTTCTCTCCACCTCTCAGGACTGGGTGTCTCAGGCTCTGCCTCCTCTCCACCTCTCAGACCTGGGTGTCTCAGGCTCTGCCTCCTCTCCACCTCTCAGGGCTGGGCGTCTCAGGCTCTGCCTCCTCTCCACCCTCTCAGACCTGGGTGTCTCAGGCTCTGCCTCCTCTCCACCTCTCAGACCTGGGTGTCTCAGGCTCTGCCTCCTCTCCACCTCTCAGGGCTGGGTGTCTCAGGCTCTGCCTCCTCTCCACCTCTCAGACCTGGGTGTCTCAGGCTCTGCCTCCTCTCCACCTCTCAGGGCTGGGTGTCTCAGGCTCTGCCTCCTCTCCACCCTCTCAGACCTGGGTGTCTCAGGCTCTGCACACTCCTGAATTGCATCCTACCTGGCAGGTCACTCCTACCGGGTGGCGTGGAGTGGATCTGTGTCTGCACTTGACTCTGTCGGCTCTGTCATACCCTCACATGGTCTCTCCTATCATTGCTATGCGGATGACACTCTTCTACTGTTGTCCTTCCTCCCTTCTGACACTCAGGTGGCGACATGCATCTCTGAGTGCCTGGCAGACATCTCAGCTTGGATGTCAGCCCACCACATCAAGCTCAACCTCAAACAAAATGGAGATGCTCTTCCTCCCGAGAAAGGCTTGCCCCGCTCCAAAACCTCTCCACCACTGTTGACAACTACACAGTGGCTCCTTCCCAGAGTGCAAAGAAACTTGGTATGACCCTGGACAACACCCTGTCGTTCTCTGCAAACATCAAAGCAGTGACTCGCTCCTGCAGGTTCATGCTCTACAACATCCGTAGAACACAACGTTTCTTCACATCGGAAGCTGAGTAGGTCCTAATCCAGGCACTTGTTATCTCCCGTCTCCACTACTGCAACTCTCTGTTGGCTGGGCTCCCCGCTTGTGCAATCAAACCCCTGCAACTTATCCAGAATGCCACTGCCCGCATGGTGTTCAACCTTCCTAAGCTCTCCCTTGTTACCCCGCTCCTCCGCACACTTCACTGGCTTCCAGTCGAAGCTCGCATCATCTTCAATACCCTGGTGCTTGTCTACAGAGCAGTAAGGGGAACTGTATCTCCTTATCTTAACTTCTAATCACTAAAGGATTTAAAAAATATGTTTTGAGCAAAATAGTGTTTTTTAGACACAACTGCAAACTTCAAGGAGTTCTGAGGAGGTTTGAAGGTAAATAAGTGATGTCATCAGCCTCCTCCCTTGCTTGAGGAACAGTAGAGGACCAATGGAGAACAAAAGAGGAAAGGACCTCCCCTCCACTTGTGCCATGTCATGTCATGCCTGGACGACCTATTGAGATGTGCCTTTTGCGAAGTAATTCATTTGTGAAATGAGTTGAGAAGGAGACTGGAGGAGGACTTTAACAATTCGGTGGCATAAGGGTGACACTTCAGGCTGCATTGTGATAATGTGCTACAATCGCCCTTTAACCTTACTCAACAGTGACCCCGGTGTTGAGCTGAGCGCACCTGTAGATCCAAGTCACTGGTCTAAGAGGGATGACAGACACAGAAGCCCAGCCTGAGTTAAATGATGAACCAGAGTATACATGTGTTACTTGGTCAAAAACGCACACATTTATCTGCAAATGAAAATGGTCTGATCTCCACAAAAGCCAACCAAACTGAGAGATACGTTTTGTTTTTATACTAACAAATGGTTGCCGTGGTGAATAATCCAATAATAATTGGTAGGATGCATGAAAGGAAACATCAAAGAGTTTACCAGAATCTCTAAATGAAAATACTGGCAGATCAATAAAACCGATATAATTGTAAATGAATATCTAAGGGACTTCTACACACTAGGCACCATTATTCATCTCAACCCAAGGCTCAAACCTTACCAGTCAGGTCATTCCTACAATAACCTGAACTGGCTCATTCAATTGGCTCATTCATCCACCCTCCTATCCCCTGTAACCATTCCACAGGTCGTTTCTGTAAATGAGAATGCGTTCTCAGTCAACTTACCTTAAATATGTGGAAAATAAAAAAATCTGGTGCCTTTTCTGTCTCAAGGAAATATCACCTCACATTTAGTGTAAAATGTGGATTCAAAAGGGCTTTAAATATAAAGTTAGGTGTCCCTTTACCATAAAAAACCACAAAGATATGGATCTCAAAGTTAATTTTAGGCATTTTGTTTTTAGTGTATGTAGGCGTTTTTGCCATGTATCCCGGTTATATTCATCAAATATAAGCCATTAAGACCCCTTGACTTTTTGCACATTTTGTTACGTTACAGCCTATTCTAAAATGGATTGAATATTTTCCCCTCATTAATTTTCATTTTCCCCTCATTAATCTGCACACAATACCCCATAATGACAAAGCAAAAACTGAGTAAAAAAAAAACATTTTGCAAATGTATATGTATATTACATTTACATTTACATTTAAGTCATTTAGCAGACGCTCTTATCCAGAGCGACTTACAAATTGGTACATTCACCTTATGACATCCAGTGGAACAGCCACTTTACAATAGTGCATCTAAATCTTTTAAGGGGGGGGGGGGTGAGAAGGATTACTTTATCCTATCTTAGGTATTCCTTAAAGAGGTGGGGTTTCAGGTGTCTCCGGAAGGTGGTGATTGACTCCGCTGTCCTGGCGTCGTGAGGGAGTTTGTTCCACCATTGGGGAGCCAGAGCAGCGAACAGTTTTGACTGGGCTGAGCGGGAACTGTACTTCCTCAGTGGTAGGGAGGCGAGCAGGCCAGAGGTGGATGAACGCAGTGCCCTTGTTTGGGTGTAGGGCCTGATCAGAGCCTGGAGGTACTGTGCCGTTCCCCTCACAGCTCCGTAGGCAAGCACCATGGTCTTGTAGCGGATGCGAGCTTCAACTGGAAGCCAGTGGAGAGAGCGGAGGAGCGGGGTGACGTGAGAGAACTTGGGAAGGTTGAACACCAGACGGGCTGCGGCGTTCTGGATGAGTTGTAGGGGTTTAACGGCACAGGCAGGGAGCCCAGCCAACAGCGAGTTGCAGTAATCCAGACGGGAGATGACAAGTGCCTGGATTAGGACCTGCGCCGCTTCCTGTGTGAGGCAGGGTCGTACTCTGCGGATGTTGTAGAGCATGAACCTACAGGAACGGGCCACCGCCTTGATGTTAGTTGAGAACGACAGGGTGTTGTCCAGGATCACGCCAAGGTTCTTAGCGCTCTGGGAGGAGGACACAATGGAGTTGTCAACCGTGATGGCGAGATCATGGAACGGGCAGTCCTTCCCCGGGAGGAAGAGCAGCTCCGTCTTGCCGAGGTTCAGCTTGAGGTGGTGATCCGTCATCCACACTGATATGTCTGCCAGACATGCAGAGATGCGATTCGCCACCTGGTCATCAGAAGGGGGAAAGGAGAAGATTAATTGTGTGTCGTCTGCATAGCAATTATAGGAGAGACCATGTGAGGTTATGACAGAGCCAAGTGACTTGGTGTATAGCGAGAATAGGAGAGGGCCTAGAACAGAGCCCTGGGGACACCAGTGGTGAGAGCGCGTGGTGAGGAGACAGATTCTCGCCACGCCACCTGGTAGGAGCGACCTGTCAGGTAGGACGCAATCCAAGCGTGGGCCGCGCCGGAGATGCCCAACTCGGAGAGGGTGGAGAGGAGGATCTGATGGTTCACAGTATCGAAGGCAGCCGATAGGTCTAGAAGGATGAGAGCAGAGGAGAGAGAGTTAGCTTTAGCAGTGCGGAGCGCCTCCGTGATACAGAGAAGAGCAGTCTCAGTTGAATGACTAGTCTTGAAACCTGACTGATTTGGATCAAGAAGGTCATTCTGAGAGAGATAGCGGGAGAGCTGGCCAAGGACAGCACGTTCAAGAGTTTTGGAGAGAAAAGAAATAAGGGATACTGGTCTGTAGTTGTTGACATCGGAGGGATCGAGTGTAGGTTTTTTCAGAAGGGGTGCAACTCTCGCTCTCTTGAAGACGGAAGGGACGTAGCCAGCGGTCAGGGATGAGTTGATGAGCGAGGTGAGGTAAGGGAGAAGGTCTCCGGAAATGGTCTGGAGAAGAGAGGAGGGGATAGGGTCGAGCGGGTAGGTTGTTGGGCGGCCGGCCATCACAAGACGCGAGATTTCATCTGGAGAGAGAGGGGAGAAAGAGGTCAGAGCACAGGGTAGGGCAGTGTGAGCAGAACCAGCGGTGTCGTTTGACTTAGCAAACGAGGATCGGATGTCGTCGACCTTCTTTTCAAAATGGTTGACGAAGTCATCTGCAGAGAGGGAGGAGGGGGGGGGAGGGGGAGGAGGATTCAGGATTTATATAAAAAGAATAAACTGAAATATCATATTTACATAAGTATTCAGACCCTTTACTTTGTTGAAGCACCTTTGGCAGTGATTACAGCCTTGAGTCTTCTTGGGTATGACACTACAAGCTTGGCACACCTGTATTTGGGGAATTTATCCCATTCTTCTCTGCAGATCCTCTTGAGCTCTCTCCGGTTGGATGGGGAGTGTCGCTGATACTGCCACCCCCATGCTTTATCGTAGGTATGGTGCCAGGTTTCCTCCAGATGTGACGCTTGTCACAGATCTGGGGAAGGGTACCAAAACATTTCTGCAGCATTGAACGTCCCCAAGAACACAGTGGCCTCCATGAATCTGGTTGAGAGAATGCCTAGGGTGCAAAGGGTGGCTACTTTGAAGAATCTCAAATGTAAACACTTTTTTGATTTTGATTTTACTAACATGATTCCTTATGTGTTATTTCATAGTTTTGATGTCTTCACTATTATTCTACAATGTAGAAATGAGTAAAAATAAAGAAAAACTTGAATGAGTAGGTGTCCAAACATGACTGGTACTGTACATACAGTGCATCCGGAAAGTATTCAGACCCGTTTCCTTTTTCCACATTTTGTTACGTTACAGCTTAATTCTAAATACCCACAATACCCCATGATGACAAAGCGAAAACAGGTTTCTAGATTTTTTTGCAAATTGATAAAAAAACAAAAACAGAAATACCTTATTTACATAAGTATTCAGACCTATTGCTATGAGACTCTAAATTGAGCTCAGGTGCATCCTGTTTCCATTGATCATCCTTGAGAAGTTTCTACAACTTGTTTGGAGTCCACTTGTGGTAAATTCAATTGATTGAATATGATTTGGAAAGGCACACCCCTGTCTATATAAGGTCCAACAATTGGACAGTGCATGTCAGTGCAAAAACCAAGCCATGAGTTCGAAGGAATTTTCCGTAGAGATCGAAGGACAAGATTGTATTGAGGCACAGATCTGGGGAAAAGTACCAAAAAATGTCTGCAGCATTGAAGGTCCGCAAGAACACAGTGGCCTCCATCATTCTTAAATGGAAGAAGTTTGGCACCACCAAGACTCTTCCTAGAGCTGGCCGCCTGGCCAAACTGAGCAATCAAGGGAGGAGGGCCTTGGTCAGGGAGGTGACTAAGAACCCGATGGTCACTCTGACAGAGCTCCAGAGTTCCTCTGTGGAGATGGGAGAACCTTCCAGAAGGACAACCATCTCTGCAGCACTCCACCAATCAGGCCTTTATGGTAGAGTGGCCACTCCTCAGTAAAATGCACATGACAGCCCGCTAGGAGTTTTCCAAAAAGCACCTACAGACTCTCAGACCATGAGAAACAAGATTCTCTGGTCTGATGAAACCAAGATTGAACTCTTTGGCCTGAATGCCAAGCGTCACGTCTAGAGGAAACCTGGCACCATCCCTACGGTGAAGCATGGTGGGGGAAACATCATGTTGTAGGTACATTTTTCAGCGGCAGGGGCTGGGAGACTAGTCAGGATCGAGGGAAAGATGAACGGAGAAAAGTACAGAGAGATCCCTGTTGTAAAACCTGCTCCAGAGCGCTCAGGACCTCAGACTGGCGTGAAGGTTCGTCTTCCAACAGGACAACGACCCCTGAAAATAACATATGTTTCACTCAATAATCATTGTTTTATAATTATTTGAAGAAATAAATGAACCTTTGATGTCTTTAGAAAATCTAAATCTACTTGTATACATACACTTTGAGATATTTATGTGTATGTCCCTAACAGGGTGGAAATATCGGATGGTATTAGCATTTAAGTCAGGCAGAGTATTTAAGTCCAGGCAGAGGTGACATAAGAGGTCACTTAGGAACCCGGGCCGCTAGGGTCTCAACTTACTGTTGAGAGTTAGAATAGTAGAACACACAATGTGCCATTTCAAAATGTGGTTGTGCATCAGCAGTTTTTCTCTTGTGAGGTCAGTCACTGACAGTCGCTCAATTAGCCATGTCAGCTAACAATTTTTTGATTGGTAAATTAGTCAAGCCAGCTATCTAAACTTGTAGTAATCATCAATGAATACCAACCAGGCACGCAGGGCACGTGGCCAGGGACACTGACCTCCAGGAAGACCCCATTGATTTTGTAATTCACCCTCACTCAGATATCTTTAACCCCCTTTAGAGTCGATTGACGCACCGGTGTGTCAATCTACAATAAATTATATAACAAAAAAATCCCCACCAAAATGTATCAGTTTAAGCTAGAGGTACTGTATCTTTGTTTTGTAATGATCATGTTGTTTAGTCAGCTTCTTGATATGCCACACCTGTCAGGTGGATGTATTATCTTGGCAAAGGAGAAATAGTCACTAACGGCGATGAAAATACATTCCTGCTCAAAATTGGCTAGAAATAAGATTTGTGTGTGTATAGAACATTTCTGGTATTTTATATTTCAGTTCATGAAACATGGGACCAACACTACATGTTGCATTCATATTTTTGTTCAGTGTTTATAGATATAAGTCATGGCAAACTGTGTAGAATTTAGGGCTGTCCCCGACTAAAAACTATCTTGGTGTCCGAAAATCGTCTGTTCTTTGGATCAACCTGGAAATGTTAAACGTGTATTTTTCCATATATAGACACACCCTATGTGTTTTAATAAAATTAACTATATGCATTGAGCTTGTCTGATTCTTAAAGCTCATGGTTTGATGAAATAAGACAATTGCCTCCGGGTGGCGCCAGAGATCTAGATAACCAGAAACATTGTATAAACTATTAAATTGGGTCCAGCGCCGAGCTTGCGCTAGCGAACTTGCAACATTGTATAAAATGTTCTGGACACACAGAGTTTCCACGCCAGTGAGGACCGGACAGACACAGCTGTAGCCTATTTGTGCAAGGGATAAGAAGCAGTGTTTGACTTGGGCAGTAGCTCACCGGAGCTGAGTGCCGGTCCTTCAAATGTTCTACTGCTTGACTTCCTGTTCCTCTTGAGTGATGGAAATATTTTTCAGGTCGCTTATTATATGCGCCTCCCTTCTCAACATTGACAGGAGCGCTCCACACAAAAGACAATGACTAAATTGACAAAACTCGTAAATGGAATGAAATAAATTAAAACTTGTTTCTCACAAGTGTAGCTAGCATAGGTTGTGCACTCTGCCAACAATGTGTCCACTCAGACAATGAGAACGGGAAGACAGGAATAAGAATATTGAATGCATTAAAATAATTACCACAACTAAACGTTAGAATATAGAAAGTATAGGAATTAACGGTAAATGTAGTCTACTACTGGTGATGTATGCAATGGGAAATTGATATACACTAACAATTCACACAATGAAGTTATGAAACAATGAATGTGCACAAATTGGTGGGAGAGAGCAAATTCTGGAGAAAGACGTGCATTCAGCATCTGGGACATGGTCAATCCGATGGGCGCAAATATACACAGTACCAGTCAAACGTTTGGACACGCCTACTCATTCAAGTATTAAAAAAAAAAAAAACATTAAAAAATTCTACAATAATAGTGAACACATCAAAACTATGAAATAACACATGGAATCATTTGTCCAATGAGAGTGGTGAAGTGCTGCATCAGATGACCTGGTCTCCATAATCACCTGATCTCAACCCAATTGAGATGGCTTGGGATGAGAGAGATGGACCGCAGAGTGAAAGAAATGCATCCAACAAGTGTTCACCATATGTGGGAACTCCTTCAGGACTGTTAGAAAAGCATTCCAGGTGAAGCTGGGTGAGAGAATGCCAAGAGTATGCAAATCTGTCATCAAGGCAAAGGGTGGCTACTTTGAAGAATGTCAAATATAAAATCTATGATTCCATATGTGTTATTTCATAGTGTTGATGTCTTCACTATTATTCTACAATATAGAAAATAGTAAAAATAAAGAAAAACCCTTGAATGTGTAGGTGTGTCCAAAGCTTTGATTGGTACTGTATATATATTTGTAACTGCTTGACTAAAACGATCTTGGTCGACCAACAGCCTAACAACCAAACAATCCACCAATCGACTAATTGGGGTCTGTTTCTCAAACTAGACACTCTAATGTACTTGTCCTCTTGCTCAGTTGTGCACCGGGACCTCTCACTCCTCTTTCTATTCTGTTTAGAGACAGTTTGCTGCTGTTCTGTGAAGGGAGTATTACACAGTGTTGTACGAGATCTTCACTTTCTTACAGTTTCTCGCATGGAATAGCCTTCATATCTCAGAACAAGAATAGACTGACGAGTTTCAGAAGTAAGTTCTTTGTTTCTGGCCATTTTGAGCCTGTAATGGAACCCACAAATGCTGATGCTCCAGATACTCAACTAGTCTAAAGAAGGACAGTTAGATTGCTTCTTTAAATCAGCACAACCGTTTTCAGCTGTGCTAACATAATCGCAAAAGGGTTTTCTAATGATTAATTCGCCTTTTAAAATGATAAACATGGATTAGCTAACACAACGTGCCATTGGGACACAGGAGGGATGGTTGCCGATAATGGGCATCTGTATGTGTATGTAGATATTCCATAAATAATTTGCCATTTCCAGCTACAATAGTCATTTACAACATTAACAATGTCTACACTGTATTTCGGATCAATTTCATGTTATTTTAACGGACAAAAAAAATGTTATTTTTTAAATTTTCTTTCAAAAACAAGGACATTTGCAAACTTTTGAACGGCCCCATGGCAACATGAGTAGAATTGCATGAAATGTGTTAGAAAATTGCTACATTTTCTCTCCACCCATGGCAAAGTGTGTAGATTTTCAGAAAACGGCTTTAAAACTACAACATTTTCTCTAAGTCCCATGGCAAAATGTGTAGAATTGCAGGAAATGTACTTAAAAACTCTCCACCATCAAGAGGGAGACCACTAAAATGTTTTGCCTGCAAGGTGCTTAGGGCCCCCAAAAGGCTAGGACCGGCCCTGATTTAAGTGCCTGAACTTGACCAATATTTTCTTCTGAAAGTCAATCATGTCAATTTTCTGATAGAATACAAAAAATATATATACTTTTCGTCAAAAAAGTTATCAGGTCCAAAAGGCCCCACATTGTAGGAATGACCCAGTTGGTCAGCCAACGGTGCAAGTGGCGACACTTCAGGCTGAGGAGTAAATTGCACACTTCCCGATGACCATAGACTGCTGACAGATTAAGGAAACCAACACATAATTTTGTAATGTTGATGAAATATCCCTTTAATGTCTCCTGTAAAAGCGTGTGTCATTTGCCTAGACACGCCCCCACATCTTTCTCCTGAAAACAAGTTGGCATTTAGTCAAGCAGCTCGAAACAATATTTATGACAAGATAAACAAAACCAATGTGAGTACTTACAGTAGCAAACTTCGGTAACTGCCTGGGAGCAAAATAAACTTGCTAGTCAACTTTATTGCCTTGCTGTGGTTTAATATATAAGCCAGTTTGCTAGCCAGCTAAAATGACATCGCTAACGTTAGCTAGCTAGCTCTGGCTAGCTCCTCTCAGTTTTTCCTCAGATGGCTGGAGACCCGAAACACAGCAACCAGCTGGAGCAGTTCATGTTGCTGGCCAAAAATTCGCAAGGACCCGCTTTGATTACCCTCATAAAACAATTACTGGAAGCTCCGGGGGTATATGTCTTCGGAGAGTTCCTAGAGCTGCCCTGCATTCAACAGGTAACCTAGCTAACCAGCTTCTTTTTCTTCTCAAGTGGAGTGACTTGTGTATGAATGTGGAGGGCATTTTGCACTCAAATGTAGTGGCTAACCCCACAACACTAGATGTCACTGGTTTCAAGGTATGTGATTGTGTACAATGTTGTCAATTTTCCCCCAACTCACTGCTCTCTCTTTGTAGATGTCAAAAGGTCCCAATGAAGGCTACAGTCAACTGCTCAACATGTTTGCCTATGGCACATACCATGATTATAAAGGTAGTTGATCTTTTCATGTTTTTTTTCTGCTTGTGTTATTCATGTTACACGGTAATGGTGCTACAGTATCCACGGGTTTATTTATTTACATTTGTACATTTTAGTCAATTTAGCAGACACTTCTCCAGAGCAAATAACAATTAGTGCATTCATCTTAAAAAATCCTTAAAGCTGCAATATGTAACTTTTTGGGTGACTGACCAAATTCACGTAGAAATGTTGTGAACACTCTATAGATCTGTCATTCTCATTGAAATCATGACAAATAAGAGGTAGATCTGTATAATGTGTGCTATTTCTATGCATCCTGTTCATAAGTTTGGGTTTTGCATCTATTTAATTTCTGTTTTGTGTGCCAGCTTAAAACAGCTGAAAATGAAATATTTTTGGTTATGAAAAATATTTCACAGCAGTTTAGATGGTACAATTATTATCTACACCAGGGGTCTCCAACCTTTTCTAGCATGAGAGCTACATTTTAAAGCTGCTCATTTTTGAGCTACTCATTTTTTTCTAGCTTTCCAATAGACACAATCTTCTCTCCCCTGCGACTCCTCCCCAGGTCCTTAGTGTACAATAGAAAGTAGTGCACAATATTTTCTGGATTATATTTTTCCAGATTGTTTTCTCAGTAAAAAAAATCATTTTCAGTCTCAACTACAATTGTTCATAGAGAAAAAATGAAATTGGATGTTCTGAGTATTAAAAATATATATATATAATAATAATTCAGGTCTGGTAGAAAACATTTTGTTGCGTAATTCCCCTTTAGTTGTGCATCTGGCCCTTTAATTATGCATCTAGCAAGCAAAGAATATGCTTTCAAATGTGGGTGTCTAGTGATGGTTCTGTACTGCTGTTGCTCATTTCACAGCAAATTTTGCAATAACAAATAATAGATACAAATAACATACTTATTCATTATATACTTCTGCCGGGTAAGCCTTACCATTTAATTGAGAAGATTTTGGAGAAAGTATTTCTGTCAACCCACAAGATGGTTATTGCATCAACTGGCTACACACGGAGTGATAGAAAAACGCATGCACCACACAGACAGACAGGCTATATTGCTGGAATTTAATCGGCAAATATTGTTAGGTTTGGCTTTTTGAGCCAATAGTGGGTAACCAGGGGTGGGATAATGTCAATGTTGCATTGATTAGATAGTATTTGGAGCTTGCGTTATCTAATAAATGTCAAATTGCATGTACATTCAGAATTGTTTAGCGATTTACTCGTATGTAAGCTTACGAGCTACTGGTAGCTCGCGATCAACCTGTTGAAGACCCCTGCTCTACACTATACGGGGTGGCAGCGTAGCCTAGTGGTAAGATCGTTGGACTAGTAACCGGAAGGTTGCGAGTTCAAACCCCCGAGCTGACAAGGTACAAATCTGTTGTTCTGCCCCTGAACAGGCGTCATTGAAAATAAGAATGTGTTCTTAACTGACTTGCCTGGTTAAATAAAGGTAAAAAATAAATAAAAAATACTTGCTTGTTTTACCGCATAAACTGAAATGATGCAAACTATTAGAATTTTAGCAAGCAGAAAATGGCAGAGTGATTTCTGCATCTCTTAAGTCTATTGCTTCAATCTAAGTAACATTATTTTAAAAATCCCCATCAAAGTCAATCAGTTTAACCTCTACAGGATCGGTGTGCGGGATGGTTGAGCTAACATAGGCTAGGTTGTAAGGAACAAAAACTAAATCCCAGGACGGAGACATATCTGATATGGGCAGAAAACATAAATTCTTGTTAATCTAACTGCGCTGTCCAATTTGCAGGAGCTATTACAGTGAAAGAATACCATGCTATTGTTTGAGGAGAGTACACAGTTATGAACTTGAAACTGTATAAATTAACCAATTAGGCACATTTGGGCCGTCTTGATGCAGATATCTTGCATTTCAAAGATGATGGTACAAACATAAAAAAACACGTTTTTTCGTGGTATTATTTTTTGCCAGATCTCAGGAATTATATTCCCCTACATTAAATTCACATTTCCACAAACTTCAGTGTTTCCGTTGAAATGGTATCAAGAATATGCATATCCTCTCTTCAGGTCCTGAGTTACAGGCAGTTAGATTTGGGTATGTCATTTTAGGCGAAAAATTTAAAAAAGGAGCAGATCCTTATTAAGCTAGTTGACAGTCAGTATTCAATGTGTTTCTATGGGCTATAGTAGTATAGGCCAAATTCAATATTTTGTTTTATATTTGCTTTTTTAAATTATACCTAAAGGGGTCCTACAATTCACAGTCGTAGCAATTACATCATCCCTCAATTATTGATCAGCTAAATCTATGCTAGTAGGAAAATACAATTATTTTTGGTCCTATTTGTCTTTTCAGCATTCAAGGATACTCTACCCCCCTTGACTGAGACCCAGAAGAACAAACTAAGGCATCTGACCATTGTCAACCTGGCTGCAAACATGCAGGTCCGTACAGGACTGTCTACTGCTACAGACCCGAAGCAACCCTAAATATTGTTTGTGTATTGTATTTGTGCAGTCAGTTTGATCAAAGAAACCGAGAGCAGTAGGCTTTCTTCTTATTCATGGTGTTCATTATTGGTCCAGCACCAGTTTGCAAATGTGTAATGTGCAGCATCACTCTCACACACTTCTGTTGATTATCATGGTGAGTGCAGGTGATCCCGTACTCAGTGCTGCTGAAGGACCTGGAGGTGGGCAGTGTGCGTGAGCTAGAGGACTTGGTGATAGAGGCTGTGTATGCTGACGTGATCCGGGGGAAGCTGGACCAGTGCAGGCAGCAACTGGAGGTGGACGCCTGCATCGGCCGGGACATCCGCTCCCAGGGCATGGGCCGCATCGCCAGCATACTGACACAGTGGTGTGGGGGGGGGGAGGGGGTGTCCACGTATAGAAGAGTTCTGCATATTAATGTTTGAGATTATAGACCTGGTTATGAGTCGTTTTTTCCCCAACAAAAGCCATGTTAAAATGTCATTGTCTGTATCTGATGAATCATTAATATTGTATCATTAGTCCTGCTTTTCTACTGTTTGTTTTATGCCTGTTTCTCTGTCCTCATATAGATTCTGCTGATCTTTATGCGTGTCCACAGGTGTAGTGACTGTGAGAGCATGTCTGCGTCCATAGAGCAGGAGGTGGGCAGGGTGAGCCACTGCAGAGAGAGCCACCTCAAAGCTCTGCATCACATCGAGACCGAGGTGAGGGAAACATTCAGAGAGGGTTGAGGTGGATGGTCAGAAAGAATTAAGTGCTCCATTTTCAAGTGTGCTCTGTGGTGCATGCTTTTTAGTGTTGTCTCCCTGTCACTTGTCTGTCCTTCCTCCTCTCTTTCAATTTAAAGGGCTTTATTGGCATGGGAAACATGTTTACATTGCCAAAGCAAGTGAAATAGATTTTTCTTTTTTTACTCACAAATGTTATGTCTATGTCCTATTATGTCTATATACAGTGTTGTGAAAATAGTTCAAGTACAAAAGGGAAAATAAATATTGGTTGTATTTACAATGGTTGCCCTTTTCTTGTGGCAACAGGTCACAAATCTTGCTGCTGTGATTGTACACTGTGGTGTTTCACCCAATAGATATGGGAGTTCATCAAAATTGGATTTGTTTTTCGAATTCTTTGTGGGTCTGTGTAATCTGAGGATAATATGTGTCTCTAATATGGTCTCTGTCTCTCTCC
Source organism: Oncorhynchus keta (assembly GCF_023373465.1). Lineage (NCBI taxonomy): Eukaryota > Metazoa > Chordata > Actinopteri > Salmoniformes > Salmonidae > Oncorhynchus > Oncorhynchus keta. Next base: position 39,272,596 of record NC_068435.1, on the reverse strand, counting down.
TGTCTCGGTCAGGTGGGTAACATCCGCAGGATGATGTCAGCAACCACGTCTACGTCCACTCAGGACATGGACCCTCTGGGGGAGCAGGAGGGGGAAGGGGCCATGGCAGGCTCCGGGGCCGAGCGCAGGCAGACCCCTCTACAGATAATCTCCAAGGTCAAGAGCCTCAACAACCAGAGACACTGACCACTGTAGCCTGAGAAGGGCATGTACTGTTTTATTAAGACATAGGCTGCTCAGTGTTCTGAAGGTGCTTCCACGCCTTGTCTCCTTCCCTCAGTCTGCACTACCTTCAAACAACTGAAAGGGAGGAGACAAGGAGAGTAAGACACTTTTGAGATTTATTCCATGGGTTTGTGGCCTGGACTAGGAGTCTTTTGTTGAAGGCACTATCCTTTCCCCTGTTTATAAAAAGGTTGTTTCTAATTTGTCTTTAAAAAAAAAATGGGATAAAGAGAGAATGTATTTCCTGTTGAATGTGCCGATTTTTGTCATTTTATTTGCTAATAGCAAATATTAAAAGCTATGTTTTCAGATTTTGAATTGAACTTCATTATCACAAATGCAACATCACTTGAATAAGCACACAAGTTTCATCAGCATACTGCTATGTAGTTTAGGAAATATTGCTGATCTTATCAGTGTTATCCTGTCCCCCATCTAAATCTGTGATTATTCAAATGGAAACAATTTCCGGTTATTTTGAAGAGTTCTACTAAATGTTCAAGAATGAAAGACCCGCTCCAGCCCTACACAGACGAGATGCTTTTGCTTGAGTTATTGTCTGGGGGCTGAAGTGTATGTTTTTAGGTCTGTCTGCTGCCTCGTTGGGAACCCCTTCTCTCCCCTGCCCAGCCCTGCGTACCCCGCTGACCTAGTTTTCAATTGTTTTCTGCCTGAGACAATGGGAGAAAATGGTTTCATAACCACACACAATACCTGGGTGTTATTCAACAGGATTGTTGTTAAGGGTTCTTCATTGTGGCATGATTGTGTGTAGAGCGTTGTGCACATCCTTTATGTGACCAACTCATGCAGCCCTCCCCCAGCGAGCAGTTTCAGTGCCCAACACCCTTTCCACACACACACTTTGTCCTCACCCTGGGGTCTCAAAGTTATTCTTATAGAGAGATCTCAAATGTCCCTGTTGACAGCCTTTACAAAACCTTTCCTTTCTCACGCCACTTACTAACTCATTCACTTTGCTCCACTTACTAACTCATTCACGTTGCGCCACTTACTAACTCATTCACTTTGCGCCACTTACTAACTCATTCACTTTGCTCCACTTACTAACTCATTCACTTTGCTCCACTTACTAACTCATTCACTTTGCTCCACTTACTAACTCATTCACTTTGCGCCACTTACTAACTCATTCACTTTGCGCCACTTACTAACTCATTCACTTTGCTCCACTTACTAACTCATTCACTTTGCTCCACTTACTAACTCATTCACTTTGCGCCACTTACTAACTCATTCACTTTGCTCCACTTACTAACTCATTCACTTTGCTCCACTTACTAACTCATTCACTTTGCTCCACTTACTAACTCATTCACTTTGCTCCACTTACTAACTCATTCACTTTGCGCCACTTACTAACTCATTCACTTTGCTCCACTTACTAACTCATTCACTTTGCTCCACTTTATGACCCTTAAGGTTGTGACCCTTATTAGACCCTTGCCTAGTGTCTTTGTAGGGCTTGTGTGTGTTATGTCAGCACCATGGTAACCTCCGTTGATCCCTAGGGCAGGAACCACCACACACACACACCCTAAACCCAATTCTCCAAATATTGGGTTTCTTGTCTCAATGGAGATATGGACTGGCAAAAGCAAATCCTGTCTAGGCTTCTGCAATGCACTTCTTGTGGCAGTGAGCTGTAACCCTTGTAGCCATTTGAGACTGCTGAACTGGCCGACTAGAGATGGCTCTGGTAAGTACGCCTCCAAAACATCTCCATACGATGTGATGTCAGTCATGCCATGATTTAGCAGGACATTAATGCACTTTCAAGTTAAGCTTTCTATGGATTTGTGTGTGTTCAATTTTAAGCGTGTGGCTTTGGCTTGATTTAATGTTCTCTGATGTATTTCAGGTCTTGAGCAGCGGGTGTGCTGTCACAGCAAGAAGAGGCGAGAGAGGTGAGATGCCTGAACCACTTGTTTGTCTAGCTGTCCTCCCTCATCTTCCATTTAGTATCTCTGACTTTCCCTTCTAAGACTGCTGACCTCTCGTTTTACATTTAGTATCTCTCACTTTCCCTTCTAAGACTGCTGACCTCTCCCTTCTTCAACCTTGCTTGCTGGTCTAGCTCTGTGTGGTCAGTGCCACTGAGACTGGTAAAAGAGGTGTAATACTGAGCGATAGACTGTCAAAAAGAAAGGGGGGGGAGGGCTTCAGTACACTATGCTCACTCGAGGGGGAGGGATGGGAGGAGCGAGTGAGCGGAGGCCAGATTAATCAAAGGACATCAAAGGGGATGGAGGGATAGGATGAAAGCGTGCCGACCGTTTGTCCCATGCCATCCCGCTCTGCCTGAGCTGGCTTACAGATCTCAGGGCCATTGTGCCACGCGGGTGCATGGAGGGGGCTGGGACACGACACACATACACACTACAGTACCAACACAACACTACAAACTTAGAAACAACACAGACTCACACCATACCAGGGCTGCTAATTAGCAGGGACCTCACGACACAATATTAGATTTGTGTGTGTTGGGTATATGTTGGGAAATTGTTAGATAGAAACAAGCATTTTGCTACACCCGTAATAACATCTGCTTAACACGTGTATGTGACCAATACAATTTGATTTGATTTATCACGATACTCAGGTGCCAATACTATATTTATTGCGATTCTCACAATTCTATTTGATATTGCGGTTCGATGTTCCAAATATATTGCTCACTATATGTCTGCTGCAGAGAGGGAGACGAGAGCGAATGAGTTTTGATCAGTCATAATATCGTCCAAAATAATATTGCGATATGTGACTGTTTTGATTCCCCCCCCCAGTCACTACACACACTCACACTCACACACAAAGTACTGAGAGCGGAAATTAGAGCTTTCTCCTCTTACACTTATTTACTGTCGGCCTCCTTTTTTCCTCCTTTCTCTCTTTCCATCCCCCAATGTGTGTCTCTCTCACACACCCGTTCTCTCTGTTATGCCGCAACTTCAAAGCACAGCCCTCTGATGTTGCCAAAGTCGGCCACTCACTCAAACTGCGGCACAGCCACTCATACACACAGTCATACACACAGTCATACACACTTCACACAGCCAAATCCACAAATGTGTATATATAGTCTATTTCGGACACACCTGTTGCTGACAGGTGTAAAATCGAGCACACAGCCATGCAATCTCCATAGACAAACATTGGCAGTAGAATGGCCTCACTGAAAAGCTCAATGACTCTCAACGTGGCACCGTCATAGGATGCCACCTTTCCAACAAGTTAGTTTGTCAAATGTCTGCCCTGCTAGAGCTGCCCCGGTCAACTGTAAGGGCTGTTATTGTTAAGTGGAAAAGTCTAGGAGCAACAACGGCTCAGCCGCGAAGTGGTAGGCCACACAAGCTCACAGAACAGGACCGCTGAAGCTGGTAGCGCATACAAATCACATGTCCTCGGTTGCAACACTCACTACCAAGTTCCAAACTGCCTCTGGAAGCAACATTAGCACAAGAACTGTTCGTCGGGAGCTTCATGAAATGGGTTTCTATGGTCGAGCAGCCGCACACAAGCCTAAGATCACCAATGCCAAACATCGACTGGAGGGGTGTATAGCTTGCCGCCATTGGACTCTGGAGCAGTGGAAACACGTTCTCTGGATTGATTAATCACTCTTCGCCACCTGGCAGTCCGACGGACGAATTTGGGTTTGGCGGATGCCAGGAGAATGCTACCTGCCCGATTACATAGTGCCAACTGTAAAGTTTGGTGGATAAAGAATAATGGTCTGGGGCTGGTTTTCATGGTTCGGGCTAGGCCCCTTAGTTCTAGTGAAGGGAAATCTTAATGCTACAGCATACAATGACATTCTAGACGATTCTGTGCTTCCAACGTTGTGGCAACAGTTTGGGGAAGGTCCTTTCCTGTTTCATCATGATAATGCCCCTGTGCACAAATCGAGGCCCATACAGAAATGGTTGTCTCGATCTGTGTGGAATAACTTGACTGGCGTACACAGAGCCCTGACATCATCCGCATCGAACACCTTTGGGATGAATTAGAATGCCGACTGCAAGCCAGGCCTATCGCCCAACATCAGTGCCGACTGCAAGCCAGGCCTAATCGCCCAACATCAGTGCCGACCTCACTAATGCTTTTGTGGCTGAATTGGAAGCAAGTTCCAACATCTAGTGGAAAGCCTTCCCAGACGAGTGGAGGCTGTTATAGAAACAAATGTGAACCAACTTCATATTAATGCCCATGATTTTGGAATTAGATGTTCAATGAGCAGCTGTCCACATACAGTTATTTTGGAAAATATTCAGACCCCTTGACATTTTCCACATTTGGTTTACGTTACAGCCTTATTAAAAAAATATATAAATATATATATTTTTTATCCCTCAGTCTACACACAATACACCCATGATGACAAAGCGAAAACAGGTTTCTAGATTTTTTTTTGCAAAATGACAAAAAATAAGTCTGAAATATCACATTTATATAAGTTTTCAGACCCTTTACTCAGCACTTTGTTGTGAAGCACCTTTGGCAGCGATTACAGGCTCGGGTCTTGGGTATGATGCTACAAGCTTGGCACACCTGTATTTGTGGAGTTTCTCCCATTCTTCTCTGCAGATCCTCTCACGCTCTGGCTGGTCTTCAGAGATGTTTGAACGGGTTCAAGTCTGGGCTCTGATTGGGCCACTCAAGGACATTCAGAGACTTGTCCCGAAGCCACTCCTGCGTTGTCTTGGTTGTGTGCTTAGGGTCGTGGTCCTGTTGGAAGGTGAACCATCGCCCCAGTCTGAGGTCCTGAGCACTCTGGAGAAGATTTTTATCAATGATATCTCTGTACTTTGCTCCGTTCATCTTTCCCTCGATCCTGACTCGTCTCCCAGTCCTTGCTGCAGAAAAACATCCCCACAGCATGATGCTGCCACCACCATGCTTCACTGTAAGGATGGTGCCAAGTTTCCTCCAGACGTGATGCTTGGCATTCAGGCCAAAGAGTTCAATCTTGGTTTCATCAGACCAGAGAATCTTGTTTCTCATGGTCTGAGTCCTTTAGGTGCCTTTTGGCAAACTCCAAGTGGGCTGTCTTGCCTTTTTTAATGAGTGGCTTCCATCTAGCCTCTGTACTATAAAGGCCTGATTGGTGGAGGGCTGCAGAGATGGTTGTCCTTATGGAAGTTTCTCCCATCTTCACAGAGGAACTCTGGGGTTCTGTCAGTGACCATTGTGTTTTTGGTCATCTCCCTGACCAAGGCCCTTCTCCCCTGATTGCTCAGTTTGGCCAGGCGGCCAGTTCTAGGAAGAGTCTTGGTGGTTCCAAACATCTTCCATTTTAAGATTGATGGAGGCCACTGTGTTCTTGAACCTTCAATGCTGCAGACATTTGTGGTCCTTGTCCGCAGATCTGTGCCTCGACACAATCCTGTCTCGAAGTTATATTCGAACCAAATTCAATTGCTAACATTTTGGAAAAACCTGTTTTCGCTTTGTCATTATGGGGTATTGTGTTGAGATCAATGAGGAAGAAAATACATTTGATCCATATTAGAATAAGGCTGTAACGTAACAATGTGGATAAAGGGAAGGGTTTGTTGATAGCAGTGTGAACCCTGCCGTCAGCATTGGCCTGTGGGGAGGGTTGCAGCGGCACACTTTGATGCTGTCCTGCTACTGTTGGAGCCGCGCTGCGTTTCATCGTTCAGCCGCTCACTTGGCTTAAAGATGACTCCAATTTGCGTCCCTCTTTTGGCTTACTGGCGCTTTGTATCTAGACCTCGTTTTATGTGGACGTCTAGCTAGTGTGTGACCATAGACCGCGTTCTCTCCAATAACAGTCTGTGTATGGGTGTACAGAACATCGTGTCTGTGTTGGTGGTATGGTCTTCTGTGGTCGCCGATATTGTCACATTTTGTTGTCGGTTCTACAGAAGTCTCAAGAACCTGGGTGATGGGTGTCTGAACAACTTGTGATTTTCAGAGGGAAATGAAAACTTAACACTGAGATCCAACTTGGAAGTCACTTTGTTTAGAATCAAGGTCTGCGTTCTCCTCTTGACCTCTATTTGACTTATTTGTAAAACCTTATAGATTGGGTCAGGAGTCTTTCCTGGCCATGTGACCTGCGCGGGAAAAAACCCTGGTTCTTCTATTACAATATGCGTTAGTTCCTCTAGAAAATAACAGGTGCAAACATTTTGTCAAATACAAATTAAGCCAGGTTGCCCTGAAATTGGGGTTCAGTTCAAACCCACATTGCATTAAAAATGAAGATGCATGCACCTTTTCCTGTTCCCAGATAGAATAGCAGAACGGTTCACAGTAGAGTAGAAATATTCATAAACTGCCCTCACAGATATTGGCCTACTGGTTTTTAGAATAAGGTGTGTGTGTGTACACAGGTAGTAGTTATGTTAGTAACAAAGATTTGGTTTGATTTAAATCTGGTCTTAATTACATACCGACAACACATCAAAGAAGAGTCTTCATAACGATCAATGCTGTTTTGGCTACTCATGCTGGAGCTGCAATGCATAGACATACAGCAAAACGTTACCAAGATTGAAAACTTTTCAATTGAAACCTACTGGTTTGCTACTATAAGACACAACTTATGATGACCACCATTCTTATAATGTATCTTTATATAACGATTTGTGAGTTCATCTGAGAAAGACAAAAGTGATGTGAACTGACAATATTTTAATGGGGGGGATAAAGGGCTGTAAGTGATCAATGGGGGCGGTGTCCGAGTGATTCCCGGGGGACGGCTTTGAAGTGGGCATCCTCTGAGAGACATCGAGCACAATGCCCTCTTTGACGGGCAGGGAGAATGGCAGACGCTCCTCTCTCTCTTCTCACTGTCCCTCCCCCATCTCTCAGTCCTCTGCTCTGTCCCTCCCCGCTTTCTCTCATCTCTCTGTCCATGTTCTCTCTCTCTCTTTCTTCCTCTCATCTCTCCGTCCCCGTCTCGCTGTCTTCCCTATCTCTCTGTCACTGATACCCTGCTTTGCTCGGCCCTTTCACAACATTAACTCTCTCACACAGCCATAGCTCCACAACTAACTCTCTCCCTCCAATGTTAATGAATTCAAACCCCCCTCCTTGCCTCCAAGCCCCATCACTCCACCCCCTCCCTCCTGGCTCCCTCTCCCCCCTTTTCACAGAACCAAACCTCTTTGTAATTTCCAGCCTTGGCAAGTAGTACTCAGATTTGCTGTCACAGTTTTAATGAATTCAGCTGTTTGTGCATTGGCCATGGGAGCATCTCTCCTCCCTCCCCCTCCCTCACTCTCGCCCCTCCTCCACCTCTCTGGTGTTTCCCGAGGGACTCTATATATACCGCAGACCACTCTACTCCTTCCTATTGTTCCTCTAAGGAAACTTGCAGACAGATGCCCCGCGGTAGCACAGTGTGTGTGGGAGAGTGCAGAGAGACAGCCACGATAGAGACAAGTCTCAAGACAATAGCTGGTGCTGCTGGACAGAGACGTTTACTACTACTACTACGACTACTACTACTACTGCTAGCCCATTTCTTCTTTTCTGAGTTTTTTTGTTGTGATTTTTTTTTTCTTCTCCACCGCTGAGTGGTGATCTGATGATCTGACGGCATGTTGCTGGTGTCACTGCTGCTGATGGCGATGGACTGCTGCCTTGGAGCGCCAGCCGGGAGAGAGGTGTACAGGATGCCTCAGAGTGCTCTGAAAGGTAAAAGGCCTGGTCTGTGTGTCATTTTAAACCGTGTCTCTTTGTGTCATACCTTTGCACACTGCGAGGGTTGCGTTTCTCATGTCAACTTCTTGGCTATTCACTGAATAATATGTCACTTAGTGTGGATGATCTAGACCGGGATTTCCTAAACACAGTCCTAGGGTCCCCCCTGGGAGCACGGTTTGGGTTTCGCCCTAGCACTACACAGCTGATTCAAATAACCAACTCATCCTCATGCTCTGATAATTTCAATCAGTTGGACACATTTTGGGAAACACTGATGTAGAGAGTACATGTACTGTATATATGCTGTGGTAGTGATGACTTTTTCACTTTAATGATGCTTGGTTTGTCATTCACACTCTGCACATTGAGTCTGCAGCACGATCCAAGTCTACGGTTGCCACAGTTCAGAGGAGCTGGCCTTTATCTATCTGATCTTGAGCTTGTCACTTGAAGTAAAGCAAGACTTTCCTGGTAGTGCGAGGGTGATCTATTCTATTTAGTGTTTTGATCGGAAATTCTCTCTGTCCTTGCGAAGGCACGATAAACTATAGGCCTGTGCAGCAATTTCTCTGAGGTCAAAAGCCTAACCGATGCAGATTGGTGAACTGGGTTCACACAGTGAACACACACTGCTGTATTACATAATGACATGTTCCAGACATTAGTGACAGCAGTAAGTCGTTTGGTGTCGGTGTTTTAAAATAATAAATAGCATATGCCATTTAGCAGACACTTAACAATTACCGGGGCCAGTAAGCATTTGATGGCAGAGTAAGCATAGGATAGATCAAACAGTTTGTCGGAGCAGGCTTCTCTAATCCTGCTCACTGCAGAGGTCATCTTGACATCTACATACCGGTGAGTGAATTAGGTGTTTATTGTTGTATCACAGTCAAATGGACCTTGCACATGCAGGCACATATCCAGCCAAATCTCATCTTGATGAGTACAATCGCTTACCGTACCTCCTTATAAAAGGAATGGATTGGTCACTTCCCTGAGCTTTCCCAGAGCTGTTACAGCAGCTACCCTGATCGGCATGAATCCTACGAGTAGAGATCCCCCAGATCTCTTTGGAGGCTGAGTACAGCAAAGTGATGATGATGGTGGCGCACAGTGCTTGTAGCGGTTTGAACCAAGGGTTCCAAGAGTGCAGGGTTTCTGCCGCCCCTGTCCTGCCAGCCCGTGTCCCCTTTCCTCCATGCTTCGGGCCGTCTCTGCCATCTAATTAAGTCTTCTAATCAGCATTGTCGTTGTTTGCTAGCGGCCTGCCCTGTGATGTGGAGCGCACAGAGGAGGGGCGCGGGGGCGGCGGCACAATTGAAGTGCGTCCGCACAGCCCTCGCCAGCGTGTTTGTGCGTGAGCTCGCTCCCCTATCGCGCTGCCAAAGGGCTCAAGAGCATCATGAGAAAAATGGGGCTCCACACAGTGACACACACACACACACACACATAAACACTCACCGTACTCACTTTTACAAGCACAAACACAGAGTGCGGTCAACTACTGCGACTTTCCCACACTTAAGGAATGTGTCAGTCGTGTGCATGTCCTCCGAATGTGCTTCTTATAATTATATCTCCTCCGAGAATACAAACCTGTCACAATGCCCTAACAGTATAAGACCATGTAAATGCAGTCTCAACTGTTCTGAGTAGTCTTAAAGATTTGCATTTATGTGCCCTAGTGCTGAGAGTCACATGGCTGACTTTCTACTGTTCATTTCTGCACTGACCGTTTGCTGTTGGTCATACTGTTCTTCAAGTTGACATATCCCTTTCTCACTCCATCTCTCTTCTCTTGTCTCTCTCTCTCTCTGTAGCTCTATCGGACCGGGGTACTGTGGTTCTGGAGGCGGCGTTGACCAGTGCTCTGTCGGCTCTGGAACTGGCGACGTCGGAGCGGAGTCAGGCCGAGGCAGTCTGTAGAGACTGTGTACCCTGTCTCTTTCAGGACTGCGGACAGCGCTCCGCACCCTGCTGTAAGGAAACATCCATAGCTTTTATCTCTCCCCATCACCCATGTGACAACATGAGGCTAGGTCTTAAGAGTGTTTTAATGTCTTGTTGTACTGATTTTGTGTAAGTGGAAACAGAATTTTTGATGGAGTTAAAGAAGTTCATAACAATCACACAAGATGAGAATAAGTGTTCGTACATGGTGCCATTTAATCATTGTGGTTATAATCGTTGCCTCATCTCTACTTCCTCTTCCTCTTTACAGCCTCTCTGGATGGCACATTGGCTGAGCCCAGCTGTGACGTCATTACCAAGGCTCAGAAAGTTCCGGAGGAGGGCGAGCGGAGCTGGGCGCTGAGCCAGGCATGTGGGTATTACCGCCGGCGGTGCCCGCCGGGCGAAAAGGAGAAGGAGGCTTGTGTGAGGATCATGGGCGAGAGCTGCAGTGCCCGCGTGCTCCAGTGTAGCCTCCTGAACACCATGCAGAGCCTGGAGCCTGCCACACAGACACGCACACAGGGTGGGTGAGCAACACACACAATTTGCACTATATTTGGTTGTTATTCATTAGGGCACACCAAAATGTTTTGCAATGAAAAATAAGTGTCGTCCCTCCCCCCTCTTTCCCAGCAGCAGTGTGTGGCCAGAGGCTCTCGGTGGTGCAGAACGTGACCCAGCCCCGCTCCCGTATTGTGGGGGGTTCCCCGGCCCTCCCTGGCAGCTGGCCCTGGCTGGTCAACCTGCAGCTGGACGGAGGGCTGATGTGTGGAGGGGTGCTGGTGGACAGCTCCTGGGTGGTGACCGCCGCTCACTGCTTCGCTGGGTAAGTGTGTAAGTGTGGGTCCTTTTGTACTGGTTGTTTGGTACTGGTTGTTAAACCGAGAGAGTGTGACACTTCTAATTTTGTCTCTCTGAATGTTTTCCCTCAGAGTAAAAAGTTCAGCATAATTGACCTTATTCCGCTCTCTCTCTGTGTTTATCTACTGTAGCAGCCGCAGTGATAGCTACTGGACGGCTGTGGTGGGAGAGTTTGATATCACCAAGACCGACCCTGACGAGCAGGTGCTCAAGGTCAACCGCATCATCTCCCATCCCAAGGTGTGTTTCTCATACATGTTTTCTTACTGTGCATTCTGCCTTCAGAGCTGCGTCTATACTACAGTTTGAGTGTTGCAGCACAGTCTGTTCTCTGAAGGTCACATGTTCCCGGCTAGAGCAATGCAATTGAATGAATCAATTAACTGCTAAATCAGTCAATCACGTCGGTCAATCAACTTAATCAATCCTCCCTCCCTCTCTGTGCAGTTCAACCCCAAGACGTTTAACAACGACATAGCGCTGGTGGAGCTGACATCTCCGGTGGTCCTGTCGGATCGCGTGACCCCTGTGTGTCTGCCATCAGGTCTGGAACCGCCTACTGGCAGCCCCTGTCTGGTGGCCGGCTGGGGCTCCCTCTACGAAGGTACTTCTATTATTTTAACCATCATTAATATATGATTCATTCACCAAAGACGTGTGGCACTATGCACTAACTGTAAGTCACTCTGGATAAGTAAATGTTAGCTACAATACTCTATATTTCATGTGTTACAAAGTTGTCAGTTTCTCAAGTAACATTTTTGGGCCAGGTTATGGACCTCATTTGTATAGAAAAGCAAATGCATTGACAAAAGGAAGTGACTAAATTGAACTTTGTTTGAAGCCTTCACACACAGTATGATATGTACTCATTAAACTACTTCCTGTCTCACCTCAGATGGTCCTTCAGCGGACGTGGTGATGGAGGCTAAGGTTCCTCTGCTGCCCCAGAGCACCTGCAAGAGCTCCCTGGGCAAGGAGCTGGTCACCAACACCATGCTGTGTGCCGGGTACCTCTCTGGGGGCATCGACTCCTGCCAGGTGGGTGGTACTGCCATGTCAATGGACTGAGATTAAGATAATGTCATTCCCAGGTCCCTTCCTAACATTGGACTGACTCAGACTAATGAGATTTATGATTTAAGGTTGTCTTAGCATTTGTTTAAATGTATTCAAAATGTAATCCAGAGCTTTGCTCCTGTGCATTTATATTGTGATGAGTGAGGTCCTCTGGTGTTCAGTTGGTAGAGAGCATAGCGCTTACAATGACAGGATAGTGTGTTAGATTCCCGGGACCACCCATACATAAAACATGTATAAACCACATGCATGACTGGTAAGGTGTCAGCATGCTTCGGCTATGCGAACCAAACGAGTGGGCTCGCATACTCCCTTAAATTCTGACTATTTTCAGGAAGTGTATTTTCTAAGAAATCTGACATTCATTTTTACAGAGGAGATCTGGGTTGTGCAATTTTACATCTAACTAAGATGTTTGGTGCAAAATAAAAAAAATTGCATGAAAACGAGGTCTCTCATTGAATGACAACAAAGACTTATTGAAGAATCCCTACGGTGGACAAATCACTGACGAAGGGGCGTAGACTTCGGCTACTCTCTCCGGCTTGCCTCCAAAAAAGAATGTTGTGTGCACAAACAGCCAGAAAAGTACAAAACGAACAAAAACATCACAAAATGTCTTCATTATGTATGCACAAACTCTTCCGAACTGGGAAGCATGCGGACGCCTTAAATTGCTTTGGATTAAAATGCCTGCTGAATGGCATATATATGAGTACTTCATAGCTGTAATACTGTCTGTGTCCTGTAGGGGGATTCTGGAGGCCCTCTGATCTACCAGGACCGTATATCAGGTCGCTTCCAGCTGCACGGCATCACGTCCTGGGGAGACGGCTGTGGGGAAAAGGGCAAACCTGGGGTCTACACACGGGTCAGCGCCTTCTCCGATTGGATACTCGCCGAGATACAGAGTAACTCATTTTTTAAAGCCACTATTATTTGCCACGCATTTAAATGATTGGTTCTAAAGCTTTTGAAGTGAAACATTTAAAACATATCACATACCCTGATGTGAATCATGATACAGTACTGAACCAGCATTCTAACATTCACTCCCTGGTTTACCCAGAGTCCTTTGGGAGTCGTGAGCCGACGTGCCCTGAGTTGCTGAAGACATCGGAGCTGTCGGAGGAGCAGCAGAGGTCGGAGTTCATCTCCCTGTGTCGCTTCTACGCCCAGACCTGCCCTCCCAGCCAGGGGAGCGCTGCCTGCAACCGCCTCGTAGAGGAGAAATGTCGCAGCCGCTTCAAGAAGTGTCGTAAGTGTTTGACTTGTAACATTCACGGCCATTTTTTGCTGTGAAGTGAGCATGAGGACCATGAACTCTCAACTGCCCTACGTTTAGTGCATAAAAAATGAACCAACACCTATACTGCAGGGTTATTCAACCGGGGATCTGTGTATGTGTATATATACAGTACTGTGGAAAAGTTTTAGGCAGGTGTGGGGAAAATGCTGTGAAGTAAGAATGCTTTGAAAAATAGATGTTAATAGATTATATTTATCAAAAAATCTCAAATCAATATTTTGTGTGACCACCCTTTGCCTTCAAACCAGCATCAATTCTTCTCGTTACAGTTTTTGAAGGTACTCTGCTGGTAGTGTGGATTTAGGCAGACCTCAGGTGCTTCTCTCTCCATGTAATCCCAGACAGACTTGATGATGTTGAGATCAGGGCTCTGTGGGGGGCCACACCATCACTTACAGGACTCCTTGTTCTTCTTCACGCTGAAGATGGTTCTTAATTACTTTCGCTGTATGTTTGGGGTTGTTGTCATGCTGCAGAATACATTTGGGGCCAATCGGATGCCTTCCTGATGGTATTGCATGATGGATAATGATGGATAAGTATCTGCCTGTACTTCTCAGCATTGAATTGATGATCATTTCTTAATTCCGACCAAAACCCCAACTCCATTTGCAGAAATGCAGCCCCAAACTTGCAAAGAACCTCCCCCATGCTTCACTGTTGCCTGCAGACACTCATTCGTGTACCCCTCTCCAGCCCTTCGGTGAACAAACTGCTTCCTGCTACAGCCAAATATTGGACTCATCAGTCCAGAGCACCTGCTGCCATTTCTCTGCACCCCAGTTCCTGTGTTTTCGTGCATAGTTGAGTCGCTTGGCCTTGTTTCCACGTCGGAGGCTTTTTGGCCGCAAGTCTTCCATGGAGGCCACTTCTGACCAGACGTCTCCGGACAGTAGATGGGTGTACGAGGGTCCCACTGTTTTCTGCCAATTCTGAGCTGATGGCACTGCTGGACATCTTCCGGTTGTGAAGGGAAGTAAACATGATGTGTCGCGTCTGCTGCAGTAAGTTTCCTTGGCCGACCACTGTGTCTACGGTCCTCAACGTTGCCTGTTTCTTTGTGCTTCTTCAAAAGAGCTTGGAGAGCACATCTGGAAACCCCTGTCTGCCTTGAAATGTCTGCCTGGGAGATACCTTGCCGATGCAGTATATCTCCCTTGTGTCTTGTTGCTGTGCTCAGTCTTGCCATGGTGTATGACTTTTGACAGTAAACTGTCTTCAGCAACCTCACCTTGTTAGATGAGTTTGGCTGTTCCCTCACCCAGTTTAGTCCTCCTACAAAGCTGTTTCTGTTTCAGTTAATGATTGTGTTTCAACCTACATATTGAATTGATGATCATTAGGACCTGTTTGGTATAATTGTTTAATCAGACACCTGACTATATGCTGACAAAATCCCTGACTTTGTGCAAGTGTACCTAGAGGATTTGATGCTGTTTTGAAGGCCAAGGGTGGTCACACAATATGGATTTGATTTAGATTTTTCTTCTGTTCAATCACTTTGCATTTAGTTAATTGATCAATCTAATCTATTACCATGTCTATTTTTGAAAGCATTCTTACTTTACAGCATTTTTCCCACAACTGCCTAAAACTTTTGCACGGTACTGTGAGAGTCTGACTCTACCATAGAGGCCTGATTGGTGGAATGCTGCAGAGATGGTTGTCCTTCTGGAAGGTTCCCCCATAGAGGAACTTTAGCTTTGTCAGAGTGACCATCGGGTTCCTGGTCACCTCCCTGACCAAGGCCCTTCTCCCCTGATTGCTGAGTTTGGCCAGGTGACCAGCTCTAGGAGGAGTCTTGGTGGTGCCAAACTTCTTCCATTTAAGAATGATGGAGGCCACTGTGTTCTTGCGGACCTTCAATGCTGCAGACATTTTTTGGTACCTTTCCCCAGATCTGTGCCTCAATACAATCTTGTCCTTCGATCTCTACGGAAAATTCCTTCGAACTCATGGCTTGGTTTTTGCACTGACATGCACTGTCCAATTGTGGGACCTTATATAGACAGGGGTGTGCCTTTCCAAATCATATTCAATCAATTGAATTTACCACAAGTGGACTCCAAACAAGTTGTATAAACTTCTCAAGGATTATCAATGGAAACAGGATGCACCTGAGCTCAATTTCGAGTCTCATAGCAATAGGTCTGAATACTTATGTAAATAAGGTATTTCTGTTTTTGTTTTTTTATCAATTTGCAAAAAATCTAGAAACCTGTTTTCGCTTTGTCATCATGGGGTATTGTGGGTATTTAGAGTTAAGCTGTGACGTAACAAAATGTGGAAAAAGGAAACGGGTCTGAATACTTTCCGGATGCACTGTATGTACAGTACCAGTCATGTTTGGACACCTACTCATTCAAGTTTTTCTTTATTTTTACTCATTTCTACATTGTAGAATAATAGTGAAGACATCAAAACTATGAAATAACACATAAGGAATCATGTAGTAACCAAAAAAGTGTTTACATTTGAGATTCTTCAAAGTAGCCACCCTTTCCACCCTAGGCATTCTCTCAACCAGCTTCACCTGTAATGCTTTTCCAACTGTCTTGAAGGACTTCCCACATATGCTGAGCACTTGCTGGCTGCTTTTTCTTTACTCTGCTTTCAAACTCATCCCAAACCATCTCAATTGGGTTGAGGCCAGGTCATCTGATGCATCACTCTCCTTCTTGGTCTAATAGCCCTTACCCAACTTGGAGGTGTTTTGGGAGGTGTTTTTGGTCATTGTCATGTTGAAAAATAAATTATACTCCCACTAAGCGCAAACCATATGGGATGACGTATCGCTGCAGAATGCTGTGGTAGCCATGCTGGTTAAGTGTGCCTTGAATTCTAAATAAATCACTGACAGTGTCACCAGCAAAGCACCATCACACCTCCTCTTCCATGCTTCACGGTGGGAACCACACATGCGGAGATCATCTGGTCTCACACACTCGATGGTTGGAACCAAATCTTAAATTTGGACTCATCAGACCAAAGGACAGAATTCCACCGGTCTAATGTCCATTGCTCGTGTTTCTTGGCCCAAGCAAGTTTCCTCCTTATTGGTGTCCTTTAGTAGTGGTTTCTTTGCAGCGGTCTCTTCTGAACAGTTGATGATGAGATGTCTGTTACTTGAACTCTTTGACGCACTTATTTGGGCTGCAATTTCTGAGGCTGGTAACTCTAATGAACTTATCCTCTGCAGCAGAGGTAACTCTGGGTCTTTCTTTCCTGTGGCAGTCCTCATGAGAGCCAGTTTCATCATAGCGCTTGATGGTTTTTGTGATTGCACTTGAAGAAACTTTCAAAGTTCTTGAACGTTTCCGCATTGACTGACCTTCATGTCTTAAAGTAATGATGGACTGTCATTTCTATTTGCCTATATGAACTGTTGTTGCCATAATATGGACTTGGTATTTTACCAAATAGGGCTATTTTCTGCATACTACCCCTACCTTGTCACAACACAACTGACTGGCTCAAACACATTAAGAAGGAACGAAATTCCACAAATTAACTTTTAACAAGACACACCTGTTATTTGAATAGCATTCCAGGTGACTACCTCCATGAAGCTAGTTGAGAGAATGCCAAGAGTGTGCAAAGCTGTCATCAAGGCAAAGGGCGGCTACTTTGAAGAATCTCAAATATAAAATGTTTTTGTTTAACACTTTTTTGGTTACTACATGATTCCATGTGTGTTATTTAATAGTTTTGATGTCTTCACTATTATTCTACAATGTAGAAAATAGTTTCTGACATAAGGCTTTGAAAAGCACCTGCAAATAGGCTACCAGTGTGCTGAAAAGCTTTGAAAATAATTAGAATTTCAGTATACACCCTGAATTGACTGGAATTTAAATGGAATTGTCCCCATCCCTATGGCTAACCTTTTAACAGCTGCTCTTCGCGATACAATTTAGAGTTACCTTTCTAGCTAATAGGCTATGTTAGAGTTTACTCTTCCTCTTCCAACTGTAATGTTGGGATGTCAAAATAATATCTAACAAATCTATTAATTTGTAAATGTTGCTCCTAGTTCACCTGAGAAGACGAGATGTGAGATGTATTGTTTTTGCTAACGTATGATGGTGGGTTGCCAGTTTGCCTGGGATGGGGTCCGTGAGCAAGAACAGCTTGAAGACTATTGTATAAAGCAATAATGATGATACTATTGTTGTAGTGGAGATGGATATTGGAAATTGTAATGAGCTAATCCTCTGCAGATTACTCAGATTAATCAAGTCTCTCTCTGCTCTTTATATAATGTATCCTTGATTTCTCCTCTCTTCAGAGTTGCGTTCGTTCCTGCAGACCCTGCTGGACTTGCTCCAGAGAGCAGAGGACTATATCAGAGACAAGGTAGACCTGACCTTCTTCACCCAGACCCTGCCTCAACTGGTGGAACACATCTACAGTACAGCCTTCACCGCCAAGGAGAGGGAGAGGAGGGAGATCCCACAGGAAACAGGTACAACACAGGCAGCCCACTACTGTACCCTTTCTAGCCCCCTCGTACTCTCCATTCCTCCCCTTTCTGTTCATCACCTACATTCATCTTATCCCCGCCACACCCTACTACTCCACAGCCCACTACTGTACGCTTTCTAACCCCCTCATGCTCTCCATTCCTCCCCGTTCTGTTAATCACCTACATTCATCTTATCCCCTACACACCCTACTACTCCACAGCCCACTACTGTACCCTTTCTAGCCCCCTCGTGCTCTCCATTCCTCCCCGTTCTGTTAATCACCTACATTCATCTTATCCCCTCCACACACCCTACTACTCCACATCACAGTACTGTAAGCCCCTGCTACCTCCACACACCCTACTACTCCACATCACAGTACTGTAAGCCCCTGCTACCTCCACACACCCTACTACTCCACATCACAGTACTGTAAGCCCCTGCTACCTCCACACACCCTACTACTCCACATCACAGTACTGTAAGCCCCTGCTACCCCCACACACCCTACTACTCCACATCACAGTACTGTACCCTTTCTAGCCCCCTCGTACTCTCCATTCCTCCCCGTTCTGTTAATCACCTACATTCATCTTATCCCCTCCACACCCTACTACTCCACAGCCCACTACTGTACCCTTTCTAGCCCCCTCGTGCTCTCCATTCCTCCCCGTTCTGTTAATCACCTACATTCATCTTATCCCCTACCTCCACACACCCTACTACTCCACATCACAGTACTGTAATCCCCTGCTACCTCCACACACCCTACTACTCCACATCACAGTACTGTAAGCCCCTGCTACCTCCACACACCCTTCCCACATCACAGTACTGTTCTGTTAATCTACCCACATCACAGTACTGTACCCTTTCATCTTATTCCCCCCGTTCTGTTAATCCCCTACACACCCTACTACTCCACAGCCCACTACTGTACCCTTTCTAGCCCCCTCGTGCTCTCCATTCCTCCCTGTTCTGTTAATCACCGACATTCATCTTATCCCCTAC
This sequence comes from Oncorhynchus keta, assembly GCF_023373465.1. Lineage (NCBI taxonomy): Eukaryota > Metazoa > Chordata > Actinopteri > Salmoniformes > Salmonidae > Oncorhynchus > Oncorhynchus keta. The sequence continues at coordinate 39,253,984 of NC_068435.1, read as the reverse complement.
ACACCCTACTACTCCACAGCCCACTACTGTACCCTTTCTAGCCCCCTCGTGCTCTCCATTCCTCCCTGTTCTGTTAATCACCTACATTCATCTTATCCCCCACACACCCTACTACTCCACACACCCTACTACTCCACATCACAGTACTGTAAGCCCCTGCTACCCCCACAACAACCGCATTCCTCTTCAAAACCATGTCCAAAAACACAATCTTACCCACACAGCCTACCTTTGCTTTTTTTCTATAGGTATTAAAATGCTATTTATTGATAGTATGTATGTATTATATTATGCATCCAGAAGTGTGTGTCACATGGCCATTGTATGTGTGTAACAGGGATATTATTTATTAAAGAACAGGTATGGGGTGCTGTCCGGTCAGGGTCAGAGGAAACTGGTCCTGGGTTGTTCCAGAAGGTAGGCCCCCTGGTGGCTGACTGGGAGAACTACCTCAGGGGCATTGCTGTGGAGTTGGACACACAGACACACGGCTCCAAACCCCTGAGCCAAGAAGAGAGCCTTTTCCTTCAGGTAGGCCATAGTGAACTCAACTCTTCCAACACTTTGTAAAGGTCATTTTCAGTCACTTTGTTTATCTTGAACTGTCTTTATGATCCTCTCCCATGTTGACCACTGGCTTATGAGACTGTGTTGTACTCTTTCTTTATATTCAGTAGCTATATCAACACTACAGTTTGCTTTACTGGTGTACTATGCTATACTGTTGCTGTACGTTAATGTTAGTCTGTGCTTTACTGTACCCATTTTTAACCCTCTTGATGATGTCATTTCCAGGCAGAGGACCCCTCTCTGCATCAGCTAGAGGGGAAGTACCAGACCATCATCTCAGCCTTACACTCCAAACTGGACTCCAGACCTGCTCCTCCGATCTTGCACCTGAATACAGACCTCCTCCAGGAAAACTCTCCCAACATTCATGCTGTTCCCACTGAAGAGTCGCCCTCCTCATTCCCCCTTCAGGGGTCAGAGTCGCTCACAGCCCTCATCAGTGAAATCCGGAAATTTGGGACACAGAATGAAATGGCGACAGAAGATGCAGAAATTAGTGTAACATCGTTTGAAGAGGATACATTTTCAGATCCAACACCAGTCAGTTCAATAGAGACTACTGATTGGCTTAACGAAGCTGTGACCGAACAGACAACCTTACAGCGCCTGTTCCCGTCTCTGTCCACCATCGGCAGCACCATGTCTCCCATAGCAACGACCTTTGACTCCAGACAGACTCTACTTCCTGGTTCTCCCTCCCTCCAGCTGTCCCTCGACCACCGGAGACGCAGGAGTCTCCGCAAGAGGCAGATCCCTGGGGTTAAAGGTACGTGTCGAATCTAGTACTGCATGTCTGTACTGTACGTGTCTGTGATGGTAAGATGGAACAGCTCTGTAATCAACAGTGTCACGTTATTACGACCCTGATTTTTTTTTCTTTTTTTTCTGACCATGTGACATGACTAGGAAACACTCTGGGCCCTAGATAGACTAAACATAAGGCTTGGAGTTTTTCCTGGTCAGGTCACGTGGTCAGGAGAAACCTCTAGCCTCACTCATAGCATGTGTATATGTTAACATGATCGGTATTGGATATTAGCAACATAATAATAGATTGTGGGTGTTTTAACAGCTTGTCCAGGAGTAGCAGAGTCCACCCAGCAAGTGAGTGGTATCAGAGACACATACAAGTGGATCCTGGGCATCCCCACCAAGAACCTCCACATGAACTTCCAGGAGGTGAGGTTTTCTCTGCACAGCAATATTTACAAGGTCTATTTATGCGGGATATAATTATATAGATATTGAGATTGTGCATATTATGTCAGACAAGTAAACTCAAACCAATCAGACTTTTTCCCAACACTTTTTCTTCATTCAAGTAATTTGCTACTGTCGTCATGTCCTGCGTTGTTGACCAATGTCCCTCTCTCTCGCACTCTCTTTCTCCTCCTCCTCCTCCTCCTCCTCCTCAGTTGCTGGTGGACCTGAGCTCTAAGAACGAACGGGGTCTGTACGAGGCTCGGGTCAGGGCGGTGGTGGGGGGTCGACCTCTGACCTTCTACAGCCTGGTGGGTCTGGAGAATGAGTCCTTCTACCGTAGCATGCCGCGCATCATTGCTCTGGCTCTGGACGCTCTCAAAACGTAAACAGTATCAAGTTCAACAAAACGAACACACGTCAAAGACTCAGTGGCTCAGCGAAGGCATGGTCTCGTCAGCTTGTGGTGCCGGAGACCAGAGAGGGGGAACGAACCCCGTGGGACCTAGAAACTGGCGACTTCTCATTCAGATGGGAGGCGAGAGGACAGGCACTGGGCATTCTAGGAGACCTAAACATTAGGAATGTAACAATTCACCAATGCACATCAGGTCCGGTTCAAATGCTTAAGATGCTGAGTGCGTCCATGTTATTGGTGGGCGGGGAGCCCTAACTGATCCAAATGACGTATGCATCGGTCAGAAAACCCATTTAAAATGTTCCAAACTGACAGTTAACTGTTTTTTACTTTATATAGTGTTATTCCGGGGAAAAAAACTGCTCCTTTAGTTCAGTAGCCTATCAGAATTTATCACGTAACTGCGTATGAGTGTGAGATAGCAACTGTGCGTACAGAGCTGGAGACAGCTGCTCGTGCCAACGAGAGGTTGCTCTAGTTGTTCTAATGGGCTATTCGTACATCTGCATTCAGATGCTTGTAATGGCTTTCACAATGTCATATCATAGGCATTATTAGTTGAGTGACAACAGATGTAATTTGGGTCATTTCGGGTCATTGTTACCAAATGAGCTGTAGAAAGTGGTTTTTACTGGAGTTGTGTAGCCGACCGGAATGGATACAACTCACATCCAACTGTTGATTTGGGGTTTTCAATCATTCACATTTCATTTAATTGTTCAGGTTCACTATAAGAAATAGTTTGGTAGTTTTGCTTTAAACAGTCATTGTATTTGGTCATTTCAACATGAACAGGGTATGTTCATTAAAGACAGAAATAGTTTTGGTAGTTTTGCTTTAAACAGTCAGTGTATTTGGTCATTTCAACATGAACAGGGTATGTTCATTAAGGACAGAAATAGTTTTGGTAGTTTTGCTTTAAACAGTCATTGTATTTGGTCATTTCAACATGAACAGGGTATGTTCATTAAGGACAGAAATAGGTTTTGCCAGCTGCGCATGGTTGCGTTGATTCATTGGTCGGAATGGAGAAGGTCTCCATAAAACTCCAAACTGTCTAAACCGTTCCCTTTTGAGACGGGGTAAAATACAAAGCTGCATTATATAAATTGGCTAAATACCATGCTAATTTCTAAAAGATAAATATTGACATAGTACTAGCTGGAAACATGTTTAACCTGCAAAAATGACAAGTTAATCAGTGGGCGATGGTGATGTCAGATGTCAAATAAAAGTGGTGGGAGAAAAAGCATACATTTCTCCACTCCTAATCTGATAGTGGGGTGGTGGATGCTCAGTCTGCTCAGGTGTCTACACACCATTGACACACACACACACTGAGGGCCACTCAGCTTAGAGAAGTCATCTCAGACAGATCCAGCACAGAGAGGCCCAGCTTCTGAGCTCCCATCAGCAGCAGTTATGAATTAAAAATGGAAAATGAATGTGTTCAATGCAACGACAAAGAAGTGCATTGAACCGAATTGCATCAATTAGTTTCCCTAATCAAACCAAATCGCACCGACTCGTTTCAAATTCAAATGTATCGTTCTTGTATTGTACCAATGTGTCCAAATGCGTATGAAATCGCTCCGCGCAAATGGACGCAAGTGCACACACAACACACTGCGTGACTTTGCTGGCCCACGCTGAAGAACAGACAGGAGAGTGACATTATACAACATGTCAACCCACCTGAGAGCCTGACCTCTATGTACACACAGCCCTGAATGTATTAGACCATCCTGCCTAGCAACCATTCATGGAGATGAGTTGTTTTTTTTTACATGGCTGGCGTAACGCAGTGAGACAGCCATACAAATAGATAGAGAACTCATTTTTGTACCTGTGCCATTAAAAAGGTGGAAGCCCTCAATGCCGATGGCCATGCTAAAACGGGTTATATCCATGTATCTATCTCTATGGACGCAACCCATTCTAATTTATGAGCCTGTATAAATAAGTTATTCAAAATGTCTGTTTTTCTGCAAAAGGTTGAGCCTCTTGTGAAGCAAGCAGACTGTAGGCCCCTTCATACTGTACATTGGTATATTATTTTTCATTGCTATATTTATTTGTATAGAGAACTGCTTTGTATTTTTCTAATAAAATATCAGTAAAATTGTTATTATTCTATCTGTAGTGCTTGGTTATATATTCTATGTCTGGTGAAGTACACAGAGAATCCTTGTCCTCATTTCAACTCGGATTCATTCATTTGTAAAAATATATATATATATTTAATTTACCTTTATTTAACCAGGCAAGTCAGTTAAGAACATATTCTTATTTTCAATGACGGCCTGGGAACAGTGGGTTAACTGCCTGTTCAGGGGCAGAACAACAGATTTGTACCTTGTCAGCTCGGGGGTTTGAACTTGCAACCTTCCGGTTACTAGTCCAACGCTCTAACCACTAGGCTACGCTACCGCTGGGGGTCAGATAATAGGTTGAATTATATTATGTAAAGGGAACACACTCACTTATTTTGTCCATCTACACTAAAGCGGAATAAGTAATGACCCTTGACCTCAATCTTCTCTGTTGAACTCTGACTCATTAACATTAGCTTTCCCGTCAACACAGCAGCTGCTCTGGTCCATGGTGGGGGGGTTGGGTCTTAGGGTAACAATCAACCCCACTCCTCTCCACTCTGAGTCTCCTAATTCCTCACCTCTCGCTCTCTCTCACTGTTATCCCTATTCCCAGACACTGGTCATAGAGCTGAGATTGTCTTTCAGGTCTGACATGATGATTTGAGGATTCTGTATACACACTATCTACAAGCAATTGTTTATGAATGACCAGAAGACAAATGTTAACTGTTTCCAGACTAACTGTTTACAGATTAGATATTACCCTGATGGGAGACATTTGGGTAATGATGGTGGTTGGGGAAAGGAATGGCTCAGACTTGCTTTTGTGAGGACGTTGCCTCGAGTCAAAATGGATGTTGAGCCATTCAAGATTCAACTACTAATCTATTGTGAACACCATAACTAGTTGATGGGTTGAAACAAAAGCCTGCACAGAGGGAGAGCAAAAGAGGTTTGGGTTTATTTGTCATATGCACAGGATACACAAGGTGTACGCAGTACAATGAAATGCTTACTTACAGGAACACCTCTCAACTATGCGACAGCTAAAACAGACCTGGCCAGGCACAAAGCATAGGCCACAGGCGTATCAACATACTGTAGGCCTATAGCTCTGTACCACCACATGAAGGTATAAACGCTGGTAAGAATGTTAGCGTCTAATTTTCCTGTTAGCATGGCTGTTAATTGGAGGAAATTCGGTTGGTATTTGGGAGGAATGTCAAGGCGTGGATCAGTAGCTGAGAGTGTGACAGACGTGTTGTGTAATAACAATGAGTTAAACGAAGCTTCAAGAATATTGCTATCAGACATGTTTTGCTCGATTCAGAGTGAATAAATAGACAAATACTTAGAATGAAAAAGCCATGTGAGCTACAGTGTGTTGCCCTCAGGGAATCTGTATTTTGAGATGAATAATGTTGTTTTTTTTTCATGGGGGGGTAGCTGTTTTGGGTGGGGTATACAGTATACATTAATAGATACTTTTAGTTCCGTGTATATTTCTATACCATTGGGGGAAAGTATCCAAAGTAGTTTTTGCTTTAGCTGACAAATCAAAGCCAGTGTGTTTACCTATTGGAAGTGTAAAAGGTCCAATGCAGCTATTTTTATTTCAATATCAAATCATTTCTGGCTCACATTTATGTATCTTAATGTGATTGTTTTCAATTAAAATACCATTTACCGAAGCGCCCGCTCCATCATCGCCAACTACTTCCTCTTCGACTGGCAGAACTTCACCATGTTCTTCCGGTGTGGGCATCATACACATTCCCAATCAGAAAAACATCCCCTTAGCCAAGACATACCCCCAACCTCTTCAGTGATTTGAGGCCTCGGGGTCGATCACCACCCACTCCACAAGCTGGTTGTCCTCCTCTGTGAGAACTAGTTCGATCTCGTTAACGTTGTAGGTCTGGGAACTGAACACAGACATCCGTAGACACAGTCACGGTCGTCCATTACTGTTTACGAGACAGCATGCTGAAAGGAGACATTAGCATGTTTGTTAGGAGTATTGTCCCTGGCCTGGCTGACAGGGAGAGATTGAAGAAGTGAAAAAAATCGGAATATTAAAGTACCTTCCTTTCTTAAACTGTTGTTATTTTCTGGGACTGTTTTTAAAAAATTAGGATCAGGTGGACGAATGCAAAAACACAGACCTTTACCTATCAGTAAGCTGTCTATCATGTTGACCAACTTGTTCTTCCTCATACTTGTTGTTTAAATCACTGTGTAATATATCCTCTATATATTCCCTAAAAAAACAAATGCAAAGTTCTCTCAACATCTATCGCTCTCTCGTTCTCTCTCGTTCTCTCTCTCTTTCTAGCCAGAATTGTTCTAAGCAGCATATCTGGAAGTCATGACACTATTCATATGAACTCTAGCTCTCTACTGTTGCCAGAGAATGGGGAGTGGATCATCAAGCACAGGCCTGCTAAGAAGCTGATTAACCAGCTCTACACTAAAGATAAGTTAGAGTACCAGGAAGGGGTGTTCTTCCTGATCATCCATCAACTGACTGACTCTCTCTGTGGTTGTGGGGTTCCAGAAGTGCACCGTGTCCATCATGATCCTCCTGGCCCAGGCTGTCTTCCTCATCCTTCTAGAAACCTCCCAGGCTCTTATAGGAAAGTAAGGCCAATTTAACCACAGAGATCCTATTAAATGAGTTATTATGGGAAGTATTATTGACATTGTGAACCTGTATTGTCTCAATGGCTTCTGATAATATAAAGGTGTATATGTCTTTGCAGGTACCTGCTGTTCTGTGATGTCTGTCAACACCATCGTAGAAATGAACTGAGTCGTGTGCAAAAGTGTCTCTATGGACCCCCAATACCAACCTTGTCTCAGAGCATTTCATATCATCCTGTATGTAAATCGGAGACAAGCAATTTAGTATGATATGACACGTTCCGTCTGGTATGTATTAATTTGTGGATGTCCATCAGGCATTCATATAATATGTTACTAATTACAACTCATATTATATGTTATGAATTTGCCAAACGTACAATATGTTATGAATTTACAAAACTTACAATATGTTACAAATTATAGATAGATGGCTAATATTAGCTAGCTGGCTAACGTTAGCTAGGTGAGGGGTTAAGGTTAATGTCAGGATTTAGTTTAGGAGTTAGGTTAAAGGGTTAAGGTTAGGGAAAAGGTTAGCTAAAAGGGTTACAATTAGGGTTAGGGAAAAGGGAAGCTAACATGCTAAGTAGTTGCAAAGTAGCTAAAAAGTATGAAGTAGTTGAATTGTTGCTAATGATTTAAAATGCTTAAAAAAAAAATCAAACTCACAACCTTTGGGTTTCTAGACGCACACCATTCACCCCGACCAACCACCTTAAGTAACCATCTGACTTATCTACGGTAATCATACTAAACATAACATATCATACTAATTAGAGAGTCACGAATTGACTTTACTATGTTAAATCTAGTCTATGAGACCAGGCTGCCAATACATACATCAAGACAAATAAAGTCAGGAAGGTAAGACTGGAAGACTGTGATCAGCAAGTTTGTCGAAAGCGTTCATGCCTCAAATACATCTCATAATACATGGGCATTATGAGATGGCTTGTTGTTAGGCCATAAAGGAAAGTTTGGCTGCTCTGGTGGTGTTGACCTTTGACCTTGTTGACTTCATGTCCTGCTAAACCTCCTGCCTTGGCTTCTGAGGATGCAGATCCGACCGGATGCAGATCCAGTAATGGTCACAGTACCAACGGAGGGCGTAACATATTTCTAGTCCCCTGCCAGAGCTGCAGCTCCCTGGGACTCATCCCCAAGGCGGAGGAATACACCATGAATACAGCCCGGTTGGAACTCATCCCCAAGGCGGAGGAATACACCATGAATACAGCCCGGTTGGAACTCATGTTCTACAAGCTCAAAGAGGGACAGCCTGATGAAATCTGCACTGGAGAAGACCTGTGAGTAGGGTTACTAGGATATTTTCCAGGGGAATATGGGGAATTGATGGGAATCTTTGGTTCCACTGTACCTACCCTGCACTTACAGTTAAGGGTTGAACCAGGATGTTGACATAAAGCTAAGGTTAGGGTTAAGGTTAGAGCTAGGGTTAGGGTTAAGGTTAGAGCTAGGGTTGGGGTTAAGGTTAGAGCTAGAGCTAGGGTTAAGGTTAGGGTTAGAGCTAGGGTTAGGGTTAAGGTTAGAGCTAGGGTTGGGGTTAAGGTTAGAGCTAGGGTTAGGGTTAAGGTGGGAGCTAGGGTTGGGGTTAAGGTTAGAGCTAGGGTTAGGGTTAAGGTGGGAGCTAGGGTTAGGGTTAAGGTTAGAGCTAGGGTTAGGTTAAATGAGTAACAGACGAATCTGGTGTGCACTGGCACAGGCAACCCCTTTAGGATAAATGGTGAGACTTATGTATTATATACTTTATGTGACTAGGGAAAGCTATAAAAGGAAGACCAAAGTAAGACATTAAAATAAGGCTTAAGTTAAAAGCCAGAAATTCTAAGCTAAGAAAAAAGGCCAAGTGCCAAATTCAGAGCGGTGGTCTAGGATTAAAATAAATATAGAGAGTGTAGAGATTCAAAATAGATGTAGAGATTCAAATTAGATATGGAAGTGTAGGGACATAAGGTTAGGGTTAAAAATTAGGCTGAAGATTTGAAAGCCATAGGTTAAGGTCCAAATTCAAATTCGGGTTACCATAAGGGTCCGAGTTAAAATACAGGTCAAGGTTGAGTTAAAATCAGATATGAGGGTCTAAGGGTTTAAGGTTAGGGTTAGGGTTATGTTCAGGCATGGGGGTCCCAGGGTTAGGGTGAGGAATTAGGGTAACTTGGGGTTAAGGTTAGCATTCGGGTTGGGGTTAAGGTTAGGATCAGGATTAGGGTTAAGGTCAGGGTTAGGGTTAGGGTTAGATTCAATAAGTAAGGTTAGGCATGAGGGTCTCAGGGTTAGGGTGAGGGGTTGGGGTAACTAGGGGTTAAGGTTAGAATTCAGGTTAGGGTTAGGGTCTACCAGGTGAGCCACCCAATGAGTACAAGAATAAAATAAATAAATAAGTAAATCAAAAAAGTTCCATAGTTCCATCAAACAAAGGCAAAACTCAAAATAAGTGCTATAAAATATCCAAACAATCAAATAAAACCACACCACACTAAAAGATCAAGGATATGATACAAATAAGTGCCATCGTTTTTATGGTCCGTAAATAGATCCATAAATAAATCATTAAATAAAAAACAATCATAAGTGCTATCAGACAATGGCAAATCCATCATGGACAATACCATAAACAAACATTTATAATGAGTGGCTCTCCACCGGCCCCCACCACCTCCCCTCTTCCCTCCCCCACCCCAAATAGCCATGTCACTACACCAAAGATGACCCCTGGGGGGGGGGGTTAAGGTTAGAGCTAGGGTTAGGGTTAAGGTTAGAGTTAGGGTTAGAGGGTTAGGGTTAAGGTTAGAGCTAGGGTTAGGGTTAGAGGGTTAGGGTTAGAGGGTTAGGGTTAGGGTTAAGGTTAGAGGGTTAGGGTTAAGGTTAGAGCTAGGGTTAGGGTTAAGGTTAGAGCTAGGGTTAGGGTTAAGGTTAGAGCTAGGTTTAGGGTTAAGGTTAGAGCTAGGGTTAAGGTTAGAGCTAGGGTTAAGGTTAGAGTTAGGGTTAAGGTTAGAGGGTTAGGGTTAAGGTTAGGGTTAAGGTTAGAGGGTTAGGGTTAAGGTTAGAGGGTTAGGGTTAAGGTTAGAGGGTTAGGGTTAAGGTTAGAGGGTTAGGGTTAAGGTTAGGGTTAGGGTTAAGGTTAGAGTTAGGGTTAAGGTTAGAGTTAAGGTTAGGGTTAGGGGGTTAGGGTTAAGGTTAGGGTTAGAGGGTTAGGGTTAGAGTTAGAGGGTTAGGGTTAAGGTTAGAGTTAGAATCCACGCATCCTCTCAATCCTCTCACTCTCTCGCTGCAGTGTCCCCGCGCCAAAAAGGACACCAGGTCTCTCTCTGTGACGCACATCGCAACCGTCTACCTGCTTCTCTACCTTTTAGACAAGCTGCACGGCGAAATGGACGGTCAGAAAAGCAAAGTTGGAGCAGAGAGGGAGAGAATAAAAAGAGAAAGGCCCTTGCCACAGACGCAGCTAAATGCTGCAAAATAAGCGACATGTTCGCCAGTAAGGGACCAGGTCAGTCAAAAACACACACACTGATACACACACACGACACCCAGCATGGCTAGCTAAGTAGCCTAGCTAATAATGGTGACACAGCAGACGGTAGGCTAAACAGTTTGCACGTCTTACGTCTTCAGGAATTACATCATAGCAATGAGTGCAACATAGCGATCAAAATATGACATTGAAGGCAATATGTTTCAACGAGTAAAAAATAGTAAACCTAGACTATGGACTTGCCAGGACTCGGTCATGACTCATGCCACATAAGCTGGAGAAAGTGCACATCCACTGTACAGTGAAACAGGCTACAGTAACGTAACCATGATACATCCATGAACGTAACACAGTAAGTAGCCTGTGTGACACAGCACAGGAAATGACAAAGATCATTAGCACCATTAGTACCCGCATTACAAGTTACTACAATAATTTAGCGCTCTGGGAAAAATGAAGAGACCCCCCCTTTTTACAGAGCCGTATTAATGTAGCCTACTGATACCCTAATGAAAGGTGGAGGAGGAAGCAGCAGCAGAACTGGAGATGATGGTCAGTTCAGAGTCAGACTCAGAGCAGGAACCTTCAGGTACAACTGAAGAGCACAAACCTAAACATGTATTGATTATTTTCCCCGTCCTCAGTCCAAGGATTTTGACTTATTTTTTCAGTAACACCCAAAACAAACCGCTCAAAGAGTAATTCCCAATGTATTCCACTCCGAAGATGTGAGGACAGGAGACACAGACGGCTGGTGGGCCAAAGACGAGGCCTTGAGGAAAGTATTTGGAAGCTTTGCAAAGCCTGCCCGTTCCCTTTACGAGGATGTGGTCATCACTATGGAAAGAATTGAGCAGGATGTGACCATTAAACCTGCCATCCGAAGCAAAGCCCAAGGGTACAAGGATGCTCTCCTAAAGGGTACAAGGATGCTCTCCTAAAGGGTACAAGGATGCTCTCCTAAAGGGTACAAGGATGCTCTCCTAAAGGGTACAAGGATGCTCTCCTAAAGGGTACAAGGATGCTCTCCTAAACGGTACAAGGAAGCTCTCCTAAAGTATGAAACCATACCTACAGCTGAGGTTTTTCTCAGGATTTTCGAGCCTATTGCTAATGCAGACATGGACTACAAAATCAAGATCCACAATGTGGTACTGGACACTGTTGTTGAATGTATTCACCGCCGTTATGCAGCAAATGCAGCTCTGTTTGCAGACGTCTCCTGCATGACTCCAAAGCATTTTCCTGAGATCAGAGAAAAGGGCCTTCCAAAGACAGCCATGAAGGAGCTCGGCAAATGCTTACTGTTATTTGATGAACACGCCCCTGTTGAGGCATTGCAGGCTGAACTGATCAGCACAACAGTGGGAAAGACTGAAACAGTCAGCATTGGAGGAGTACAACACCAGGGCTGCCAGTGATGAATCAGGGGAAGGGTTTGAGGATCCTGATGAAAGGGTGGAGTTGGTGAGCAGAAGTTGTTCTACATGTAAAAACTGCCCGATATGTTGCCATCTTCTCCTGCTCACGGATGCGTATCACATAATTATTTTGGGCTACAAGTTCCCCTATCCATCACTCAGGTGGCTTGCGAGAGGACCTTCTCCACCCTGACATTCGTGAAGAACCGCCTAAGAACCTCCCTTACTCAAGAGAACCTTGAAGCATCCTTTTGATGGCAACAGAGAAGGAGATCCTTATGGGACTTGACGAAGCTGACATCATTGACAAGATGGCAGAGAGCAGTGAGTTGCTGCTCTGCCTACTGGTAGTGGTAATTACTTAATGGTTACTCGTAGCTATGCTATGACTCTGACAAAGGTGAAATAAAAGTTGCTGTGAGTTCAAGATTTTGTTCTAAGGCATGTTTTTTGGACTTTCGTATTATACTTGCAGTTATGTAGCCAATGTTCAATTTCATTGACTCAGTGTATAGATGTGTGTATTGTGTGCTGTTTACTTTATGGACACCAGTTAGTGAACATTGTAATCTAAAAAAAAATGTAGAGGAGTGCTTTTTCGGCTTTTGTATTATACTTGTTGTAGCTTGTGTTCAAGTTCAGTGAATGTGTGATACTTTTGCTATGCTTGATGCTTGAATAAGAAGATAATCATTTGAACATTTGAGCTAACTCTGTATATCTCCTTGTCTTTTAAAAAAAAGTGTAGGCTAATAGTTTTGTGTGTCTAGCCTTGTACATTTGTATGTGCTATGATTGGTGTATTCCTAGAGAGTGTTTGAGGGTGCACCCATAGCCAATAGCATACCTTGAGAACTCAGTGTTCAGAGAGGCTACATGTTGGTCAGCCCCAAACGTTTGTATTTTGTCATGTGAATAACTTTCTTCCCAGTTACATCAACAAATAGGGTTAGCCTACAAAATTAGCGGTCTAGTGGTTTGTGTGAACAGGGTGGCCTGGGATGGAGTCAAATTCCGTGCCGGAATGATTGTTTCAGTCCTCCCCTGACAATGAGTACCTACAATACTTGTTGCACTGTACTGACAGGAATAATGACACATTAATAAGGACAGTGTCATGTCAAATGTTACAACATGTTCCATTTTAGCAGCAAGAACATTTCAAACAATATGTATCGGTTGATTTCTTATCACTATAGCTCTCTGTTTGACATTTGACCCTATATATCGGTCTGGAGGGGGGTACGACCCAAGAATTGGGGGCCAGACTGGCCTAGGCTTCACCGGAGGTGCGCCAGTGTTTGGCATCCTACAAACATACCGCTGAGAGTGCCCAGCAACAAAATGACTTAGAGAGTGTGAGTCTCCCCAAAGTGTTGCACCCACCTGGGTGATGCACGGCTACTGTTTTGTGCCAGAAGATGTGGTTCCTGGTTGGACGGGTGATTGACAGAGTGTGCTTGATCACCATGGCGCTGTCGTTCCTCATGGGTACCATTGGAAGTGCCTTCCTCCTTTATAGGGAATAACAATCCCTCTAGGAATGAAACTGGAGCAAATCTACTGGGGTAACACTATATGAAAGGGCATGACATATACATAAACAAGGAGGCATGTAATGAATGGGGTTTAGCACCGGTTTGTGTGACTAGAGAATGCTTTGAAAGATCTATGGTTATGTATGCACTGGGGGTCTGAGACTGAAACTAAACCATGTGGGTCTGTCACAGGTTTTGCAGTCTATGAGTTTGCTCATTCACTGAGATGAGAAGGGTTTTGGCAGTAGATACCCGTGCTGTGTACAGAGGGCTTGACCATAGGCACTGATGCCTTATATGCTAGAAGCATGATATGTGTGATTCAGAGCAATGGTTGAAGGTGTTTTTAAACAGAGATATTACCACGGAGTAATATGCAACATTTTTATCACACTGGTAACAATTCCAAGATGGCGCAGCAGTCATGTGTTTGTCTTGTCCCATGTAAATAGTCTGTTTCTTCTGGGGTTTTTCCGTATATATCTTCATCTCACTTTCCATCTACGAACTAAATATACTTTCCTGTAACCCGCCTCACCCAATGTGGTACGGATCTGCTATTTTTATACTTTATTACCGGAACCTCCATCGGCAGCTAGCCAGCTAACTAGCTATTAGTCATTGTTAGCCACTGCTAGCGGTCTTCACCTTTAGCTCGGACACCAGCCAGCCTTAGTTTGGTCAATTCCTGCCAGTTTGCACAGCGCGATATCAACCCAGAGCATATCGGACTGCTTTTCTCTACCACATCGCCGGATTCCTGCCGCAAGCTCTGGACCATTACACTGGATCATCGCAGCTAGCTGCAACCGAGTGGCTAATGCCTCTGTCCCGAAGCAAGCACTAGTTAGCCTTGAGCTAGCCTCGAGCTTGGCCCATCTCCCCGCTAGCCGACAAAGTATACCAGCTAATTCTTGGGCTACAATACCTCTTTTGCCAATTGGCCTACCTGGTTAAATAAAAAATAAATATGTACTTACTTTAAGGCAACCATCATTCTTCATGTTTTTTGTAAAATGGTTGACTTAATGATTTTTATTTTACTTGAAATCTAGTGTGTTGAACATAGTGTTTTTTGTTCAAATATTAACTTTTTCTTATTAAAGGTCATGGTATAACAACTTTTTGTTCACACATTCAACATCATTTCTAGAAATCAGCCAAACCTCCATGTAAGGATCAATGCCATTCATCATAACCAAAATGTAAGGATCAATGCCATTCATCATAACCAAATGCCAACCAATCACATTTGGGTTGTACAAATTCCGGAGGCATGGAGAGAGATGGGGGGTGTCTCCCTATACGCCCTCTCCCACACAGCCATCCCCCGATTCTCTCCTGCCCCCCTCACCCCCACCACCCACCCCCTCTCCCAGAAGCAGGATCTCAATTACATGGGTGAGTGGTGCCTTTCTGGCCAAACAAAAGAAAAATCCGGCTGGTTGGGATGGAAACTGGACGGGGCGAGACAGAGTCAGAGAGACCAGTGGGTTGAGAACCCCCCCCCACCACCCCCACCCCTCCATAACACTCCTCGCAAACACACACACACACCCCCACACACTAGAATGTTAAGATATAAGCCTACTTCACCCATCCCTTTTTTGTAAACCCAGATGCTTGCCTGCTAGACACTTACTTCAATCAAGAGATACCAGGGAGTGGACCTTAGACGGTAAGAGCTTGACAAATGGCAACATTTGTTTAAAAACATACTTACTTCCATCTATATTAATTGTTAACCACCAACACTGTACATACTTTGCTGTTATGTAACTTATCATGAAAATAATGTTGTGGAGGATTTTGTATATATTTTTTTTTACCATATGAGGAGAAAGACAGACAGAGAGGTTGATCTCATTCCATTGACCAGCGTTGAACAGCGTTCTTCTGGAGCGGAATACACAGGGCTTTCAAACAGAGTGTCACCACGACTGTGTAAGGAACAACTGTGCAATGTGCTACACTTTGCTCTGAGTCCATCCAGTCAGACTATGTGCAGTCGGTTTCAGACATGGGTTAGATACATGCTAAATGGCTCTAATACCTCTGTAGTTACACTAATTACTCAAGTAGCAACGGAAGCAATACCTTAATAAAATGGCGTTACTAGAGTAACTACGGTGCAACTACAATGGTTTGAGAAACAAAGTGTAAAGAGCAACTTAAAGTGTCATCAAATACGAATCGACAGTGGTATTGTAGATTGTGACAGGTTTTCAATAGGAGATGGATGTAGTGGTTTCAGTGATGCTGTGACGTGAATATGAAATAGCCAGGAGCCACTGTGTTGCTTCCCCACTCCGTCTTCAGGGAGGTGAGATTGTCCTAGTGCCAGGGATGTGTTGACTGTGGAGGCAGACACATGTTTAGAGACATTCGTTTTTTTGTTAATTTTGGGGTCAATCCTTTGGATTGTTCTGATCTAATTAGCAGATTATTGGGGTTAATACTGTGATAATATTGGGATAAAGTGAGTGATAGACAATTCCATCTCAATTCCAATATTTCCTCATTGAAGAGCATTGATGACAATTGGAATTTCAGTGTACTTCCTGAATTGAGAATAGACTGGGATTAAAATGTAATTGACCCATAGAGAATGATAGAGGACTCTTTTTTACTTTGTATCTGTCCCATTTTGGTGTCTGTTTTGGAGTCCTCTATTTATATATATAAATATAAATCCCTAACCTTGAACAGAACTTCCTGTCATTACTTCCTGCATCCTGTCCCAGACTATGTCAGCAGTGACCACCCAGCCCCTTCCCTTCGGCCGTCTGGAGAGAGAGAAGCACATCGAGAGGCTCTTCAGAGCCTTCCACAGTCAAAGGAGGCTCTCCACCAATCCCCAGGGTTTGCCTGGCTCCATACCCCACCACGGGGCACCTGACCTGGGCTCAGAGGACCAGCAGCAGGGCCTAGGCCCTGGAGGTCCGGGGGGTAAAGGGGAGAATGGCCACATGAGGCCCAGGGCTTCTGGAGGGCCAGAGATAGCAGGGGAGCAGTGGTTGAATGGTGTGGGTGGACAGGAGGGTCTGGTTCTCCTGGACGCAGTCAGCCAACTACGTATCACAGCCAGGCCAGAGCTGCAAGGTTAGTGCAACTTCATGTGTGAAATATACAGTTACATCAGATTAAAGAATGATTTTCTGCTAACAATTTGCCTATGGATTCTATCAGACACGGTATGAGTGTGTATTAGTGATAGTCCCTCTGACCTGGTCATGTCATGCTGCTGTGTTCCAGGTCCACAATGTGTGTCCCGCAGGACCTACAGCATTGCCACCGGGGACAGCAGTGAGCAGCTCTTTGTGGCTGTAGAAGGTACAATACTAACAGTAACATACAGCCATTACACGTATAGTGTAATGTGTCTGCAGACAGACAGAGCTGTGGCCATAGAATAGTATCTATAGAATATAATTTTATTGTCCACCTGGGATGGACATTTTTCTAGTTACCATTTCATTATTCAAACTGGGCCCTCTGTGTTTCTCCTTCTCAGAGAGTTCCTGTATGTGTCTGCAGTGCTGCGGTCCGGCCCGGTCCTGCTCCCTACAAGGTTTTGACCGCCAGGCCCGCCAGGTCTTCCTGTTTGAAAGACCCCTCAGGGTGGACGCGTGCTGCCTTGGCTGCTGCTTGATGGAAATGAGGGTCTACACCCCCAAACGGCAGCTCATAGGGAGCGTACGACAGCGGTAGGTCTATTCTGAAATCAACCTCTACCTCTCTCCCAGAATACTTCTAACATTTATCCCTACCCCCACTCACTCCAGAAACAAAACGCTGTGCAACGGACAACGAAAAGAGTGTTTGTTAATGTTCAGATAGTCCCTCCATTTCAGACTGTTTCCTCTTTTTGAATACGACCCAGGACTGTAAATAGAATGGGTGATGCTCCTCTCTCCTCTCTCCTGCCCAGTCTCTAGGGAGGATAAACTGGGGGGAGTTAGCACAGCTGTCTGGATGGATAACCTGGGTTGCTGGTGTCCTGGGTGGGGAGGAATGTGGCTTCATTCTGTCACAACTCCCACCGAAGTCGGTCTCTCTCCTTGTTCGGGCGGTGTTCGACGATCGACGTCACCGGCCATTTCCATTACATTTTCCATTTGTTTTGTCTTGTTTTCCAGCACACCTGGTTTACATCCCCTCATTACCATACGTGTATATTATCCTCTGTTCCCTCCATATCTGTGTGTGGTTTTGTTTGTTCGTTATGTGTGTGACGCTACAGGCTGGTTTTGCGCCGGGTATTGTTAACCCGTGGTTTTGTTATTTTCTACCATGTTGTGTGATTTTGTGCGCTACCGCTTTTTCCTTGGGCCAGAGTTGTGACGCAGTTGTGTCTGGCTGTTTTCCTCTCTGCCTGATTAAAGTGTTCACTCATCTCTGCTCTCCTGCACCTGACTTCCTTCGACCAGTTGCGCCCACTCTGACACATTCCTACTCGGAAAAACAGCGGCTGCGCCTATTTTTTCCCCTCATTACATCACCATTTCCACACCACTCAATCAAAATGGTGGCTAATTTAGTGGAAAAAATGGAAAAGACTGTAGGCCGAGTTATTTTTGACCAAATGCCCACCCCCTCTCCATCGTTTCCTCTATTTCTCTCTCTCTCGCTCTCTCTGAAATGCCCAAACTCTCTCTTGCGTTCCATCTCTCTTTCCCTCGCTCTCTATGAAATGCCCAACCCCTCTCTTTCCCTCTCTCTCCCAAGTATTTCTCTAGGGCTAGAAGAGGTCTCCTTTGTGTGTTCATTTAGTAGAGCTTGCAGACAAGGCCACCAGAATCACTGTATCTAATTAACAGAGCTCAGAGCAAAGTAGAAGTTTAAATGAGATCTGTGTTGTATCTCTATTCTACAGTATGGAGGGGTCACCCCGGTAGACCTCTTATGACACCAAGTGGAAAATGGTCTCAGTGGTGCAATGCAATAGAAAACTGACCAGCTGAAACCTTAATCATCCAACCGACCATGCAACCAATCAACCCACGCTAGAAATACAAAACAACAAGAACAATCATCACCCAGGATTGGTCTCTTATCAGCGTCTGTGAGTGGGTGCAGGAGGGGTTGTGTGTATGGAGGGAGGTGTGTGTGTTCACCAGTTGTACCTGTTAACAGATGGAGTATGTTCACCCCTCTCCTGGAAGTGTGTGATTCTGATGGAACCTCCACTATAAGAATCCAGGGATCATGCTGCCCCTACCGATGCCTCTCTAACCAAGAATTCCAGGTCATTATCATTTCAGGTCATTACCAGCCATTATCTGATTGACTTTGATTGGTCGGATATTTGGTTGATTATCATATTATTTAATTAATTTTAGAATAATTATTTCATTAGGTAATTTATGCCATATTCAAATATCTGTTTCATCACTTCCGTTCTACTGTATGCATTTTTATCTCTTTGTCAAACATCAGGTGGTCTCAGCCATCGGTGAGAAAATTGGCTCCATATGGAAGAAATGGCCTGGGTTTAACGAAGAGTGCAACATGGATCATGAATACTTTGGGTTAGAGGGTGAGTTATCCTTCGTTTACACCCGAAGCCATATAGTTAAACCTTGGCTTAATAGCTTTATCTTCAAAACAAATAGAAGTATCTACTGTTCAAGAACACGGCAAAACCCCCTCTCCTCCTAAAATGTCTCAATCCTGCAGTTCCACAGGATATGACATCACAGACCAAACTTCTTCTGCTGGCGGCCACGTTCCTACTGGTAAGCACAAAGAAAAACTCCCACAAAATACTGTGGGAATCAATGAATACAACGTGAACCTGACAAACTCTGTGCTCCCTACATTGATCCTTCCATCTCTCTCTCTCTCTCTCTCTCTCTCTCTCTCTCTCTCTCTCTCTTCTCTCCCTTTCTCTCTCTCTTTAGAATTATATGTTCTTTGAGATGAGCTGAACCGGCACCAGACAATCAGAGATGAGAAAATGTAGGTAATCAAAAGTGGACCATGAGAACTGCAGAAGCCAAATGACCATCGGCGAGTTTCACAGCTTCGCCCGATGCCACGCATCATCAGAGATTGAACACATGGACAGTTGTTTGGGGGAGGGGTGCAAATGTTAGCGACACCAAAGATGTACTAGCCTGCATGGCATGGCCTCCTTTCCTTTATTTAGTTCTCATTTAGTTGTCCTAGTAGAAGAGATACATCCAATAAATCTTAATAGATACCTTGCATTGGCTTATGCTCCCATCACAACAATTTGACTGACTGACAATCAGTTCAAACTATCTTTGTTTGGAAAGATACGTTTTCTTCATCCAACATACGCCACTGGTGACATCACAGAATAGAACACTAAAGCCATTGGTTAGCAGCAGATGCATAATCAACATTTATTGCTATAATCCATCAGGTGTATATCCATCAGACAGTACTTTCCTCGTTTTGACAAGACACCCTTTTTCCAGCACCACCCACCCAATCCTGGGCAGTATTTCATCAGGGGGGAGAAGATAGAAGGAGCCCCAAGCTCTGGCCTGGGACTCCTTCTACCCCGGGGAAAATATCACAGCAGGGCCACCATTCTAGCCTGGTCCCAGATCTGTTGGTGATTTTGACTAACTCCATGATCATTGTCAAGCCAAACTGTTTTGCATGAGGAGTTGGCAAGAGAGCAGAAACAGACTGACACTCAGGCTACAACCATTCCACACTGGAGAGATTATGTTGTCACAGATGACATTGTTACAACATTGTTACATTGTTGTTAGAGTTGTATTGTTATGTCCATCTTCACTGTGGGATCTTGAAAGGCATTTAGAATGTTTCATCTGGGTTGGGTCCGTCTCGAGGCCAGGCACAGTGATATAGGCAGCTAGGCAGTCCATTCTAAAGAGGCCGGTTCACGTTACCCACGGTCCCCCTTTAGGATGGTCCCCA
This sequence comes from Oncorhynchus keta, assembly GCF_023373465.1. Lineage (NCBI taxonomy): Eukaryota > Metazoa > Chordata > Actinopteri > Salmoniformes > Salmonidae > Oncorhynchus > Oncorhynchus keta. The sequence goes on along the minus strand of NC_068435.1, from coordinate 39,233,681 downwards.
TCCTTTGGGTTGAAAACTTTCTGGTCAAAGGTAAAGAATCAAGTTCTCGATTCTCGTTAAGTAAATAGATTTTCTCAAAAGGACATAGCTTTTTCTAGAAATATATTTTTGTACGCCATAATATTTCTAGTTTAAATGACTAGAGGCATTGTAGTTAAAATACTGCACTATAATAAAATAACTTCCACCTGCAACCCTGTTTAGTTTCAGAGTTTAAAAAAAAAACAGATACATTTTCTCTGCTGTACATTTAAAACTCTACCAGAGGGAACTGTGATTGTGCTACACAATGATGAATATACTGCCTATACCTATTTATGGGAAGGGTTTGGTTTAATATTCTGTTAGAAGAAGATTCCGTCAACAGTCATTGGACAAATCACCAAATGCTTGTCGCACAGTCTCCCTCTGTTGGCAGATCAGGGACAGTGTCACTTGAAAAAAATACATCCACTGAGGTTTCATTCATCTCTGACTGACAGGCAGATAAAAAAGCTCCAACCAACCGACAGCTTGGTTCCGTGTTCCGTACAGTAGATTCCATGAGCCATAGAAAGGAAGGCCACTGTCCCCCCCTCTCTTTTATCTCCCTATCTCTCCCTCGCTGTCGCCATGTAAAACAGTACTGATCCTTAAAGGTATTATTCCTCCGGATTTCATCCAAAAGACACTACACACAAATCTAGAGATATGAGAGAGAGACAAACATCAACAGAGACAGTTAGGTTATTGAAACACTCAGTTCCTATAATTGACTACTAGCGTACTAATGCAGCAGGACTAATAATAGTACTGACCGTGACTAGTGTCATGATTTCCATGCCCAGAGGCACAACAGAGGTACGAACATGAGGCAAGCCAGTGTGTGCATGTAGGAATATGAATTAAGACATAGCCGCTCCTACCCTTGGCAGAAACTCACAGCTTTAGAGACTAGCGACCACCAACAGCGTTCACCAGACCATGGAAGTCCTCCCAGGCCCTGAGAACAGACAGAACCCCCCCCAGGTATCACAGGCGGTGTTAGCCTAATGAGCTAAAGCCTAGTAGCTCAGGCATTAGCTCTGTGTTTGTGTGTGTGTGTTTTTACTTGATGCTGTCGGTGTGTGTCTTGTACTCCATAATGGTGTTGGGTGGTAGGTTGAGGACCCTACGTAGAGTGTCTCTGATCCGGGTAATGGTGGCCTGGTCACTGGCTGTCTTGTTCCAGATGGAGATGATGTCCTCCTGGAGGAAAGACATGAGGGAAGCATGGTGTTGGCAACAATAGACACTGGAACAGTGAATGTGTGTGTGCGTGTGTTTGCACGTCTGGCTCTATGTATGTGTGTACCTGGAAGCGTACAGACACCACAGCGCCACAGATCTCCCCCCCCACCATGAACTGTTCCCCCAGCATGGCCAGAATCAGATTCTCCCAGCAACGAGACGCCAGGCCCTTCCTCAGCCGGATGATCCACTTCCCACCTAGCTTATTAGCATCGTCCTAGAGAGACACAGAGAGAAGATAGACAAGGCCATTAGGCAGGAAACAAATGTGTCATATTCATTAGGGCACACCGAAACAAAATGTTCTGCAATTGAAAAGGAAAATGAACATTCCTTATTAGTTTAGGCAGTCCCTTCCTGATCACGTCTGTTTTCTTCTATTTGCTTCCTAATGAATACAACCCTGGTAATGGTATAACAGTATCAACAGGTGAAGACTGATCTAAGGTCAGCTGAGTGAGCTCATAAAGGTAAGGATAGATCAAAAGAATACAGGAATACAGGAAGCGAGACATCCCACTCCCCCAATGAAAAGTAGACAAGACCCAGCTGCTATCGCATTGGTGTCTATGGGAGAGCCACCCACTTAAGTAGACAGAAACTGAAAAAGATGTTCAATGGTAAACGGCCTGAGTGAACTATCTCCATTTATCCACCATCTTTGCTACCCACCTCCCACATGGGTTTGATACCTTCCTTGAAAAGGTGGAAGTCGCTGTGGCCAGTCAGGTCGCCCGGGCGGATCATGTGACTGTAGAAACGCCAGAACTGCTCCACCTGGTGGACCAGAGGACAGATTTAGTCTAGAACCCAAGAAATATACTAAACTAGATCCGCTGAGTCTAGAAACTGCAAAGGTGAAAGGCAAAGAACAATGGTTCCCAAAAGGGACTGACGGAGGCGAAGCTGCCGATCTGTTTGATGTTGGACTCGTAGCTCTGGGTGCTGGCAGGCCGGCCGGGGGTGCGTCTGGAGTACCAGAAGGAGTAGTTATACTGGAGGGGGTGCTCCCCTACCCCTGGAACTGCAATCTGAACAACAGAGCAGAGACAGACAAGATATGGTCATTTAGCAGGCACTTTTATCCTAAAGTAATTTATCCTTTATTTAACTAGGCAAGTCAGTTAAGAACAAATTCTTATTTACAATGAAGGCCTACCACGACCAAACCTGGACGACACTGGGACAATTGTGCACCGCTCTATGGGAATCCCAATCACGGCCGGATGTGATACAGCCTGGATTCGAACCATGGACTGAAGAGACGCCTCTTGCACTGAGATGCAGAGCCTTAGACCACTGTGCCACTTATTCACACTTATAGCCTTCAGGAAGTATTCACCCCTTACCTTTTTCTATGTTGTTGTGTTAGAGCCTGAATTTACAATGGATGATAATATATATATATATAAATGTATATATGTGTATATATATATGTATATATATATAAATGTATATATGTATATATATATGTATAAATGTATATATGTATATATAAATGTATATATGTATATATATATATGTATATATATATAAATATATATATATATAAATGTATATATGTATATATAAATGTATATATGTATATATATATATATGTGTATATATATATATACACATTTATACATATATATATATATATATATGTATAAATGTATATATGTATATATAAATGTATATATGTATATATATATATATGTATATATATATATAAATATATATATATATAAATGTATATATATATATAAATGTATATATATATATAAATGTATATATGTATATATATATATATATGTATATATATATATATAAATGTATATATATATATAAATGTTATAGTTGGGTATGGAAATCTCAGAATTTTGGTGGCCTTCCTGAGCCAGTGGGAGAACTTGCACAATTGGTGGCTGACTAAATACTTGTTTGCCCCACTGTATATATATATGGGTGGGGCAAACAAGTATTTAGTCAGCCACCAATTGTGCAAGTTCTCCCACTGGCTCAGGAAGGCCACCAAAAATTCTGAGATTTCCATACCCAACTATAACATTTACCGTCAAGATAGAACTGCCAAAGGGGGAGGAGTTGCAGTCTACTGCAGAGATAGCCTGCAAAGTAATGTCATACTTTCCAGGTCCATACCCAAACAGTTGGAACTACTAATTAAAAAAATTACTCTCTCCAGAAATAAGTCTCTCACTGTTGCCGCCTGCTATACCAACCCCCCTCAGCTCCCAGCTGTGCCCTGGACACCATTTATGAATTGATCGCCCCCCATCTAGCTTCAGAGTTTGTTCTGTTAGGTGACCTAAACTGGGATATGCTTAACACCCCGGCAGTCCTACAATCTAAGCTAGATGCCCTCAATCTCACACAAATCATCAAGGAACCCACCAGGTACAACCCTAAATCTGTAAACAAGGGCACCCTCATAGACGTCATCCTGACCAACTGGCCCTCCAAATACACCTCCGCTGTCTTCAACCAGGATCTCAGCGATCACTGCCTCATTGCCTGTATCCGCTACGGAGCCGCAGTCAAACGACCACCCCTCATCACTGTCAAACGCTCCCTAAAACATTTCTGTGAGCAGGCCTTTTTAATGGACCTGGCCCAGGTATCCGGGAAGGACATTGACCTCATCCCGTCAGTTGAGGTTGCCTGGTCATTCTTTAAAAGTAACTTCCTCACCATTTTAGATAAGCATGCTCCATTCAAAAAATGCAGAACTAAGAACAGATATAGCCCTTGGTTCACTCCAGACCTGACTTCCCTCGACCAGCACAAAAACATTCTGTGGCGGACTGCAATAGCATCGAATAGTCCCCGCGATATGCAACTGTTCAGGGAAGTCAGGAACCAATACACGCAGTCAGTCAGGAAAGCTAAGGCCAGCTTCTTCAGGCAGAAATTTGCATCCTGTAGCTCCAACTCCAAAAAGTTCTGGGACACTGTGAAATCCATGGAGAACAAGAGCACCTCCTCCCCCAGCTGCCCACTGCACTGAGGCTAGGTAGCACGGTCACCACCGATAAATCCATGATTATCAAAAACTTCAACAAGCATTTCTCAACGGCTGGCCATGCCTTCCGCCTGGCTACTCCAACCTCGGCCAACAGCTCCGTCCCCCCCGCAGCTACCCGCCCCAAGCCTCTCCAGGTTCTCCTTTACCCAAATCCAGATAGCAGATGTTCTGAAAGAGCTGCAAAACCTGGACCTGTACAAATCAGCTGGGCTTGACAATCTGGGCCCTATTTCTGAAACTATCCGCCGCCATTGTCGCAACCCCTATTACCAGCCTGTTCAACCTCTCTTTCATATCGTCTGAGATCCCCAAGGATTGGAAAGCTGCCGCAGTCATCCCCCTCTTCAAAGGGGGAGACACCCTGGACCCAAACTGTTACAGACCTATATCCATCCTGCCCTGCCTATCGAAGGTCTTCGAAAGCCAAGTCAACAAACAGGTCACTGACCATCTCGAATCCCACCGTACCTTCTCCGCTGTGCAATCTGGTTTCCGAGCCGGTCACAGGTGCACCTCAGCCACGCTCAAGGTACTAAACGATATCATAACCACCATCGATAAAAGACAGTACTGTGCAGCCGTCTTCATCGACCTTGCCAAGGCTTTTGACTCTGTCAATCACCATATTCTTATCGGCAGACTCAGTAACCTCGGTTTTTCTGATGACTGCCGTGCCTGGTTCACCAACTACTTTGCAGACAGAGTTCAGTGTGTCAAATCGGAGGGCATGCTGTCCGGTCCTCTGGCAGTCTCTATGGGGGTACCACAGGGTTCAATTCTCGGGCCGACTGTTTCTCTGTATATATCAATGATGTTGCTCTTGCTGCAGGCGATTCCCTGATCCACCTCTACGCAGACGACACCATTCTATATACTTCCGGCCCGTCCTTGGACACTGTGCTATCTAACCCCCAAACGAGCTTCAATGCCATACAACACTCCTTCCGTGGCCTCCAACTGCTCTTAAACGCTAGTAAAACCAAATGCATGCTTTTCAACCGATCGCCGCCTGACTAGCATCACCACCCTGGATGGTTCCGACCTTGAATATGTGGACATCTATAAGTAACTAGGTGTCTGGCTAGACTGTAAACTCTCCTTCCAGACTCATATCAAACATCTCCAATCGAAAATCAAATCTAGAGTCGGCTTTCTATTCCGGAACAAAGCCTCCTTCACTCAAGCTGCCAAACTTACCCTAGTAAAACTGACTATCCTACCGATCCTCGACTCATCTACAAAATAGCTTCCAACACTCTACTCAGCAAACTGGATGCAGTTTATCACAGTGCCATCCATTTTGTCACTAAAGCACCTTATACCACCCACCACTGCGACCTGTATACTCTAGTCGGCTGGCCCCCGCTACATATTCGTCGCCAGACCCACTGGCTCCAGGTCATCTACAAGTCCATGATAGGTAAAGCTCCGCCTTATCTCAGTTCACTGGTCACGATGGCAACACCCACCCGCAGCACGCGCTCCAGCAGGTGTATCTCACTGATCATCCCTAAAGCCAACACCCCATTTGGCCGCCTTTCGTTCCAGTTCTCTGCTGCCTGTGACTGGAACGAATTGCAAAAATCGCTGAAGTTGGAGACTTATTCGCCAACTTCAAACATCTGCTATCTGAGCAGCTAACCGATCGCTGCAGCTGTACAGTCTATCGGTAAATAGCCCACCCATTTTTACCTACCTCATCCCCATACTGTTTTTATTTATTTACTTTTCTGCTCTTTTGCACACCAAATATCTCTACCTGTACTTGACCATCTGATCATTTATCACTCCAGTGTTAATCTGCAAAATTGTAATTATTCGCCTACGTCCTCATGCCTTTTGCACACAATGTATACAATGTGTATAGACTCTCTTTTTTTCTACTGTGTTATTGACTTGTTAATTGTTTACTCCATGTGTAACTCTGTGTTGTCTGTTCACACTGCTATGCTTTATCTTGGTCAGGTCGCAGTTGCAAATGAGAACTTGTTCTCAACTAGCCTACTTGGTTAAATAAAGGTGAAATAAAAAAAATAAAAAACTTAAAGATGAGAGGCCTGTAATTTTCATCATATGTACACTTCAACCATGACAGACAAAAAAAAAGAATGACTCACAACTGAAATCACTGCCAAAGGTGCTTCTACAAAGTACTGACTCAAGGGTGTGAATACTTATGTAAATTCAATATTTATGTAGTTATTTTCAATACATTTGCAAAAATGTATAAAAACATGTTTTCACTTTGTCATTATCGGGTATTGTGTGCAGATAGGTGAGAAATAAACATTTTTGAATAGATTTTGAATTCAGGCTGTAACAAAATGTGGAAAGGTTCCAATCTATAGTATTGGAGAAAAGTTGAAAAAAACTGACCCTCCGTTACATCGTGACGTGTCATGTCGTAACGTACAGCACGCATAAAGCTACTATTTCTGTCTTACAATCTCTCTCCACCAGGTGTAGCACTTCTCTCATCGTTTAAAAACAAGAAATGGACAGTGACAGGGTAAGGGGGGATACCTAGTCAATTGTACAACTGAATGCATTCATTTTTTGCATCATCACTGCAAGCCATCATGACTCTCAAAAGCCGTGACAGCCGCTGTTTACTTCTGAAGATAACTTTAGCGCAGCCCTAAAATCCTGATTCAAATTTGACACAAATCTTCAAATAGTGTTTTATTTACATTTTAAAGGTGATAAGTTGGACAGATCGGGTGAAAAAAAAACATTGTGTTTATACTTTTTCATAATGACAAGTTTGATGTCCGACGACTATAGAACATTCATGATGTCACCGTGACAACTGTCTACAGACATGACGATACACGTAGTTTAAACCAGCCTTTAGTCTTGAAATCTTTGGTTGTTTAGTACACTACCTTACTCACTCTGTTTAGCACATGGCAGCACATGATTCCTTAAAGAGATGGGTGGGGCTAAGGCTTAAGAGGGTGTGAACGATGCTGAATGGGTGTAGACAAAGAAGACCTCTCCAGTAGGTGTACCAAAATGTACCAAGAGACATTTTCTCAAAAGTGGGGTTTTCAAGCTTATCAACTTTTAAAGCAGAATTACTTTTCATTGTTCCTCAACTGTAGTGTATGATATACAATTGTTTTGCTCGAAGTTTATACTTTTATCCAGTGTTAAAAACACCATTTCAATTTGTGCTACATAAGACTGAATCGAGCCGGTCGGTCACATTTAGAGGTCTACCGATTATGATTTTTCAACACCGATTCCGATTATTGGAGGACCAAAAAAAAGCTGATTAATCGGAGGATTTTTATTAATTTATTTGTAATAATGACAATTACAACAATACTGAATGAACACTTATTTTAACTTAATATAATACATCAATAAAAATCAATTTAGCCTCAAATAAATAATGAAACATGTTACATTTGGTTTAAATAATGCAAAAATAAAGTGTTGGAGAAGTAAAAGTGCAATATGTGCCATGTAAAAAAGCTAACATTTGAGTTCCTTGCTCAGAACATGAGAACATATTAAAGTTGGTGGTTCCTTTTAACGTTACCTAACGCAGGACACGCTAGATAAACTAGTAATATCATCAACCATGTGTAGTTATAACTAGTGATTATGATTGATTGATTGTTTTTTATAAGATAAGTTTAATGCTAGTTAGCAACTTACCTTGGCTTCTACTGCATTCGCATAACAGGCAGGCTCCTCGTGGAGTGCAATGAGAGGCAAGTGGTTGAGTGTTGGACTAGTTAACTGTAAGGTTGCAAGATTGGATCCCCCGAGCTGACAAGGTGTAAATCTGTTGTTTTGCCCCTGAACAAGGCAGTTAACCCACCGTTCCTAGGCCGTCATTGAAAATAAGAATGTGTTCTTAACTGACTTGCCGAGTTAAATTATAGTATACAATTTTTCTTTTTTAAATAGGCAAAATTGGCACCCAAAAATACAGATTTCCGATTGTTATGAAAACTTGAAATCGGCCCTAATTAAACTGCCATTCCGATTAATCGGTCGAGCTCTAGTCACATATATATATTTTATTTTTTGGGTTGTGGGGTGGTGCCCCGTGGCCCCAAATGCAGTAGTCCGACCTTGGCTCTAACAAACTGAGCCGTCACATCTATAATGTATCTAATTTAGAAAGCATAACAAACAATACATACTGTGGCATTATATTTGGGCGACACACACACCTTCTTCTTGGCAGTGTTCTGATCATTGTCCTCATCATTGTCATTTTTTTCCTTCTCACAGTCTTTCTGTGAGCCTTGATCCTGGTCGTGGTCCCCACTGTCATCATCTTTCAGACTGAACACACAGAATCAAAATCAGAATTGCCTTTATTCGCCAGGTGCACTTACATATACCAGGAATTTGACCTTGTGAGATAATAAACAGTACACAGACAGAATATATGGAGGATAAACAGTACACAGACAGAACATATGGAGGATAAACAGTACACAGACAGAATATATGGAGGATAAACAGTACACAGACAGAATATATGGAGGATAAACAGTACACAGACAGAATATATGGAGGATAAACAGTACACAGACAGAATATATGGAAGATAAACAGGATAGATAGAATATATGGAGGATAAACAGGATAGATAGAACATATGGAGGATAAACAGTACACAGACAGAATATATGGAAGATAAACAGGATAGATAGAATATATGGAGGATAAACAGGATAGATAGAACATATGGAGGATAAACAGTACACAGACAGAACATATGGAGGATAAACAGTACACAGACAGAATATATGGAGGATAAACAGTACACAGACAGAATATGTGGAGGATAAACAGTACACAGACAGAATATATGGAGGATAAACAGTACACAGATAGAACATATGGAGGATAAACAGTACACAGACAGAACATATGGAGGATAAACAGTACACAGACAGAATATATGGAGGATAAACAGTACACAGACAGAATATATGGAGGATAAACAGTACACAGACAGAATATATGGAGGATAAACAGTACACAGACAGAATATATGGAGGATAAACAGTACACAGACAGAATATATGGAGGATAAACAGGATAGATAGAATATATAGAGGAGAGGAAATGGGATATCTAGTCAGTGAGGAGAACAAGACCACAAGATACTGTACAGAACCTTATCAAAAATACAATGGGACATCATGACAAGAGTAATCCATCCCACCCACAGATATGCTGTACTCATGCACATAAGCAAAGCATGATATTGAACTGTAATTACTTACAACAATGAAGGTCCTTGTTGAGTACACACTTTGAATAGTCTTATCTAACTAGGTTATTGTCAAATATTAGTTACTACATTGAACAAAAATATAAATGCAACATGTAAAGTGTTGGTCCCATGTTTCATGAGCTGAAATAAAAGACCCCAGACATTTTCCATACACATAAAAAGCTTTTTTCTCTCAAATGTTTGTTTACAAATTTGTTTACATCCCTGTTAGTGAGCATTTCTCCTTTTCCAAGATAATCCATCCACCTGACAGTTGTGGCATATCAAGAAGCTGACTAAACAGCAAGATCATTACACTGATGCACCTTGTGCTGGGGACAATATAAGGCCATTCTAAAATGTGCAGTTTTGTCACGCAATACAATGCCACAGATGTCTCAAGTTTTGAGGGAGCGTGCAATTGGCATGCTGACTGCAGAAATGTCCACCAGAGCTGTTGCCAGAGAATTTAAGGTCAATTACTCTACGATAATTACTCAACTCTACGGTTGTTGTAGAAAATGTAGCAGTACGTTCAACCGGCCTCACAACTGAAAAACCACGTGTAACCACGCCAGCCCAGTCCCTCCACATCCGGCTTCTTCAACTGAGAGCCACCTGGGCGGCTGATGAAACTGTGGGTTTGCACAACTGAAAAAGATTCTGCATAAACTGTCAGAAACCGTCTCAGGGAAGCTCATCTTAGTGCTCATCGTCCTCACCAGGGTCTTGACCTGACTGCAGTTCGGCATCATAACCGACTTCAGTGGGCAAATGCTCACCTTTGATGGCCACTGGCACGCTGAAGAAGTGTGCTCTTCATGGATGAATCGCGGTGTCAAACCGGACAGATGGCAGACATCATGTACTGTATGGTGTCGTGTGGGCAAGCGGTTTAATGATGTCAACGTGTGCCCCATGGTGGAGTTGTGATTATGCTATGAATAGGCATAAGCTACGTACAACGAACACAATTGCATTTTATCGATGGCAATTTGAATGCATAGATCCTGAGGCCCATTGTCGTGCCGTTCATCTGCTCACCTTATGTCGCAAGGATCTGTACACAATTCCTAGAAGCTGAAAATGTCCCAGTCCGTCTACGGCCTGCATACTCACCTGACATGTCATCCATTGAGCATGTTTGGGGTGCTCTGGATCAACGTGCACAACAGTGTGTTCCAGTTCCTGAAAATATCCAGCAACTTGTAGCGCTGCATGAGGCAAATGGTGGTTTTCTGATTCATGCCCCTAAAAAATGTTTAAGGTATCTGTGACCAACATATGCATTCCCAAATCCATAGACTAGGGCCCAATGAATTTATTTAAATTGACTGATTTCCTTATATCAACTGTAACTCAGTAAAATCGTTGCAATTGTTGCATGTTGCATTTATATTTTTGTTCAGTGTACATGTACTAATTTATTACATTGTAACAATCACTATATACATGTGAATACTATAGGTCACAGCTGAAAGTGATTCGCTTTTCATTGCTTCGTATTTGTGTATAGTAACAGGGTCTTGTCAACATCTCTCACTAGCAATGTGGTCGAATGTGCAGTGCTGACATTTATAAGCATGTGCAACATTGTAGCACTGGTGAGTGGTTCCACAGTGGTTCCAATATACACATAACACACGGCTGCTTGTCGCTGTCAACGTTTCAAAGCGGAATAGCGTATTAACATTTGCTAAATAAAAACCTTTCCCCATCTGTCCCTCCTAAAATAACTAAATGTGATCAGGGGCATGGGGGATAGTTTTAGCCGACTCTGCGCGCACCTGCCCCTGATTTTCAACCACTTGCAAGCCGAGGATTCATCCACGGCCCGCGGGGCCTCAAGGCTAAAAGGGCTATCGCAAGAAGGGGCAAGCATTCCCTATTAAACGATTGATTCGTTGTCACCATGAATCTTGTTATGTGAAATGCGTAACTACGATGAGACGTGACAAGCACTCGCGTGTCCCCCAGTCCCTGCAAGGCATGCAGACCAGACCGGACACACCTCTTTCTCTCCAAGCAACCCACGAGCAAGGCATAGCCCTAATTGCTCAACGAATTTGCATTCACAGCGGGGCGCCCATTGTCCACCAAATATTCAAAATAGCTTTGATTACTCACGCATCAAATTTGTTGTTCATTATTCTCTAGGTGGGGTGGGAGTCTTCAGAGTCCGACCACAGCTCCCTGAATTCCGCAGGAACGGCGGCGCGCACGAACGAAGCGGGGCACGCGCGCGTAGGCTACAGTATCGTGCGATGTTGACGTGCCCCAGAGAGCATATCGCCTACAGATTAATGAGTAGATGGCCCCACAGTAGCAGAATACAGTTGGGTGTGTTGCAGAAAACGTACTGTCCCTCATCTGTGGACACTAGAGTATATGGAGTAGTTATTGTGATCCTCAAGACATGTTGTGTGTATGTAAAGCATTGTGTGGCATTTTGACATGGTCCAAAAATCATCATTAGATAACACAAATAGTTCAATCATGATGGTCACAGCTGAAGTGTGGTGTGCAGGATACAACTTTATTATAGTTCCATCAGCAACTGCATCTTCTGTATATTTAAACACACAAACACACTGACAACAAAAGTACAATAACACAGTAATACTCTCAGATAATAAAACCATTGTCATCAGTCAACAGTTGGAGTGGCAGTGGTCCCCAAGTTAGTTACCACACCAGCAACACACAAACACACACACACACACACTGCCTTTTCAGCCACTGCGTGCAGAGCCAAAACACTGGCGGCTTCTTCCAAAGAATCTGTTGCCTAAGTAGTGCCGCTTCGCCCCATATCGCCCCCTGTACTGTTCATCATGCAGCCACCTCAAACAGCAGTCCGGGTCCAGTTCTAAGGGTGTGAGGGTGATAGGGGGGGGCTGCAGCAGAGTCTCAGGTGTGGGGGTTGTGGGGTGAGGGGGCTACTCTGTTTGTGGTCGGAGGACAAGGGCTTGATGTTAAAGCTGTCCTTAACCACATATTTATAATCACATTCACCACACCCTTAATCCTAAACTCAAACATTAAGGGGATGACAAAATATCACTGGTTAGGGGAAACTTATATCTACTCTGGGGGCATGGATGAAGGCAAAGTTCAGTCACAGGCAGCCCTGGGGTTTGGGTCTGAGGCTGGGTGGGTGCACTGCAGTGTGGTGAGGTCCGACCCCTTGCTTCTGCCCTCTCTGCCCCAGCAAGGAGCTCCATGAGTGGGCCCTTTGTCCCAGGCCGACGGGCCAGCGAGTGAGCATAGTGAGCGGGCCTCTTCAATGGCGGCTGTTTGTTTACACCGGCCAGCCCCGTCAGCTCCCATTAGCGCCTGGCCCAACGACAACCTGTGATGTGCTAATCGCAGCCGGGAGAGAGAGAGAAAGGGAGAGAGAGAGACAGAAAGAAGAGATGCCGATCGGCTCCCTGAGCCTCGCCAGGCTGGGGATAAAGGCCCTGAGCCCAGGCCGTGCGTGCGCACACAAACACACACAGTGTTCGGCATGGGGAGGAGGGGGGGAGACCCGCTCCTTTCATGTGTGGCCAAGGGCCGAAGTGATGTGAGCCCACGTCAGCAGAGCGGCAGCACAGCTCCCAGAGCTAACTACGCATCACAGATATGTGAGAGACCTGTCGCCAGAGAGAGAGAGAGACACAACTTATAAAATCCATAAATGTATCATTCTTGTGCAATATATATCTACAGGCTACATTGAGGTTTTTCTTGAATTATTTGAGGTCATCTGGTATTAGTATGTTATAATAAGCTTTAGAGCCGAACTGCACATCCGCAAAATAGCCTCCACGCCAATCGCCAAATGCCTTTGGGGACGAGCAAAATTAAACGTCTGAGTTTAATTCAATAAGAGAAAATCTGCTAAATGGAGAGTTGAAAATAAAGAGAAGGGTATGTTTGGGAAAGTCTTGGTGATGTGGTAAAAGAGGATGATAGCAGTGTTATGTGTGATGATTGTGAAGCGCAGTCACAAGATGGGGACTTCATATAGGCCTACGGAACGTCAGGGGAACTATAGTCTACTGTTCAGATGGGTTAAATGGAAACTGACTGGACACTGACTGTAAGCCTGTAACCTCTCACATAGCCTTAAACTCCTGCACACTCCTGGACATTTTGCTCTGCGAAAGAAGCAGAGACTTTAGATTCTATAAATTATTCTGGTGACCAAGGGTTTATTTTGTCTTCTAGGGCAGCATATAATGACAGAAGAGAAGCTACATGTATCTAATTATAGTTGAATAACAAATAGCCTACCAAAATGTAGTAAATTAAAAACACAAACATTTCAAATCAGGCTAAATGAATCCTGCACCCCCTGTCAAAACATTGTTCCGCTTTCTCTGAATGTAGCCTACAGCGCATTTTCTATATTAGAGGGTTAGGTGCGGGTGAGGGACTCAGATGTTCACCTTATCATATAGTCGGTCGGGTGAGGGCCTCAGATGTTCACCTTATCATATAGTCGGTCGGGTGAGGGCCTCAGATGTTCACCTTATCATATAGTCGGCGGGTGCGGACCTCAGATGTTCACCTTATCATAGTCGGGCGGTTGAGGGCCTCAGATGTTCACCTTATCATATAGTCGGGCGGGTGAGGGCCTCAGATGTTCACCTTATCATATTGTCGGCCGGTTGAGGGCCTCAGATGTTCACCTTATCATATTGTCGGCCGGTTGAGGGCCTCAGATGTTCACCTTATCATATAGTCGGTCGGGTGAGGGCCTCAGATGTTCACCTTATCATATTGTCGGGCCGGTTGAGGGCCTCAGATGTTCACCTTATCATATAGTCGGGCGGTTGCGGATGGGTTATTGTGGTCGGGTGAGGGCCTCAGATGTTCACCTTATCATATAGTCGGGCGGTTGAGGGCCTCAGATGGTCACCTTATCATATAGTCGGGCGGTTGAGGGCCTCAGATGGTCACCTTATCATATTGTCGGTCGGGTGAGGGCCTCAGATGGTCACCTTATCATATAGTCGGGCGGGTGCGGACCTCAGATGTTCACCTTATCATATAGTCGGGCGGTTGCGGATGGGTTATTAGCAATTGCGGAAGGGTGCGGGGAACACATAACTGACCCAAACACACGCTAACAGACAGTTATTAAATACTGCCATTCAACACAGTTGAAAAGTGTTTGTGCACTATGGTACACCAAATTGGTTTAGGAAGTGTGTTTGTTGCAAAGTATAGGTCTTGTACACATAGCCCAACACTCACTCACCTCTTGAACGGCTCTCCCCAGTCTTTCCTGACTCTTCACCACTCTCCTGAAACACAAGTACAACACACCATCATATTATTCCCCAAAATAAAATTAAAAATGAACACAATCACAAGGGCATAGGGGCTAGGAGAAGGTATTAAGGGGGTAGGGAGTGGAATTAGAACCAGGTCTACCTGTGTATTTTGCGAGCCACAGTGAGGGTGAACTGGCCTGGGGAGTCAGGCTGGTAGGTGGAGGGCACTATGACATAGGCCCCTGGAGGAAGGCAGCAGGCCAGACTGACAGCCTGGGTGTAGCAGTGAGGAATGCAGCTGGCCACCGGTTCCTCCTCCCTGGGTACTGTCGACTCGGCCTGCTCCTGTCCCTCTGGAGTCTGGATACACAGAGAGGTTCACATGTAACTTGTCACAACAGAATCATCTTCATATAGACAGATTTTAAAGGAGGATTAAAACAACATATCAACAGGATAAACCATAGATTCTACATTAAGGACATATTTTAGATAGGCTAACCACATACTGTTAATAAACTAGGGTCATATTTTATTAGGCACCAAGCAGAAGAAAATGGACTAAAACAAGGAGGGACTACTTGGACTTCAATAATAAACTCATTTAGTGTTTTTCATTGCAAAACGTTTTGCTAGAGTATTTCCTAATGAATACAACTCAGCTCACCTTGTACAGGTGAAAGCCGATGGCCTGGAGGTCAGTGTCAGGGCAGTTCTGGTGGAGGGTGACCCTAACATTGACCCCTGTTGACCCCGCTATGTTGTCACCCATGGTGACCGGGAACCTTGGATTCTGCCAGTGAGACAGGAAGTTCCTGCTCCCCCCGGCCGATGACCCTGTGACCCATGCGCCCCGTAAGTAGTTTGTCTCCCACTCCCCCTCTGTTACCAATGGCAAAGAGGGTCCCGGGGTCTTCACAGCACTGCAGGAGGATGGGGGAACATATAGATCCAGTTTCCTAGACTTGTAAGACAACATGATCTACAAAACAAATGGAATGATATATAAACCACTTGTGATGTATGAAAAGCAAAACTTCTGATACATTTTGATTCAGTATCTGGTCCTGGCTCCCTATTTGACCCATCTCTTTATGGTCACAGTCGTCCTACTGACCTGAGTGAGGTGGGGGAAGAGGAGAAGACCCTGAGCAGGAAGCTCCCCTCACCCCCCTGGAGGAAGGTACTGGGGATGAGCAGGTGGCAGCCAGGGTCCAGGTGTGTGTGTAGTACCACCTCACGCTCGTAGGCGTGGCAGTGTGTGGAGGCACAGGGAGGGCTGTTCAGAGTCCTAGACAGGTTCAAACACTTCTTCTCTACCTGGTGATTGACAGACAGACAGATGTACGTATTACACACACACACACACACACACACACACACACACACACACACACACACACACACACACACACACACACACACACACACACACACACACACACACACACACACACACACACACACACACACACACACACACGGAGATAAAGATGAAATCATTAAAAGCCACACACACACATTCTTATTTTAACATCTATCAGCTACAATGTTACAGTGCAGTACCAACCTTCCACATGTGCAAAGCGATGGCCTGGTAGTGTTGGTGTTGTGTGGTGCTGCTGCCCTCTTCTGGTGACTGTATGTAGTGGTGTCCTGTGTTCCTGCTATACCTTCTGTGCTGTAGCAGAGACACCAGCACCTCTCCCCTCTCAAACACCCGCAGCCAGAACTGAGGGTTGCTGCCAAAGCTACTGTTGTTACGGCAACCACCTGCTGAGTGACCTTTGACCCAGCGATCGCTGGTCTGGTGGCTATGAGTCAGCAGCTTGCCTATTGGACAGACAGGGGCTGTGAATCACACAATCACAACAACACTGGCTTTGCTTTTATGAAGGGATAGTTCACCCCCAAACCAAAGATCGTCAGACGTTCTCATACATTCAAAACTATTCAACTTTGTCTAATGCTTATATAATGAGGAAGTATTGAGTGAGTATACCAGAATAGATGCTCTGCAGGTGTCCCTCCTCATTGATAGGATAACCCACTGTGACATCATCAAACTGCAACAGGAATTCAGTCTCGTCCACCCAGAACTCTGCCTCCTGGGCCCGGCCCAGCAGGTTCAGAGTACAGGCCGGGTCCAGAGAGTTCCAGCCTTCTCCACTGCCAGGTGAGAGTGGCCAGTTTATTACTGAGACAGAGGTTCTTAAGAAAATAATTATAGATGGATTCAGGCTCAAAATGATACAAAAGAACACACACACGAGCGAGCCTTGCACGGGCATGAATTTTAAGCCCTACCCATGTCCGCGGTGTTCAGGCCCTGGGCCTTAAAGTCAGCCCTGCCCAAATGTAATAATATCTAGTGAGTTTTCAGACCCTTCCAGCGACAGTAAATTATTACAGGATTCTAGCTACACATTTCCCACTACATTCTGCTACATTAAATCATTAAAGGATTCTTGCTACACATTTCCCACTACATTCTGCTGCAAACGAGAAGCTGTCTGTGCAACAGAAGTCACAGCAATGGAGCACACACGGGCAGAAAAGCAGAAGGGGGGTCTGGTGGGAGAGGGGGAACATTACCCCTGGGACCGCAGCTGTGCGGGCTCGGGTAGTACAGCTCTAACACAAACACCCTACCTCTCTCTCCATGCTCCCTCCCAGCAGCGTCTGCCCCAGGGGTTTCTGATCCTGATTAGACGTACTCCTCCCCGTTCCACCTTCCTCACGTCCACCCACTCCATCACACTCAGGGCATGGAACTGCCCCAACTCACTGGCACCTAGGGTATAAGGGGGCAGTTGGGGTAAATATAGCCCTAAACAATATTTTAGCTACTTGCCTATTAGCAGACTTGGGGGTGTGCCAGTACCTTACTTTGAAAGGTCAGTCACAAGATTTCAATAGAAGGCTTTCAGTAAGATTCTTATAAAACTGCATTCCTTCTCCATTGGAGAACAATGGTCTGCACAGCCCAGAGCTATTTTTGTGTTTAAAATGTGAAAACAGCAGAATATTCCCAGACCAGTCATTTTTCCTCCTTACCTCCGGGGGCGCTGTGTACAGAGCAGCTGACTGAACAGCCCTCTCTGACCGCATGCAGCAGGTCCAGATCCAGCCTCCTCTTCCTGACCCAGTCACTGTCAGATGACCCCCGACCCTGGTCCTCCTCTGTCCCACAATCCCCCAAGCTCCAGCGTTCCGCCAGCCCCCCTGTCAGGTCTACCAGGGCCTCAGAGACCTGCCCCGCCCATAGGCGCTCATATGACCCCTGCAGCCTGGGGGAGGAGTAGCGACAGGAGACAACATGGGTGTATCAGAGAATGTCACAAAACCTAACTAGAGTATTGTATGGTATGGAATGGTATGTGATTGGAACAGTATAGAATATTTGGAGACCTAATATTAATTACTAGATGCAGAAACGCTGTTAGTCAATTTCAACTTTCCACCTGTCACTCACTTGGCGTAGGCCTTCTCCAGCAGAGCAACCCAAAAAGCAGTGGGGGATTGGCAGCGCGAGAAGCAGAGCTTGCCTCTGAGGCAGGGCAGCCGGTCGTCAACGGTTACCTCTGTCCAGCAGCCATGCTGCCAGAGACGGAAGAGGAAGGAGCCCCGGTACCCCCTCTCCCCCCACTGGGGCTGGGCAGGGGGCACCACCTGGGGGACAGAAAGGGTACAGGGCACTGGGTTTATCACAGTGTTTTGGTGGTATTGATAAAAGTCACCAAGTACTTCATGGACTAGGTCAGTGGCAAAGCATAGTGTATTTGCTGTAAGACTTGAATATGTGGTAGTAACCTACAGTTGTAGTTTTACTGTTCACAGCAAAACCAAAAAGCAACAAAATACTTCAATGCAATTTCAGTTTCAGGAAACTAAACGTATGTCGCTACTTCACAGAAGTACCATTTGATTTCATGGGTCTTAATAACAAACTTGTATGCAATCTGTAAATACAAAAAAAAAATTATGTTACAAGCCTAGTTGGTTTAGCCATGGAAAGAGACAGGAACCTTCCCGCTAGCCATGATTGACTGAGATAATGAGTGGGCTGGACATGCCAAGAGATGCGTTGGATTTGGTCTGCCATGTAGCATGCTTCTGTCTATAACAGTATGTGTAGGTAATCTTTTCTAATACAGCTTATTTATAAAGATATCACGTAGTAGAACTGCATAAGTGTTGCTCTCCACTTTCTGGGGGACAGAGTTTGGATTGCAAATAAGCAGACGCCGTCAAAAAGAGAACACAGAAGGCTCCGGATTACATCTTCAAGCTAAGGGCAATCATGGCATCCGTGACAGATAGGGAGAAATGTCCATCCATGTATACGGTATGAGAGTCTAGCTAGCTACATTTTCAGATATTACACATTTCAAATTTTGTCAGAAAGTTGTTTTCATTTCAAGTTAAAGTGTACAGTTAGCTAGCTAGCTAACGTTAGCTGGCTAGCTAGTTAGCTAACGTTACGTGTATGATCTGTGTAGTAATGTTATTTGTATCTCAGAGCCATTTGCTAGATATAGCCTAATGTTAGCTAGCTAACATTGAACCTGGTTAGCTACCTGCAGAATCATGCAGAGAAGTAACCTTATGACTTGGGATTTTGGTTAATTGTTTAGCTAGCTAGCTACATGTCTAAACAAAAGACTCCGCTATGCAAGTAACTATTCCAATAGAATTTGTATGACGTCACTGCAACAACCGTCGATAGACGTAGCTGGGAAATTTGCTCTGGCTATCTAGTCCGATATCAGAGCACCCTCGTCTGAGTGTGCCAGAGCGCAGAATAACTGACGAATTTACGAACGCTCAACACCTGTTGAATATAGCCGGTGTCAGTAAACGTTGGCAAAAAAAAAACTTAATTAAATTGTTGCCAGCAGCACAGTTGCATTCATCAACGCTCGGGATAACATAAAAACAGCCTAACCAGCTCTGCTAGGGCGAGTAAAATGGTCAGAGTGAGCTGTTCTCTCATTTGTGTCTAGAAGTAGCTAGCAAGCTAGCCAATGTTAGCCAGTTAGCTTGGGTGCTTGACTGCTGTTGTTAGGACAGAACGTTCGGATCAACCCTACTTTTCGTCCAGAACGTCCAGCGTACACTTCGAGAGCGAAACGCTCTGAATTTACGAGCGAATCTTACAACGCTCTGAGATTACGAATGTCAGAGCACACTCTGGCACCACTCCAAATAAAATGTACGAACACATCCGTAGTATAAACCAGCCTTTAGTATTGACATCTTTGGTTGTTTAGTACATAGCCTCACATGTGGGGCTAAAGCTTAAAAGGGTGTGAACGATGCTGTCCAGTAGGTACCAAAACATTCAAGGGCCATTTTCTCAAAAGTGTTTGTTAAAAACCATTTCAAATGTTGCTACATAAGACGGAATCGAGCCGGTCGGTCACATATACTTTACAAATTTGTGCAGCTTTACCTTGTTCATCAAATGCTGGTACTTCAGTAAGATTGTGCAGGCACAGAGGAACCAGCAGTCTCCCAGGAGGCCTTGCTTTGCATGGCCGTCATTGGTGTTGTCAGGGAAGAGTGTAGGAGACGGGCAGATCTCCTGTAAGGACAGAGAGAGAAATATGTCACCATTAACAGACACACATAATCATTGTGAGCAGATTGGACATGCTTGTTTCCATTATGTGATCAAGTGTTCACACGGTGTTGAGGAAAAAATAACATGAATGGAAGGAACACAGACTATAAATCGCATATACAGTGCATTCGGGAAAGTATTCTGAACCCTCTTCACTAACGACGACAAAAAAAAATAAAAAAAATTTAGCAAATTTATTACAAATAAAAAACAGAAATACCTTATTTACATAAGTATTCTGCCCCTATGCTATGAGACTCGAAATTGAGCTCATGTGCATCCTGCTTCCATTGACCATCCTTGAGATGTTTCTACAACTTGATTGGAGTCCACCTGCGGTAAATTCAATTGATTGGACATGTTTTGGAAAGGCACACACCTGTCTATATAAAGGTCCCACAGTTGACAGTGCATGTCCAATCAAGCCATGAGGTCGAAAGAATTGTCCGTAGAGCTGAGACAGGATTGTGTTGAGAAAAAGATCTGGGGAAGTGTACTAAAAAATGTCTGCAGCATTGAATGTCCCAAAGAACACAGTGGCCTCCATCATTCTTAAATGGAAGAAGTTTGGAACCACCAAGACTCTTCCTAGAGCTGGCCACCCAGCCAAACTGAGAAATCAGGGGAGAAGGGCCTTGGTCAGGGAGGTGACCAAGAACCCGATGGTCACTCTGACAGAGCTCTAGAGAGCTCTCGTCCTCTGTGGAGATGGGAGAAACTTCCAGAAGGACAACGATCTCTGCAGCACTTCATCAATCTGGCCTTTATGTTACAGTGGCCAGACGGAAGCCCCTCCTCAGTAAAAGGCACATGACAGCATGCTTGGAGTTTGCCAAAAGGCACCTAAAGACTCTCAAGACCATGAGAAACAAGATTCTCTGGTCTGATGAAACCAAGATTGAACTCTTTGGCATGAATGCCAAGCGTCAGGTCTGGAGGAAACCTGGCACCATCCCTACGGTGAGGCATGGTGGTGGCAGCATCATGCTGTGGGGATGTTTTTCAGCGGCAGGGACTGGGAGACTAGTCAGGATGGAGGCAAAGATGAATGAGCAAAGTACAGAGAGATCCTTGCTCCAGAGCACTCAGGACTTCAGACTGGGGGCGAAGGTTCGCCTTCGAACAGGACAACGACCCTAAGCACACAGCCAAGACAACACAGGAATGGCTTCGGGACAAGTATCTGAATGTCCTTGTGTGACACAGCCAGAGTCTGGACTTGAACCCGATCGAACATCTCTGGAGAGACCTGAAAATAGATATGCAGCAATGCTCCCCATCCAACCTGACAGAGCAGGAGAGGATCTGCAGAGAAGAATGGGAGAAACTCCCCAAATACAGGTGTGCCAAGCTTGTTGTGTCATACCCAAGAGTTGATGCTGTATTCATTGCCAAAGGCGCTTCAACAAAGAACTGCGTAAAGTGTCAGAATACTTATGTAAATGTCATTCAATTTTTATTTTTTATAAATCAGTAAATTATGGGGTATTGTGTGTATATTGATGAGGGGGGGGACTATTTAATCATTTTCAGAATAAGGCTGTAAAGTAGCAAAATAAATGTTAAAGTCAAGGGGTCTGAATACTTTCAGAAGGCACTGTATATTTTGACATACCTAAGGCCAATTCTGATTGGATAAGTTGTAGGCCCGGGTCTCACCTGTGGCCGGAGCCATGTGATGTCATCCTGGAACCTGGCGATAGGGGTGGAGTAGTCTGAGAACAGGGAGTCCTCACAGATGAAGGCAGGGTCCTCAAACAGACCCTTGAATTCTACAGCTAAAACAGTGATGAAGGAGCATGTTATCAACACTAGAAGGGATATTCAATTCAATTTTATAAAATGTAATTTCCTGCAACATATACAGTTGAAGTCGGAAGTTTACATACACTTTGGTTTGAGGCATTAAAAGTCATTTTTCAAACACACCACAAATGTCTTGTTAACAAACTATAGTTTTGGCAAGTCGGCGAGGACATCTACTTCGTGCATGACACAAGTCATTTTACAACAATTGTTTACAGACAGATTATTTCACTGTATCACAATTCCAGTGGGTCAGAAGTTTACAAGCACTAAATTGACTGTGTCTTTAAACGCCATGGAAAATTCCAGAAAATTATGTCATGGCTTCTGACATCATTTGAGTCAATTGGAAGTGTACCTGTGGATGTAATTCAAGGCCTACCATCAAACTCAGTGCCTCTTTGCTTGACATCATGGGAAAATCTAAAGAAATCAGCCAAGACCTCAGAAGAAAAGTCTGTTTCATCCTTGGGAGCAATTTCCAAACGCCAGAAGGTACCATGTTCATCTGTACAAACAATAGTACGCAAATATAAACACTATGGGACTATGTAGCCGTCATACTGCTCAGGAAGGAAATGCATTCCGTCTCCTAGAGATGAACGTACTTTGGTGCGAAAATTGCAAATCAATCCCAGAACACAAGGAACTTGTGAAGATGCTGGAGGAAACAGGTCCAAAAGTATCTATATCCACAGTAAAACGAGTCCTATATCTACATAACCTGAAAGGCCGCTCAGCAAGGAAGAAGTCACTGCTCCAAAACCGCCATAAAAAAGCCAGACTCTGGACTGCACATGGGGACAATGATTGTACTTTTTGGAGAAATGTCCTCTGGTCCAATTAAACAAAAATAGAACTGTTTGGCCATAATGACCATCGTTATGTTTGGAGGAAAAGGGGTGAGGCTTGCAAGCCGAAGAACCCCATCCCAACTGTGAAGCACGGGGGTGGCAGCATCATGTTGTGGGGGTGCTATGCAGCAGGAGGGACTGGTATACTTCACAAAATAGATGGCATCATAAGGATGGAAAATGATGTGGATATATTGAAGCAACATCAAGACTAGAGGTCGACCGATTATGAGTCTTCAATATTCCAGTATTAGGTTGTAGTTATTATAGGACTCTCTCTATACCATTTGTATTTCATATACCTTTGACTATTGGATGTTCTTATAAGCACTTTAGTATTACCAGTGTAACTGTATAGCTTCCATCCCTCTCCTCACTCCTACCTGGGCTCGAACCAGGAACACATCGACAACAGCCACCCTCGAAGCAGCTTTACCCATGCAGAGCAAGGGGAACAACTACTCCAAGTCTCAGAGCGAGTGACGTTTGAAACGCTATTAGCACCCCGCTAACTAGCTAGCCATTTCACATCACATCGTTATGCCAGCCTCATCTCGGGAGTTGATAGGCTTGAAGTCATAAACAGCAGAGCTTCTAGCAAAACGCACGAAAGTGCTGTTTGAATGAATGCTTATGAGCCTGCCGGTGCCCATCATCGCTCAGTCAGACTGCTCTATCAAATCATAGACTTAGTTATAACATGATAACACAGAGAAATACGAGCCTTAGGTCATTAATATGGTCGAATCCGGAAACTATCATCTCGAAAACAAAACATTTATTCTTTCAGTGAAATACGGAACTGTTCCATATTTTATCTAACGGGTGGCATCTATCAGTCTAAATATTGCGGTTACATTGCACAACCTTCAATGTTATGTCATAATTACATAAACTTCTGGCAAATTAATTTGCAATGAGCCAGGCGGCCCAAACTGTTGCATATACCCTGACTCTGCGTGCAATGAACGCAAGAGAAGTGACACAATTTCACCTGGTTAATATTGCCTTCTAACCTGGATTTCTTTTAGCTAAATATGCAGGTTTAAAAATATATACTTCTGTGTATTGATTTTAAGAAAGGCATTGATGTTTATGGTTAGGTACACGTTGGAGCAACGGCATTCCTTTTTCGCAAATGTGCACCGCATCGATTATATGCAGCGCAGGACACGCTAGATAAACTAGTAATATCATCAACCATGTGTAGTTATAACTAGTGATTATGATTGAATAAGTTTAATGCTAGCTAGCAACTTACCTTGGCTTCTTACTGCATTCGCGTAACAAGCGGGCTCCTCGTGAGGCAGGTGGTTAGAGCGTTGGACTAGTTCACCGTAAGGTTGCAAGATTGAATCCCTGAACTGACAAGGTAAAAATCTGTCGTTCTGCCCCTGAACAAGGCAGTTAACTCACCGTTCGTAGGCCGTCATTGAAAATAAGAATGTGTTCTTAAAGTACTTGCCTAGTTAAATAAAGGATAAATAAAGGTGGGAAAAAATAGAGAGAGAGAAAAAAAAAAAATAATAATAATAATAAAAAATAATTTAAAAAAAAATCGGCGTCCAAAATTACCGATTTCCGATCGTTATGAAGACTTGAAAATCGGCCATTTTGATTAATCAGTCGACCTCTAATCAAGACATCATCAGTCAGGAAGTTAAAGCTTGGTCGCAAATGGGTCTTCCAAATGGACAATGACCACAAGCATACTTCCAAAGTTGTGGCAAAATGGCTTAAGGACAACAAAGTGAAGGTATTGGAGTGACCATCACAAAGCCCTGACCTCAATCCTATAGAACATTTGTGGGCAGAACTGAAAAATTGTGTGAGAGCAAGGAGCCCTACAATCCTGACTCAGTTACACCAGCTCTTTCAGGAGGAATTGTCCAAAATTCACCCAACTTATTGTGGGAATCTTGTGGAAGGCTACCCAAAGCATTTGACCCAAGTTAAACCATTTGAAGGCTATGCTACCAAATACGAATTGAGTGTATGTAACTTCTGAAAACTGAGTTTAAACGTATTTGGCTAAGGTGTATGTAAACTTCCGACTTCCACTGTAATTGATCCTTCAACATTACAGTAAAGCAAAATAAATTCATAGGCTAATAACAGCAGTACACAGGTATAGGGGCAACGTAATGTCAAGTTACCAACAGTTGTTTACTAAAAAGAGACTGTCACCCTCAAACTTACCCCGCTCATCTTCCTCCATCGCCTCCCTGTCTTGTCTGTGAATCACTCACGATGCACTACTTCTCCTCTACTCCACAACCAAGGAGCTGGGTTTTTCATGACCCCACCATTCTTGAAGATACAGCATTATGTTTTCTTCAAAATAATCAGAACAGACTGTAATGGCAAGATAAATTGGTAGCCAGCAATTGCATATCAAAACAAACAGCCAGATGAACAGATGAGCTTTGATGCAAATATAGACTACAGTTGTGGCAAAACGTTTTGAGAATGACACAAATATTAATTTTCACAAAGTCTGCTGCCTCAGTTTGTATGATGGCAATTTGCATATACTCGAGAATGTTATGAAGAGTAATCAGATGAATTGCAATTAATTGCAACGTCCCTCTTTGCTATGCAAATGAACTGAATCCTAAAAAAAAACATTTCCATTGCATTTCAGCCCTGCCACAAAAGGACCAGCTAACATCATGCCAGTGATTCTCTCGTTAACACAGGTGTGAGTGTTGACAAGGACAAGGCATTTTTTTTATAAATACATTTTTTATTTTATCTTTATTTAACTAGGCAAGTCAGTTAAGAACAAATTCTTATTTTCAATGACGGCCTAGGAACAGTGGGTTAACTGCCTTGTTCAGGGGCAGAACGACAGATTTTTACCTTGTCAGCTTGGGGGTTTGAACTTGCAACCTTCCGGTTACTAGTCCAACACTCTAACCACTAGGCTACCCTGCAACATGATCACTCTGTCATGCTGATTGAGTTCAGATAACAGACTGGAAGCTTCAAAAGAAGGGTGGTGCTTGGAATCATTGTTCTTCCTCTGTCAACCATGGTTACCTGCAAGGAAACATGCGCCGTCATCATTGCCTTGCACAAAAAGGGCTTCACAGGCAAGGATATTGCTGCCAGTAAGATTGCACCTAAATCAACCATTTATTGGATCTTCAAGGAGAGTGGTTCAATTGTTGTGAAGAAGGCTTCAAGCGCCCAAGAAAGTCCAGCAAGCGCCAGGCCCGTCTCCTAAAGCTGATTCAGCTGCGGGATCGGGGCACAACCAGTACAGAGCTTGCTCAGGAATGGCAGCAGGCAGGTGTGAGGGCATCTGCACGCACAATGAGGCAAAGACTTTTGGAGGATGGCCTGGTGTCAAGAAGGGCAGCAAAGAATCCACTTCTCTCCAGGAAAAACATCAGGGACAGACTGATATTCTGCAAAAAGGTACAGGGATTGGACTGTTGAGGACTGGGGTAAAGTCATTTTCTCTGATTAATCCCCTTTCCGGTTGTTTGGACATCTGAAAAAAAGCTTGTCCGGGGAAGACAAGGTGAACGCTACCGTCAGTCCTGTGTCATGCCAACAGTAAAGCATCCTGAGACCATTCATGTGTGGGGTTGCTTCTCAGCCAAGGGAGTGGGCTCACTCACAATTTTTCCTAAGAACACAGCCATGAATAAAGAATGGTACCAACACATCCTCAGAGAGAAACTTCTCCCAACCATCCAGGAAAAGTTTGGTGATGAACAATGCCCTTTCCAGCATGATGGAGCACCTTGCCATAAGGCAAAATTGATAACTAAGTGGCTCGGGGAACAAAACATTAATATTTTGGGTCCATGGCCAAGAAACTCCACAGACCTTAATCCCATTGAGAACTTGTGGTCAATCCTCAAGGCCCGGGTGGACAAACAAAAACCCACAAATTCTGACAAACTCCAAGCATTGATTATGCAAGAATCGGCTGCCATCAGTCAGGATGTGGCCCAAAAGTTAATTGAAAGCATGCCAGGGCGGATTGCAGAGGTCTTGAAAAAAGAAGGGTCAACACTGCAAATATGGACTCTTTGCATCAACTTCATGTAATTGTCAAAAAAAGCATTTGACACTTATGAAATGCTTGTAATTATACTTCAGTATTCCATAGTAACATCTGACAAAAATATCTAAAGACACTGAGGCAGCAGACTTTGTGAAATGTAATATTTGTGTCATTCTCAAAACTTTTGGCCACAACTGTATTAGCGAGATTCACCATTGCTCCTGTACTCTTGAATTACCATATCCTATAGTGATTCCCCTTTTCATTGGTTATGGCCATAGCTAAAGGGGTCTACACAGAATATGCAAACGGAGCCGATGGAGCGTTTTATTTATTTAACGTAACCCTTATATGGTGGTCAGAGGAAGCCCAGTGGCCGGTAATGGGAGAAAATGGAGCGAGACATTCGGCAACTTTTCTCACCGATTAAACATTTGAGCTCAATACAGTTTTCTGTTTCCAAAACTAGAACTGTTCCGAACAGAGTGGACTAAGTTTTGTAGACTTTTCAAGCATTTCTACCAGCAACCATGTGCAACCAGAGAAAAAAAGAGAAGACCACCATTACAATCACACACAGACGCATACAAAGCTCTCCTTTGCCCTCCATTTGGCTAATCTGACCATAATTATATTCTCCTGATTCCGGCTTACAAGCAGAAACTAAAGCAGGTAGTACCAGTGACTTGTTTAATACCTAAGTGGTCAGATGATGCAGTGCTACGCTACAGGACTGTTTTGCTAGCACAGACTGGAATATGTTCTGGGATTCATCCAATGGCATTGAGGAGTATACCACCTCAGTCACAGGCTTCATCAATAAGTGAATCTACGACGTTGTCCCAACAGCGACAGTACATACATATTCCAACCAGAAGCCATGGATTACGGGCAACATCCTCACTGAGATAAAGGCCAGAGCTGCCACTTTCAAGGAGCGGGACACTAATCCGGACACTTACAAGAAATCCCGCTGTGCCATCAGATGAAACATCAAACAGGCAAAGCGGCAATACAGGACTAAGATTGAATCTTACTATACAGGCTCTGATGATTGTCGGATGTTGCAGGGCTTGAAAAACAGACTACAAAGGGAAACCCAGCAGCGAGCTGCCCAGTGATGCAAGTCTACCAGTCGAGCTAAATGCCTTTTATGCACGCTTCGAGGCAAGCAACACTTAAGCAAGCATGAAAGCACCAGCTGTTCCGGTCGACTGTGTGATCACGGTCTCGGTAGCCGATGTGAGCAAGACCTTTATACAGGTCAACATTTACAGCCCCGGGGCCAGACGAACTACCAGGATGTGTACTCAAAGCATGTGCGCACCAACTGTCAAGTGTCTTCACTGACATTTTCAACCTCTCCCTGACCGAGTCTGTAATACCTACATGTTTCAAGCAGACCACTATAATCCCTGTGCCAAAGAAAGCAAAGGTAACCTGCCTAAATGATTACCGCCCTGTAGCACTCACGTCGATAGCCATGAAGTGCTTTGAAAGGCTGGTCATGGCTCACATCAACACCATCATCCCAGAAACCCTAGACCCACTCCAATTCGCATAGCGCCCCAATAGATCCACAGATGACGCAATCTCAAATTGCATTCCACACTGCCCTTTCTCACCTGGACAAAAGGAACACCTATGTGAGAATGCGGTACATTGACTACAGCTCAGCGTTCAACACCATAGTGCCCACAAAGCTCATCACTAAGCTAAGGACCACTAAATATCTGCCTCTGCAACTGGATCCTGGACTTCCTGATGGGCCGCCCCAAGTGGTAAGGGTAAGCAACAACACATCTGCCTCGCTGATCCTCAACACAGAGGCACCTCAAGGGTGCGTGCTTGTCCCCTCCTGTACTCCCTGTTCACCCACGACTGTGTGGCCAAGCATGACTCAAATACCATCATTAAGTTTGCTGACGACACAACGGTGGTAGGCCTGATCAATGAAAACGATGAGACATGGTGCTCAGAGATCTGGCAGTGTGGTGCCAGGACAACAACCTCTCCCCCAATATGAGCAAGACAAAGAAGCTGATTGTGGTCTACAGGAAAGGGAGGGCTGAACAGGCCCCCACTAACAACAACAGGGCTGTAGTGGAGCGGGTCAAGAGTTTCAAGTTCCTTGGTGTACACATCACCAACAAACTATCTTGGTCCAAACATACCAAGATAGTCGTGAAGAGGGCACGACAAAAACCTTTTCCCTCTCAGGAGATTTGGCAGGTGTCCCAGATACGTATTTGGTATTGTGTGTAGGTATTGTGTGTAGATTACTGAGGATTTTATTTAACTAAAACCATTTTAGAATAAGGCTGTAACATAACAAAATGTGGGAAAAATCAAGGGGTCTGAATACTTTCCGAATGCACTGTATATGGCCAATATACTGCGGCTGAGGGCTGTGTCCAGGCACTCCGTGTTGCGCCGTTCATAAGAACAGCCTTAGCCGTTGTATATTGGCCATATACCACAACCCCTCTGGCCTTATTGCTTAAATAACCTAGGCTACACTTTTACATGTAGACTAATTATTTATGTATATTTATGCACAATATATGTCAATATTATTGTTGGCCATTTTAGAGGAAATTTTATGTGAATTTCTGGCTCAGTTGAGAGTTCCATGTATTTATTTTAGTAGTAGGCTCTTCTTATTAGTCGTTTACATCCCTATGAATGAATGACCTATATGTTCTAGAGTAGACCCATGTTGGCATATCAAAAAACATCAACACGTATTTGAATTTGGGAAGTTCATGTTCAGTTTGGGACAATTTAAATTGCACTACAGGACAATTCTGGGACAGTGATGAAAAAAGCTAGCAAGCTAACATTGGCTAGAAAGTTGAAGTCAGAGGAGAGAGAGAGAGCAGCGTGCAGCAGTGCGGAGCACAGCGGCGGTGAGGACAGAGAGGAGCCAATTAACTTAATTACTGACTAAGTAGTCAGAGGTGACAGGTAGCTTAGTGGTTAGAGCGTTGGACTAGTAACCGCAAGGTTGCAAGATCGAATCCCCGAGCTGACAAGGTAAAAAAAATCTGTTCTGCCCGTTCCTAGGCCGTCATTGAAAATAAGCATTTGTTTTTAACTGACTTGCGGTAAATGTAAAATGATAATAGTTGTGATTGATTAATAGTAGAATACAACTCTTGATGTACTGGACTCGTGATGGATCTCCTTTTGCTCTTTCCTTTCCATCTTGCTCCAGAGGGATGGATAACTGGTACGTCAAGCTGCCTGCAGTCACACATTCATTTAAAAAAAAATATTCAATAAAAGACAAATAGCAAAATGTTGGGGTTTTTCACTTCTATAGTTCATATTAAATCATTTGGTGTAAACCAATAACAAAGGCAGATATGAAGAGAACAATTTAAAGTTAGAGCAATTTTACCAGTTGTATTTACATAGATTGTCATTATAGAGACACCAATTGGAAACATGTGCCAACTTGGCTACATAGCTGACGCACGCTGGACTGTCCATTAATCACGGTACCCCATTCTGCTTGTTTGTTTATCTGTCGGCCCAGTTGCCTAGTCAACGCCATTTTACCTGCTGTTTGTTGTGCTAGCTGATTAGCCTCGCCTACTGTTTTTAGCTAGCTTTCCCAATTCAACACCTGTGATTACTGTATGCCTCGCTGTATGTCTCTCCCAAATGTCAATATGCCTTGTATACTGTTGTTCAGGTTAGTTATCATTGTTTTAGTTCACAATGGAGCCCCTAGATCCACTCTGCATACCCCTGTTACCTCCTTTGTCCCACCCCCACACATGCGGTGACCTCACCCATTACAACCAGCATGTCCAGAGATACAACCTCTCTCATCATCACCCAGTGCCTGGGCTTACCTCCGCTGTACCCGCACCCCACCATACCCCTGTCTGCGCATTATGCCCTGAATATATTCTACCATGCCCAGAAACCTGCTCCTCTTATCCTCTGCCCCCAACGCTCTAGGCGACCAGTTTTGATAGCCTTTAGCCGCACCCTCATACTACTCCTTCTCTGTTCCGCGGGTGATGTGGAGGTAAACCCAGGCCCTGCATGCCCCCAGGTACCCTCATTTGTTGACTTCTGTGATCGAAAAAGTCTTGGTTTTATGCATGTCAACATCAGAAGCCTCCTCCCTAAGTTTGTTTTACTCACTGCTTTAGCACACTCTGCTAACCCTGATGTCCTTGCCGTGTCTGAATCCTGGCTCAGGAAGGCCACCAAAAATTCAGAGATTTCCATACCCAACTATAACATCTTCCGTCAAGATAGAACTGCCAAAGGGGGCGGAGTCGCAGTCTACTGCAGAGATAGCCTGCAAAGTAATGTCATACTTTCCAGGTCCATACCCAAACAGTTTGAACTACTAATTTTGAAAATTACTCTCTCCAGAAACAAGTCTATCACTGTTGCCGCCTGCTACCGACCCCCGTCAGCTCCCAGCTGCGCCCTGGACACCATTTGTGAATTGATCGCCCCTCATCTAGCTTCAGAGTTTGTTCTGTTAGGTGACCTAAACTGGGATATGCTTAACACCCCGGCAGTCCTACAATCTAAGCTAGATGCCCTCAATCTCACTCAAATCATCAAGGAACCCACCAGGTACAACCCTAACTCTGTAAACAAGGGCACCCTCATAGACGTCATCCTGACCAACTGGCCCTCCAAATATACCTCCGCTGTCTTCAACCAGGATCTCAGCGATCACTGCCTCATCGCCTGTATCCGCCACGGAGCCGCAGTCAAACGACCACCCCTCATCACTGTCAAACGCTCCCTAAAACACTTCTGTGAGCAGGCCTTTCTAATCGACCTGGCCCGTGTATCCTGGAAGGACATTGACCTCATCCCGTCAGTTGAGGATGCCTGGTCATTCTTTAAAAGTAACTTCCTCACCATTTTAGATAAGCATGCTCCGTTCAAAAATGCAGAACCAAGAACAGATACAGCCCTTGGTTCACTCCAGACCTGACTGCCCTCGACCAGCACAAAAACATCCTGTGGCGGACTGCAATAGCATCGAATAGCCCCGTGATATGCAACTGTTCAGGGAAGTCAGGAACCAATACACGCAGTCAGTCAGGAAAGCTAAGGCCAGCTTCTTCAGGCAGAAGTTTGCATCCTGTAACTCCAACTCCAAAAGTTCTGGGACACTGTGAAGTCCATGGAGAACAAGAGCACCTCCTCCCAGCTGCCCACTGCACTGAGGCTAGGAAACACGGTCTCCACCGATAAATCCATGATTATCGAAAACTTCAATAAGCACTTCTCAACGGCTGGCCATGCCTTCCGCCTGGCTACTCCAACCTCGGCCAACAGCTCCGCCCCCCGTAGTTCCTCACCCAAGCCTCTCCAGGTTCTCCTTTACCCAAATCCAGATAGCAGATGTTCTGAAAGAGCTGCAAAACCTGGACCCGTACAAATCAGCTGGGCTTGATAATCTGGACCCGCTATTTCTGAAACTATCTGCCGCCATTGTCGCAACCCCTATTACCAGCCTGTTCAACCTCTCTTTCATATCGTCTGAGATCCCCAAGGATTGGAAAGCTGCCGCAGTCATCCCCCTCTTCAAAGGGGGAGACACCCTGGACCCAAACTGCTATAGACCTATATCCATCCTGCCCTGCCTATCTAAGGTCTTTGAAAGCCAAGTCAACAAACAGGTCACTGACCATCTCGAATCCCACCGTACCTTCTCCGCTGTGCAATCTGGTTTCCGAGCCGGTCACGGGTGCACCTCAGCCACACTCAAGGTACTAAATGATATCATAACCGCCATCGATAAAAGACAGTACTGTGCAGCCGTCTTCATCGACCTCGCCAAGGCTTTCGACTCTGTCAATCACCAAATTCTTATCGGCAGACTCAACAGCCTCGGTTTTTCGGATGACTGCCTTGCCTGGTTCACCAATTACTTTGCAGACAGAGTTCAGTGTGTCAAATCGGAGGGCATGCTGTCCGGTCCTCTGGCAGTCTCTATGGGGGTGCCACAGGGTTCAATTCTCGGGCCGACTCTTTTCTCTGTATATATCAATGATGTTGCTCTTGCTGCGGGCGATTCCCTGATCCACCTCTACGCAGACGACACCATTCTATATACTTTCGGCCCGTCATTGGACACTGTGCTATCCAACCTCCAAACGAGCTTCAATGCCATACAGCACTCCTTCCGTGGCCTCCAACTGCTCCTAAACGCGAGTAAAACCAAATGCATGCTTTTCAACCGATCGCTGCCTGCACCCGCATGCCCGACTAGCATCACCACCCTGGATGGTTCCAACCTTGAATATGTGGACATCTATAAGTACCTAGGTGTCTGGCTAGACTGCAAACTCTCCTTCCAGACTCACATCAAACATCTCCAATCAAAAATCAAATCCAGAGTCGGCTTTCTATTCCGCAACAAAGCCTCCTTCACTCACGCTGCCAAGCTTACCCTAGTAAAACTGACTATCCTACCGATCCTCGACTTCGGCGATGTCATCTACAAAATGGCTTCCAACACTCTACTCAGCAAACTGGATGCAGTCTATCACAGTGCCATCCGTTTTGTCACTAAAGCACCTTATACCACCCACCACTGCGACTTGTATGCTCTAGTCGGCTGGCCCTCACTACATATTCGTCGCCAGACCCACTGGCTCCAGGTCATCTACAAGTCCATGCTAGGTAAAGCTCCGCCTTATCTCAGTTCACTGGTCACGATGGCAACACCCATCCGTAGCACGCGCTCCAGCAGGTGTATCTCACTGATCATCCCTAAAGCCAACACCTCATTTGGCCGCCTTTCGTTCCAGTACTCTGCTGCCTGTGACTGGAACGAATTGCAAAATCGCTGAAGTTGGAGACTTTTATCTCCCTCACCAACTTCAAACATCAGCTATCCGAGCAGCTAACCGATCGCTGCAGCTGTACATAGTCTATTGGTAAATAGCTCACCCTTTTCACCTACCTCATTCCCATACTGTTTTTATACTGTTTTTATTTATTTACTTTTCT
Organism: Oncorhynchus keta; assembly: GCF_023373465.1. Taxonomy (NCBI): domain Eukaryota; kingdom Metazoa; phylum Chordata; class Actinopteri; order Salmoniformes; family Salmonidae; genus Oncorhynchus; species Oncorhynchus keta. Next base: position 39,199,563 of record NC_068435.1, on the reverse strand, counting down.
GCTCTTTTGCACACCAACATCTCTACCTGTACATGCCCATCTGATCATTTATCACCAGTGTTAATCTGCAAAATTGTATTATTCGCCTACCTCCTCATGCCTTTTGCACACATTGTATATAGACTGCCCATTTTTTTCTACTGTGTTATTGACTTGCTAAATTGTTTACTCCATGTGTAACTCTGTGTTGTCTGTTCACACTGCTATGCTTTATCTTGGCCAGGTCGCAGTTGCAAATGAGAACTTGTTCTCAACTAGCCTACCTGGTTAAATAAAGGTGAAATAAATAAAAATAAATAAAAAACTCCACATGCGGCGTAAAAAATGGGTGCCAGTTTTCAAGCTTTGTGGGCGGGTTGAGTTGTCAGTGCGTCATAAATTATTGCTCGACTTGGCAACCCTGCTGCTACTCCAAAAATCACACGTGTACGCACGCACGTAGATCAACGGAGTGGAGTTTGTCTCAGGAGAACAGTAGTAACACTGATAGAACAAATAGACAGATATTTCACCGGCTGTAAATTAAATGTGAAGCATTCAGTTGGCGTTTCCACTCAACAACAAATACAGTAGCGAGAGGAAGCCCAGTGGCCACAGTTTTACATTACCAAAACTAGAATGTGTAACAAGCAGGGTGGACTGCGATTTGTAGACTTTACCCCTTTCCAAAGTTTTAAAAAATTGCGTTGTTTAGGAGTGCAAGCACAGAGGGGGTAACCGGGGCACGTCACATGGGGCTATAAAGATGAAGCATCGTTCAGAAGGTTTTCTAACCACCGAATGTGGTAGTGGGAGGAAGTCCAGTCGAGGGTATTGGGAGAGGATAGAACTGCTAATTTTCTCATCGATGAAACATCTTCTCAAAATAAATTCGGTTCCCAAAACTACAAATATATTACCAACACAGTGCACTACGTTTTATAGACTTGGCACTTTGCCAAAGTTTAGTTACATTTTTAATTGCGTTGTTTAGGAGTGCAAGGTCGAATTAAGTGAAATCGCATTTTACAAGTGAGGCGTTCCCTAACGGATACATGCAAATCAATGATGGAATGCGCCAACGGGATCTCACTAGCTCACGCTTGGCTCTGCCCACCTCCTTGTTTGTTCTGCCCACTACTATGATTCATCTGCTCCCATGGGAAACGACAGGCTCTGGTCTATCTTGGGTTGGTTATAAACATCTTTGGTAGTAGGCTAGCTATAAAGGTAATCCCAAACCGAGACAATAGAGAAGAAACACAATGAATATCAGACTAGTCATTAAAGAACCCTGGGTTACAGCCTCCGAGTGAGAGGTCTAGCTAGCTCTTTGCCAAAGTCGTGCATCGTTCACTGCAGTCAGCGTTTTTAAAATAATGTGGATGATGGCTAGCTGGCTAACGTTAGTTATTTAGCGTTAGCCAGCTAGCAAGCTAACGTTAGTAAACTAGGCATGTTAGCTAACTACGTTTTACATCGCTATTAGACAATGATAAAAACTACTTGAAACGCTGAAATCACATATTTTTACCATAAGAGTGCATAAATACAATTGAGAAATTTCTGAAAAGAAACGTAGCAGGCAAATACCTGAATATAGTCCTGCCAAATCTCTCCCGGAAGGACAGTGACAGCAAGCGGCCCATTCATTATGCGAATCCTTCCAGTTTGAGAGTTTTTGGTATTATGGTCCCACCCCGTGGCTATACATTGCATTACACAAGGTTTATCTGGAATGGACAGGCATCACATCACACGACATAGCAACATTCGCTTTGCTTGGATGGACGTTTGGATATTAGAAAACAGGTTGAGGTTAAGAGGGTTACTGCTGTAGGCTACTTAGAATAATATTTAGCCAACGTTTAGCAGACGCTCTTATCCAAACCGAATTACAGGAGCAATCACGGTTAAGTGCTTAATCATCTTGAGATCAATGCCCTCTCCTGTTTCTTAATATGTGTTTGCACACGATCTGGCTACTGCCCTACACAGGATATTTCATTCTGATTTGTATTCTGAATCTGATTTGAACTTGGTCCTTTTATTGGTCCTTTTCTTTTTTGCGTTTTCTTTAGGGCTTCACTGAAGGAACCTGTCTAAGTGCCCTAGACAAGACATGCTCAACAGAGACCAACGACTGCTTGCTCACACCAAAGGAAATTACTCTAACACCCTTTACCAGAGACCAGAACAAAGAAAACATGGGTCAATGAAAGAGTACAGAATAAAAGATAAAGGAAGAAAGGCAAATGATATCAGATTAACTCAATAATCAGATGAGCTAAAAATACTTTCCAGGTGTGGGCATAGACAAGGCTCTGCTGCAATTCTCAGGTCGTAAGTCCTTGGAGAAGCTGCTCAAACACTACAAACAAAGAGAGATGGAACCGAATGAAAATGCTGCAGCATGGATACATCCCTGGTTATCTCTATAGTAATAGACAGATCTGTAGCATCCATAGAGCCCCCAGAGGATAGCACAGATTATCTGCTGCGTTGTATCTTTGCAGAGGCCTCCGCTGTGAGAGACCAAATGGATGAGTACCTCAAGAGACACCTCATGCACATACGCAACAAGGAAGAGTTTAAGAGTGACATCCAGCACGTGGAGCGTAAACCTGAGCTTTGCACTGACTCAATTGAATAACTCCATGCTGCTGGATGGACAGATGAGCTTGTGGGCTCTGAGGATGTCGGTCAACGGAGCGTCCCTCCATGTCCAGATGCTGATTCACCTGGCCAGACTGGATGGGGCCAAAGTGGCCCAGTGCGATCACGCATCACTACCTACCAGAGCAATCTTAAATCTTCTATCTGGATACAAGGAATTAGTCAAACAGCATCCTTCACAGTGCCACAGTGGTTCCTATGAGACAGTCTCAGTAAAGTTCTGGTTTTGCTAGAGCTCTGAGATGACTCAATGACATCCAGAATATATTGTTTTTTAGACATTACCCTATGGTGTGTGTTGAGGTTGGTTATAACCCTGTAGATCCATTTTGATCCCAAGGTGTACTGTCTATGTTCTGTATCATTGTTTGTGTGTCCATCATAAAACAAGTAATGGTCAATTGCAACCAACAGGCAGAACATTTAGCGATGTATTTCTTGTAATGTTACTAATGGGAGATTACATGCACCTGTGTGTTAAAACAGACTTGCTTGCAACCAAAAAACCCACAAGAATAAACAAGCAGATCAGTTGATCTCCCGTTGTTACTGTGTCAAACGAGTTTGATATCAGACAGCTGTGTCTAGGTTCTCTACTCCAGGCCCCAATGAAATACGACCTACCAGGACCATTGAAAAAAGCAAGGCTAGTATTTATTTAAAACTGTTTATTGTAAGACTATAGACCCCGTGAATTGTAAGAAACTATAGTACAGTAACATTTAGTACAGTATAGTTCAGTATAGCTCTGTTGTTGTGTATTTTATTGTATTCCTCGTGTTACTATTTTATTTTTAAACTCTGCATTGTTGGGAAGGGCTCGTAAGCAAGACTTTCACAGTAAAGTCTACACCGGTTGTATTCGGCACATGTAACAAAATAATTTTTATTTGATTATACAGGAAAGTAGAGCATAGTTCAGTACAGTACAGTTTAAATCAGTATAGAAAAGTAGAGTAACGTACTGTACTGAACTATACTGCACTGATCTGTACTGTACTTTCCTGTACTGTACTGCACTGAACTATACTTGAGTTTACTGTAAAGTACAATACAGTACATTATAGACAGCTATGTTTGGGCCACATTAGAATATACTGATTTGTCTTTTGACATACCTTGAGTAGATTATAATTTAATGAAAACAGATTTGCCAGTATTAGCTCAATCATAATTGTCTTCAATAAGTTACCAATTTTAGATGTAGACAATACAGGAATACTTTATTTTTCCCTTTTGATAAGAAATGACCATACTGTATTAAGGTTTTATTCATGGATTAAATTATTTGAAAATTACAAGTAAGTATACCAACATAAGCTTTACATTAATAAAATGTGTAGAGTACATTGTCACAGTAGATTATCTCTGGTAAATGAGGAAATACCTTATTTCACTTGTATGAAATGATGTGAAATAGTTCAATTTGGACTTGGTCTGCTCAAATATTAGGTTTCATTTATGCCGAACATATTACCCACCAGAGGCATAAATAGTCTTGAAAAATGTTGGCAGCAACCAGGACTTAAATTAAACACCGACATCATCTGCAGGGAGCGATAATATGGCCAATAATGGCTGCAATCGAGATCAGCTGTGCGGGTGATTTTCGCTCATATTGATGTTTTAACGAGATATTACCTTGTGTTGAGCTGGTGCTCTGTGTTGGATTCAATTGCCCTGTAGTGTTCAGTGAACCACACCATGATTCCAAAAATATAGCTACATTATAACTTTTTGTACTGAACATTTACATCTTGACATTGAAGTACTTTTTCCAGCCATAACTACACATTCAATAACAAATTAAACGTAATTGAAATGTTGTTCTTAACAGTGGACAGACAGACACCGTAACTGGGAAAGAGACATGTGTCACGTCTGTCATCACCCAACAGATTATGTTTGTGTGGATGCCATCACGTTCAGGCTGCAGTCCTTCTGGTCATGGGAAGAAAAAAGAGTGTTTGGTCATTTACAACATCATATACAATTCAAACATTTTTGTGTTACTGTTTAATAAAATGGAAAAGTGTTGCTACTGTGATGGGTTATCAATAAAATAAAAAACAAAGTTTACCTTACTTATGTGCTAAATGTCGTCCTGTACCCACTTGCTGTCTGGGTCAGCACAGACATGTCTGTCCTTCACAGTGGTAGACCTTTATAAAAGAGAGGAGGTGTGGATTTTAGAAACATTACATCAGATTCAACAATCAATCCAATAATGTCACTTAAACATGAAAATAAAACTCTATGTACTGAAACTGTTTAAAGACAAATAATATAGCTATATGCTTGCATCACAGCATTGATGTCGCAGATCCCAGTCTCATTCGGCACTCTTTCAGCTTTTGTCACAGGGATAGCCTTCTCTGTGTATTCTGACAGACAGCATCACAGATATTTAGACTTATTTGTAGAAAAGACAACGTAAAAATAGATGATCATTTTCAAAGTAAAAACAAAAAACAAAGCATAGCTCAAAACAGACGGTATGCACAACCTTTTCTCTACTAAAATATGACTAAACCCACAATAAATGACCGTTCATGTCCTACTTACTACTTTCACACAGAGTCATCAGTGCCACCAGCAGCACATGCAGAGTAGAGAGAGTCACCAGAAGCTTTGTCATCTTGTCAGGTTCAGAGTTCTAGGCAGGCAGTAAAGTTGGATAGATACATGTAACTCTATTGTCTGAATAAGATACAAAGATAATCTGATACAGTGATCTGGCATTGTAATGTAGTTTAAATACTTACACAGTTGGAAATATGCTGCCTTTTCTGGACCGCAGACTCAGTGGTTGAAGAACAAGGTGGAAAGTTCTCAGATGGAAGAATGACAGGCCGCATTGTTGGTAACTTGATACAAAACCCCCTTCCACTCTTGTCTGCATCAAGAATTTACAGCAACTATACGTTGATGCGTGTCAGATCAAATTTAAGGAAGAAGTTATTGTTGTACTAGATGATTCCATAATGTTAGGATTGTGTTACATAATGTGATGTACAGTTACCTTAAAATGAGCTGGAGTGTTCAATTTATACAGAAAAAGTGTTGATCATTGTGATTAGTGAGCCTGTGTGAGTCACCTACCCATGATATTCCTATTTAAGCACCTGTCATTTTCATTTAGGGAGACAAGGAAACAGAGACAGGTCGGCATGCTGCTGGATTTTGTTTGAAGGACGCTATTTGATCCAGTTATTTTCTTTTGTAAATACTTGTACATTTCGCTGGCTATTATCTTCACCTTTGCTAATAAAATCCCTCACCCTGGGCAGAAAGTCAGCTCTACCTTGTTGCCTTCTGCCTTCTCACTGTTAAAATCGCGTGATAAACCTCACGCGTGGATTACGGGCAACATCCGCACTGAGCTGAAGGCTAGAGCTGCCGCTTGCAAGGAGTGGGAAACTAATCCGGAAGTTTATAATAAATCCCACTACGCTGTTGACAAACCATCAAACAAGCAAACGATCAATACAGGACCAAGATGGAATAATACTACACGGGCTCTGTTGCTCGTCGGATGTGGCAGGGCTTGCAAACTATCATGGATTACAAAGGGAAACACAGCTGCGAGCTGTCCGGTAACGCAAGCGTACCAGACGAGCTAAATACCTTTTCTATGATCGCTTTGAGACTAGCAACACTGAACCACGCATGAGAGCACCAGCTGTTTTAGACGACTGTGCGATCACACTAACTGTAGCCGATGTGAGTAAGACCTTTAAACAGATAAACATTCCCAAGGCCAGCATTCCAGAGTCGCCTCTTCACTGTTGACATTGAGACTGGTGTTTTGCGGGTACTATTTAATGAAGCTGCCAGTTGAGGACTTGTGAGGCATCTGTTTCTCAAACTAGACACTCTAATGTACTTGTCCTCTTGCTCAGTTGTGCACCGGGGCCTCCCACTCCTCTTTCTATTCTGGTTAGAACCAGTTTGCTCTGTTCTGTGAAGGGAGTATTACACAGCGTTGTACGAGATCTTCAGTTTCTTGGTCATTTCTTGCATGGAATAGCCTTAATTTCTCAGAACAAGAATAGACTGATGCGTTTCAGAAGAAAGTCCTTTGTTTCTAGCCATTTTGAGCCTGTAATCGAACCCACAAATGCTGATGTTCCAGATACTCAACTAATCAAAAAAAGGGCAGTTATATTGCTTCTTTAATCAGAACAGCGGTTTTCCGCTGGGCTAGCTGGGCTAGCAATTAGCCTTTTAAAATGATAAACTTGAATTAGCTAACACAACGTGCCATTGGAACACAGGAGTGATGGTTGCTGATAATGGGCCTCTGTACGCCTATGTAGATATTCCATTAAAAATCTGCTGTTTCCAGCTACAATAGTCATTTACAACATTGAGATTGTCTACACTGTATTTCTGATCAATTTCATGTTATTTTAATGGACAAAAATGTGCTTTCCTTTCAAAAACAAGGGACATTTATAAGTGACCCCAAACCTTTGAACGGGAGTGTAAATAGCCTTCTATCTTATGTAACCATACCAAACACAACATATCATACTGATTTCAGTGTCCTGGATTTACATTTACTGTGTTACGTCTAGTCATTGAGACCAGGCTGAGTTTTATATGGTAGTTGTTTAAGGTTAAGTTGTATGTAACAACAGCTTAACTTGTAATAACCATGCAAATACATGTTTGTAGTGCTAAAGCAACACCAACATTTGAAATGTTTCAGTATTCATATGAACATGATAAAATGTCCCAATTAAAGCATTGTGTGACATATGCATGGTTAAAAAGGTTGTGGTTGTCACAGGGACAACTATGATGCAACAAATGAAGAAGAACTCAAAACCACTTCATAATGCCCTATTTAGTTGTCACAGTATCACTTCTATGTGTTCCTCTGACCTAGAAAATAACCTCAAGACAACCTACATGCAACAGCCCACATCCATGCAAGTTACACACACACACACAGACATGACTATTAGATTGAACAGATAAGATATTACTTTTCTTTGTCTTTCAGTGTATTGTATTTCAGTGCTGTATAGATTTACAGCACTACCCAAACAAAGTTACACATGACATTGTCCCTCATAACTCCGCAATCCTCCACAGGCTCTAGCAGGGATCCTATAGTGTGGACAATTATTGTTTTTTGTATTTGTTTATTTTTGTAAATGTTTTATAGCTTTTTCTCCCCAGTTTCGTGGCATCCAATTGGTAGTTGCAGTCTTGTCCCATCGCTGCAAATCCCCTACGGACTCAGGAGAGGTGAAGGTCGAGAGCTGCGCGAAACACAACCCAGCCAACCTCACTGCTTCTTGACACAATGCTTAACCCTTAAGCCAGCCGCACCAATGTGTCGGAGGAAACACCATGCACCTGGCGACCGTGTCAGCATGCATTGCGCCTGGCCCGGCACAGGGGTCGCTTGTGCACGATGGGACAAGAACATCCCTGCCGGCCAAACCCTCCCGTAACCCGGACGACGCTGGGACAATTGGACGCCGCCCCATGGGTCTCCCGGTCGTGGTCGACTGCAACAGAGACTGGACTCAAACCAGGATCTCTAGAAGCACAGCTAGCAGTGCGCCACTCGGGAGGCGGTAGTGTGGAATTTGGACCATACATCAGAACTCTGAGGTCATTATGTAATCTTGTCTATGTAAACAGTTCAATAGTTGTCATACCTTTTGTAAGCTTCATCTTCAGTGCAACACTCAACCTGAATTCCTAGTCTTACGGGTTCTGTGGTGCTATTATTGTTTATTTGGTTTACCGCCTCAGACCATGACGGACCCTCCACCTCCAAATCAATTCCGCTCCAGAGTACAGGCCTCGGTGTAACGCTCATTCCTCCAACGATAAATGTGAATGTGACCATCGCCCCTAGTGAGACAAAACCACGACTCATCAGTGAAGAGAACTTTTTGCCAGTCCTGTCTGGTCCAGCGACGGTGGGTTTGTGCCCATAGGCGATGTAGTTGCTGGTGATGTCTGGTGAGGACCTGCCTTACAACAGGCCTACAAGCCCTCAGTCCAGCATCTCTCAGCTTATTGTGGAGAGTCTGAGCACTGATGGAGGGATTGTGCCTCGTCTGGTGTAAGTCGGCCAGTTGTTGTTGCCATGCTGTACCTGTCCCGCAGGTGTGATGTTCTAATGTACCGATCCTGTGCAGGTGTTATTACACGTGGTCTGCCACAGCGAGGATGATCAGCTGTCCGTCCTGTCTCCCTGTAGCGCTGCCTTGGGCGTCTCACAGTACGGAAATTGCAATTGCAGACCTCATGCCTCCTTGCAGCATGCATCTTTCTTTTCGTGTTTTTCAGAGTCAATTGAATGGCCTCTTTAGTGTCCTAAGTTTTCATAACTGTGACCTTAATTGCCTCCCGTCTGTAAGCTGTTTAGTGTCTTAACGAGGTGCATGTTCATTAATTGTTCATTGTTCATTGAACAAGCATGGGAATCAGTGTTTAATAAACCCCTTACAATGAAGATCTGTGACGTTATTTTGATTTTTACGAATTATCTTTGAAAGACAGGGTCCTGAAACAGAGACGTTTCTTTTTTTGCTAAGTTTATTTTCTGATCAATATCACAATCTCAAATTTGCCATTCACCACTTCATAGGCCACAAACAGCGGCAATCCCTTGGTATGACTGTATAGCCTTACAGAACCCTTACTCACTGGGGTAGATCAACTGAAACATCTGATAAATGTGTATACACACATTTAGAAAACTTACTTACTCACTGGGGTAGATCAACTGAAACATCTGATAAATGTGTATACACACATTTAGAAAACTTACTTACTCACTGGGGTAGATCAACTGAAACATCTGATAAATGTGTATACACACATTTAGAAAACGTACTTACTCACTGGGGTAGATCAACTGAAACATCTGATAAATGTGTATACACACATTTAGAAAACGTACTTACTCACTGGGGTAGATCAACTGAAACATCTGATAAATGTGTATACACACATTTAGAAAACTTACTTACTCACTGGGGTAGATCAACTGAAACATCTGATAAATGTATATACACACATTTAGAAAACGTACTTACTCACTGGGGTAGATCAACTGAAACATCTGATAAATGTGTATACACACATTTAGAAAACTTACTTACTCACTGGGGTAGATCAACTGAAACATCTGATAAATGTGTATACACACATTTAGAAAACTTACTTACTCACTGGGGTAGATCAACTGAAACATCTGATAAATGTGTATACACACATTTAGAAAAAAAAAGGTGCTATCTAGAACCTTAAATAGTTATTCGGCTGTCCCCATAGGAGAACCCTTTGAAGAAACCTTTTTGGTTCCAGATAAAAACCCCTTTGGTTCCAGGTAGAACTCTTTTGGGTTCCATGTAGAACACAAATCACTGCAACACCGTTGCAGACCAAAGTGTTGTTCTGTTTGAATATAGGCCTTGATTTGGTTATGAGGCCAAAAGTGCTGTGACACTTTTTTGTTGTTGTAAGATTTTGTAATTGTTTTTATGAACAATACAAAACATACACATACAAACGACACCATCATACAAACATCAACTCCATCACACCTGCCCAGACCCACTAGCACACATCCCCATATCCAATGCTCACGTCACTTTACACCACATGGCCTCAAACTGCCACCACCACCATTTTGTTTTCACGGTAGCCCACGAACTTACATTTTTTTAGATAATAAAGCATTTTACCTTACCATTGCGTTACTGATGGAGGATTGGTTAATGTCCTGTTTTTAAGTATACGTTTATTTAAGATGATTGACATGAGAAGTATCGTCCAAGTCATGGGGTATCTCACTGTTCCATCATATGCCATGTATTGAAATATGGAGATAGACGCAGATAGACGGATTAAAAGTAAACTTTCTATCTGTCACGTCTGCACCCCCTCGTCTGGCGCTCATCATTACGCACACCTGTCACCATCGTTACGTGCATCAGCGCTTCATGGGACTCACCCGACTCAGCCGAGTCGTCCAGGTGGGACGCCGGGTGGCGCCCATTGGGGGGGGGGTGGGTACTGTTACGCCTGCTCCTGCTCCCCCTCTCTGGCATTCGAGGGCACCAGGCTGCCCATCATTACGCACACCTGTCACCATCGTTACACGTATCAGCCCTTCATGGGACTCACCTGGACTCTATTACTTTATTGATTGCCTCCCCTATATCTGTCACTTCCTCAGTTTCTTCCCCGTGTCTGCATTGATGTCATTACGTTTTCCCCTGTCCAGACGCTGTCCTTGTTTGTCTATTGTCTATTATCCATTAAATGTGCACTCCCTATACTTGCTTCTCGTCTCCCAGCATTGGTCCCTACACTAACTCTACCCATATCTTTTGGATTTTCTAACATCCCCAGAAGGCATGGATTATTGCGTCATTATTAGTTTTACACTTCAGACATGACTCTGCCGTTGTGCTGTAAAATTTGCGAATTGTGTCTTTTGTATAATAAATTCTATACATACATTTATGCTGTATTAAACATACATTTTCCTTAACTATAATCTCGTTAGTTATGTTCCAACATTCTCTCCATCTTGTGTCAATGTCAGTTATTTTCAAGTCTTGTTTACATTTTTTTCTAAGAGTCAGTTGGATAAACTGAATGCATAAGTTTTGTATAGCTTAGCTATCATATGAATATCCTTTTCTGACTCAAATAGAATTCCCTCAAGATCTTATGTCCAAAAAAAATTCAAGTTGAAATTTGGGAATTTTTTCAAGTCAAAATGTGATTTAATTTGCATCTATATATCTACAATGGCCAATCCAAAATAGCTTTTTAAAGCTTTCATGGAAATACATGTATTTCCATTTATGGTTTCTATGCCTATAGTTTTCCATGTGGCCCAATTTAACTGTGAATTCTGAAAAGCTATTCAAGGATTATTCCATAAGGTTGTGTTTTTAGGGAGTGATATTGGTTCTTGTAAAATAAAAAAATGTCTCCACGTATTCTGAAAATAATTTTAGCAAAGGGGGCATTGAGTTTCCAATATTTGTCAGGTATATCAGGAGATCATCTTTAAATAAGTTTAGTTTATATTCCCTTTTACCAATACTGATACTTTGGTTTGGGTTTGTCTAATTCCTTCTGCAAGCGGTTCAATTGCCAGTGCAAACAGGAGGGGGGAGAGGGGACTTCCCTGTCTTGTGTCCCTTTCTAAAGCCATTTGATCAGATAATGTATTATTTGTGTATATTTTAGCTTTAGGACATGTATATCATATTTTAATAAAATGTATTATTTCAGCTGGAAAGTTGAAAGCTTCCAAAGTTATTTAAACTTTATTTAACTGTTCTTAAGTCAGTTAAGAACAAATTATTATTTACAATGACGGCCTACCCCGGCCAAACCCTAACGACGCTGGGCCAATTGTGCGCCGCCCTATGGGACTCCCAATTACAGGCAGTTGTGATACAGCCTGGAATCAAACCAGGGTCTGTAGTGATGCCTCTAGCACTGAGATGCAGTGCCTTAGACCGCTGCACCACTCAATAGTCTATACTGTAAAAAAAATGCCACTTGGAAATATGTTTGGCAAGCTCATAAAGGATCATGGGATAGAGTATCAACTCATTGTACTTTGTAGTACATTTTAACCATCTAAGGATAAATGTTTGAATAAACAAATAAAAGTTGTGTTAAAACATCCCTTGTTGTCCCTCTGTCGAGTAATGTTGTTCTTTTTTTTTTGATGAATGTGGGATAGTGATGGGGAAATTCTTTCGTGGGACGTTGCCATTAAGGGGTGGGTAAGAACGCCCATTTCACCTCTCAAAGCGGAAGTTTCCACCTGCAGACGGAGTATATATATATAGAGTAGGACCTCACACAGCCACTGAAGCTTTCTCTTTGAAGACAAGACAGCATCTCAACTCAGCTCATCACTAACCACAGCAGCACAGAAGAAGAAAAGGCCCAGATGAGAGCCCCTGTGATTGTACTGCTGGTGCTACTGGCTTTGGGGCTCTTTGCTACGGAAACTTCTGCAGCTAAACGACGTAAATATTAGTCTGTGTGTCTCTGTGTGTCTCTGTGTGTAATTACTGAAAAACAGAAATAAACAACTGGACAAATAGGGTAGTATTTTGTGTTCCTCAACATTCCTCGTAAATCCTTTATTTGTTCCTTTTTGACAGCACGTCGTAGGAGAGGATGCTGTGAGAGTTATACTCTTCGTAAAACACCTTTCGCAGTTATCAAAGGCTATACCATACAGACCATATCAGAAACCTGCCGTATCTTTGCCATCATGTGAGTATCTTTGGAGTATCTGATTGCATTGTATGGCAAGTAATACAGCCAGAAGAATGTCATTATAGCTACTATAAATAGCCTACTATACTGTAGTTTTAGCAATCAAACAATTCTATAATGCTGTACGTGTAAAAAAAAAAGAGTTGAATATGAACTTGTGCTTTATGTCTCTTCCAGGTTCCACACAAAAAAGGGTAATAATGTGTGTGCAGACCCTGATCAGAACTGGGTGATAGAGCACGTCATCCGACTGGGGTATGAATCATTCTCATGAGCAGAGAGCAGTAAGACTAAATGTGTGGTTGTAGCCGTGACAATACAAATGAATGATATCCATTTGACATTTTATATCTGTTTTAGGACCAAAGCGTCTCACATCAAGACCTCACAGGCCTAATCCAATGATGTCATCACAACTCAGGATATAAAGGAATAGTACACAGTCAAAAACTGAACTCAACACCTACTGTTAATCTTTCCTCTCAGCACCAAGAACCAAATCAATGACACGGGTGTCACAAGACCCAGCTACCTGTTTCTTCTTAGTTCTATATTTTCTGGGGTGATTTTATGTAAATATATTTTGTAAATATGAAGGATATTTTTATAATATAACACATTTTTTTTATATATACAAGAGGGTTATGATCTCATTGCAAGAGCATCAGAAAATTCATACTTTGTATGTTTTTATTCATTAACTTTGGTTGCTTCTGTTACATTTTTTCATCTATAATAAATGTCTTGTATTTTACTGAGAATACTTCTGTTTTCGTCTTGTGTCTGGTGGAAGGAAGAGGAACCATGGAAAGCACAGTGACAGATAACGACAGATAAAGCAGATAGAGAAGATATTGTGTCGTCCTAGTTACTGTGTGAAGTGCACGACACCATGAGAGTTCAGCAGTGGATGGATCACTTATAGTGCTTCTCAGAAAGATAGTCCTTGTATGTGAAAACAGAAAGACTCAAAACACCACGATGGTGTAGTGAAACCATGAAAAGTAGTGTGTCCTTAACTGAGATCTGGTGTTTGGAGGGTGTTTGAATGTAACCCCAGTGTAAGTGTTATAATACACTGAATGTATTTCGAAACAGAACGGAAGTACACTGAAACACTGACAGCGGTCCATCAATCTGAACGTTGGTATGTTCTTGTTAGGACTGTGAAAACCGTTGTTGGTGTTTTAGTGCATGTAAAAGGCATCATCAAAACACAAAAAGTATGTTTCCGCAGTCTCTCATACAATCAAATGGTTATAAATTGCAAAGGATTTATAGTGTAAATATTGATAGACAATGATTTTTAAGAAAATATTTGAATTAATTGTGGCATACAGCAGGTCAGCCACCAGGGGAAGACTCGTCTAGGCCTTGTGACAGACGGAGTCTACATCACGAGGCGATGGCTCCCTCTACTGGACATGCCAGGTCTCGATGGGCTCTCCGGCCTGGATTAATTTGGGCTGATTGTGGTTAGTGTGTAATCAAGGGGCTGATCGCTCACCAGCTGGACGAGTCCCATAAAGCTGCCGGTAGGGCAGCACACGGGAGAGGGGACTGGGGGAAGAGAGTTTACTCCTGTATAGTGTGCTCAGTCCCAGGGATAACGGAAGGAGTTCAGTATTGTTCCCCACAGGATACAGCAAGACCCGGAGGCCAGAAGACGGTATCCCAGAGAAGGTCTCCTGGGGGAGACCTATCTTTTCTTTTTGTTTGATACTTAAATAAACACCCCTGAAACCAAGCTAACCCAACTCTGTCCGTGTCTGATCTGTGTAAACGTCTTGACCAAACCCCCTGGTCTGCCTTAAGTGGTGGCGAACTCGGGTATTCTGCATGAGCATTTCCGCTCATTTCCGGTCACAACTTGCAGACTTGTTTACGTGTTGCTGTGCGTTTTGTTGCCAACCTTACTTTGCTACCTGACAACTTTTCTTTTTTTTCTTTTTAATTACCGTTTATATTTGTAGTTTTTCCCTCACTCAACCTTTTTTCATTAAACTTTTTCACTCCAGACGCTTTATCTGGACATGGTTCGTCAGGACCTCTAACAGCCGAAGCTAAGTAGTAACATTAACATGATGCCTTCTAATTGCAGTCGCTGTACTCATAATATATAGGAGAACGATCGCCTTACGGCGAGGATAGCTGTGCTGCAAGCCCAGCTTCAGACGCAATCGTTAGGCAAGGGTAATTTCAGTGTAGGAAAGGATGAAACAGCGTCTGTGCCACCAGTAAGTACAGATATTGAACCTTTCAACCGGTTTTCCCCCTGAAGCAAAGAGTCGCAGTCAGAGGCAGAGGCTTCTCTTGTAGAGTAGAGACGAGAGACTAGGGAGTAGACTCCTCCCGATATGGGGTCTGAGACGCCGAAGCTTCCCTCCATTAGCTTTGACAAATTGAAACCCCTAGTCATAGGCAACTCCATTACCTGCAGTATTAGACTTAAAACGAATCATCCGGCAATCATACACTGTTTACCAGGGGGCAGGGCTAACGACATTAAAGGCTAATCTGAAGATGGTGCTGGCTAAAACTGGCGAGTGTAGAGAGTATAGAGATATTGTTATCCACGTCGGCACCAACGATGTTAGGATGAAACAGTCAGAGGTCACCAAGCGCAACATAGCTTCAGCGTGTAAATCAGCTAGAAAGATGTGTCGGCATCGAGTAATTGTCTCTGGCCCCCTCTGGCCCCCTCCCAGTTATGGGGAGTGATGAGCTCTACAGCAGAGTCTCACAACTCAATCGCTGGTTGAAAACCAAAGAATTTGTAGATAATTGGCCCTCTTTCTGGGACTCACCCACAAACAGGACCCAGCCTGGCCTGCTGAGGAGTGATGGACTCCATCCTAGCTGGAGGGGTGCTCTCATCTTATCTACCTAAATGATCTACTTATCTCCTCTAGCTCCACAATGAAATAGGGTGCAGACCAGGCAGCAGGCTGTTAGCCAGCCTGCCAGCTTAGTGGAGTCTGACACTAGCACAGTCAGTGGAGTCAGCTCAGCTATCCCCATTGAGACCGTGTCTGTGTCTCGACCTAGGTTGGTAAACATGGCGGTGTTCGCTTTTGAGCTTCTAGTCATGAAATCTATGCAGCCTACTCAATCACTTTTTATAGCTACTGTTTACAGGCCTCCTGGGCCATATACAGCGTTCTTCACTGAGTTCCCTGAATTCCTATCGGACCTTGTAGTCATAGCAGATGATATTCACATTTTTGGTGATTTTAATATTCACATGGAAAGTCCACAGACCCACTCCAAAAAGCTTTCAGAGCCATCATCGACTCAGTGGGTTTTGTCCAATATGTCTCTGGACCTACTCACTGTCACAGTCATACTCTGGACCTAGTTTTGTCCCATGGAATAAATGTTGTGGATCTTAATGTTTTTCCTCATAATCCTGGACTATCGGACCACCATTTTATTATGTTTGCAATCGCAACAAATAATCTGCTCAGACCCCAACCATGGAGCATCAAAAGTCGTGCTATAAAACAACACAAAGATTCCTTGATGCCCTTCCAGACTCCCTCTGCCTACCCAAGGACGTCAGAGGACAAAAATCAGTTAACCACCTAACTGAGAACTCAATTTAACCTTGCGCAATACACTAGATGCAGTTTCACCCCTAAAAACTAAAAACATTTGTCATAAGAAACTAGCTCCCTGGTATACAGAAAATCTCCTATCTCCGATCTCTGAAGCAAGCTTCCAGAAAATTGGAACGGAAATGGCGCCACACCAATCTGGAAGTCTTCCGACTAGCTTGGAAAGACAGTACCGTGCAGTATCAAAGAGCCCTCACAGCTGCTCGATCATCCTATTTTTCCAACTTAATTGAGAAAAATAAGAACAATCTTTTTGATACTGTCGCAAAGCTAACTAAAAAGCAGCATTCCCCAAGTGAGGACGGCTTTCACTTCAGCAGTAATAAATTCTTGAACTTCTTTAAGGAAAAGATCATGATCATTAGAAAGCAAATTACGGACTCCTCTTTAAGTCTGCACAACTCTGCCAGGACCTAGGATCAAGAGAGACAGTCAAGTGTTTTAGTACTATATCTCTTGACACAATGATGAAAATAATCATGGCCTCTAATCCTTCAAGCTGCATACTGGACCCTATTCCAACTAAACTACTGAATATCCCTCTAGTGGTGTGGGGGCTGTGCTTTGGCAAAGTGGGTGTGGTTATATCCTTCCTGTTTGGCCCTGTCCGGGGGTCTGTTAAGGGATTTTTTTAATCAATAATGACTAATTATGTATACATTTCAATCAGGACTGACTAATCAGAATACTATTCTGTTACCTTATACATGTATGAATTTTATTTTAATCCTAGTATGTGTGTAAATATAATCAAGAATTAGAACAATGACTGTCTGTTCCTTGGTAGAAACTAATGAACTTATTGTCAGACTGGCTAGAATGCTTATCTACACAGGAAGGCCTTGGCCTGGTCATAAACTATACTGCCATTGTACCGGAATGGAGGAGGGACTGGACAGTTTGAAACCTAATGACGTCATTTTCAGTTTATAACCTGTTGTAAATTGTATCATGTTCAGTACTCTCGAGAATAAACGCTAGTGCTTGATTTTGAGACTGGTCTCCTCTCATTTTATGCAAATAAGTTTCTTACAAATCCTTAGAAATGGGCTGAGTGTATTAATTGAATTGGTTAATAAACATATAGGAATTTAATTCCTCTAACAGTGTCTCCTGACCCCTCCTGTCTCAGCCTCCAGTATTTATGTTGCAGTAGTTTATGTGTCGGGGGGCTAGGGTCAGTTTGTTATATCTGGAGTACTTATCCTGTCTTATCCGGTGTCCTGTGTGAATTTAAGTATGCTCTCTTTAATTCTCTCTTTCTCTCTTTCTTCCGAGGACCATGGATCAGGACTACCTGACATGATGACTCCAATCTTTCCCCAGTCCACCTGGCCGTGCTGCTGCTCCAGTTTCAACTGTTCTGCCTGCGGCTATGGAACCCTGACCTGTTCACCGGACATGCTACCTGTTCCAGACCTGCTGTTTTCAACTCTCTAGAGACAGCAGGAGTGGTAGAGATACTCCTAATGATCGGCTATGAAAAGCCATCTGACATTTACTCCTGAGGTGCTGACTTGCTGCACCCTCGACAACTACTATGATTATTATTATTTGACCATGCTGGTCATTTATGAACATTTGAACATCTTGGCCATGTTCTGTTATAATCTCCACCTGGCACAGCCAGAAGATGATTTGCCACCCCTCATAGCCTGGTTCCTCTCTAGGTTTCTTCCTAGGTTTTGGCCTTTATAGGGAGTTTTTCCTAGCCACCGTGCTTCTACACCTGCATTGCTTGCTGTTTGGGGTTTTAGGCTGGGTTTCTGTACAGCACTTTGAGATATCAGTTGATGTAAGAAGGGCTCTATAAATAAATGTGATTTTATTTGATTCTGATAACGTGGTCAGATCAAGTTTGTTGTGGCTTCCTTTCCTCTTTACCATAGCCACTCTCAAGGCCTGAAGCGGGGTTGTTTGGTACGCATACAGTTCACACTCAAGGTTTCCAAAAGGCCAAACATTCAATGACATCCAGGGATATGGTGCAACAAAAATGTTTATTATTCTTATATCTAACAAAGAAATGATTCTCCAATCAACTTAATGCATAGATTACTTGATATGGAAAAATACATAATATGACCTGTCTGTATGTATGTCTGTATGGTCAAAAAAACGATACCGGTCCCGCTTCTAGCAAGGACTCCCTCCCCCGAAGGTGGGTCCCGCAGTGAACTACGTCACCTCCTGTTGGGCGCACCACAAACCAACAGCACCCATGGTCCCGGTGAAGGTTGACGGACACGACACAGAAGCTCTATTAGACTACGGTAGTATGGTTACGCTCGTAACCACGAGCCTGCTGAACCAGGGGACCGAATGTGGTAGGGATATGTCCATTTCCTGTGTCCACTGTGACACAAAGTGGTATCCAACCGTACAAGCTAATATCGTGACACCACAAGGGAGCTGCAAGATGATGGTGGGTGCTGTACCGGTGTTGCTGTTCGCGGAACTGTGGAGGCACGAGCTGTAGAAAAAGGTACGAGCCGGACAACCCGTCGCCTGCAGGGCCTGGAAGCAAGCGGTTGACAAACACAGATCTACGTGTCTGGAGTCCGAGTCGGAACGGGGCGCCAGAGCCCGACCACCTTGGTGAACCACTGGAGGAGGAGCCCATCCTCCCTCTCCTCGATTTCGAGGGACCAGTCGAGACCCATTGGGAGGATACAAACTTGAAAGCCGCCGCAGCCCAAGTGATAGCGGTGGATGGACAGCTACTTCTGGGGGTGAGTGATTGGCGATACCCCCGTTTCCAAATCAAGAATAACCTTTTGTATCAGCTGTTGCGCCAACAGGGGGAACTTCGAGAGGTACTGTTGCTTCCCCGACGGTACGTGGGAACCGTTCTTCAGCTGGCCCACACCTGTTGGGTGCGCACCTGGTAATGGAGAAGACCCGGGAACGGATCGCCATCCGGTTCCACTGGCCCGGGATGAGGAGGGCCGTGGAAGACTATTGTCGAAGCTGCCCGGAGTTTCAAATCACAGAGAGAATCCAGAGCATTGTCAGATTGTCTGTTTGTAAGTTCAGAGTGTTTCACTCTCAGAGCATTCATAGCACACAATGGACGCTCTGGCCAAGGAGTTATGGAAACCAAAAAGTTCAAATCGTCTTACCTGGAACATATCTTAACATATTATAATTTCTCACTGGCTTTTTTCAAGTGTCAAATGTCATTTTCTTTACATGTGTTTTTTTCACTTGTCCATTGTGTGTTGACAGGTGATTTAAACACTAGTAATGCAAGTTTTTCACTTGCTTTATTCAAGTGTCAAATGTTTTATTTTTTCAAATTTAACCTTTATTTAACTAGGCAAGTCACAAATTATCATTTACAATAACGGCCTACCCCGGCCAAAGCTTAACTCAAACGATGCTGGGCCAATTGTGTGCCGCCCTATGGGACTCCCAATCACGGCCGGTTAAAAAAACATGCACGTTACTTTTTTCACCTGTCAAGTGTGTGTTTACAGGGGATTAGATAGCTTATGGTCATTATATCTACCTAGCTCCCTGCACTAGGGAGATTGAGGGATGGGAACAACCCAGGGAGAAGGGGGGCCAACACCCAGAGAGTAGGTGTACTTTGTTGAAGCGATTACAGCAATTAAAGCCTTGAGTCTACTTAGGTATGATGCTACAAGCTTGGCGCACTTGTATTTGCAGATCCTCTCAAGCTCTGTCAGGTTGCATGGGGAGCGTCACTGCTGCACAGCTATTTCCAGGTCTCTATTTTCAAGTCCGGGCTCTGGCAGGGCCACTCAAGGACATTCAGAGACTTGTCCCGAAGCCACTCCTGCGTTGTTATGGCTGTGTGCTTAGGGCATTGTCCTGTTAGAAGGTGAGCCTTCGCCCCAGTCTGAGGTCCTGAGCACTCTGGAGCAGGTTTTCATCAAGGATCCCTCTGTACTTTGCTCAGTTCATCTTTGCCTCGATCCTGACTAGTCTCCCAGTCCCTGCCGCTGAAAAACATCCCCACAGCATGATGCTGTCACCACCATGCTTCACCATAGGGATGGTGACAGGTTTCATCCAGATGTGACGCTTGGCATTCAGGCCAAAGAGTTCAAGCTTGGTCTCATCAGACCAGAGAATCTTGTTTCTTTAGGTGCCTTTTGAAAAACTCCAAGCGGTCTGTAATGTGCCTTTTACTGAGAATTGGCCTCCGTCTTGCCACTCTATCATAAATGCCTGATTGGTAGAGTGCCGCAGTTATGGTTGACCTTCTGGAAGGTTCTCCCATCACCACAGAGGAACTCTAGAGCTCTCTCAGAGTAACTATCGGGTTCTTGGTCACCTCCCTGACCAAGGCCCTTCTCCCCTGATTGCTCAGTTTGGCCAGGCGGCCAGCTCTAGGAAGAATCTTGATAGTCGCAAACTTCTGTGCCGGCCCCACGCATATGTGCCGGCCCCACGCTTCAGGCCTCCAGTGCGCCTCCCCAGTCCGGTACGTCCTGTGTCTCCTCCTTGCACTCGCCCTGAAGTGCGTGTCACCAGTCCGGTGCTACCTGTACAGGCACGGCACGGCACGGTGTGCCGGCGGCCAACCCAGCTCCATAGCCAGAGCATTCCTCTGCGCCGGTGCTCAGTCCAGGCACGGCATTCAGCCCGGTGCCATGGCTGGATCCGGGTTCTGGGCGGGGTCTATGACCTGCACCGGAGCCACCTCCGACACTAATCACCCCCCTACCCTCCCCATTTTGTTTCAGGTATTGCGGCCGGAGTCCGCACCGGAGTCCGAGCCCTTGTTTCTCTATGGTGTAGTAGGTCAGGGCGTGACGAGGGGGTGATCTAGTATATTTATTTATGTTTGTGTGCTTGGTATGGTTCCCAATTAGAGGCAGCTGGAAATCGTTGCCTCTAATTAGGGATTATATTTAGGTAGCCTTTTTTCCAACCTATGTTTTGTGGGATATTGTTTTGAGTTAGTGCATGTGGCACCTCTGATGTCACAGTTCGTTGTTTGGTTCTTTTTGTTTGGAAGTTTCGCTTCAATAAATATGTGGAACTTTAATCACGCTGCGCCTTGGTCCGTCTCTCCACACAACCTTGACAGCTCAATCAATTTCCATTATTGAAGTGAGTTGGAGTTGAGTCAGTACATTGGCAGCAGCCACTCAATGTTAGTGGTGGCTGTTTAACAGTCTGATGGCCTTGAGATAGAAGCTGTTTTTCAGTCTCTCGGTCCCTGCTTTGATGCACCTGTACTGACCTCGCCTTCTGGATGATAGTGGGGTGAACAGGCAGTTGCTCGGGTGGTTGTTGTCCTTGATGATCTTTATGGCCTTCCTGTGACATTGGGTGGTGTAGGTGTCCTGGAGGGCAGGTAGTTTGCCCCCGGTGATGGGTTGTGCAGACCTCACTCCCCTTTGGAGAGCCTTACTGTTGTGGGCGGAGCTGTTTTCCGTACCAGGCGGCGAAACAGCCCGACAGGATGCTCTCGATTGTGTATCTATAGAATTGTGAATCTGTAGAATTTCTTCAGCCTTCTGAGGTTGAAGAGGTGCTGCTGCGCCTTCTACACAATGCTGTCTGTGTAGGTGAACAGGGAGTACAGGAGAGGGCTCAGAACGCACCCTTGTGGGGCCCCAGTGTTGAGGATCAGCGGGGTGGAGATGTTGTTACCTACCCTCACCACCTGGGGGCAGCCCGTCAGGAAGTCCAGTACCCAGTTGCACAGGGCGGGGTCGAGACCCAGGGTCTCGAGCTTGATAACGAGTTTGGAGGCTACTATGGTGTTAAATGCTGAGCTGTAGTCGATGAACAGCATTCTAACATAGGTATTCCTCTTGTCCAGATGGGTTAGGGCAGTGTGCAGTGTGGTTGCGATTGTGTCGTCCTTGGACCTATTGGGGCGGTAAGCAAATTGGAGTGGGTCTAGGGTGTCAGGTAGGGTGGAGGTGATATGGTCCTTGACTAGTCGCTCAAAGCACTTCACGATGACGGAAGTGAGTGCTACGGGGCGGTAGTCGTTTAGCTCAGTTACTTTAGCTTTCTTGGGAACAGGAACAATGGTGACCCTCTTGAAGCATGTGGGAACAGCAGACTGGGATAAGGATTGATTGAATATATCCGTAAACACACCAGCCAGCTGGTCTGCGCATGCTCTGAGGACGCGGCTGGGAATGCCGTCTGGGCCTGCAGCCTTGCGAAGGTTGTGTGGCACTGTATTGTCCTCAAATCGAGCAAAGAAGTTATTTAGTCTGTCTGGGAGCAAGACTTCCTGGTCTGGGGCTGGTTTTCTTTTTGTAATCGGTGATTGACTGTAGACCCTGCCACATACCTCTTGTGTCTGAGCCGTTGAATTGCAACTCTACTTTGTCTCTATACTGACGCTTAGCTTGTTTGATTGCCTTCCGGAGGGAATAGCTACACTGTTTGTATTCGGTCATGTTTCCGGTCACCTTGCCCTAGTTAAAAGCAGTGGTTTGCGCTTTCAGTTTCGTGTGAATACTGCCATCAATCCACGGTTTCTGGTTTGGGAACGTTTTAATAGACGCTGTGGGTACGACATCGCTGATGCACTTTCTAATGAACTCGCTCACTGAATCAGCGTATTCGTCAATGTTGTTGTTGGACGCAATGCGGAACATATCCCAATCCACGTTATCGAAGCAGTCTTGAAGAGTGGAATCAGATTGGTCGGACCAGCGTTGAACAGACCTGAGCGCGGAAGCTTCTTTTTTTAGTTTCTGTCTGTAGGCTGGAAGCAACATTATGGAGTCGTGGTCAGCGTTTCCAAAAGGAGGGCGGGGGAGGGCCTTATATGTGTTGCGGCAGTTAGAATAACGATGATCCAGGGTTTTACCAGCCCTGGTTGCACAATCGATATGCTGATAGAATTTAGGGAGTCTTGTTTTCAGATTAGCCTTGTTAAAATCCCCAGCTACAATCAACGCAGCCTCAGGATATGTTGTTTCCAGTTTACATAGAGTCAAATAAAGTTTGTTCAGGGCCATCGATGTGTCTGCTTGGGGGGGATATACAGCTGTGATTATAATCGAAGAGAATTCTTTTGGGTATAATGCAGTCGACATTTGATTGTCAGAAGGACTTGAGTTCCTGTATGTTGTTATGATCACACCACGTCTCGTTAATCATAAGGCATACCCCCCTCTTCTTACCAGAAAGATGCTTGTTTCTGTCGGCGCGACGTGTGAAGAAACCAGCTGGCTGCACCGACTCCGATAACGTCTCTCGAGTGAGCCATGTTTCCGTGAAGCAAAGAATGTTACAGTATCTGATGTCTCTCTGGAAAGCTACTCTTGCTCGGATTTCATCAACCTTGTTGTCAAGAGACTGGACATTGGCGAGTAGTATGCTAGGGAGTGGTGCGTGATGTGCCCGTCTCCGGAGCCTGACACAAGAAGACTGCTTCATTTGCCCCTTTTACATCGACGTTGTTTAGGTTCGCCTGCTGGGATCCGATCCATTGTCCTGGGTGGAAGGCAAAACTCAGGATCCGCTTCGGGAGAGTCATATTCCTGGTCGTAATGATGGTGAGTTGACGTTGCTCTTATATTCAGTAGTGCCTCCCGACTGTATGTAATGAAACCTAAGATGACCTGGGGTACCAATGTAAGTAATAACACGTAAAAAAAAAAATACCGTATAGATTCCTATGAACGCGAAGCGTGGCGGCCATCTCTGTTGGCGCCGGAAGTCACATTATTACGCATACCAGCCAACATCTTTATGCACACCTGCGCCTTATGAGACTCACCTGGACTCCATCACCATCCTGATTACCTCCCCTATATATGACACTCCCCTTGGTTCTGTCCTGAGGCGTTATTGTTTCTGTTTCATGTCTGTACACTACTCGTGTTTCTTGTTTTGTTCCATGTTTGTTTATTTATAAAATTCGCTCCTTGTACATGCTTCCCGATTATTAGCGTACACGCTACAGAATAACGGCTCCCCAATGGGAAGGAACAGAATTTTTTGGGGTCCAAGGGCGGCTGCCGAAGCAATCGGGGATGCCTCAGCTGGCTTGATTGGTTCACAAGCCTCAGCCGGGTCTACAGGTTCCCTCGCCTCAGCCGGCTCTACAGGTTCACGCGCCTCAGCCGGGTCTACAGGTTCCCTCGCCTCAGCCGGCTCTACAGGTTCACGCGCCTCAGCCGGGTCTACAGGTTCCCTCGCCTCAGCCGGCTCTACAGGTCCCCACAATCTTAATTAGCTGGCTTAAGTTATACTGCATCTGAAGTTAATCTGGCGACATCACAATCATAAGAAAAGGGTTTCCTTACTAATTATTTTCCTTCTTGTGCAATGTTATCGTGTTTCCAAGCCAAATCTAAGTCATATTGAAGCAGGCTAATGTTAGCCAGCTCGCTAGTCTCAAATGTCCGTGATCCTTTGAATGTGTTGGATGGGGGCGATGAAAGAAAGGATCCCCATTCAATGAAGGGAAGTGAAGTGGGCAGAGGGGCAATTTGCACTTGGAGCTTGGCAAAAGGGAGCATGATTTGTTGACACAACTGTAACCCAAACCCAACCTTAATTTACTTGTTGTGACACACTTAGGTTCCAAACTTCATTTTAGACAATACTGACTTTATGACTATAATTATCCTATTTAAACTTTGTAGTCAATTTTGACTCGTGAATCAATGTTTCTGACTCATAACGATGCCCCATAGGCTGTTTCAAAAGGATTCATTGATTTATAGGGTCAGTCGCTCCTATACATTGGTGGCAGCTCAGTTGCCACTAGTTCTATTTCAGTCTGTCAACTTCATTACAACATACTATGGGGAGTCGCACTCTTGCGACTTCGGTCGAAAGATCTACAATCACGCAGGTGATAAGCATGAGGCTCAGATTCAGTCCTTCAATTATTCCGCTCTTCGCCTCGGTGCAAACAGGAACGATTCACACTACTAAAACAAACAATTAGTTATTATTAAATTTGCTGGTGCAATGAGTAAGATGGCTATGAAAACGACCGAGACGGTGTTGCCTAAGACGGGTTTGGGGTTAAGCACGTGCCCCCAGTCATGTGGTTATAGCATTTCTCTGAAAGATACTCCCAATCTATGAGCAGTTTGTCTTGGCTTGGATCACGCTCAGGTGGTCCTCGCTTGAACCAGTCCTGTGCACCAGTCCATGTGCCCATTGCCACGCACTACGTGCAAACTCCCTGGAAAGACGTGTAGGATTCTTGAGGAAGCTTGTAATTACCAATGGCCACTTTCCCCAGATGCCGGTACCTCGGCTGGGATCGATGCACGGGAAGCGGAGATGGTTTGGGGTGGTCGGAGCAAATATCTGGTCTGCTTGGACGTGGGGTTGTTTGGCCCCGAACCACCCGTTCCTGTGCTTGGTGAAGAGCCGTAATAAATTGAAGGAATGAATTGGAGCCTCACGCTTATCACCTGTGGAAGGCAGGGCTTCCCGCGAGGCAAGGATTTCATTGGCCTTGTCAGGTGTGATAGTTGATCATTCAACCAACACTACATATGTTGTTTCTGTCTTTTTTTAATTATAGTCATAACGTTACGTTTTAGTGTTACAAAGCAATTCATTTTAACAGTGTGGCATACATTATATTCAGTTTATATCAGTCAATATACATACAAATCCTACATTTTTTTTTATGTACATTGAAATCTACATTGATCTGGTCTTGATGGTTATATATTACTTATACCTGGCCAACTAGAGAAGGAAATCTTCCTTTTTGAGGAGTTTGTCCTTGAAGTCTTCTTTGCTTGCTGCTTTGGGTGTTTGGGCCAGAGTTGCTTATAAGCATGTTGTTATAGATGCATTTGAAATGGAAACATTTAGTTACAGTATATTGTCATTTACAATAGCTATCTAAAGATTGCAAAATGAAGAGCAGCAAACGACAACAGCACTGAGATATAGGGCCCTGCCCTGCGCGAGCACAAATTTTAATGCCCCTGATACCCTACCCAGCCACGAATGCTTCTGACAAATTTAAGGCCCGACCTGAAGCCCAAAATCAAAAAGTGAGTAATTCTTCTAACTGCTCCTCTATATCTGTCACTTGCTCCCTGCACTCAGCTCGTTCTGCATGTGCTCTGCTCTTGTCGGCTCGGAGTATATAAGTATCCATAGCAATGGCTGCACTTGGGCTGCTCAATTAAAAGACATGAGACAACAGTAAACAGCTTGCTACATTTTGTCACTCTAAAGTCAGACAAAACTCAAGGAACCATATTATTTTCGGTGAAATCATTTCTCCTGTCTTATTTTTGACGAGGTTGAAGCACTTCTGACACCATGTTATGATCTTAGCATCAGAAATCAAGGTAAGACCCAGACACGTCGAATTGACAATCGTTTAATATTCCAACAGGGGCAGGCAATAGACAGGTCAAGGCAGGCAGGGGTCAGTAAACCAGAGGAGGGGCAATGGTACTGGATGGTGGACAGGCTCATTGTCAGGTTAGGCAGAGTGGTCAGGCAGGCGGGCTCAGAGTCAGGACAGGCAAGGGTCAAAACCAGGAGTGCAAGAAAAAGAGAGACTGGGAAAAGAAGGAGCTGAGAACAAAAACACTGGTTGACTTTTCAAACTAGAAGAGCTGGCAATGAACAAACAGAGAACACAGGTGTAAATACACAAGGGATAATGGGGAAGATGGGTGACATCTGGAGGGGGTGGAGACAATCACAAGGACAGGTGAAACAGATCAGGGTGTGACACTTAGTCAGCTATGACTGTACTGCGCAGCAGAGCACACGTAAATGGCTCAGGTTCAAAATGTTAGTGATCAATTTAGTGATCTCTGAGCCCTGCGTGTACCCCAGTTATTGATGAAAAACAGGCCCAACACGGCCCTAACCCGATGTACAATGTCTTGGATAGCAGAGCTCAACTGAGATGTAAATCACTGGTTAATTCCCATATTTCCAACTGTCACAACACCGACTATTATTTCTATAATCGAAGCTGTAAAAGTTCAGTTCATGCAGGACCATGGAATTCCCTCACTAAAGATATTTTTGTTGTTGTTGTCATGCAAAGTTTATTTGAAGGTTTTACTAAAATAATAGACGTCAAGAGAAGAATGCTTAAGGGAGAGGAAGGTGGACACTGGAAAGAGACAGTATAAATTATTATTATCTCGCCTTCTTTACTGACTGCTAAGATTTTTCAAGTGGATATAAATTACTCTGCCATATTGATTTATCACCACGTTTCATTATTGTAATTTAACCAGACTACTGCAGGACTGTGCAGGGAATATCTGTAGTACAGGCCACCAACACTAGATGGTAGTATAGTACCATTGCATTAGGCCTGATAGGTTGGCCATGTTGGGTTCAGTACTAACCTTCGGCCATTTTTTGTATCAAGTACCAACTTCACAAAATGGACTGTATTCTATTCATGCCCTGGTTTCCTTCTAGCAGTCCCCAATGTTATAAAATAATATGTGAATGATTGTGGATAAAGGATCAGTCTGATGAATAGGGAGCTGCTCAACACATTTTTTTTTTATGTATTTATTTAACCAGGCAAGTCAGTTAAGAATAAATTATTATTTACAATGACAGCCTACCTCTGCCAAACCCTAACGACGCTGGGCCAATTGTGTGCCGCCCTATTGGACTCCCAATCACAGCCGGTTGTGATACAGCCCATAATTGAACAATGGTCTGCAGTGACGCCTCTGGCTCTGAGATGCAGTGCCTTAGACTGCTGCGCCACACAGGAGCTCCAAATCACTTCCATCTTCATCTTTGGACACATGTTGATGCCTGGCTGGTGAATAATTTGATGACTGCCAAGGAGTTTGGACAAGTTTTCGACCTTCTCAAACTAGATACTTTAGTATTCGGCTGTAAATGTTAGCGAATAATTGGAGAGGGGCCTAACTACACTAGCCACCATCATTGTAAGAGAGGGACCATCTCTACAGTGGCCACGTTCCTCCAATCATGTGAAGCCTTCCCAACTGATGCTCTCCACCCACACACAGCCATTATTACATCATCATGATCACCATTTCTGCACGACTTAGCAGAGTGCTTCTCCATGAATAATACAGGTGACTGGGGACAGGGATGAGAAGGGGCCAAGAGAGAGAAAGACACAGAGAGTGAGAGCTGAGAGAGCAAAAAAGAGAGAGAAATAAAGAGATAGAGAGAAAGAGCTAGAGCAGAGAGAGAGAAAAAGCGAGAGAGCGAGAGAAAGATAGAAAGAAGAGAGAGAGAGAAAAATAGAGATTCCCTGCAGGGACAAAGGACACACATTCCTTCAGTAACCCATCACGCTGTCACCGCTCTCTATGGCTGAAGTACACTACCGTTCAAAAGTTTGGGGTCACTTAGAAATGTCCTCGTTTTTGAAAGAAAAGCACATTTTCTGTCCATTAAAATAACATCCATTTGATCAGAAATACAGAGCAGACAATCTCAATGTTGCAATGACTATTGTAGCTGGAAACAGCTGATTATTAATGGAATATCAACATCGGCGTACAGAGGCCCATTATCAGCAACCATCACTCCTCTGTTCCAATGGCACGTTGTGTTATCTATTCCAAGTTTATAATTTTAAAAGGCTACTTGATCATTAGAGGACCCTTTTGCAATTATGTTAACACAGCTGAAAACTATTCTGATTGAGGATGCAATGAAATTGGCCTTCTTTAGACTAGTTTCGTATCTGGAGCACTTGTGGGTTTGATTACAGGCTCAAAATTGATAAAAACAAAGGACTTTCTTCTGAAACTCTGCAGTCTATTCTTGTTCTGAGAAATGAAGGCTACTCCATGTGAGAAATTGCCAAGAAACTGAAGATCCCGTACAAAGCTGTGAACTACTCCCTTCATAGAACAGCGCAAACTAGCTCTAACCAGAATAAAAAGAGGTGAGGGAGGCCCCGGTGCACAACTGAGCAAGAGGACAAGTACATACATACAGCAATTTCTCACATGGAATAGCCTTAACTTCTCAGAACAAACTGCTTCCGGGGTGCTTCTGGGGTGGCAGGTAGCCTAGTGGTTAGTGTTGGACTGGTAACCGAAAGGTTGCAAGATCAAATCCCTGAGCTGACAAGGTAATAATCTGTCGTTCTGAACCTGACCAAGGCAGTTAATCCACTGTCCCTAGGCTGTTATTGAAAATAAGATTGAAAAAAAATTCTTAACTGATTTGCCTAGTTAAATAAAGTTAAAAGTGTAGTTCTGGCCATTTTGAGCCTGTAATCGAACCCACAAATGCTGATGCTCCAGATACTGAACTAGTCTAAAGAATGCCAGTTTTATTGCTTCTTTAATCAGAACAACAGTTTTCAGCTGTGCTAACATAATTGCAAAAGGGTTTTCTAACGATCAATTAGCCTTTTAAAATGATAAACTTGGATTAGCTAACACAACGTGCCATTGGAACACAGGGGTGATGGTTGCAGATAATGGGCCTCTGTACACATATATTCAATTAAAGATAAGCCATTTCCAGCTACAATAGTAATTTACAACATAAACAATGTCTACACTGTATTTCTGATCAATTTGATGTTGTTTTAATGGACAAAAAAAAATGTTTTCTTTCAAAAACAAGGACATTTCTAAGTGACCCCAAATCTTTGAACAGTAGTGTACATAGTCTACATGTTTAGTTAAACAGTTTAGTTTAGTTTAGAAAGGAAGTTTATAGAGGTATTGGATGGATGTGGAAGTTTTCAGAGGTATTGGATGGATGTGGAAGTTTATAGAGGTACTGGATGGATGTGGAAGTTTTCAGAGGTATTGGATGGATGTGGAAGTTTATAGAGGTATTGGATGGATGTGGAAGTTTATAGAGGTACTGGATGGATGTGGAAGTTTATAGAGGTATTGGATGGATGTGGAAGTTTATAGAGGTATTGGATGGATGTGGAAGTTTATAGAGGTATTGGATGGATGTGGAAGTTTATAGAGGTATTGGATGGATGTGGAAGTTTATAGAGGTATTGGATGGATGTGGAAGTTTATAGAGGTATTGGATGGATGTGGAAGTTTATAGAGGTATTGGATGGATGTGGAAGTTATTAGAGGTATTGGATGGATGTGGAAGTTTATAGAGGTATTGGATGGATGTATAAGTTTATAGAGGTACTGGATGGATGTATAAGTTTATAGAGGTACTGGATGGATGTGGAAGTTTATAGAGGTATTGGATGGATGTATAAGTTTATAGAGGTACTGGATGGATGTATAAGTTTATAGAGGTACTGGATGGATGTATAAGTTTATAGAGGTATTGAATGGATGTGGAAGTTATTAGAGGTATTGGATGGATATGGAAGTTTATAGAGGTATTGGATGGATGTGGAAGTTTATAGAGGTATTGGATGGATGTGGACGTTATTAGAGGTATTGGATGGATGTGGAAGTTTATAGAGGTATTGGATGGATGTGGAAGTTTATAGAGGTATTGGATGGATGTGGAAGTTTATAGAGGTATTGGATGGATGTGGAAGTTTATAGAGGTATTGGATGGATGTGGAAGTTTATAGAGGTATTGGATGGATGTATAAGTTTATAGAGGTACTGGATGGATGTATAAGTTTATAGAGGTATTGAATGGATGTGGAAGTTATTAGAGGTATTGGATGGATATGGAAGTTTATAGAGGTATTGGATGGATGTGGAAGTTTATAGAGGTATTGGATGGATGTGGAAGTTTATAGAGGTATTGGATGGATGTGGAAGTTTATAGAGGTATTGGATGGATATGGAAGTTTATAGAGGTATTGGATGGATGTGGACGTTTATATAGGTATTGGATGGATGTGGACGTTTATAGAGGTATTGGATGGATGTGGAAGTTTAAAGAGGTATTGAATGGATGTGGACGTTATTAGAGGTATTGGATGGATATGGAAGTTTCTAGAGGTATTGGATGGATGTGGAAGTTTCTAGAGGTACTGGATGGATGTGGAAGTTTCTAGAGGTACTGGATGGATGTGGAAGTTTATAGAGGTATTGGATGGATGTGGAAGTTTATAGAGGTATTGGATGGATATGGAAGTTTATAGAAGTTTTGGATCGATGTGGAAGTTTAAAGAGGTATTGGATGGATGTGGAAGTTTATAGAGGTATTGGATGGATGTGGAAATTTATAGAGGTTTTGGATAGATGTGGAAGTTTATAGAGGTATTGGATGGAAGTGGAAGTTTATAGAGGTATTGGATGGATTCGGAAGTTTATAGAGGTACTGGATGGATGTAGAAGGTTATAGAGGTAATGGATGGATGTGGAAGTTTATAGAGGTATTGGATGGATGTGGAAGTTTATAGAGGTATTGGATGGATTCGGAAGTTTATAGAGGTACTGGATGGATGTGGAAGTTTATAGAGGTATTGGATGGATGTGGAAGTTTATAGAGGTATTGGATGGATGTGGACGTTTATAGAGGTATTGGATGGATGTATAAGTTTATATAGGTATTGGATGGATGTGGAAGTTTATAGAGGTAATAGATGGATGTGGAAGTTTATAGAGGTATTGGATGGATGTATAAGTTTTTATAGGTATTGGATGGATGTGGAAGTTTATAGAGAGGTATTGGATTTATAGAGATGGATGTGGAAGTTTATAGGAAGTTTATGGATGGTACTGGATGGATGTGGAAGTTTATAGAGGTATTGGATGGATGTATAAGTTTATATAGGTATTGGATGGATGGATGGAAGTTTATAGAGGTATTGGATGGATGTATAAGTTTATAGAGGTACTGGATGGATGTGGAAGTTTATAGAGGTATTGGATGGATGTGGAAGTTTATAGAGGTATTGGATGGATGTGGAAGTTTATAGAGGTATTGGATGGATGTGGAAGTTTATAGAGGTATTGGATGGATATGGAAGTTTATAGAGGTATTGGATGGATGTGGAAGTTTATAGAGGTATTGGATGGATGTATAAGTTTATAGAGGTACTGGATGGATGTATAAGTTTATAGAGGTACTGGATGGATGTATAAGTTTATAGAGGTATTGAATGGATGTGGAAGTTATTAGAGGTATTGGATGGATATGGAAGTTTATAGAGGTATTGGATGGATGTATAAGTTTATAGAGGTACTGGATGGATGTATAAGTTTATAGAGGTATTGAATGGATGTGGAAGTTATTAGAGGTATTGGATGGATGTGGAAGTTTATAGAGGTATTGGATGGATGTGGAAGTTTATAGAGGTATTGGATGGATGTGGAAGTTTATAGAGGTATTGGATGGATGTGGAAGTTTATAGAGGTATTGGATGGATGTGGAAGTTATTAGAGGTATTGGATGGATGTGGAAGTTTATAGAGGTATTGGATGGATGTATAAGTTTATAGAGGTATTGAATGGATGTGGAAGTTATTAGAGGTATTGGATGGATGTGGACGTTTATAGAGGTACTGGATGGATGTATAAGTTTATAGAGGTATTGGATGGATGTGGAAGTTATTAGAGGTATTGGATGGATATGGAAGTTTATAGAGGTATTGGATGGATGTGGAAGTTTCTAGAGGTATTGGATGGATGTGGAAGTTTATAGAGGTATTGAATGGATATGGAAGTTTATAGAGGTATTGGATGGATATGGAAGTTTATAGAGGTATTGGATGGATGTGGACGTTTATATAGGTATTGGATGGATGTGGATGTTTATAGAGGTATTGGATGGATGTGGAAGTTTAAAGAGGTATTGAATGGATGTGGACGTTATTAGAGGTATTGGATGGATATGGAAGTTTCTAGAGGTATTGGATGGATGTGGAAGTTTCTAGAGGTACTGGATGGATGTGGAAGTTTCTAGAGGTACTGGATGGATGTGGAAGTTTATAGAGGTATTGGATGGATATGGAAGTTTATAGAAGTTTTGGATCGATGTGGAAGTTTAAAGAGGTATTGGATGGATGTGGAAGTTTATAGAGGTATTGGATGGATGTGGAAGTTTATAGAGGTATTGGATGGATGTGGAAGTTTATAGAGGTATTGGATGGATTCGGAAGTTTATAGAGGTATTGGATGGATGTGGAAGTTTATAGAGGTATTGGATGGATGTGGAAGTTTATAGAGGTATTGGATGGATTCGGAAGTTTATAGAGGTACTGGATGGATGTGGAAGTTTATAGAGGTATTGGATGGATGTGGAAGTTTATAGAGGTATTGGATGGATGTGGAAGTTTATAGAGGTATTGGATGGATGTATAAGTTTATAGAGGTACTGGATGGATGTGGAAGTTTATAGAGGTATTGGATGGATGTGGAAGTTTATAGAGGTATTGGATGGATGTGGAAGTTTATAGAGGTATTGGATGGATGTGGAAGTTTATAGAGGTATTGGATGGATGTGGAAGTTTATAGAGGTATTGGATGGATGTGGAAGTTTATAGAGGTATTGGATGGATGTATAAGTTTATATAGGTATTGGATGGATGTGGAAGTTTATAGAGGTAATAGATGGATGTGGAAGTTTATAGAGGTATTGGATGGATGTATAAGTTTATATAGGTATTGGATGGATGTGGAAGTTTATAGAGGTATTGGATGGATGTGGAAGTTTATAGAGGTATTGGATGGATGTATAAGTTTATAGAGGTATTGGATGGATGTGGAAGTTTATAGAGGTATTGGATGGATGTGGAAGTTTATAGAGGTATTGGATGGATGTGGAAGTTTATAGAGGTATTGGATGGATGTGGAAGTTTATAGAGGTATTGGATGGATGTGGAAGTTTATAGAGGTATTGGATGGATGTGGAAGTTTATAGAGGTATTGGATGGATGTAGAAGTTTATATAGATATTGGATGGATGTGGAAGTTTATAGAGGTATTGGATGGATGTGGAAGTTTATAGAGGTATTGGATGGATGTGGAAGTTTATAGAGGTATTGGATGGATGTGGAAGTTTATAGAGGTATTGGATGGATGTGGAAGTTTATAGAGGTATTGGATGGATGTAGAAGTTTATATAGATATTGGATGGATGTGGAAGTTTATAGAGGTATTGGATGGATGTGGAAGTTTATAGAGGTATTGGATGGATGTGGAAGTTTATAGAGGTATTGGATGGATGTGGAAGTTTATAGAGGTATTGGATGGATGTGGAAGTTTATAGAGGTATTGGATGGATGTGGAAGTTTATAGAGGTATTGGATGGATGTGGAAGTTTATAGAGGTATTGGATGGATGTGGAAGTTTATAGAGGTATTGGATGGATGTGGAAGTTTATAGAGGTATTGGATGGATGTGGAAGTTTATAGAGGTATTGGATGGATGTGGACGTTATTAGAGGTATTGGATGGATGTGGAAGTTTATAGAGGTATTGGATGGATGTGGAAGTTTATAGAGGTATTGGATGGATGTGGAAGTTTATAGAGGTATTGGATGGATGTGGAAGTTTATAGAGGTATTGGATGGATGTGGAAGTTTATAGAGGTATTGGATGGATGTGGAAGTTTATAGAGGTATTGGATGGATTCGGAAGTTTATAGAGGTACTGGATGGATGTGGAAGTTTATAGAGGTATTGGATGGATGTGGAAGTTTATAGAGGTATTGGATGGATGTGGACGTTTATAGAGGTATTGGATGGATGTGGAAGTTTATAGAGGTATTGGATGGATGTGGAAGTTTATAGAGGTATTGGATGGATGTGGAAGTTTATAGAGGTATTGGATGGATGTGGAAGTTTATAGAGGTATTGGATGGATGTATAAGTTTATAGAGGTACTGGATGGATGTATAAGTTTATAGAGGTATTGGATGGATGTGGAAGTTTATAGAGGTATTGGATGGATGTGGAAGTTTATAGAGGTATTGGATGGATGTGGAAGTTTATAGAGGTATTGGATGGATGTATAAGTTTATAGAGGTATTGGATGGATGTATAAGTTTATAGAGGTACTGGATGGATGTATAAGTTTATAGATGTACTGGATGGATGTGGAAGTTTATAGAGGTATTGGATGGATGTGGAAGTTTATAGAGGTACTGGATGGATGTGGAAGTTTATAGAGGTATTGGATGGATGTGGAAGTTTATAGAGGTATTGGATGGATGTGGAAGTTTATAGAGGTATTGGATGGATGTGGAAGTTTATAGAGGTATTGGATGGATGTAGAAGTTTATAGAGGTATTGGATGGATGTGGAAGTTTATAGAGGTATTGGATGGATGTGGAAGTTTATAGAGGTATTGGATGGATGTGGAAGTTTATATAGATATTGGATGGATGTGGAAGTTTATAGAGGTATTGGATGGATGTGGAAGTTTATAGAGGTATTGGATGGATGTGGAAGTTTATAGAGGTATTGGATGGATGTAGAAGTTTATATAGATATTGGATGGATGTGGAAGTTTATAGAGGTATTGGATGGATGTGGAAGTTTATAGAGGTATTGGATGGATGTGGAAGTTTATAGAGGTATTGGATGGATGTGGAAGTTTATAGAGGTATTGGATGGATGTGGAAGTTTATAGAGGTATTGGATGGATGTGGAAGTTTATAGAGGTATTGGATGGATGTAGAAGTTTATATAGATATTGGATGGATGTGGAAGTTTATAGAGGTATTGGATGGATGTGGAAGTTTATAGAGGTATTGGATGGATGTGGAAGTTTATAGAGGTATTGGATGGATGTGGAAGTTTATAGAGGTATTGGATGGATGTGGAAGTTTATAGAGGTACTGGATGGATGTGGAAGTTTATAGAGGTATTGGATGGATGTGGAAGTTTATAGAGGTATTGGATGGATATGGAAGTTTATAGAGGTATTGGATGGATGTGGAAGTTTATAGAGGTATTGGATGGATGTGGAAGTTTATAGAGGTATTGGATGGATGTGGACGTTATTAGAGGTATTGGATGGATGTGGAAGTTTATAGAGGTATTGGATGGATGTGGAAGTTTATAGAGGTATTGGATGGATGTGGAAGTTTATAGAGGTATTGGATGGATGTGGAAGTTTATATAGGTATTGGATGGATGTGGAAGTTTATAGAGGTATTGGATGGATGTGGAAGTTTATACGCCTCTATCCGTCCTTCTAGGAAACACTACATGTGCTGGAATAAAGTAATGAGAATGAGGCACGGATGTTTGGATCTCAACATTTTATTAAGCAGTTATTATAAAATACTAAATACAAATCCAACCAAACGTCAAATGTAAAATGTAAATATTCCAATGTGTGATCATCATACGTTTGGCTCTTAGATCCTATCTTATGAACCTATACTGTATTTGTGTGTGTAGGTGCGTGAGGGTGCGTGTGTGTGTGGTGAGTCGATATGGGTGTAAAACTAAATACAAACATAAGATGTTTTATTGTCACATACTCTGGATAGATGCAGTGAAATGTGTTGTCATAGTAGCACGGCATCCCTGGAGCAAATTAGGGTTAAGTGCCTTACTGAAGGGCACATTGACAGATTTTCAACTTGTTGGCTCGGGTATTTGAAGCAGCGACTTTTCGGTTATAGGCCTAACGCGCTAACCTCACCCAGACAGCAAGATCGTGTCTCTCTCTCACACACACACACACACACACACACACACACACACACACACACACACACACACACACACACACACACAGTTACTCACTCACTCACTCACTCACTCACTCACTCACTCACTCACTCACACTCCCTCTCTACCGCTGCCCAAACACAGATAATGAGGCAGGGAATGAGAAAGCATATTCAAAGTCACAGAGATGGCAATGATCATATTTCTGCATTTGGAACTTGCTGAAAAACTCAGTCTTGGGTTGTGTGTGAGCTGAATTCATTACAACAGAATATTTTTGCACACACCCCTTCATCTATCGCACACATACACAAACACATGCACACACATAAATACATCAACACATTTGTGCTACAGACGTGCTCCACACACAGACAAACACTCACACATACACAACTCACACATACACACACACAGATACAACAACACACTTGCTACATACACTACACACACACGCTACACAGACACACACACAGGAAGGGAGCAGAACAGAACTCCAGCTGAGGATGCATCAGACAGCAGCTTTACTGAGGGCCATTTCAGTAGGCGCTAACACAACCAACTGTATAATTACACACACACACACACACACACACACACACACACACACACACACACACACACACACACACACACACACACACACACACACACACACACACACACACACACACACACACACACACACACACACACACACACCGAGCTATCACAGCCCACTGTATAATTACACACACACAAAAAGAGAGGATGAAACAACTAAAGGAGAAGATACTCCAGATGATTACACATTCACTCGGCTTCCTTCCCCCTCATTGCACACACAACCACCAATTAGAGGAGAGGAAGATGAGGATGAGGGTGCAGTCCCAGACAAAGACTCTATTTACGTCTCTTTCTCTCCCCCCCTGAAGACATCCAGAGCCAGGGTGAGAGAGAAGAGATGGAAAGAGAGAGAAAAGGGAAACGAAGAGATCAAATAAATGAAGAAATCAGAACGTGGTACATCCAGGAGGATCTGGCAGAGATATTCCATCCGATGTTAGTCAGGGAAAAACTGGGCCACAGTTGCACTCATTGTTCAGTGAGCTTTTTCACAGAGTCCAACCCAGCGACAGCAATGAATGTTGATTGTGACCTTTGGATTTGAGAGGCCTTTGGAGGGGCTGGACTGGGGGACGAGATTGGGAGAAAAAAATACTGTGTGTGTGAGTGTGTGTGCTTGTAGTTAAAGAAAGAAAGGCAGCCTGTGGCATGTGTGTGTCCCCCCCCCCCCTCCAGGTTTTCGTCCATCATAACCGCACCAATTCTTCAAGTGGTCAGGGCAGGCCGCGGGGCACAGTCAACGGTCGATGGTTTTTATGTGATCCATACCAAACTCACCGACAGCGTTGAATGTTCACCGAGGTGAGCAGGACCGCAGTGAGTGCGTGAGTGAGCAGAGCTGACAGATGTGCTTACTAAGGGCCGAGGGGAGGGAACAGGACAGGAGGGAGACAGCAGGAGACAGGAGGGAGGCACAGGTACATAGAATGATAGAATGACAGAATTAGCGCAGTGTCTACAGGGTTGGATGCACATTACACATAAATATACAGCCACAGTGCTCTATTACATACATTGAAAAGTTGATTGTATTTAGATATTCCCACAACATTATAACCAATGAAAAAGCTGTGACACAACAAGAAAGGCCGGGATCCATGGCGTGTGTTCATTGACCGACGGGCCACACTGTCCGGAGCATCCATAGAAGCACCTGAAATAGAGAAAGAAGGAGAGCATTCCACTAGTATGGCTGAATCCGTGTGAAGAAATGCAGTGTGAAAAAGCATTACAGATACTGTATAGACAGAGTTTGCTGACATGAAGCACAATGTGGGACGTGTCTACTGGTATATGTTGTCTCAGGGGGTTGGATATTTACATGTATATATTATTTTTCAATTCCTTGACTTAGATGTGTGTGTATTAGGTAGTTGTTGGGGAATTGTTAGATTACATGTTCGCTGTTGCTGCAATGTCAGAACTAGAAGCACAAGCATTTTGCTACACTCGCAATAACATCTGTTAACCCGTGTGTATGTGACCAATACAATTTGATTTGATTTGAAAGATGCAAAATGACTCATTTCCCTCCTCCACGAATGGACAAAGATATTCTATTGTTGGACTATTTAATTCTTCTGCTAGCACCAATGGACACCCCGTGTAAATTGAATCCCGGAGTTAGAATGATATTGTTGGAGAATGATATTGTTGAACCATTTCCCCGGCAGTCACAGTTTTAATAGATTTGCTGCACGGGGAACAATACAACAGACTCACACTGTGCTGTCCCAGCAGTGAGAATGAGCTAGCCTGTGTGTGTGTGTGTGTGTGTGTGTGTGTGTGTGTGTGTGTGTGTGTGTGTGTGTGTGTGTGTGTGTGTGTGTGTGTGTGTGTGTGTGTGTGTGTGTGTGTGTGTGTGTGTGTGTGTGTGTGTGTGTGTGTGTGTGGACATGTTTAACCATACTTGTGAAGACCAGAATTCCCCACAAGAATCGTAAATGAACAGGAGATCTACCAAACACTGGAACATTTTCGGTCCCCATAAGGAAAAGGGGTATTTCTACGGGGTTAGGGTTAGAATGAGTGTTAGGGTTAGAATTAGGATTAGGGTTAGGGGTTAAAGGTTTAAGGTTAGGAATTAGATTTAAGGTTTAAGTAAAACAAGACTGTGTGTGTGTGTGTGTGTGTGTGTGTGTGTGTGTGTGTGTGTGTGTGTGTGTGTGTGTGTGTGTGTGTGTGTGTGTGTGTGTGTGTGTGTGTGTGTGTGTGTGTGTGTGTGTGTGTGTGTGTGTGTGTGTGTGTGTGTGTGTGTGTGTGTGTGTGTGTGTGTGTGTGTGTGTGTGTGTGTGTGTGTGTGTGTGTGTATATCTCCCAATCCCCTCACGAATGAATACTCCAATTGTCACTGGCAGGTCATTGCTTGGTGGACAAACGACCCCTGCCAGCCTCCTGGCCAGCAAGACAGCAAGATGGGCCGAGGCTGAGGTCATGATGCTACATGTTAATGCGCTCATTCATCAATCTCTTTCATAGACTTAGAGTTAGTGATGCTAGCCTAGAGTGCCCACTGCTCTGGGAAACTCATTGACTGGGAAACTAACGTCATGCTAGCATGCTAGTAGCTTTACCACAATGGATGAATGAAGGACTATGTTAATATGCTAGCAGTATTGTTACCACACTTCACGAACTGGAGTATATGTCATGCTTGCACGCTACCACTCTAACAATGCTTTATGCATTGAGGTAATCACTGTCAATGGGATAATAATGCTAATATGGTCATCGTTCTCCCTCTCTGACTATGACAAATACCCATAGTCATTATACTATAGAAGGCTTCTTGGTTGTTTGCTAAGACCTCTGCTGCTTAAAAGACATTATAACTAAGACATTAAAAGAATATTACAGGGAGTGTGGGTTTTGTCATGTTTTCTTATAGACACCAACAGGTAAAGGGTTCTCTCTGAGATAAATAACCCCATTCATTCACCATCCTTCATAAGAGGCCAGGATCAAGGCCTTATAATTAGACATGATCATCTATATTACACACAGAAACACAAACAGACACACACAACAACACACACAGACACATTCCCTTTGTCCCCCAATGAGACCTGAAATGAGAATCAGTCGCAGGGTGGAGGGAGGGGAGAAAAACGGTTTCTCCATGGCAACCTCAGTGTCGGCCAGGCATTTTTTAATCCCCCCGTTCATTGTCGCGCCCTCAGAGGTGGGTGGGGGGCAGAGGGGAGGACCCTTATTCTACAGCTGAATGTTGCCATTGTGTGTGTGTGTGTGTGTGTGTGTGTGTGTGTGTGTGTGTGTGTGTGTGTGTGTGTGTGTGTGTGTGTGTGTGTGTGTGTGTGTGTGTGTGTGTGTGTGTGTGTGTGTGTGTGTGTGTGTCGAGGGGAGATCATAGCTAACCACTGCTGAATGAGGGGACAAGCTACAGGCTGAAGAGTCTGGACATTACACAGGGGGCACCGATGAGAGGGGACACCCCCCCCCAAGAGATAAACTTCAGAAATAACTTCACAATTACACCATATGGAAAACAGCAGGGCTTTCCTTTGTGGAGCGCCATTTACAGTCCATCCCCTGGTTTCTGCTTATTCACTTATGAATATGATAGTGTGTCTCTCTTTGCCTGTCTATACAGGACACTTTCCCTCTCAGACAAATGATCTTTAGAGGAGGGGAGGGTGGAGAGAGGCGTCAGTTGATACACTAAATACAAAGGCTCTATTTGTAATGCACAATAAATGCCGGCCATCTTGGAAAAACTCCACAGCTGCCACCAGATTGGCTTTGATTACATTTCGGGCAGGAAGGGAACTATTCATTTTTACTGGACTTCTATGGACATGATAAAAATTGGCTTAATTAACTCAACGCACAATGATAGTGTAATGGCTAAACCAGTGGATCTATGCGAGTGTTGTGCAAACAAAAACACAACCTCGAAAAATCAAGAACCAAAGGCATGTGTCACAGTGTGTCTTGTTACTATTGAATAATGACTGGACACATGCCTTTGGCTCTTGTTTTTTCGAGATGTCTAATGGGTATCTGCATGTCTAATGGGTATCTGCATGTCCAATGGGTATCTGCATGTCCAA
This sequence comes from Oncorhynchus keta, assembly GCF_023373465.1. Taxonomy (NCBI): domain Eukaryota; kingdom Metazoa; phylum Chordata; class Actinopteri; order Salmoniformes; family Salmonidae; genus Oncorhynchus; species Oncorhynchus keta. The sequence continues at coordinate 39,157,829 of NC_068435.1, read as the reverse complement.
TGGGTATCTGCATGTCTAATGGGTATCTGCATGTCCAATGGGTATCTGCATGTCTAATGGGTATCTGCATGTCTAATGGGTATCTGCATGTCTAATGGGTATCTGCATGTCTAATGGGTATCTGCATGTCCAATGGGTATCTGCATGTCTAATGGGTATCTGCATGTCCAATGGGTATCTGCATGTCTAATGGGTATCTGCATGTCTAATGGGTATCTGCATGTCTAATGGGTATCTGCATGTCTAATGGGTATCTGCATGTCCAATGGGTATCTGCATGTCCAATGGGTATCTGCATGTCTAATGGGTATCTGCATGTCCAATGGGTATCTGCATGTCCAATGGGTATCTGCATGTCTAATGGGTATCTGCATGTCTAATGGGTATCTGCATGTCTAATGGGTATCTGCATGTCTAATGGGTATCTGCATGTCTAATGGGTATCTGCATGTCTAATGGGTATCTGCATGTCTAATGGGTATCTGCATGTCTAATGGGTATCTGCATGTCTAATGGGTATCTGCATGTCTAATGGGTATCTGCATGTCTAATGGGTATCTGCATGTCTAATGGGTATCTGCATGTCTAATGGGTATCTGCATGTCCAATGGGTATCTGCATGTCCAAGCTGTTATATTTTATGGGGCTGTTTCACAGACACAGATTAAGTCCTGGACTAAAAAACAGAAGAAATGTAGAATTTCCATCCAAAGTGCTTTATATTCCAAGACTATGCTTCATCTGTATCCAGGAAACCAGCCATATGTGTCTATCCTGGGAAGAATGACCTGAGTTTAAATGTTGTTCATGGATTCTCAGATGGCTGATTCTTGTAGAAACCTAATGTGAAACACAGTAAGATATGAATTCATATATTTCTGATGAAATGGGATAAAATCACCCCGTTGTTTTATATTTAAGCGATGAACATCTTCTCCAACAATGTTACAGTATATTCAAGCAGGAAGTCATAAAAACATTTCCCCGAGGGCCAGCCAATGAAAACATAACAGGAAGTGCCACTGGTCTGTCTCTAGGGTGGTCTGCCATGGGCAAAGCTTTAATGTAGCTAGTTACAGTATGTCCCATACACTGTATGCATCTATTCATAATGACTTACAGACTCACCGACCTACAGTTTGCCTGGAAGGGCCTCACACAGAACAGACTTCTGACATATACATAGTACACACAACCACACATCCCAACCTAAAAAATAATTATAGAAACATTTGCTGCGTTTTGGATGTGGTCTTTAAATAAAGACTTATATAGTAATGGCCTCTAAAATATGTCCCATTACCCCAAACTATATTTGTCCCCTAAAATAGATTTTAAAAAGACTTCTATAGTAATGGCCTCCAAAATATGTCCCATTACCCAAAACTCTATTTGTACCCTAAAATAGATTAAAAAAATAAATACACTGCATTGGCTACCCTTTTAGTACCCTCACACGAGTCAGAAAACTGCTTTGCTGCTGTGGAGTACCTTGTTACAGCCCCTTAAACAGTGAACATTATATACTGAACAGTAGCCTTCCTAATGCTTTCTTATCCACTTCTAGGCCTACTCAGAGTGACTACATGTACTGCAGTCATCACAGTACAGGGCCATAATCAGATGGGATTGGAGAGAATGGTTCATTGTGATGGGTAACTACCTAAAGAGGGTCTGGCCTTTGTAAACATGTGGTAAAGTTATTGCCTGTGGCATACAACACACAAGACCAGAACCCTGTTTCAGTTCAATCTACATTTGCTACCACTGTCAGGGAGTTTTTATCATACAGAATGACAAGTGCCAGTTATTCTTGCCACAGGAAAAACCACTGGCCCTATAGTAATAGCTACTGTTTCCACTTCACTTCAACTACTTCAAACATCTGACAAAAACAATTATTTTTGAGGGTAATGTTGTTACTACGTGTTACTGATACTGCTATTTCCTGGTGTTGCTGCATCTGCTGAGTAGGATCACATCATCCTCTTTCTCTCTCTCCTTTATCCTTCCTCTCTCTCTGAGCCCCAGCAGGATTAAACTACCTGAAGACAGATTTATCCTAACTCCTGTTTGAATATGCAATCACATCTCACTATCACCATGAGGTGAGAAAGATATTTTAGGCTCCATTCGTAAAATCAAAGCCGTGAAAAGCAGATTTGCTCATTCGTCTCATCCAAGCAGTAACATTTGTCAAACTTAATGCTTGAGCTGCAACGGCTGGCATATATCAAAAGGAACATAAAAGGAGAACTAGTCCATGTGTCTGCCTGTTATATCAGAGAACAATGGGGTAGTAGTGTCAGACAACCGCAAAGTATCCTATCTAGTCAAGTTACTTCGTTCGTAGTCCCTCTTTGAAGAGCCCCAAAGCACCATCTGTGTCAACGTCCTCTCTCCTGAGGCCTCGCTCTGTAAATCCTCCTTATTGTCCTCAGCAACCATAGGCTTTGTCAAACAAAAGACATCACCAACTCTCACAACGTGGTCGGTTCAGTCGTAAGCAGTAAGCAGTTACTAAACATGTTTCTTCTTCATTGACTGTGTGTAAGCCAGAGAAATGTGGGATTTGGGACCCAGGCTCTATATATACAGCACCAGTCAAAAGTGTGTACACTCATTCAAGGGTTTATCTTTATTTTGACTATTTTCTATATTGTAGAATAATAGTGAAGACATCAAAACTATGAAATAACACATATGGAATCATGTAATAACCAAAGAAGTGTTAAACAAATCAAAATCTATTTAATATTTTTCAAAGTAGCCTCCCTTTGCCTTGATGACAGCTTGGCACACTCTTGGCACTCTCTCAACCAGCTTCACCTGGAATGCTTTTCCAACAGTCTTGAAGGAGTACTCACATATGCTGAGCACTTGGCTGCTTTTCCTTCACTCTTCGATCCAACTCATCCCAAACCATCTCAATTGTGAGGTCGGGTGATTGTGGAGGCCAGGTCATCTGATTCAGCACTCGGTCACTCTCCTTCTTGGTCAAATAGCCCTTGCACAGCCTGGAGGTGTGGTTTGGGTCATTGTCCTGTTGAAAAACAAATGATAGTCCCAAAAAGTGCAAACTAGATGGGATGGCGTATTGTTGCTGAATGCTGTGGTTGTCATGCTGGTTAAGTGTGCCTTGAATTCTAAATACATCACAGACAGTCTCACCAGCAAAGCACCCCACCACCATCACAGCTCCTCCTCCATCCTTCACAGTGGGAACCACACATGTGGAGATCATCGGATCACCTACTCTGCGTCTCACAAAGACACGGCGGATGGAACCAAAAATCTCAAATTTGGACTTTGGACAGATTTTCCACTGGTCTAATGTCCATAGCTCGTGTTTCTTGGCCCAAGCAAGTCTCTTCTTATTACTGGTGTCCTTTAGTAATGGTTTCTTTGCAGCAAATCGAACATGAAGGCCTGATTCACACAGTCTAATCTGAACAGCTGATGTTGAGATGTGTCTGTTACTTGAACTCTGTGAAGCATTTACTTGGGCTGCAATTTCAGAAAGGGTCTTCCTTTCCTGTGGTGGTCCTCATGAGACCAGTTTCATCATAGCCCTTGATGGTTTTTGCGATTGCACTTGAAGAAATGTTCAAAGTTTTTGAAATTTTCCGGCTTGACTGACCTTCATGTCTTAAAGTAATGATGGACTGTCGTTTCTCTTTGCTTATTTGAGATGTTCTTGTGCTTGGTCTTACCAAATAGGGCTATCTTCTGTATACCACCCCTACCTTGTCACAACACAACTGATTAGCTCAAACGCGTTAAGAAGGAAAGAAATTCCACAAATTAACTTTTAACAAGGCACACCTGTTAATTGAAATGCATTCCAGGTGACTACCTCATAAAGCTAGTTGAGAGAATGCAAAGAGTGTGCAAAGCTGTCATCAAGGCAAAGGTGGCTACTTTGAAGAATCTCAAATCTAAAATATTTTGATTTGTTTAACAGTTTTTTGGTTATTACATGATTCTATATGTGTTATTTCACAGTTTCGATGTCTTCACTATTATTATACAATGTAGAAAATAGTTTATTTTTTATTTTTTTAAAGCATTGAATGAGTAGGTCTGTCCAAACTTTTGACTGGTACTGTATATACAGTTGATGTCGGAAGTTTACATACACTTAGGTTGGAGTCATTAAAACTTGTTTTTCAACCACTCCACAACTTTCTTGTTAACAAACTATAGTTTTGGCAAGTCAGTTAGGGAATCTACTTTGTGCATGACACAATAAATCTTCCAACAATTGTTTACAGACAGATTATTTCACTAATAATTCACTGTATCACAATTCCAGTGGATCAGAAGTTTACATACACTAAGTTGACTGTGACTTTAAACAGTTTGGAAAATTCCAGAAAATGATGTCATGGCTTTAGAAGCTTCTGATAGGGTAATTGACATCATTTGAGTCAATTGGAGGTGTACCTATTTCAAGGCCTACCTTCAACCTCAGTGCCTCTTTGCTTGACAGCATGGGAAAATCAAAAGAAATCAGCCAAGACCTCAGAAAAAAATGTAGACCTCCACAAGTCTGGTTCATCCTTGGGAGCAATTTCCAAATGCCTGAAGGTACTACATTCATCTGTACAAACAATAGTACACAAGTATAAAGACCATGGGACCACACAGCCGACATACCTCTCAGGAAGGAGACACATTATGTTTACTTGAGATGAACGTACTTTGGTGCGAAAAGTGTAAATGAATCCCAGAACAACAGCAAAGGACCTTGTGAAGATGCTGGAGAAAACAAAAGCATCTATATCCACAGTAAAACGAGTCTTATATCGACATAACCTAAAAAGTCGCTAAGCAAGGAAGAAAAAAAGCCAGACCACGGTTTGCAACTGCACATGGGGAAAAATATCATACTTTTTGAAGAAATGTCCTGTGGTCCGATGGAACAAAAATAGAACTGTTTGGCCATAATGACCATCGTTATGTTTGGCGGGAAAAAGGTGGAAGCTTGCAAACCAAAGAACACCATCCCAACCGTGAAGCATGGGGTGGCAGCATCATGTTGTGGGGGTGCTTTACTACAGGAGGGACTGGTGCACTTCACAAAATCATGAGGGAGGAAAATTATGTGGATATATTGAAGCATCATCTCAAGTCATCAGTCAGGAAGTTAAAGCTTGGTCGCAAATGGGTCTTCCAAATGGACAATGACCCGAAGCATTCTTCCAAAGTTGTGGCCAAATGGCTTAAGGACAACAAAGTCAAGGTATTGGAGTGGCCATCACAAAGCCCTCACCTCAATCCTATAGATAATTTGTGGACAGAACTGAAAAAGCATGTGTGAGCAAGGAGGCCTACAAACCTGACTCAGCTACACCAGCTCTGTCAGGAGGAATGGGCCAAAATTCACCGAACTTATTGTGGGAAGCTTGTGGAAGGCTACCTGAAACATTTGAGTGTATGTAAACTTCTGACCCACTGGGAATGTGATGAAAGAAATAAAAGCTGAAATAAGTCATTCTCTCTACTATTATTCTGACATTTCACATTCTTAAAATAAAGTGATGATCCTAACTTACCTAAGACAGGGAATTTTTATTACATGTCAGGAATTGTGATAAACGGATGTGAACTCGTAAACGTCCGACTTCAACTGCATATTATAGGCAGCCTGCCTCGTTCCTTTCTACACCCAAACCACTAGCCTAGGTATCAGTCTCTTGGCTCAGGTTAAAAGTAGTACATAATACAGGGAATAGTGTCAATTCAGATTTGCATCACTGTAGCACTGTAAAACCCAGATCTGAAAGATCTCTAAGTTAGTAGGTTCAGACATGTGTAGTGTCTGGCTCCAGAGGGGGGGCCACAAACAATCCGCTGGTGGTGAGACAGACAGAGAAGAGACTCAGACAGACAATTACTGTGCAGGTATGTCGGTTATATCCACCTAGGGCTGGCCAGAGGAAATGGAAGGGTTTATGATGTCATAAAAGAGGGCCAGAAGAGAGGTCTCAAGGAACCGGTTGTCTCAGGACTGTAGGTTGTCTATGACCATAAAAGACGCCTGTGGTTTTACCTCCCCCAGGCTACAGAAACTGCCACTGCACTGTGTGCTGCTGCTACTGTGCAGGAACAATTATAGTAAAGTCTATGTCTGGCTGGTAAGACTGGGACAACATGTTTTTTTGTGTTACATCCGATACTGTACTGTATATGGCTCCAAAACAAACAAAGACATTGGGTCTGAATTTTTTGCTGACTACGTGTCTGTGTTACATGTAAATAGAGATGTAGGCTTCAATTATTTTGTAAGTGTAATTTTTTTTTTAAAGTAGAAGTATAAATAATTTAAAATAGCTTATATTAAGCAAACAAGATGGTACGTTTTTTAACATTTATTTACGGATAGCCAGGGGCACACTCCAAACGAAGCATAGTGAGTCCTCCAGATCAGAGGCAGTAGGGATGACCAGGGATGTTCTCTTGAGAAGTGTGTGAATTGGACACTTATCCTGTCCTGCTAAGCATTCAAAATGTAAAGACTACTTTTGGGTGTCAGGGAAATGTATGGAGTAAAAATGACATTATTTTCGTTAGGAATGTAGTAAACTAAAAGTAAAAGTTGTCAACAAGTAAAGTAAAGTACAGATGCCCCCCGAAGTTGTGCTTTTAAGTATTTTTACTTCAGTACTTTACACCACTGACCATTTTTTGTTTCGTAATGTGCAACCAAACATTGCTTACATGTTGTTATTTTCCCATACAAGATAACAGGTGATAAAACCCTCTTCATTTTGGACTCACTCCTTACAGTTGCAACCACAAGACAACAGGTGATAAAACCCTCTTCATTTTGGACTCACTCCTTACAGTTGCAACCACAAGACAACAGGTGATAAAACCCTCTTCATTTTGGACTCACTCCTTACAGTTGCAACCACAAGACAACAGGTGATAAAACCCTCTTCATTTTGGACTCACTCCTTACAGTTGCAACCACAAGACAACAGGTGATAAAACCCTCTTCATTTTGGACTCACTCCTTACAGTTGCAACCACAAGACAACAGGTGATAAAACCCTCTTCATTTTGGACTCACTCCTTACAGTTGCAACCACAAGATAACAAAAACAAATGCTCTTTGGGAAGAATCTTAAGTGCTAGTTAAATGCTATGTACACCTCCCTCTCTCTCTCTCTCTCTCTCTCTCTCTCTCTCTCTCACACACACACACACACACACACACACACACACACACACACACACACACACACACACACACACACACACACACACACACACACACACACACACACACACACACACACACACACACACACACACACACACACACACACACACACACACACACACACACACACACACACACACACACACACGGTCCCTGTTTCCTTTCATCCTCCTCCTCAAGGCCCCCCCCTTTGTCTGGCGGGAGATGGACGGAACTGTGGGCCGCCGCGTTACGCTGGTCAAAGAACCGGGAACTACTACCATTACCTGCACAGTGGGACTAAATAACAAGAGGAGGAGGAGTAGAGGAACGGGAACGAGGGACGGGTGTGTGTCTTTGTGTGTGCGTGTGTGTAGGAACCGAGAACAGCTGGAGAGGGAAGAGGTTGTGAAATAAAAGCTGTTATTAAATCCAAAAGGGTAGGAGGAAGAAGATGAGGAAGGGGGGCTGGGTGAGAGGAGCACTAGTACATGTAGACCATGGGACAATGTAGTATGAATAGAATGACAACGAATGATAGAGGAGGTCCAGATTTAAGACTATGGCCTGGTGTATTCTGAAGGGCTTTCCTTTGTGTAAATAGATGCATTTTGCGTCACTTATGAATGGCCAAATGTACCTTTTCTTACAGTGAAAATGCACCGCTCTTGCCCAAGTAATCTCTCTTTTCGCTCTCTCTCAGACACACCCACACACACATACTCTCTCTCTAGTTATGAGTGTCACTGAGGACATTGAGGGCGAAAGAGGGGAGTCAAACGTTATTTTTCTTCTTTCGTTTCTGCACTTTCCTGCCACCTCAGCAATAGCAAAGGGGTTTGTGGAACTAGGCGGGTTGAAACTCCTCCCTCAACCACCAACTGAATGGCTGACTGAATGTAAAGCTTTACAGTGTATAAATTACAGCCAGCTCTCTCTCGGCTACGATACTGTAGTGTAACACCTCATTAAGTAACATACAGAGAGCTATGCAGTAAGGCAAGGGAAATGAGAGGCAAACCAGGACAAATGGGGGCCTGCAAGGTTGTTCTACCACGGGAATTAAACAAATAGAAACTATACTGATACTAAACCTCGCTGCTTAACAGAAACATAGAAGGCCTACTATTAAAATGTCAACATCTGTAAACATTTTTACTTTAAAAAAAGGTGCTCTTGTCCAAAGCAACATACAGCAGTGAGTACATACATGTTCATACTGGTCCCCCATGGGAATCAAACCCACAACCCTGACATTGCAAGCACCATGCTCTACCAACTGAGCCACACGGGACCCTGAGCAGCATACCTGCAGCGTCGCTTAATTTACAGGCAGAGGCTTTCTATCTGCACCAGAATGACTATTCAAGATGCCCATTTGTATACTTGGTATAAGTGTGCAGGGAAAGCATTGAGTATGGAATTAGGGCAAGTGACCTAAAACTAAAACGTCACTAAAAGGGTTCTTGACTTCATCTCACAACAGAGACAGAACCGATTGGGTCTTCTGGTTCCCCCCTATACTCCAACCCAAGTTTAGTTTTGAATCATCCACAAAGAATGCCTGTCATTTCCTGGCATTCCTGCTTCCATGGGAAACCCTGTTTCTTTTTGGAACAATGGGAGAGATTCAAAACTTTCCAAATGGAATTTTCTCCAATGGTGACAGTATTACATAGACTCTGATTCCAGTACTAGACTCTGATAGTAGGTACTGACTAACAGGGCCTATATTTAGCCTATTAGCCTATTTTCTGATAACTTTCAAGGCAGCATGAGGAGAGTATCTCAATAAATGGTAGTCTTACAGAATGAGTATCCTGCAGGGATGATAATGGAAATGAGGCTTGCCTTGAGTCTTCATGACCTAACTGACTAGAAGCTCTTTGTCCATTTATTTGATATGCTGAACATTAGTGGCTCCAGGTTGTCGTAAGAATAACTCTCCATTGCTCCACCATTTTGCCTTTACTGTATCTCTGCTATCGGTTTTGATGCTACGCAGACTTCTGTGGTGTTTCTCAGTTCATTCAGTGTGATACCGTAAGATGTCAAGGGGAATGAAAGGCGACGCTCACACACCGCAACAGTTCTAGAGTCAGTTTTAGAGAGCAGATGTTTTCAGACACAGCTAAGCCGCTCGGGTTCTGCCAGGTGAGAGGGGTGAGGAGTCGGTGAATTGAGAGGTGAAGAGGTGTGTGGGATAATTGGGTTGGGGGGGTACCTCTGACCACCTGATCATGGGTCACTTGGCCCTGGGGAATAGCCACATCTTACCTGTTATACAGGTCATTTGTGAAATCAATTTAGGAGGCTCTCACACACACGCATGGGTGAGCACACACACACACACACACAATTGTTCAGTTATCTGAGATATCCCATTTGCATACTGACCCTGGCAGCTTTACAATAAAGGGTCAGAGGGACCAAAGGTCAAAGGTGAAATGCCACCGATGTGACCAACCAGCTCCTGGGAACGGGAGCGATGACACAGGAGGGACACCTGGCTAGCTGTAGGGGTACACCTGAGAGTTACCTCAGCCCATTGGGTACACAAGAGATCAGAGGTGACACAGTCATCTATACTGACATAGAGGCTGAAGCCCCAGGCGCAGTGCAGAGGTTCATCCCATTTCCTTAACTCATAATTGTACCTCGACCCTTTACCCCCTCTAAAAATAGCAACTACTTCAAGCCATGTTAGGCCTCAGATAGAGAGGGTTGTGAATGAAAAAACACTGATGGATTCATTCTATGATTAATTGTTATACTATGGTTACAGCCTCCCTGGATACGAGAAATAGTACATCTTTCTTCACAACTGTTTAAATGTAATGTGAAGCTCTGTTTCACTCCAGAGGGATGGTGTGAATATACAAAGAAAAAACTGTCAGGTCAGCTCATTGCCTCTGACTGCTTCAATACTGGATGTAGAGTACAGTACAGTTCTCTCCAAGGAGCTTCCTGTTGTTCTTCTATCTCTTCTAGGTGACAGCGCTTCATTCTCTTTCATACTGTATGTTTAAATGATTTGGGGTAGAAAGCCCAATGAGGGGGAAGTGTGTGTTTCATATCCTTCCTATGAACTGTGGACACACACAGGGGCATGTGGGTTTAGGAGGGGTATCTTTAATCATGTGATCATGTAATGGTTAAGCAGCAAATGAAAACGGCACTAAAATGACAGAATAGTCTTTATGGGAAGATTTTTTTTATATATATATATTTATAATTAATCTACAGTAATTCAGTAATTCTTGTGATTATATTCAAAATGTAATTCTTGTGATTCTATACAAAATGTTATTCATGACATAGATCCAGATAAGGACATCATTTACCTACAAATGAAGGGTTTATGCGCATTCATCTGTCAAACGCAGTTCTCTCCTCTCCCTGTAGTGATTAGAGAATGCACTTTGAAACTCAGCACACATATTAGATGGACTGTACCTCCAGGGCGACAGACGCTGATCCATCGTTCGCCACAGGTGGAAGGAGATAGGACAGGACCCACCTGTCTGCTTCTTTCTCCTCTCCAGGAGGAAGACAGGATGGGGTCACCCAAATATCACATGGAACCCTTTAATAGAAAATATCCTGTCCGTTGAAAACCATTTCCCCTCAAAGCAAAATTACACCCGCCACATGAAGGCATATGCACACACATATTTTTTTTTAAAAGACTCTTTGGGTGAACTGGAAAAAATGGTGTCAACTGGTTACAAGTAAATAACTTAGGTTTCGTCATGTGAAAAAAACTAAATTTGTCTAAACAAAATATATGATTCAATGCCAACTGTTATATTTGATTATTAACTAACTTAGATTTCATGTTGAAATTAACTGTATTTCTTTCAACACTCACCTTACTTTTCCCCTTTGATTAAACCTAATACATACCGTACAGTGCCTTCAGGAAGTATTAACTCCCCTTTGATTAAACCTAATAAATACCATACAGGAAGTATTAACTCCCCTTTGATTAAACCTAATAAATAACATACAGGAAGTATTAACTCCCCTTTGATTAAACCTAATAAATAACATGCAGGAAGTATTAACTCCCCTTTGATTAAACCTAATAAATAACATACAGGAAGTAATAACTCCCTGTTGATTAAACCTAATAAATAACATACAGGAAGTATTAACCCCCCTTTAATTAAACCTAATAAATAACATACAGGAAATATTAACTCCCCGCTGATTAAACCTAATAAATAACATACAGGAAGTATTAACTCCCCTTTGATTAAACCTAATAAATAACATACAGGAAGTATTAACTCCCCGTTGATTAAACCTAATAAATAACATACAGGAAGTATTAACTCCCCTTTGATTAAACCTAATAAATAACATACAGGAAGTATTAACTCCCCTTTGATTAAACCTAATAAATAACATACAGGAAGTATTAACTCCCCTTTGATTAAACCTAATAAATAACATACAGGAAGTATTAACTCCCCTTTGATTAAACCTAATAAATAACATACAGGAAGTATTAACTCCCCTTTGATTAAACCTAATAAATAACATGCAGGAAGTATTAACTCCCCTTTGATTAAACCTAATAAATAACATACAGGAAGTATTAACTCTCCTTTGATTAAACCTAATACATACCATACAGGAAGTATTAACTCCCCTTTGATTAAACCTAATAAATAACATACAGGAAGTATTAACTCCCCTTTGATTAAACCTAATAAATAACATACAGGAAGTATTAACTCCCCTTTGATTAAACCTAATAAATAACATGCAGGAAGTATTAACTCCCCTTTGATTAAACCTAATAAATAACATACAGGAAGTATTAACTCTCCTTTGATTAAACCTAATACATACCATACAGTGCCTTCAGGAAGTATTAACTCCCCTTTGATTAAACCTAATAAATAACATACAGGAAGTATTAACTCCCCGTTGATTAAACCTAATAAATAACATACAGGAAGTATTAACCCCCCTTTAATTAAACCTAATAAATAACATACAGGAAATATTAACTCCCCGCTGATTAAACCTAATATATAACATACAGGAAGTATTAACTCCCCGTTGATTAAACCTAATAAATAACATACAGGAAGTATTAACTCCCCTTTGATTAAACCTAATAAATAACATACAGGAAGTATTAACTCCCCGTTGATTAAACCTACTAAATAACATACAGGAAGTATTAACTCCCCTTTGATTAAACTAATAAATAACATACAGGAAGTATTAACTCCCCTTTGATTAAACCTAATAAATAACATACAGGAAGTATTCACTCCCCTTTGATTAAACCTAATAAATAACATGCAGGAAGTATTAACTCCCCTTTGATTAAACCTAATAAATAACATACAGGAAGTATTAACTCTCATTTGATTAAACCTAATACATACCATACAGGAAATATTAACTCCCCGCTGATTAAACCTAATAAATAACATACAGGAAGTATTAACTCCCTGTTGATTAAACCTAATAAATAACATACAGGAAGTATTAACTCCCCTTTGATTAAACCTAATAAATAACATACAGGAAGTATTAACTCCCCTTTGATTAAACCTAATAAATAACATACAGGAAGTATTAACTCCCCTTTGATTAAACCTAATAAATAACATACAGGAAGTATTAACTCCCCTTTGATTAAACCTAATAAATAACATACAGGAAGTATTAACTCCCCTTTGATTAAACCTAATAAATAACATACAGGAAGTATTAACTCCCCTTTGATTAAACCTAATAAATAACATACAGGAAGTATTAACTCTCCTTTGATTAAACATAATACATACCATACAGTGCCTTCAGGAAGTATTAACTCCCCTTTGATTAAACCTAATAAATAACATACAGGAAGTATTAACTCCCCGTTGATTAAACCTAATAAATAACATACAGGAAGTATTAACTCCCCTTTGATTAAACCTAATAAATACCATACAGGAAGTATTAACTCCCCTTTGATTAAACCTAATAAATAACATACAGGAAGTATTAACTCCCCGTTGATTAAACCTAATAAATAACATACAGGAAGTATTAACTCCCCTTTGATTAAACCTAATAAATACCATACAGGAAGTATTAACTCCCCTTTGATTAAACCTAATAAATACCATACAGGAAGTATTAACTCCCCTTTGATTAAACCTAATAAATACCATACAGTGCCTTCAGGAAGTATTAACTCACCTTGACTTCCCATGTTTTGTTGTGTTACAGCCTGAATTTAAAATAGATTCAATTGAGGTTATGTGTCACTGGGCTTCACACAGCAACCCATAATGTCAAAAATTGAATTATGTTTTTAGAAATGTTCACAAATTAATAAAAAATTTAAGTTGAAATGTCAAAAATAATTCAATCCCTTCGCTATGTTAAGCCTAAATATGTTCAGGAGTAAAAATGTGCTTAACAAGTCACATGATATGTTGCATGGACTCACTGTGTGCAATAATAATTTTTGAATGACTACCTCATCTCTGTACCACACACATACAATTATCTGCAAAAGTCCCTCAGTCGAACATTGAATTCCAAATACAGATTCAACCACAAAGACCAGGGAGGTTTTCACTGTCAAGTTGGTTGTTGATCATTGCTTGACAGCCATTTTGAAGTCTTGTCATAGTCATTCAATGCGATTTAAGTCAAAACTGTAACTAGGTCACTCAGGAACATTCTCAATGTCATCTTGGTAATCAACTCCAGTGTATATTTGGGCATGTGTTTTAGGTTATTGTCCTGCTGAAAGGTGAATTTGGCTCCCAGCGTCTGTTGGTAAGCAGACTGAACCAGGTTTTCCTCTAGGATTGTTGTTTCTTTTTATCCTACAAAAAACATCCTAGTCCATGCCGATGACAACTATACCCATAACATGATGCAGCCACCACTATGATTGAAAATATGTTGTGGATCCATCCTCAGTTTTCTCCTTTCGCAGCCATTAAACTCTGTGACTGTTTTAAAGTTACCATTGGCCTCTTGCTTGAAAATATGAAGAGTGGTACTCAGTGATATGTTGTGTTGGATTTGCCCTAAATATAATGGTTTGTATTCAGGGCATAAAGTTAATGTCTTTGCCACATGTTTAGCAGCTTTACTTTAGTGCCTTATTGCAAACATGATTCATGTTTTGTAATATTTGTATTCTGGATACGTTTCCTTCTTTTCACTCTGTCAGTTAGGTTAGTATTGTGGAGTAACTATTATGTTGTGGAGTAACTACATTGTCCTCCGTTTTCTCCTATCACAGCCATTAAACTCTGTAATTGTTTTAAAGTCACCATTGGCCTCATGGTGAAATCCCTGAGCGGTTTCCTTCCTCTCCAGAAACTGAGTTAAAAAAGATGCCTGTATCTTTGTAGTGACTGGGTGTATTGATACACCATCCAACGTGTAATTAATAACTTCACCCTGCTCAAAGGGATATTCAATGTCTGCTTTTTTAAAACATTTTTACCCTTCAACCAATAGATGCCCTTTGTTACAAACCTTTGACAGTGCTTGAAGAATTTAAAAAATTACATTGTGCAAATATTGTACATTCCAGGTGTGCAAAGCTCTTAGACACTTACCCAGAAAGACTCACAGCTCTTAGACACTTACCCAGAAAGACTCACAGCTCTTAGACACTTACCCAGAAAGACTCACAGCTGTAATCGCTGCCAAAAGTGATTCTATCTATTAACTCAGGGGTTTGAATACTTAGGTAAATTAGATATTTCTGTATTTAATTTTCAATAAATTTGCAACAATTTCTAAAAACATGTTTTCACTTTGTCATTATTATTATTATTATCATTATGGGGTATTGTGTGTAGATGGGTGAGATTTAAAAAAAATGTTTTAATACATTTTGAATTCAGGCTGTAACAAAACAAAATGTGGAATAAGTCAAGGGCTATGAATAATTTCTGAAGGCACTGTAAATACAAACTAATATATACACAACCCATTTTTTTCATAGATTTTTCACTTTGGAATTACCTATCCACATTTCTTCAATTGGGTTACAAGCAATTCAGTCAATTTCCTGTTAATCGAGATATGAAGTTGGTTCCATAACATGAAATAATGACCTCAAACACTTTCTTTAGACTTTCACGTTAACTGGATACAATATCGTAACCAAATGGTGACCAACTCATCAACAGAAACCTTTCCAGGGTCTTTCGTAGTTATGCTACGTTTGATACAGGAGCTCCGAGGCATGCGTCGAAATCACAAAGCAGTTTACTTATCACTTTATCAGAAGCATGTGATCAATGACGTCCGAAGTTTCGTTTTGTCGTCCGAAGTTTCGTTTTGTCGAACAACCAACTGATTGGTGCCGGTAGAAGACAAAAAGGGTGCCCTGAGCATGTGCTACGGATTGTGTGACGTCATCTATAATCATTTGTTCTAGTGTACTCTGTGTTGATCAAAGCCTCAAATAATGAACATTTTCTGTAAATGCTCAATGCTTCAGGAAGCTTTGTTCTCCATCACTACTCTTCACGCCTCGATCACACCTAGAGTGTCTTTGCGCAAAGTGGCACGCAGCATAAACTGGATGGATATGTGCGCAACCAAAGTTCAACATTCACCTTCTGCAACCGTTTCTGTCAAGCCGTCTATGCATACAAACAGTGTTCCATTGGAAATTAATGTACTTCTGGTGTACCAAAACGCAATTACGATTACTCTATCTATACAAAAGTATGTGGACACCCCATCAAATTAGTGGATGCTGACAGGTGCATAAAATCAAGCACACAGCCATGCAATCTCCATAGGAAAACATTGGCAGTAGAATGGCCTTACTGAAGAGCTCAGTGACTTTCAAAGTGACACTTTTCCAACAAGTCAATTCGTCAAATGTCTGCCCTGCTAGAGCTGCCCCTGTCAATTGTAAGTGCTGTTATTGTGAAGTGGAAACGTCTAGGAGTCGATAATTGGTAGGCCATGCAAGCTCACAGAACGGGACAGCCGAGCGCTGAAACACGTTGCGCGTAAAAATCGTCTGTCTGCGGTTGCAACACCAAGTTTCAAACTGCCTCTGGAAGCAACATCAGCACAATAACTGTTCTTCGGGAGCTTCATGAAATGGGTTTCCATGGCCGAGCAGTGGAGCAGTGGAAATGCGTTCTCTGGAGTGATGAATCACGCTTCACCATCTGGCAATTCGTCGGACAAATCTGGGTTTGGTGAATGCAAGGAAAACGCTAATTGCCCCAATGCATAGTGCCAACTGTAAAGTTTGGGGGAGGAGGAATAATAGTCTGGAGCTGTTTTTCATGGTTCGGGCTATGCCCCTTAGTTCCAGTGAAGGGAAAGCTTAACACTACAGCATACAATGACATTTTAGATGATTCTGTGCTTCCACCTTTGTGGCAACAGTTTGGGGAAGGTCCTTTCCTGTTTCAGCATGACAATGGCCCCGTGCACAAAGTGAGGGACATACAAACAGTTTTGAGATCGGTGTGGAAGAACTTCACTGGCCTGCACAAAGCCCTGACCTCAACCCCATCGAACACCTTTGGGATGAATTGGAATGCCGACTGAGAGCCAGGCCTAATTGCCCAATATCAGTGCCCAATCTCACTAATACTCTTGTGTCTGAACAATAGCAGCAATCTTCCAACATCTAGTGGAAAACCTTCCCAGAACAGTGGAGGCTATTATAGCAGCAAAGTGGAATGACATTCAGACTCACAGATGGCCAAAAAGAACATCCAAATGCCACGCCCCCAATAGGCCACAACTCCAATAGGCCACTGCTTCATTGCATCCACTGCTATGCAATGCTAATACGCATGAGCTGTTAAAAGAAATTTAGAAGCTTTCATTCAATAAAAAATAATCACATTGATCTGTCAAATTCACAATCTGATTTCAGGCAAGTTGAATAGAACAGGTTAAATGAACCAAATCCTAATTCCGGATCATAACAATCAGAAAAAACACTTCCGATGAACAACAGTGCCGTCCCACTTTTTACAGTGCCGTCCCACTTTTTACACACACACACACACACACACACACACACACACACACACACACACACACACACACACACACACACACACACACACACACACACACACACACACACACACACACACACACACACACACACACACACACACACTGATCCTCTACATCTGGTCCTACTCTGTCGTTCCCGTGCAGACAACAGACGAGGCTAAAATAAATGATTTGTAACTTAGCCCACAGAGGATAGAGGAAGTAAGGATACAGTATCTCAGACCATCATTTCTGCACCAATCAATATTGTTCAGTCACTCTGGCCTGCTCTGCCCAGTTCCAAATAGCCATGGTTCATCCACCACCAGCACTCTGGCCTGCTCTGCCCAGTTCCAAATAACCATGGTTCATCCACCACCAGCACTGTGGCCTGCTCTGCCCAGTTCCAAATAACCATGGTTCATCCACCACCAGCACTGTGGCCTGCTCTGCCCAGTTCCAAATAACCATGGTTCATCCACCACCAGCACTGTGGCCTGCTCTGCCCAGTTCCAAATAACCATGGTTCATCCACCACCAGCACTGTGGCCTGCTCTGCCCAGTTCCAAATAACCATGGTTCATCCACCACCAGCACTGTGGCCTGCTCTGCCCACTAACCATGGTGGCCTGCTCTGCCCAGTTCCGAATAACCATGGTTCATCCACCACCAGCACTGTGGCCTGCTCTGCCCAGTTCTAAATAACCATGGTTCATCCACCACCAGCACTGTGGCCTGCTCTGCCCAGTTCCAAATAACCATGGTTCATCCACCACCAGCACTGTGGCCTGCTCTGCCCAGTTCCAAATAACCATGGTTCATCCACCACCAGCACTGTGGCCTGCTGTGCCCAGTTCCAAATAACCATGGTTCATCCACCACCAGCACTGTGGCCTGCTGTGCCCAGTTCCAAATAACCATGGTTCATCCACCACCAGGTTCATCCACCACCAGCACTGTGGCCTGCTCTGCCCACTAACCATGGTGGCCTGCTCTGCCCAGTTCCAAATAACCATGGTTCATCCACCACCAGCACTGTGGCCTGCTCTGCCCAGTTCCAAATAACCATGGTTCATCCACCACCAGCACTGTGGCCTGCTCTGCCCAGTTCCAAATAACCATGGTTCATCCACCACCACCAGCACTGTGGCCTGCTCTGCCCAGTTCCAAATAACCATGGTTCATCCACCACCAGCACTCTGGCCTGCTCTGCCCAGTTCCAAATAACCATGGTTCATCCACCACCAGCACTGTGGCCTGCTCTGCCCAGTTCCAAATAACCATGGTTCATCCACCACCAGCACTGTGGCCTGCTCTGCCCAGTTCCAAATAACCATGGTTCATCCACCACCAGCACTGTGGCCTGCTCTGCCCAGTTCCAAATAACCATGGTTCATCCACCACCAGCACTGTAAGTAGTAATCGACCTCATTGGTGTACTATTCTGTACTACGTTACCTGCTGCTATAAATACAGAGTCCTTTTCATTACGTGAAGCATAATGCACTGTCAACAATATAATAGTCATTACCGCATTTGTTCATCAACGTTTATATGGAAACACTCCACACATGAAACATCCGCTGCCACGAAGCATCTCTACCCAGATGGCAGAAGAATTTATGCAGATTGCCTCATTAATTAACCTGCATGCAGGCACAAAGAGAGGAACTCCGGCCGTTTGTATTAGATTTCAAAAATCCTCAAAGCATTGCAGGCATTGTACACCCTCGGTATAAAGCAATAGGGTTGCTGATAGAAATGCATCTACATTAGCCATTTTAGTCTAGACTAATAGCTAACCGATTCAACTTTCAGAGACATTAATGGATTGGCAAGACTTCATAAAACCACAAATGTGCATTTCTGCGTTTCTTTATACATTTTGAAGTGAGTAGGATACAGGCAGACAGATGGTAACAAAACAGTAGCCTAATAACCCCTAGCATATCAATTAAAATCCTGCAATTAGAGCACAACATGGGTCCTATTTTGCCTCCAATCCCAAAAACGTTGTGGGACACGCAGTGCGCAAGAAGCTTCCCTCCTTGTACGTGGGCATTTTGTCAACTACACTCATTAATTCATGAAAGTATTGTACCCTAAGGATCTTCTTTGATTTTATCTAGCCTAACTCGAACACATGATTTTTACGAGGACCTTACTGGGTCTGCGTAGGTGTGCCCGCCACCCCACCACTCTACGCCCAATGCGGTGCACCAACTAGAGAACATTGTGCACTGACCTGTGACTGTGCGGTAACCGGAGAGAGGGAGGGAGGGGGTGGTCACTGACAGACGGAGGGAGGGAGACTCTGTTGATCATTCGTCTGGACTTCAGGTGTCTCTCGTCTGCTTGGCTGGGCTGCGGTTGGTCGGGGGATGTGTATGACATATACTGTAGACAAAGCTGGTGTGTCCAGACCATGAGGCTCTCTATAGGTTGGACTTTATTATGGCCCTGATAAACTCTTCAGGTGTCTCTCGTCTGCTTGGCTGGGCTGCGGTTGGTCGGGGGATGTGTATGACTGTAGACAAAGCTGGTGTGTCCAGACCATGAGGCTCTCTATAAGTTCCAGATCATGAGGCTCTCTATAGGTTCCAGACCATGAGGCTCTCTATAAGTTCCAGATCATGAGGCTCTCTATAGGTTCCAGACCATGAGGCTCTCTATTGGTTCCAGACCATGAGGCTCTCTATAGGTTCCAGACCATGAGGCTCTCTATTGGTTCCAGACCATGAGGCTCTCTATAGGTTCCAGACCATGAGGCTCTCTATAGGTTCCAGACCATGAGGCTCTCTATAGGTTCCAGACCATGAGGCTCTCTATAGGTTCCAGACCATGAGGCTCTCTATTGGTTCCAGACCATGAGGCTCTCTATAGGTTCCAGACCATGAGGCTCTCTATAGGTTCCAGACCATGAGGCTCTCTATAGGTTCCAGACCATGAGGCTCTCTATAGGTTCCAGACCATGAGGCTCTCTATAGGTTCCAGACCATGAGGCTCTCTATAGGTTCCAGACCATGAGGCTCTCTATAGGTTCCAGACCATGAGGCTCTCTATAGGTTCCAGACCATGAGGCTCTCTATAGGTTCCAGACCATGAGGCTCTCTATAGGTTCCAGACCATGAGGCTCTCTATAGGTCCAGACCATGAGGCTCTCTATAGGTTCCAGACCATGAGGCTCTCTATAGGTTCCAGACCATGAGGCTCTCTATAGGTTCCAGACCATGAGGCTCTCTATAGGTTCCAGACCATGAGGCTCTCTATAGGTTTGACTTTATTATGGCCCTGATAAACTATTGTTGTGGATGGGATGGTTCATTTAAATCCTTTAGAAGCCCATTCTGGCCCCATTTTAAAAAATAAAATCAATACTATCTCAAGATTTCTAGATACTACCTCATCATTTCAACATTTCCAGATACTAGTTCAAAATTGCGAGATACCAAGTCGAAATTTCAAGATGCCTAAGTAAAAAATGCAATTTACTTTCTCAAACTTATAGGACACGTTTCTTAATTTGTAACATTGTGTGGTCATTTCAGAGGTGTCATCACAGGAGTGTTTTCCTGGGGCCCAGAGTTTTCTGTGAACTGGTAGGCTAACCTAACTAGGTAAAACTCTGGACTTTAGTTGTAGGGTATGACAGTAATAAATAATCTGTAAAACAGTTTTATATGGGCTATGATGGGACCAGATTTGTTCGAATCAGTTAATATGCTTCTCTAGGCTACCTGCAGCTGTGGTTGTTGTCAGTAGGCTACAGTTGATCAGACTGAAGCACAGATTAAGATTTGGGGCAAATGCCAATTTGTCATACATTTTCCAGCGACCCTGCTGTGCCGATGTCTGCAACGTGGATAGATGGAAATAACGCTCCAAATGAAGACACAAATACTATATGTATGTTCTAGTATCCCACATTTTGATTTACAGTAGGTATCTCGACATTTCGACTTAGTATCTCAACATCTTCAGATAGTATCTCCACATTTTGAGATACTATCCCCAAAAATGTGAGATACTATCTCGAAACTCTGATTTACATATCTCGAAATGTTGCGATAGTACAGCCATTAAAAAAACAATTGTGGCGGGAATGAGCTTCTATAAAATCCAATGCTCATTGTGGCATACGGGTTTAATGTAACTCTTGTACTGCACATCTGTATTCTGTCAGCTGATAGCTTCCAGAGTTCACACGCTGATTAAAATGCTGAGGTTTCTCAATATCAATTGCAACCCGCCACTTTGAGAGGAGAAAAATATTGCCTATTTATTCAAACAATGGTTCAAATTGAAATGAATGTTGATGTATTGGATTAGATTAAACCCAAAACAAACAGAGAAACGCTTTCGACATATGGACAAAGGCATAATAGGCTAATCCAGAACTTTACGAAAAAGTTGCATTGGTCGATGTGCGCAGATGTGCCAGAATCCTTATAAAATAGATAGTGAGCAATTAATCGGACATGCATAATAAGATATAGGAAGCATAGGCGCTGATGTCAATTCGAGACGTGCTCACGAGTTGTCCCGGTTCTTTATAGCCGCCAATAACGGGAGCTCGAGCGTGCCGATCCCAGACTGGCGGGCGGATAAGCACCCTCCTAGAGGTCACCGAGTTTAAGCGCACGTATTTATTTATTAAAGGAAGTGCTAAACCGACCAGTCTCCATGGTTAACGGTTAATTCATATCAGCAGATAGTTTCATTGCATTGATATAGCTCACTCATTTTCTCTCAACGACAATGTAGCTTCCAAGAAGGTGGTGTGCGTTAAACGCATGGAAACCGTAACTATATTCTGCATCCGTTATAAACAATAGCCTACAATATGTTATTTTCCTGATTTCTGGATATAAACAATATTCTACATGATTTGGAATTTGTTTTTATAGATTTTTTTATTCGAAACATGCGTATATATGTAATTGAAAAGAAACAAAAAACACTGAAAATATAGTCACAAGATAAATAATTGCAATACTTACGAATCATTTCTATTCCTGCAAAGCAGCTGGATGAAAGCTCCTTTAAAAATATATATGTTATTTGATATTGAGCATCAATTCTCAACTGTAGACGGATTCCTTGAAGTCTGCCACAGTGGCATTCTCACCGCATCCCATTCCGTAGTATCGCTGTGCTGCCCACGTCTGAATCGAAGTCCACCCGGCCTGTGTTGAGACAGGAGGACTTCAGGTCACATGGCTCAACAGGACTGTCATGATTGGACGAGACACGGTAGTTTAATAAATTATCTGTGTCTCATTGGACAGTAAGGGGGAAGGCGAGGGGGAGCGGGGAGAACTTCGTGCGTAAAGAATTCGCGGAGAGAAATCGGGTGGGGTGAAGTGAATATATTAATAGAAACATAGAACGGAGAATATATTAATGTTGGTATGACTCATGAGATTCTGCAAGATGTTCTTTAATCCATTCATTTTCATAATTCCATCCCTTAATCTAAACACATCTTTAGAAGTCCCTTGGATGTAATCGCCGTGGGTATAATTCATGTGATTTAGGTTGCAGAAAAAAGGCTTGTGTGGAGAATTGCAACATTTCTATGAAGAAATTGAAAGATGAGCCGAGTATATTTTGAGTATGCCACAATCAGGATCCTTCTAGAATCGATATATTCATAGGCCAGAAAACCAAATAATACAGAAGAGAAAGTCATGTAAATGTAAATGTAAAGTCAGTGTGATGTGCTGTCAAGAGAAGGAGAGTATGTTTGTGTCAGTGGTTGCGTGTGTAAGGGTGTGTGTGGCAGAGCGGTGGGAAATGGTGCATGGATAATTGTGACTTCAGATCCTCCGGGGCTCTTAGTGCTCAGCCGAATTGATATTCCTCAAAGCTTTCTCATGTTACCTCTCAGCACTCTTACTATATGTTACTTTGACAGGGTCAAGGGTGAAGGAGCTGTGAATGAGTGTCACATGCAGGATTTTCTTCTTTTGTATGGTATTGGTGAGGTGAGGGGTGGATGCAAAACTGCTTTTCTAATTCTGAAGGTACGGTATCACTCACAAGGCTCTCTCTTATTCATTTGCCCTCTCTCTCTTTCTCTCTTTCTCTCTTACTCTCTCTCTCTCTCTCTCTCTCTCTCTCTCTCTCTCTCTCTCTCTCTCTCTCTCTCTCTCTCTCTCTCTCTCTCTCTCTCTCTCTCTCTCTCTCTCTCTCTCTCTCTCTCTCTCTCTCTCTCTCTCTCTCTCTCTTCTCTCTCTCTCTCTCACTCTTTCTCTCTCTCTCTCTCTCACACACACACACACGCACACACACACACACACACACACACGCACGCGCACACGCACACAGACACACACACACGCACACGCACACACACACACGCACACACACACACACACGCACAACCTATGGTGTGGTATAGCCTCCTTAGTGAATTATTGGTGGGGGGACAGCTATAACAGACAGGGATAATATTAAAAACCTCATGGGATCTCTGTAGTTAAAACTTTCACTGGTATCCATGGTGATCCAACACATTCCAACACATTTCTTCAAACTCTGCAACAGCAGTCTGTCTGTATTGCACCCAGCTTGTATTAGGTCCCTGCCCTATTACTTGATACTATAGGTTTTTATTTGCATTTGATTTAATACCACAATATTTTGATTACACTGTTAACTGATGTTTAATCTGTTAGATCAGAATTCTGTTAGGAAAATGCATTCAATGCAGTAAAATGAAAGAGCCTCATAGTAAACTGATGAAACACCATGCAAAGTGATGGAGTCATCTGAGGAAGGCATATAGCCCTATAGTATGTCTCCCTCTTACAATCATTATCTCCGGTGTAAATGTGTAGGGGAACATGCATAATTCATGTAAAGGAAGATGCTCTCAGAGGTAAAACCTAGATGGGTACTGTCTAATTTTAGATCAAGGTTAGGTATTCAAATGAGGGAAACAGCCTTAGTTATCTTTTCTCTAAGCCTCTGATCTCTGTCCTTTCACTTTCATAGCTTCAGACTTTATTCTCATGGAAATAGCAGTTCGTGACGTTAATGTCGTGGAAATAGCGCGCGTGTGTGTGTGTGTGCGTGTGCGTGTGTGTGTGTGCGTGTGCGTGTGTGTGTGTGTGTGTGTGTGTGTGTGTGTGTGTGTGTGTGTGTGTGTGTGTGTGTGTGTGTGTGTGTGTGTGGGTGTGTGTGTGCGTGTGCGTGTGCGTGTGTGTGTGTGTGTGTGTGCATGTTCATGCCTCTTTACATTGCATATGTGTGTGTGTGTTTGTACTGACAGTAGAGAAGAAATTGATGCGCCTTCAATCAATTTAGTTAATTGCTGCCATTAAGAAACATATGAACTGTTTTTCACAGCTTCCTTTGACACTGATCGTACGCACCGCGGGGAGCGTGTCTGACTGATGTGCAACGTACATTTCCATGGCAACGTATTAAACCCAGGGATTTAACCATATCAGTGCCATACCAGCACTAAGTAAGAATGATGTCTCCCACTGCTTTGTTGATGAAATGTACTCTACCCCCTCATCAGGATGAGGCCAAGTTGATGTAGGCTCCGCTCAGTTTCAGCTGTTAGTGCCAACCTGTATGTCAGCTGTCATTTTTAGAAGTAAAATACTTGATGATTGTGATGATGAAGATCAGAATGGCGACCAAGTCTGATGGACTTGAGCCAGCAGAGAGTGAAGTGGAATCCAATCTAAGAAATATACATATGTTCAATTTAATACCCAGCTAGTGTTGATGCAGTGTTAACCAAATGATGGGTTTTTATTTGCATTTGATTTAATACCACAATATTTTGTAAATGTGTAGGGGAACATGCATAATTAATGTAAAGGAAGATGCTCTCAGAGGTAAAACCTAGATGGGTACTGTCTAATTTTAGATCAAGGTTAGGTATTCAAATGAGGGACGGTAGAGATATTCTAATTCTGTGGCTCAACTCTGGGATGTGGTTAGAGACATGAGCTTATTTATCTGATGGGTCAGAAGACATTATTAAAGGCTTAAGATGGGTCACTGGGCAGAAAAGCTGACTGAGGAAGCCCTGTGATAATGCATTTCTCTACACCGTCCCATTTAGGTGTACTGAGATCACAGAACATCTCGGATCCCGACCAAGAAGTACATTTCTGGTTGGTTAACATTCTACTGCGATGCAACGTGCAAATCCTCCATCTCAATTAATCAGAGATATTCTAATGGAATGCCTTCCTTCAGGAGGAGGCCCAACGCAGAGGGGAACCTGGTTAATGCTGCTAGTAATACCGAATGATTGC